>NC_052165.1:70477969-71087322 GCF_902713615.1 Scyliorhinus canicula
TCCAGAAATTATTCCCTTTATGGTATTGCTTCTTAATTTGGTGGCCAGTTCCTCATACTGACTATGCAGATGTCGTTGATGCCAACATGGACCACGATAACTGGATCTTCCCCCTCCACTCCAAATTCCTTTCCCGCTTTGAACAGGTTTCTAGGATCCTGGCAGTGGGAAGGCAACACCGCCCTTGTCCTATGCTACAGAGTACACTGTCAATCCCCCTCATGACACTGTCCCGTATTACTACTATATTTCTTTTTGTTTCTTCCTCTTTAATGGCTTCCTCTACCATGGCCAGTCAGCTCATCCACCCTGCAACTCCCATTCTGATTCAAACAATTTCAAAGAACCTCAAATCTGTCAGACAATGGCAAAGGCTGAGGCCCAACACTTCTGCCCTCAGTGGGCCGATGAATGGCAGATGGAGTTATCAATTTGGATAAATGTGAGGTGATGCATTTTGGGAGATCAAATCAGGGCAGGACCTATTCAATTAATGGTAGGGAGTTGTAGACAGTTACAGAACAAAGAGATGTAGGAATACAGGCTCATAGCTCCTTGAAGATGGAGTCGCAAGTGGACAGGGTGGTGAAGAAGGCATTCAGCATGCTAGGTTTTATTGGTCAGAATATTGAATACAGGAGTTGGGATGTCTTGTAGTTGTACAAGACTTTGGTAAGACCACACATAGAATACTGTGTTCAGTTCTGGTCACCCTATTATAGGAAGGATATGGTTAAACTAGAAAGTGCAGAGGATGCTACCAGGACTTGATGATCTCAGTTATAAGGAGAGGCTGGATAGGCTGGGACACTTTTCCCTGGAGCGTAGAAGGCTTGGGGATGATCTTATAGAGATCTATAAAATAATGAGGCGCATCGATAAGTAGATAGTCGACATCTTTTCCCAAAGGTAGAGGAGTCTAGAACTAGAGGGCATAGGTTTACGGTGAGAAGAGAGAGATACAAAAGAGACCGGAGAGGACGTTTCTTCACCCAGAGGGTGGTGAGCATCTGGAACGGGCTGCCAGAGGCAGCATGCAGAGCGCATGGGATACTACCTCCGAGTAAATGGTATATTGGGAGAAGATCAACAAAACATTCTCCTTCTGACCGCCTGCAGGCCCCAGACATTTGGAATCATCAAACGTTTGACCGACCCGGCTGCACCAGGTCGGTAAATGATCTTGTGGCAATGGTTTTCAACGACTACAACTTCAAAGCATCTATGTATATGCAAACATACCCTGTTGAGTCGGTTACGTTTGCAGCATTTCAGAAAGTGTGGGTGGGTGGGTGAGTGTTGTGTGTGTGTGGGTGGTGTATGTGTGTGTGTGTTGATGGCATGCAACGACACATTCCAGTTGCTTCGAAAACCCAGGTGACCGCAAGCTGTTGCTCGACCTTTTCGGGAAGGCAAGAGCATCAGCCTATTGCATCAGCCAGGATCCAGTGGTGGACACTCCTGCTTGCTGCCAAGGGCTTCCACAACATCGTCAAACTTTTAAACGAGGTTGGAAAAAGCAGTCCACTGTGAATACGTGATTGGTGTGCTTCTAATTCCATTATCGTATGACACTGCATATAACCAACCGGGATTCCTCCATGAGATCTCTTGATGGAACGATGACTCCGGACTTGAGTCTTACTCTTTCAAACCTTAGGGATACATTCGAGCAGCATCAGGAGTCACTGAAGAATCGCTGCAGTTTTGGGACGTCGAGGTGAACGTTACGTTTGTGTTTTGCCGATTGTGCACTCTGGTTCCAGGAAGTGGTGCTGGACAAAATTGGCCACGTCTCGTATAGGATCCGGGTCCGTGGCGACCGTTGAAGCATTTGACCAAATGTGAGATCGCCTGTCTCGACATTCCACCAGCAGTAGTACCGCTGTCGCCGCAGCATGAGCCACTCATTGAGTTGAGATCCCAGCCATCTGGGTTATCACACCCGCCCCCACAAGAGTGCTACGACTCTGGTTCTGCTATGGACACTTGAGGTATCAGCAGTGTGTCCAGAACCAAGGCTCCTGTGGTTTTCCTCTTTAGTCAGCCTGGAAGCAGCATGCAGGGGAATGGGACAACTCATCGCCGCCGACTCATCGCCAGCCCAACTCATCACCAGCCAACTCATCGCCAGCCCAACTCATCGCCAGCCCAATAAAAACAGTACAGTCAACAGACTTAGGTTTAAATTGTTTAAATAGATTCCATTCACTCCAGAGCGCTGTTAAGAAGTTTGTTGGTTTAAATAGATTCCATTCACTCCAGAGCGCTGTTAAGAAGTCTGTTGTCTGTACTGTTTTTGTTGGGCTGGCGATGAGTTGGGCTGGCGATGAGTTGGCTGGTGATGAGTTGGGCTGGCGATGAGTCGGCGGCGATGAGTCGGCGGCGATGAGTTGTCCTAGACCCGCATGCAGTGACCCGTTACACTCCACCCGACCCAGTTCCACTGCAAGTGGATGCTCAGGCGCAAGCTCAGCGGTGGCAGCTGATGGCTGACTTTCGGACTCTGGGGGAGGGTGTTATAACCCGGATGAGGACCATGGGGAAATCCTTCTTCTTCCTGTGGAATTCATGGAAGACAAGCTCCCGAGGTAGTGCTTGGAGGCCAACCACCTGGGGCTCATAAACCAGGCTAAAAGCAGGTCCAACTCGGGGCCTAACCAGAACTAGCCTGCTAGCGAGGTCTGCACTGAGTGAGATGTTTTGTGCTTAGCATACAATTGTAAATATGTAAATAAATTCACCTTCGTTACCATTAGCTTCCTGATGAGTTATTATACTTAGAAAATTTTAACAGGATAGGTTCAGAAAGAATGTTCCCGATGATGGGGAAGTCCAGAACTGGAGGTTATAGTTTGAGAATTAGGGGGTATACCTTTTAGGACTGAGGTGAAGAGAGATTTCTTCACCCAGAGAGTGGTGAATCTGTGAAATTCCCCACCACAAAGTGGTTTAGGCCAAAGTGTTGTGTGGAATTAGATATAGCTCTTAGGGCTAAAGGATCAAGAGATATCGGGGGATGCAAGATCAGGGTATTGTATTTGATGATCATAATGAATAGTGGAGCAGGCTCGAAGGGCTGAATGTACTGCTGCTTTCATTTTCTATGTAAAATCCTCTCGGCACAGATCTTGCTTCTCTGCACATTTCCACTCTTGTGATATTTAATTTCTACAATGCAATTATTTTCCTTCGCTCACCACTTTAATTACTCATCTTACATAGATAAGCAGGAGAAACAACCGCTACAGTTGAGAATTTGATCTACTAGTGGGAGGAAATAATTGTGGAAACATAAAACATAATTTTTTTACCCTCCAACTTTCAGACTTCCGTTCCTAAACACTGATTTGTGGTGGTGGTGTGTTTTTTGGGGGGGGGGGGGGGGTTTGCTCGTTGTTGACAGTAACCTGGTGGTTGTAGTTTTGCTGATGATTCAGAGGATTTATGGACTTTAATCCCAAACCAGAGATTTGAACACAAAATCTAGGCAGACACACTATGCAGTATTGAAGTTCTGTACTGACAAATGCCTCCCCTTTCAGGTGAGATTGCTGAAGCCCTGTCTGCTCCCTTGGATGGACAGAAAAGATTCCATGGCACGTTATTTCGAAGAGGAATTCGTCCCAGTGTCCTGACCAATTTTATCCCTCCACCAAAATCCCTAAAACGGGTTATCCAGTTTGTTTCCATTGCATTACCGCATGTGCAAAGTTGCTACACCATATTGGCTGCTGCATTTTCTACATTGCAGCAGTGTTACCTTTGCCCAATATCTACCTGTTCATTTTCTGGTGGGGCGGGGCAGTCACTGGACATTTGGCGAGGTGCATGAGTGACATCTGAATATTTGAACATTTCACTCTCTTTCCCCCCCCCCCCCCCCCGCCCCCGCCTGCCCTCTGAGGCTTGAGCCAAATTATAGCCCTTATTGCTTGCCAGCTGAAATCTTCCGACTCTAAACTGACCTGTCATGTTGTACGTACTGCTTTTAGACACATTTTCCAGCCTTTGCGATTTGCTTTTTCCGCTAGCAATGCACCCCCGTTTGTGGGTTTCTCGGTGGCACGTGGCTTCATTGGGAAAGCCCACTGACAAACGGTGGGAAAACAGAATCCCATCATCAGTGAATGTCATGTTGCTGAGAAACACGCAGCTGGGGAACCAGAGAATCCTACCCTGCATTTGAATATTTAACCTTTTCCCTTTGGTTACTTGAAACTGGTCTTGGTCCTAGAGCAGAAGCTGATTTGAAGTGAAGTTTTCATCAGTAATGAATGTAACATAGGAAATAGGAGCTGGTATAGGTCATTTAATCTTTCTACCCCAACGCCACCTTCATTCTAAAACTTAATTCCCTTAGGATGTAAAAATCAATCAACTTCTGTTTTAAGTGTACTGAACGACTGGGAATCCACTAACCTCTGTGGTATAGTGTTCAAAACATTCATGAGCCTTTGAATGAAGAAATATTTTCTCATTCAGTCCTAAATGGCTTGTCCTTTTTTCCTTTGCAGAATGGATATCAGATATATCTGAATCAATTCATGTGGATGTCATTGCGACTTTTACAGTTATTAAGGTTATCAAACAGGGGTTTAGCAATTTTTAATAATGCTCTCAATAACTTCACAATAAACCATGAGAATCACAGAAGGGAATTGAGGAACTGTTTAAAAATTCTCTGACAGATGTGAACTCCATAGATTGTGGGGAGTTGGTTCTCCTAGTTATTCTCACCTATGTGTATAGCAAACATTTACAATTGCTCCCAGCCCAATGCACAAGAATAATGAATACAGCGCCTATAGTTGACGAGATGTGGTGATGCCTGCATTGGACTGGGCTGGGCACAATAAGGAGTCTTACAACACAGGTTGACGGCCAACAGGTTTATTTGAAATCACAAGCTTTTGGAGCGCTGCTCCTTCACCTGATGATTTCAAATAAACCTGTTGGACTTTGACCTGGTGTTGTGCGACTTCTAACTATAGTTGACAAGCTACTGAGTTGACAGTCACTTTAAAATACAATTAATTGTTCTTCTGTGTTAAGAGTAGATTCCAACCAGGTGGCTTTTAAACCAAAATAAAATGCTGTTAATTTATCTTATTAGCTTTAGAGGTTTGAATTGCCACATATCTTTTAATTTTTGTTCCATGTATATCCAGTTTTGACAATCTCCTTTTTTTCTCTTTCAGATATTTTCCAAGTATGGCACAGTGGTCAAGTAAGTGAAACACAATAATGAAGCAACATTGAGGTATCATGATCTAAATATTGTAAACTTGATGTTAACATTTAGAAAACTCTTGCTCTGGCACTGTCATAATGTGTTTAAAATCCCAAGCTCCTCCCAGCTTTAACAAGATCCTTTCTCCCTACTCCACCAGAGTGAATGTTCCAACGTCCTTTTAAACAAAGTCCATTCACTCACTCAATCTTCTGAGCATAATCAAATGGACTTGCAGCAGCAAGGAGCCTTCTGGCAACTTATTCTTTAACTCACCTCAAAGATCGTTTCTTTGAACAGGAGATCTGTCCTCCCCAGCGCTCTTAGAATTATAGAAACGCATTGTGCACTATTCGGCCATTGAGTCTGCACCGACCCTCCGAAAGAGCACTCCACCCAGGTCCACCTCCCATTCGCCCCACCATATCCCCATAACCTAACCTGCACATGCCTGGACACCAGAGGGGAGATATAGCAAGGCCAATCCACCTATCCTGCACATCTTTGGACTCTGGGAGGAAACGAGAGCTCCCGGAGGAAACCCACCCAGACACTGGGAGAACATGCAAACTTCACACAGTCACCCAAGACCGGAATTGAATTGGTTCCTGGCACTGAGGCAGCAGTGTGCTGCCCTTCACAGTGATTAACCCAAAAACAGTCCATTTCTTTTGCTTGACATAGCAGCACCAATCTGTGGTCAGCTTACCCAAATCTCTGTCTGACTGCCTCTGAGAGTCTGTACGCGCAAGACCAGCTAGTGTCTCCTTTATGCCCAGGTGTTCAGACTTGCGTCTTTACTTTCAGTAAGTTTAGTAATGGGCCCCTGTCCCCTGGCAACCAAGTCACATGAGTGTCTCTCGATAAATTTATTATGAGGTCCCATAGTCCTATCCCATCAGGCTTCGCAGGAGATCACATCCCCCTCTCCAAATGACTCAATTTTGCATTGAATTAAAGGAGACAGTTTAAAATATAACAGTCTTGCAAGGTCCAGCAGTCGTAGCAATGTGATTATTAGTGCTTTTCATTTCCCGGTTGATGTCTGAGAAATCTTGAATGTGATTGGCTGCTTGGAGAGCTTGATGATATCACTGCAGCTCAACATTGAAATCCTCATGAAAGAATGCTGCAATCTATTGCACTTTGAGCAAGTTAGTTAACGCTGCAAAGATGACGGTATCTCTCAGTGAGGCTTTCTTTGAGGTAAGTGGTGATTGCAACACCCGGGCCAATATATATCATATTGTTTTATCCAATCTTACTGGAGTTTGTAGCTGGTTATTAAGCTCATAGCCATGCAGCAATGTCACACGTAATGGAATAGTTTTGTGAAAAATTCAAATTGTTTAGAGAACTTCTGTTTGATTACGAGAAATTTAAAGCGTTTGTGTAGTGGATCTCAAATTGGCCGACATCCAATCCCTAGAAGTGCATTGAGTTTGATGATATCATCGAAGACATACTTGATTAAGATCTCTTTGCAAGTAACATTACTTCTATTCAAAATAAGTTAACCACTTTTGTAGCATTCTATGAAGAAATTTTAGGTCAGTGACCATTTTTGGCTTTTAATCAGATTTGCTGAGACTCTACCTATTTGTTTACAGAGTTACAGTATTACGGGATAAAGATTCCAGGAAAAGCAAAGGTGTGGCATTTGTTCTGTTTCTAGATAGGGAATCCGCATATAACTGTACCCGGGCACTGAACAACAAGCAAGTGAGCAAAGCTTAGTCAATTCCATTTTAAGTTCATTTTAACCAACATGCCTTGTCATAACAACTTTTCAACTAATTCTGTTTTTCTTGTCAACTGCAGTTGTTTGGCAGAACAGTGAAGGCAAGTATTGCAGTGGATAATGGAAGAGCATCTGAATTCATCAGAAGGCGCAATTACACTGACAAATCTAGATGTTATGAATGTGGCGTGAGTACAAAGCATTTAAATGAAAAACCTGCAACAAACACTAATTGTTGGTTTACTGACATGATTATAACAAAAAAGATTAGAGGTGTTAAATTACCCAAAATGTGAATTGGCACATCTTCTAGCATAAAATCAAATCTCAAAGTTGCCATTAAAATAGTGATGATAAAATTCACCAGGCACAAACCTGGCAACGTGGTATTAAACACACGACCCACTGTCCGTCCTCCACACATAATCCAGATCCTTCATGAAATTCACCACTGGGTACACTATTTTATAGTATATATCATGAATGCAATGTATGTTGATGTTTATCAACCCAACGATAATTATAGTCAAGTAGAAAAGTAAAGACATCCACAAAATTGAATCCTTAGAAAAAAAGCTGATAGTTGAAATTGCATGGCCATATGTAAACCGATTTTGTGGCATGGGAAATTATCATGATGTATTATTTGTACATATGAGCTAGAACTCCTTTTCCACCAACCAGACTTATGACGTCAACTGCTAAAACCTTGTAAGATGTTGTGAAGATAGGCTTATTCTCGCAAAGCTTTTTTGATATTCTCGAATATATATTGGCCCAGATTTCACAGTCAGCAACAAAGGATGCTGCCTGTTTGGAACCTTATTTGTTTTTCATTCTGCTCACAACTGTGCACAGATGTTTTGTGGGTTTTTGAATGGCAACATGGTTGTAAGAGACCTTTTCAACCTCTACAATGGATCTGTAGCAGACAAGCAACAAGAACATTTTATTTTTATTTTGGAGTACCCAATTCTTTTTTTTCTAATTAAGGGGCAATTTAGTGTGGCCACAGACAGTGACCTGGTGCTGGCATCAAACCTGGGTCCTCAGCACCGTGAGGCAGCAGTGTAAAGCAACAAGAATATTTTGATAATTTTCCAATCCTATTAACTGGCTAAAATGAAAGAGTCCAAATCAGAAAGTATAAATTCCCATCAATGTAAAATCAAGTACGGAAAACACTATAACTGGCAATTTTAATCTTACAAATATATGTTTTCATGGGGTTATTTGTTGGCAAAAAAAGACCTGCCATGCTGTCACACATGCATACACAAGCCTGAATTTATTTTGACGTATTTAGTTGTGAAGTACTGTAACTTCATGCCCTTCATGTATTTTATTATTAAGTCTACCAATGGGGTATTTTTTTAATAAATGTTTTTTATTGGGTTTTTGAACAAGGTATATTTACCGTTATGTACACAGGATAAGATATATATATATGACTTCCGGTTGCGGCTATGACTAGCTGAGCCGCACATTTGGAAGCTCCTGCGACAAAGGTGTTTTCGGGCCAATTGGAGGGCCCCAACGGTGCTGAAAAGACGAATCCCGGTGGGGGAAGGTCCCCTGAGGAGAACTAGACCGATTTTATGGTCGGTACTCGGAGTGGAGTGGCAAGAAAAGTGGCAGCAGCTCTCCAAAAAAAGCGGGGGAAGAAAATCAAAATGGCGGCCGGCGGCGCTCCGGAGGGATGGAGGAAATGGGCGGAGGAGCAGCAGGCCGCTCTCCTCCGTTTTTTCACGGAGCTGAAAGTGGAGCTCTTAGAGTCCATGAACGCGACGACCACCAGGTTGGTGGGAGCCCAGGCGACCCAAGAGGCTTCGATCAGAGAGCTGCAGCAGGAGATGACCGCGAGGGAGGAGGAGGCCACGGTCCTCGGGGCAAAGGTGGAGGTGCACGAGGCACTCCACCTGAAGTGGCAGAGCCGTTTCGAGGAGCTGGACACTCGGATGAGGAGGAAAAATTTGAGGATCCTGGGCCTAGAAGAAGGCCTGGAGGGGTCGGATCTCCCGAGATATGTTGCGGAGATGCTGAGCTCCCTGATGGGGGAAGGGGCCGGTCCTGCGCCCCTGGAGCTGGAAGAGGCATACCGGGTCATGGCCAGGAGGCCTAGGGCAAACGAGCCCCCGAGGGCGGTGCTGGTGCGGTTCCAGCGGCTCTGTGATCGGGAGAAAGTCCTGAGGTGGGCAAAAAGGGAGAAAAGCAGTAAGTGGCAGAACTCGACGGTAAGGGTGTACCAGGACTGGAGTGCGGAGGTGGCAAAGCGGCGGGCCCGGTTCAACCGGACGAAGGCGGTGCTACACGCGAAGAGGATCAAATTTGGAATGCTGCAGCCGGCGCGCTTGTGGGTCACCTACAAGGACCAACATCATTATTTTGAGTCCCCAGAGGAGGCCTGGACCTTTGTACAAGAAGAAAAGCTGGACATGAACTAAAACCTTGGAGCACCGGCGGTCGTAGCCGCCTGGGTACTCTTGATTGAGCAAGTGGCCCTTATCTTTTCAGGCCAGGTCGGAGCTGGGTAACAGTTTCTTGGATTGCTTGGCTTTTCTTGAACGTTTGACTTTTTGAATATCTTGAAGGTTTCGAGTTGTTTGGTGTTTCTGTATATTTGAACTGTTGAAATTTCTATTGCGGGTCGTTTTCTTCTTATGGTGTGTTTCTTCCCGTTTCCAACTTCCCTTAGTCATTTACCCTTTTTACCCCTTTTTCTTCGGGTGTTTGGTCCCCTTTTTTTTTTTCTTCCCTCTCTGGTTATGGTTATCTGTGGTTATTTATACTGTCTGATGGAGGGTGATGGTTAAGCACATTGTTAGTTGATAGCTATTTAAGTATTTTGTTATTTAAGTATGTAGTTAAGTATTTATGTATTTAGTTGCCATTGGGTATTTATATTGTTAAGTTGGGAAGACGGGACGGGGGGGAGTGGGTTGATCATGCGGGTTTATCTCTGGGGTTTTAAGGGGATCCTTCACGGGCGTGGATGGGGATGGGGGGGAGTGGAAGATGGCGGGGCGGGGTGTGGCCGGGCGAAAGCGCGGGCTTTCCTCTGTTTTTCCCGCGCGCGGGATGGAGGAGAGAGGAGGGGAGAAGAGTGGGGCGTGGCCAGTAATGGCGGCCTTTCCCGCGCTGGAGCAGGGTCAGAGTGGAATGGCGGGGGGGGGGAGGTCCCTCCCCCCCCCCCCTCGAACCGGGAGGAGTCGGAGTGTGGCAGGAGCAGCCGGGTCAGCGGAGATCAGCTGACTCTCGGGAGTACGATGTTGGGCACATCGCGGCTAGGAGGGGTCCTAGCCAGGGGGGGGGGAGGGAGGGTTAGGGGGAGATACCGGGTTGCTGCTGGAAAGACCAGGGACGAGAAGGGGAGAGCTGGGGGGGGGGGCCATCGCTATGGGAAACGGGTCAGAAAGGGAGGGATGACCCGGGGCGAGCAAGGGACAGAACATGGCTAATCGACAGGGAGCAGGGACGGGTCGCCCAGCGATCCGATTGATTACGTGGAATGTAAGGGGGCTGAATGGGCCGGTTAAAAGATCAAGGGTCTTCTCGCACCTGAGGGACTGAAGGCTGATGTAGCGATGTTGCAGGAGACTCACTTGAGGGTAGCAGATCAGGTCCGCCTGAGAAGGGGGTGGGTGGGACAGGTGTTCCACTCAGGCTTGGATGTCAAGAACCGGGGGGTGGCGATTCTGGTGGGAAAGAGGGTGTCGTTCGTGGCGGCAGAAGTGGTGGCAGACAAGGAGGGCAGGTATGTGATGGTGAGGGGTAGGTTGCAGGGAGAGAATGTGGTGCTGGTGAATGTGTATGCCCCGAATTGGGACGACGCGGGCTTTATGAGGCGCCTGCTGGGCCTCATCCCGGGACTGGAGGCAGGGGGCCTGATCATGGGAGGGGACTTTAATACGGTGTTGGACCCTGGGCTGGATAGATCGAGTTCCAGGACGAATAGGAGGCCGGCAGCGGCAGAGGTGTTAAGGGGGTTTATGGAGCAGATGGGAGGGGTAGACCCATGGAGATTTGGTAGGCCTAGGGCGAGGGAGTATTCTTTTTTCTCCCACGTCCACAGGGTGTACTCCAGGATAGACTTTTTCGTATTGAACAGGGGGCTGATACCGAGAGTGCAGGACACGGAGTACTCGGCCATTGCGATATCGGACCATGCACCACATTGGGTGGACGTGGAATTGGGGGAGGCGCGGGATCAGCGCCCGTTGTGGCGCCTGGATGTGGGGCTGTTGGCGGACGAAGAGGTGTGCAGAAGGGTTAGAACGGGCATTGAGAACTATCTGGGTACGAACGACACGGGTGAGGTGCAGGTGGGGACGGTCTGGGAGGCCCTGAAAGCAGTGATTAGAGGAGAGCTGATCTCCATAAGGGCACACAGAGAGAGGAAGGAGAGGCAGGAAAGGGAGAGGCTGGTGGGGGAACTCCTAGAAGTAGATAGGAAATATGCGGCGGCACCAGAGGAGGGGCTACTGAGGGAGCGGCGCAGTTTACAGGCCAGGTTCGACCTACTGACCACTAGGAAGGCGGAGACGCAGTGGAGAAGGGCGCAGGGTGCGGCGTATGAGTACGGGGAAAAGGCGAGCAGGATGCTGGCACACCAGCTTCGTAAGCGAGATGCAGCCAGAGAGATTGGGGGAGTGAGAGAGAGGGGTGGGGACGTAGTGCAGAAGGGGCAAGAGGTGAATAGGGTCTTCAGGGACTTCTACAGGGAATTGTATAGGTCTGAACGGCCGAAGAGGAGAGGGGGAATGGAGAACTTTCTCGACAAATTGAGGTTCCCAAAGGTACAGGGGGAGCTGGTAGAAGGGTTGGGGGCGCCGATAGAGCTGCAGGAACTAGTTAAAGGGATAGGCCAGATGCAGGCGGGGAAGGCGCCGGGGCCGGATGGGTTCCCGGTGGAGTTTTACAGGAAATTTGTGGACTTGGTGGGCCCAGTGCTGGTGAGAGCCTTTAATGAGGCGCGCGAGGGGGGGGTTTTGCCCCCAACAATGTCGCAGGCCCTGATCTCCTTGATTTTGAAGCGGGACAAGGACCCGGTCCAGTGCGGGTCCTACAGGCCTATCTCCCTCTTAAATGTAGATGCCAAGCTGTTAGCAAAGGTCCTGGCAACCAGGATAGAGGATTGTGTGCCAGGGGTAATACATGAAGACCAGACGGGGTTCGTGAAGGGACGCCAACTTAACACAAATGTCCGGAGATTGTTAAACGTGATCATGATGCCGGCAGTGGAGGGGGAGGCGGAGATAGTGGTAGCGCTAGACGCGGAGAAGGCATTCGATAGGGTGGAGTGGGAATACTTGTGGGAGACGTTGGAAAGGTTTGGGTTTGGGGAGGGATTTATCAAGTGGGTAAAGCTGCTCTATTCGGCCCCGATGGCGAGTGTGGTAACAAACGGGAGGAGGTCAGAATATTTTGGGCTCCATCGAGGTACTAGGCAGGGATGTCCCCTATCCCCCTTACTTTTTGCATTAGCGATTGAACCGCTAGCGATGGCACTGAGGGGTTCAGGGGGGTGGAGGGGACTGACAAGGGGAGGGGAGGAGCATCGGGTCTCGCTCTATGCGGATGACCTGTTGCTGTATGTGGCAGACCCGGAGGGGGGAATGCCGGAGGTTATGGAAATACTAGCGGAGTTCGGGGACTTTTCGGGATATAAATTAAATCTGGGGAAAAGTGAGGTCTTTGTAATACACTCGGGAGACCAGGGGGAGGGAATTGGGAGGCTCCCCTTCAAAAGAGCAGTAAAAAGTTTCAGGTACTTGGGGGTGCAGGTGGCAAAGAACTGGGGGACCCTCCACAAGCTGAACTTCTCTAGGCTGGTGGAACAGATGGAGGAGGAGTTTAAGAGGTGGGACATGGTGCCGCTGTCGCTGGCAGGGAGGGTGCAGTCAGTTAAAATGACGGTCCTCCCGCGGTTCTTGTTTTTGTTCCAGTGTCTGTCCATCTTCCTCCCTAGGGCCTTTTTCAAGAAGGTAACGAGTAGTATCATGGGGTACGTGTGGGCACATGGCACCCCTAGAGTTAGAAGGGTCTTTTTGGAGCGGAGTAGGGATAGTGGAGGGCTGGCGTTACCCAATCTTTCAGGATATTACTGGGCGGCAAATGCATCGATGGTACGAAAGTGGATGATGGAAGGGGAGGGGGCAGCCTGGAAGCGTATGGAGAGGGCGTCCTGTGGCAACATAAGCTTAGGGGCACTGGTAACGGCACCATGGCCGCTCCCTCCCACGAGGTATACCACGAGCCCGGTGGTGGCGGCCACCCTCAAGATCTGGGGGCAGTGGAGGCGACACAGGGGGGAAGTGGGGGGTTTGATAAGGGCACCACTAAGAGGGAACCACAGATTTGCACCGGGAAATACAGGAGGGGGATTTCTGAGCTGGCAGAGGGTGGGCATTAGGCAACTGAAGGACTTGTTTATAGAGGGGAGGTTTGCGAGCTTGGGAGAGCTGGAGGAGAAATTCGGGCTCCCCCCAGGGAACACGTTCAGGTACCTCCAAGTGAAGGCATTTGCCAGACGACAGGTAGAGGGGTTTCCCGTGCTTCCCGACAGGGGGGCGAGTGATAGGGTGCTATCAGGGGTCTGGGTCGGGGAGGGGAAGATCTCGGACATTTATAAGATTATGCAGGAGGTGGAGGAGGTACCAGTAGTGGAGTTGAAAGACAAGTGGGAGGTAGAGCTGGGGGAACAGATAGAGGATGGGACATGGGCAGACGCCCTAGAGAGGGTCAACTCGTCGTCGTCATGTGCGAGACTGAGTCTCATTCAATTTAAGGTACTGCATAGAGCCCACATGACGGGGACAAGGATGAGTCGGTTTTTCGGGGGTGAAGACAGGTGTGTCAGATGTTCGGGAAGCCCTGCGAATCATGCACACATGTTTTGGGCATGTCCGGCACTGGAGGAGTTCTGGAAGGGGGTGGCAGGGACGGTGTCGGGAGTGGTGGGGTCCAGGGTCAAGCCAGGATGGGGACTTGCGATCTTCGGAGTTGGGGTGGAGCCGGGGGTACAGGAGGCGAGGGAGGCTGGAATAGTAGCCTTTGCGTCCTTGGTGGCTCGGAGGAGGATCTTGATTCAGTGGAGGGACGCAAGGCCTCCAAGTGTTAACACCTGGTTAAACGACATGGCAAACTTCATCCAATTGGAAAGAATCAAATTCGCCCTGAGAGGGTCGGTGCAGGGGTTTTTCAGGCGATGGCAACCCTTCCTGGACCTCTTAGATCAGAGATAGAAACTGAGGTCGTGACAGCAGCAACCCGGGAGGGGAGGGGAGGGCGGGAGGGAGGGGGGGGGGGGGGGGGGGGGAGGGTGTGGGGGAGGGGAGGGGGAGGGGAGGGGGGGGGGGGGGATAGCAACGAAGGAAACACGGTATCGGTGGTGTCACGGGCAAGGCCTGCCCGAGGACACTGCCAGAAATGACAAGATGGTCGGGCGGCCGGTTTCGTCGGCGGGGGGGGGGGGGAGGCGGGGGGGGGCGCGCGGGTAGGGGGTGGGGGGGATTATTGTTAAGTAGGGGGGTTTGACTTTGTTTTGATATAATTCAAATGTAGGGGGGGTTAAAATGTTTGTACTCTGAAAAATGTCTTCAATAAAAAGTATTTTTTAAAAAAAAAAGATATATATATATATATATATATATATATAGAGAGAGAGAAGGGCACACCCAAACATACCAAAGAAGAAAAGATAGTACATAGTAAACAAAAAATAAAATAGAATATCTGGTAGGGTATTGTGCACCACCTCAACAGTACACCTGGCAAAAATATTTACAACACCTAAGTAGGCGACTGTTTGCGGGTGGGGAGAAGGGGCGGGGAGTTGGGGAGGCAAATATACATTCGGCTGCCGGAGAGATAATTACCGTGGGCGATACTAGGCTGTGTTTCGTGTTGTTGTCGCTTGCTTCTCCCGGACGGATTTCGCTGCCGTCTCGCGCTCGCCTCCGCTTCTGCCGTTCCTCCCGCCTTCCGTCTTTATTCTCCTCGTTCCCTGCTCCTGGAGATGCCATGCTCGTTAATGTATCCCGTGCCTTCCTTCCGGCTCTCATTTCCCTGCCTCCCCCACCTCCCTGATTCTCCTCTCTTGTTCCCTATCTATTCCCTCTCCCCCGCCCGCGTTTCCCCTTTCTTTCCTCGGGTTTAGCTGTTTCTCTCTCTCTTCCCCCCCCCCCCCCCCCTCCTCCCCCCCCACCCGCCAGGTCTGTCTCTCCCTTTCATTCTTTGGCTATTTTCCCCTGATTCTTGGCGACTTTCCCCTGATTCTTGGCTACCTGGCTGTTCTTCCTCTTGTTTGTTGGCCACAAACAGGTCCTAGAACAGTCGCATGAATGGCTCCCACGTTCTGTGGAAACAGTCGTCTGACCCTCGGATGGCGAATTTGATTTTCTCCATTTGGAGAGATTCCGAGAGATCGGACAGCCAGTCTGCAGCTTTGGGTGGTGCTGCTGACTGCCAGCCAAACAGGATTCTACGGCGGGCGATCAGGGAGGCAAAGGCAAGGGCGTTTGCCCTCCTCCCCAGGAATAGATCTGGCTGGTCCGAGACCCCTAAGACCGCCACTTTCGGGCACGGCTCCACCCTCACCCCCACCACTGGACATTGCCTCGAAGAAGGCTGTCCAGTACTCCACAAGTCTGGGGCAAGACCAGAACATGTGGGCATGGTTGGCCGGGCCTACTTAGCACCGTTCACATCTATCCTCCACCTCTGGGACGAACCTACTCATACGGGTTCTTGTTAAGTGGGCTCTCTGTACCACTTTTAGTTGCGTCAGGCTGAGCCTTGCACATGTGGCGGTGGAGTTGACCCTATGCAGTGCTTCACTCCAGAGACCCCACCCTATCTCAATCCCCAGGTCGTCCTCCCATTTCTTTCTCGTTGCATCCAGTACGGTGTTGTCCCTTTCTATCAGTCGGTCATACATGTCACTACAGTTTCCTTTGTCTAGTATGCTTGTGTCCAGTAGTTCTTCCAGTAGTATCTGTCGTGGAGGTTGTGGCTACATCCTTGTCTCCTTTCGTAGAAAGTTTTTAAGCTGCAGGTACCTTAGCTCGTTCCCCTTGGCTAGCTGGAATTTCTCTGTCAGTTCGTCCAGTGTTGCGATCCTGCCGTCCGTGTATAGGTCCCTGACTGTCAGTGTCCCTCCGTCCTGCCCCCACCTTTTTGAAGGTGGCGTCAGTCAGTGCTAGTGTGAACCTATGGTTGTTGCAGGTGGGAGCTTTTTCCGACATTTTGGTCAGGCCAAATTGCTGCCGTAGTTGCTTCCAGGATTGGAGGGTGGCTATCACCACTGGGCTGCTGGAGTGTTTTTTGGGTGGGGATGGGAGTACTGACGTGGCGAGGGCCCAGAGGGAGGTCCACGCGCAGGAGGCCTCCTCCACGCGCACCCACTCGGCTTCTGGCTCCCCCCACCCCCTGCCTGGCGCCTTCCCCCCTGTTGGGGCGCGCTGCAGCCCTGCTTTGTTGCATGCCCCCGGCGCTAGCTTTCCTGCTAGTGCGGTGGCCCCCCTCTCGGGAGTTACTGTCTCGCTTCTCCTCTTCCTGGCCTCTGCGGTTTTCTGCCTGCTCTTCCCCTATCCTACCCAGCACTCCTCTTTCTTGCTCTTCTCAGCTACTGTCGTTCCCTCGTGCTGGGGCCTGGCCTCCCACCTGGAGCGGTCCCTCGGGCAGTAGTTTGCTCTTTGTTCAGGGTGCTCTCGCCGTGGCATGGGTGGGGGGGCCTGGCATTGGCTCACCCCTCCCCATCCTTCCGTCTCCAGGGCCATGATCCGGTCGCTCATGTCAATCGCTGCTTTCTCCAGCTCCCGAATGGTCGCCTCATGGGCTTCCAGTTTCTCCCCTTGGGCATCCAATTTCTCCTCTGGCCAGGGCCTGCTGCACCTCTGTCAGGGCCTTGGCCGTTGCTGCCTGCACTGCGGCCTCTATGTCTGCCTTCGCCTCTGCCTTGTTTACCTGCTGATGCTCCCTCACGGCCCCGGCAAAGGCTGACTTCCAGTTCCAGCTCCCCCATGGCCCCGGGAGAGAATGCTCCAGCTCTTTTTGATGCGGCGATACTTTCATTCTGCCGCTTCGTGCGCTGATTAGCTCGTCTGAACTGGCTCGCCCATTGCCCCATCTGCCTTCGGTGTCCCTTCTCCCTCTGCCGTGGTTCCCTTCTGGCATTTTTTCTCCCCCTTCCCTTTCTTCTTTTCTTTTCCCTTTGTTTTTCTTTTTCCGCCTCCTATTTTTTTTTTTTGTTACTTCCCTTTTTCTTCTCTCCTCCCTTCTCTCCTTTACAACTTCATTTTTCCTCTTTTATAAATCTCTTCTCAGCTGAGCGTGTTTTGGGTGAGAAAAAAAAGTTCAAAAAGAAAAAAAAAAAATTTTTTCCCCCTCCCCTCTCTTTAAAAGTTTTCTTTTTAGAGTTTTCTTTTTGCAAAAGTTATTTTTTCCTTCATTTTCCCTCACTCACCCAGGGTCGAGAGAGAGAGAAAGAATAGTGCGAACCACTGTGCTGCTATCCTGAGAGGAGGCGGGCGCGAGAGAGGGGGCGGGTGAAAGAGAGAGAAGGAGAGAGAGGGCGAGAAGGAGAGAAGCCTCTTTGTTGTTGCCTCGTGGTGGTCACTGCCGGTTGCGGGGGGGGGGGGGGGGGAGGTCGGCCGGTCTGTTCCCCGTTCCGGGCTGCCGCACTTCGCACCCTGCGCTCTCTTGCTGGGGGGGGGGGAGGTCGTTGGTCGTTCCTCCATTCCTAACGCTCTGCAGGTTCTGCCCCGCTTCGGTCCGGGCTGCTGCTCCGATCCTGCCCTGCGCTCTGGTGCCATTGGGGGGGGGGGGGGGGGGGGGTTGTTGCCGCTGCCACTGGATCGCTCCGCTGCCGAGGGCCCAGTTCCCCTGCCACCGATTTCGCGGGACTTTGATTTTTTTTTTTTCCCTCCCCTCGTTGCGGAGACCCCCTGAGAAAAGCTCCGACTTCGTTGACCTGCGGGAGCCCCTTTTTTTTTCTACCAATGAGGTATTGGTGGAGAAACGTTTATGAACGAGTGTGGGCAAATCAAAAGCAACTTTTAAATTTCCACTTTTAACTGCAGATAAGAAAAGTTCCTGTACAATTTTCTCCTAATACCTTGAAATGCTGATGGATCTCACTGAGATTTCTATTGCAAAATCTGGGTCGTCAGAGTTTTAAATTAATTTTCCTTGCATTCATTTTCTTTACGTCCTCTACGGGCTTTAATCTCAAATGATCAATAATTTTTTTTTTAAACAGGCAATTATTATTTGTCCAAGGCAATCAATCAAGTTTTGAGGCAATTGAACTAAAATAATTCTAACATTTGGTAGTGTCGTAAGATTGGCTGTTCAAGTGATCCTTTTGTAAAAATTATATAAAATGTTGCTTTGTGCAAGGTATTTAGACCGGGGGAAGCGGAAGAGGTGATGGAGTAGGAGAGAAATTATGGGTAGTTAGCCGAATACCTGTTGACAAAATATGACTAAAATCTCTTGTTAAGAATATGGTGATTAAACACTTAGAACATTTTCAGCTTATTAGAGAGGATTGGTACAGATTTGTAATAATCTTGCCTAATAAATCTGATTAATTATGTTTGAGGAGGTGACTAAAGTAGTGGATGGTGAATGTCTATAGATGTAATTTGTACTTCCAGAAGCCATTTGATGGGGTCCCTCGTAAGAGACTGTTAGCTAAAGTTGAAGCCCATGGAATTGAAGACTAATTATTAGCCTAATTAGGAGGTTCTCTGAGTGGAAGGAGACAGAGAATAGGGCTAATAGGCATGTACTCTCATTGACGGGATGTGACTTGGTGTCCCAGAAGGATCTGTGTTAGGACCTCAACTGTTCGCTGTAGTCATTTGCAACTTGGATGATGGGATAAAAAACCCACATAAATCAGATATTCCAAACACACAAAGCTAGGTATCATTATTAGCAGTGCCGGTAAAAGTGTAACATCACAAAGAGATATTGATTGATTGATTTGATTAAGTGAATAAGCAAAACTGAAAAATTGATTTCAGTGTAGGCAAATGTGAGCTTAATCATGTTGGACCAAAACGGATAGAACCGGCTACTTGTAACTGGTGAAAAGCTACAAGCATTGGTGGTTCAAAGATATGTGGGGTCCAGGTAAACAGATCATCATAAAATGTCAGGGATAGGTACAGACAATAATCAAACTAGATGATAGAATGCTTGCCTTTATATTCTATTATTCTATTTTGTTATCGAGGAATAGAACATAAGGAGAGGTGGGGGTTGAAGCCATGGCAGCTTTACAAAGCAGTGGTTAAATCACACCTGGAGGGACTGAACGCCACAACTTATGGAGGATCTTTTTGGTTTTGATATAAATTGATTTACTAGAATAGTATCTGGATTCCAAAGGTTAAGTTACACAGAGATGTTAAACAATTTTTGTTCGTATTTCCTGGAATTTAAAAGGTTAAGGAATTGATTCATAGATGTTTTCAAGAAGGAAGAACACATGAGGTAGATAGTGAGAAACTGTATCTGCTTGTTGGAGATTCTAGGACTTGGGCCCATCATTTAGACATCAGAGAAAAATCTTTCCAGAATGAAATTAGGAAACACTTCACACAGTTGGTGGTGGAACTTTGAAACACTCCTCTGCAAACGGCAATTGATGCAAGATCAGTCGTTAATTTGAAAACTGAGATGGGTAGATTTTTCTGTTAACCAGAGGAATGGGAAAAGGCAATACGGAATTAGATTGCAGATCAGCCATAATCTCATTGAATGGCAGAACAAGTAAGTTTGAGGGGCTAAATAGCTGAGTCGCATTCTAACGTAGGTGGGATCATCGAACAATTTGTTATTTCAACCTTCACTGCAAGAAAAGCACCAAAGCAAATTATCAACGGGTTGTCGTTCGGCATTAGAATGTTAACTATGGGATAATGCATTATACAGTTAACTGAACATGGGCTTTATCCGTATATCCTCCATGGAAATTAATGATATCTTCTATGTTCACATAGAAGAAATTTCAGTCCTCCTTTCTGGCATTTCCTAATTATTTGCCTCATGTTTCACATCTTTCCTCGTATCCTTTAATCATCATGTTCTCTTTCACTCTACCAAATGTTATGTTAAAGCATCTTTCTACTGTAAATAATGGGCACAAAGTAACTTTGTTCTTCTTGATTAATCAGCTGAACTTATTGGATACAGCAAAATTTACAAATTTAACGTGCTTTTTACTGATAGCAATCTCGAATAGCAACAAAATGTTAGTAACGAGATATATTTATATTGAAATGAGCTGGCCTTAAAGGACAATTAATAGTAGAGAACCAGACAATCCAGCCAACATACTTTTGACCCTGTGGAAATAAGAGTTAATGTCAGAGTATATAACTGGCTTTTTTTTTTCAATTTGAACCTTGAGCAACAAGGTTCTTAAAGAAGATCAATCTGTTGGTAATTTAGTATCTCTTACAGACTTGTTACTACATTTAAAAACAAGCAATTGTACATCCTAGTTTGGCATTTAAAATTTAATTGCGCAATGTAGCACCAAAATTCTATTGAAGGTCAGAACAAGTTTGCCTTATCTCTAAAGTTGAGATTTTATTTATTGTATTAAAAATGTGATGTTCCTTTCTGAATACAGGACTATGGCCATTTGAGCTATGCTTGCCCAAAAAATATGCTTGGAGAGCGAGAACCTCCAAAAAAGAAAGAGAAAAAGAAAAAGAAAAAAATCAATGAACCGGAAGAAATGTGAGTATATAATATTGTTAACCTAGCCAAAATGTCTTTTTAAAATGGAGGTTTGTTTTGAGGACACATCTTAAAAGGATGTTTCTGTATTTTCAGTGAGGAGGAGGAGGAGCAGCAGCAAGAAAGTGAAGATGAAGGAGAAGACCCTGCACTCGATAGCTTGAGCCAAGCTATTGCTTTCCAGGTATGCAGTTCTGAGAAGATAAATTGATTCCTACCTTTGGAAGAAGTGCAACTAATCCTAAAGTAACTTTTACCTGATTGTAAATCATTTGTCCATTCTGTAGCTTTGCAAACAAACCTTGGGAGAGCCATCTTTCTCTGTCATTGTTTGGTATTGCAATTTAATTGTAGTTGTGAGCACTGTTGAAGACACACTATTGATTAGCTTAATGCTGTACTGCAAGCTTAATCAGAGTCCTTTGCAAATTACTCATAATACATATACAAAGTCAGTTGCCTCCTTGATCGTAGCAATCTACCCCTATATAATCCAACACTGCAGTTTGTTTTAAATTAATTAATTGAATAGTAACTGAAACTGTGATTAAATAATAATAAACACCATCACATGCATTCCCCAGAGCGTTCTGAAGGTCCTGTACCTGTTCAATCTTCCCTAATATTTAACACTTCCCTCATCCCTGACACTCCTGGGTTGGGGGTGGGACAACAAAAATGTGGGAGAAGGGACAGGAGTGGAGGAGAGAAGGGAGAATGTTGGGGATGAGCAGGTTGTTTAAAGGGGAAGGACTGGGAGATAGGATGTTGGATTCAGAAATGCTGACAAATGGTGCGGGGTTGTCTGTTTGAGGAGGAGAAATGAGAGCGAATAGGAGAGGACTCGACGGAGGAGGACTGAAAGTAGGATGGTGGGAGGCAGATTGAAAGGAAGCGGGAGGGGCGCACCGGGGTGGTGAGGAGCAAAGACAGGAGCAGGAAGAAAAAAGAGAATGAAGAAAGAAGATGAACACATGCCTATTGCAACACAAAGACAACCTGCTTCCTTCCACCTTTGTGCATTGCCTGACTCTTTCATGCCTTGGTTCACCTGCAGCACCATGCGTGTAAGCCAATACATGGGGATGGGGAATTGCAGTTGGTGAGGGCTTGTGTGAGATGGACTCTGGTGGAGCAGTGATATCTGGAAACCTTGCTGTCATTTCTGACACTGAGATTTCAATGACTGGTTCAATTCGATTGTGTTTTATGTCATCTTCCACCTCCACTATATATATCTATATATATCTATATATATATATTATATATATATTTCTTTCTCTCTCTCTCTCTCTCTTTCTATATCTTATTTTTCGACTGCTCTCGCTCTCTCCTTCTCGCTCTCCTTCTCGCCCTCTCTCTCCTTCTCGCCCTCTCTCTCCTTCTCGCCCTCTCTCTCCTCCTCCCTCTCTCTCCTCCTCGCCCTCTCTCTCCTCCTCGCCCTCTCTCTCCTCCTCGCCCTCTCTCCTCTCCTCCTCGCCCTCTCTCTCCTCCTCGCCCTCTCTCTCCTCCTCGCCCTCTCTCTCCTCTCTCCTCCTCGCCCTCTCTCTCCTCCTCGCCCTCTCTCTCCTCCTCGCCCTCTCTCTCCTCCTCGCCCTCTCTCTCCTCCTCGCCCTCTCTCTCCTCCTCGCCCTCTCTCTCCTCCTCGCCCTCTCTCTCCTCCTCGCCCTCTCTCTCCTCCTCGCCCTCTCTCTCCTCCTCGCCCTCTCTCTCCTCCTCGCCCTCTCTCTCCTCCTCGCCCTCTCTCTCCTCCTCGCCCTCTCTCTCCTCCTCGCCCTCTCTCTCCTCCTCGCCCTCTCTCTCCTCCTCGCCCTCTCTCTCCTCCTCGCCCTCTCTCTCCTCCTCGCCCCCTCTCTCCTCCTCGCCCTCTCTCTCTTTCGCGCTTGCGCCAGCCCCCTCTCTCGCGCCCGCCTCCTCTCAGGATAGCAGCACAGTGGTTTGCACTATTCTTTCACAGCATACACTGACTGATATTGGCTCCCAGTCTGACAACTCTTTAATTTTGAAATTCTCATCCTTGTCTCCAAATCATTTCTTTGGCTGGATTCGCCTCTCCCTGTCTCAAACAACAATCCTTGCTGTTCGGAAGGGAAAGTGAGCTTTTTAACCCAGTGACAGTCAAGAAGTTACAATATAGTTCCAAATCAGAATGTGTGTTGCTTGGAGGGGAATATGCAAGTTATGCCACTCCCATGAGTTTGGAGCCCTTGTTCTTAGGTTAGTAGAGGTTAGTTATAAAGTGCTGTCAAAGGACTCTTGGCAAGTTGTTGCAGTGCACACTGTTTCTACTGTGGGCTATTGCGGAGGGAGTGAATATTTAACATGGTGGTTGGGATGCTGGTCATGTGGGTTGTTTCTGGAGTGTTTTTCTGAGCTATGTTCATCCAGACAAGTAGGAGAGTCTGCCATCATATTCTTGATTTGTACCTTATAGATGGCATGGTGTCTGGAGATGAGTTACTTGCTGCAGAATTCCCAGAGTCCAGTGATGGTAATGCCATTCAATGTCAAAAGGAGATTGTTGGATTCTTTCTTGTTGGAGATGATCTTTGCTTGGCATTTATGTGGAACAAATGTGACTTCAAAGTCCAAACTTGAATGCAGTCCATGTCTTGCATATTGAAACAGACTGCTTCAATATCTGAAGAAATGGCGAAGGATACTAAACATTTGAAATCATCAGCAAATATCCCCAGGTCTGACCTTATCATGGAAGAAAGGTCATTGATACAGCAGCTGAGGAACACCTGCAGTGATGTCCTGGGACTCAGAAGATTGGCCTTCAAAAACCACAATCATCTTCCTTTATGCAGGTTTGACTCAAACCAGTGGAAAGTGTGCCCCATTGCCCATTAATCTGGGCCATCATGAATTTGGTGGCTCACTATGTCCAGTTCTCTGTGAAGTTGGCTACTATTACAATAGGTAGTCATCGGTGCAAATACCTGGTACTGCTGGAGAGGAACTCCTCTGTTTTCTGTGCAAGGTACACACTGCATCTGGACATTTTGACAGAAACACGCACTTGTTGCTACTCCACAAGTACCTTTTTAGAGCAGACCCCTGAAGCTGAGTCCAACTGAGCTAAGCTTTAAGTGTCCTTCACCTCTTTAAGATGCTCCACTGCTGCCTGTGTCCCCAGCACTTTCTCCTGCTTTTGATGTACTCCTTGCCATGTGCCCCTATTTTTGTCTCAGAAATTGAACCCACTGATGTTTGTGGACCTGCGTTGTTGGAGGCTGTACAGGAGCCATGTGTTGGTGCATTCTCCATGCTGGTTCTTCTCTGAGGACTCCTGTTAATGTACCCATGGATAACTCTGGCTAAGTGCTGAAAATAGATGAAACTGGGTTCCAAGTTAGTGTACTGTAGATTGTGGCATTTAATATATTGATGACATCCATTCAACGTGAGTAACAGTTGAGTGCCAAGTGGCAATATGGTATCTGATGCTGTCACCAAATCTCTATGCCACCCTCATCTCTCAATCACCAATGCTCTCCTTCCAACTACCATGGCTGTAGCTCTATCCCCAGTTCTCGGTCTCTTCCTGGAGTTTTAGGCTCTTCCTGTAATGTGAAAAGTGTTGGGAGCGTGAGGAATGAATCGTGTGCTCAGGATAGAGGTGAACATCCGAGAACTGGAAGGAATAGATGGGAAGGTAAAAGAATGCAGGTGAGCATCAGTGATGTCTGTTGGGACGTAGGAGTAGGAGGCTGGAGAGGAAATACCATGTATGCCAGCAAGGTGTGTCAGTCAGAGTGCTGCACATGAGATTGCGAGAAAGGAGAGAGAATGATGGCTGAGGCAGAGAGTTGCAGAATGCCCACCTTTCTGGAGCAAATTAAGTCATTAAACCTTTTTTGGCATGATCCTAGTCCTCGGCACCATATTTTGGCTGCTGACTCTGTGCCTTGCAGCCGTACCTGTTTGGTGAGTCTGGCTGGCCTTCTGTCATCCCCAGAGGAGACTTTTGTGCCTTCACTGTAAGAACTGTCACCTCCAGGTACCACTCTGAAAACATGTAGGGCAGGCTTTCCATGTCTTCTCTGCATTCTCCAGCTCTTTGTTCCTTCTCAAAGCTAATTGAATGCTGTAATCACAGCTGCTGTTGAGATCTTGCCATGTCCCTTCAAATAAAGATCCTTCATTGTTTACGTGCTCACCCTTTTATGACGAATCAGGGAACTTGGAGGTAGAATGATAATGATGTTGCTGTAGGAAAGAGCCATCGCAAATCACGTAAATTAGTTAACCAGGTTCCTAACCTGAAAATGGTAGCAAAAGGGGCAAAAAACACCAGATTCCACCTAGGTTTTTTTTATTAACCCTGTCTTCAGTCGTAATGTAGATTTGACTTTGGTGCCTTTGCTCCCTGGTATTAGCAAGGCATACACCATCTGTGAATGTGTAGATGACCTGTGTGGTCCCCAGAACTGGCTACAGTAGTCCCCCTTTATAACGCGGGTGTTGGGGTCCAAGACAGCCACCCGCGTTGTATCCGAGCCGCGGATATCCATGATGGGGGTTTTAAATTTATTTAAAAATCTATGCATGCGCTTCCCATTGAGAGTCTACGGGGGGGCGGGGGAAGAGGTCAGACCCCCGTAGACTCACAATGGGAAGCGCTAGCATAGATTTTTAAATAAATTTAAAACCCCCATCGTGGATCCAATTAAAATTTCAGCGGCCGGCTCACTTTGATCCGGAGAGGGAAGCTGCTCTCACTGAAATCAGCCGGCCGCTGAAATTGACACTGCCCGCTGCTCTCTCCCTCCAATCCAACTTTTAAGTTTTAATGTTTCTGATTGGAGGGAGAGAGCAGCCGGCAGTGTCAATTTCTTTTTTTTTTTCCTCCGGCTTGCCCCCTCTCCCCCCACATCCTCCAACTAGACCCCTCTCCCCCCACACCCTCCGACTCGCCCCCTCTACCCCCCAACACCCTCCGGCTCGCCCCCTCTCCCCCCCCAACACCCTCCGGCTTGCCCCCTCTCCCCCCACACCCTCCGGCTCGCCCCCTCTCCCCCCACATCCTCCGGCTCGCCCCCTCCCCACACCCTCCGGCTCGCCCCCTCTCCCCCCACATCCTCCGGTTCGCCCCCTCTCCCCCTACACCCTCCGGTTCGCCCCCTCTCCCCCAACACCCTCCGGCTCGCCCCCTCTCCCCCCACACCCTCCGGCTCGCCCCCTCTCCCCCCACACCCTCCTGCTCTCCCCCACAGCGTCCAGCTCGCCCCCTCTCCCCCCACACCTTCCGGCTCGCTCCCTCTCCCCCACACCCTCCTGCTCTCCCCCACAGCGTCCAGCTCGCCCCCTGTCCCCCCACACCCTCTGGCTCGCCCCCTCCCCACACCCTCCGGCTCGCCCCCTCCCCCCCCCCCCCTCTCCTCCCCCGTCCCCCAACACCCGCAGGGCCCTCCTCTCTCCCCCAACACCCGCAGGTCCACCCTCTCTCCCCCACACCCCAGGGGGGTCTCCCCCACACCCACAGGGGGGTCTCCCCCACACCCGCCCCCCACCTCCCCCCCCCCCCCCAACACCCGCAGGGCCCCCCTCTCTCCCGCAACACCCGCAGGGCCCCCCTCTCTCCCCCACACCCACAGGGGGGTCTCCCCCACACCCACGGGGGTCTCCCCCAACACCCGCAGGTCCACCCTCTCTCCCTCACACCCCCAGGGGGGTCTCCCCCACACCCACAGGGGGGTCTCCCCACACCCGCCCCCCTCCTCTCCCCCCCCCCCCCCAACACCCGCCCCCCTCCTCTCCCCCCCCCCAACACCCGCAGGTCCACCCTCTCTCCCCCACACCCCCAGGGGGGTCTCCCCCACACCCACAGGGGGGTCTCCCCACACCCGCCCCCCTCCTCTCCCCCCCAACACCCGCCCCCCTCCTCTCTCCCCCCCCAACACCCGCCCCCCCTCTTCTCCCCCCCCCCAACACCCGCCCCCCCTCTTCTCCCCCCTCCCCCCCAACACCCGCCCCCCCTCTTCTCCCCCCTCCCCCCCAACACCCGCCCCCCCTCTTCTCCCCCCCCCCCCCAACACCCGCCCCCCCTCTTCTCCCCCCCAACACCCGCCCCCCCCCCCCCCCTCTGCAGTGTCAATTTCAGCGGCCGGCTGATTGTTTCAGTGAGAGAGCAGCTTCCCTCTCCGGATCAAAGTGAGCCGGCCGCTGAAATTGACACTGCCGGCTGCTCTCTCCCTCCAATCCAACTTTTAAGTTTTAATGTTTCTGATTGGAGGGAGAGAGCAGCCGGCAGTGTCAATTTCAGCGGCCGGCTCACTTTGATCCAGAGAGGGAAGCTGCTCTCACTGAAATAATCAGCCGGCCGCTGAAATTGACACAACTGACAGTTGGGGTCCATAAGCCCCCCCTGCGGTATATCGCAAACCGCGGTATTGCGGAGCGCGGTATAACGGGGGACTACTGTATAAGGTAGCCTGGAATGATCATTGGATGTTGTACATGGTGGAACTGATCTCAGAGATATTTGGTTTCCAATCATGAACCTGCCGAAGCTTAGGAACTTAGTAAGCATATGCAACTAGACTATAATGTTCAGAAGGAAGGTTTGAACAAGTAGTATCATGCTTATTGCAGAGCTAAATACAAATTTTATTACTTGTTTTATCATAATAAATGCATTTTCTTTGCTCTGTTTTTCTGTCCTCTGGAAGCCTCAATTATTTTCTAACATCTGGTTCCTTGAGCATCAACCACCTTCCAATATTGTGCACAGAGTGATGGCAGATTATTGGATTACATGGGCACAGACAACCCTCATACTTTCCTCATCCAAAGTGCACAAATGCAAACTGCCAGGAGCTAACAACACTATAACAATTGCTAGCGTGAATCATTTACTTTTTTTTGGTTGAAGACTGCATGAAGTTCGGCTGTATTTTTCTTCCTGATTGAATAAACTCGCCCATTTGTGGATAAAGTTGATTTGTGAATTACTGGACAGTGCCAGTCTATATGAAATTAGACCTGAGCATTGAGTCACCAGTTGGGTTGCATGGAAAATCCCACCCATATTTTTTACTGGTAGATTTTCCTGATCCTAATAATCTTTTTATTTCAGCCAATTTAAAAAGTGCAAAAGCTAAGTGTGACAGAATGTGGATAAAATGCATGCTATTATACCATTGAGCAATTCAGCTCCCATAAATCAAATGTGTGTTACTTGACAAAATGATTAATTCTACATTTCAGCCTCCACAGCATCACAAGAGATTCACTCGTGTCCACAGTGCAATGGAATGATTTTCATGTGTGTCTCGATTATCAAAAATGGAAACTTAGAATATCTTATAGAATTGTAACTATTTTCCAGTTTAAAAGAAGCTGACATGGGTTACTTAAATGTTGGATGAGTTGTGAGTGGAGCTGAATACTTTAGGATAATTATGGAACAGTATTATGGAAAGACGGTTACTGATGAAGCAGTTGAAAATAGTTTGGTCAAGACCTCTTAAGACCTTGTGCTGCAATGACTCACTACCAGTAACTGTGTGTGCCTTACTTTGGTGTCAGTTTTGACTGCAGCCATTGAGGCTTTTCTCTAGATCTTGTTATGCTCAATTCTGCTATGACTCTTTCTCACACACTCAATAAAATGTTGTCCGAATGTCAAGAACAATTCTATTAACTCTTACATTAAGGTCTTGCTCAAGATGGTGAATGACTCTGGAGCTAAATGGTTCTGATAGAACTTGCATGGAAATTCAGTGACGTTGTTAATGATGAGTACATGTCACTTTATGGCACAAAATATTTGTAAGACAACTTCAGGAGCAGTATTAACTGTCGTTCTTGCTGGCCGGGTACTCCACAAGCCCGGTAGTAGTGGCAGCCCTGATGGTGTGGGGACAATGGCGACAGCACATGGAACTGGAAGGGACATCAAAATGGGCATCAATATGTCACAATCGCCGGTTTGTTTGGGGGGGGGGGGGGAGTTGGATGGGGCGTTCCGGGGTGGCAGCGCGCGGGGATTGAGCGGTTTGGGAATTTGTTTATCGACGGCGGCTTTCTGTGTTTTGTGGGGGTTTACAATGGGGAGCTGGGTAAGGTGGGGGAATGTTCATTGGGATTGGGGAGTCATTGATGTAAGCCATATTGGCTGGGTCTTGTTGTTGGTTGAGTGTATGGTTGTTCATTTTGTTATCTTGTTAAAATTATAAATAAATGCCTTAATAGAATATTTTTCAAAACTTGCATTCAAGTATTATACATTCAATTAAGTATACCTTGTAGGAACTGCAGCATCATTTTTCACAGCAAGGTTATAATTACCTCCGTGGTATAGTTTTTAAATGTTGATTGATGGATAAATATTAGCCAGGACATCCAAAAGAACTTCAGCGGTTCTTCTGAACATGTTACTAATGATTGAGGAAGCTGAAAGGGGTATAACTGGCTAGGTCTTGTTGGTTGGTTCACTTAGTTTGCTGGATGGCTGGTTCGTGGTGTGGAGTGACGCCAACAGTGCAGGTTTGATCCTGGTATTGGCTGAGGTTATTCATGAAGGGCCCCAGCTTCTCAACCCTACCTCTTGGCTGAGGTGTGGTCACCCTCAGAGTAAATCAGGTCTCTCTCTCAAAGGGTAGAGCATCCCATGGTCCTCTGTAGTGACGTGTACATTTATTTGTGTTTATGGATAGAATATTCCAATGTAATTTTCCACATTGCTTAGATGTATAGATTCATCATTTGTTTGGAATATCTTGACATGGGGCTGATTACTTCAGATAGATTTTGAATACTTCAACTGAGATATTGTCAGTCTAACCTGCTGAACTTTACACTTTCATACAAAGATATGCCTGATGTCGCTCCTGGTGTATGTTTCTACAGTCCCCATTAAACTAGTTGGTGCCTTAACTTGATGGTGATGGAGGAATGAAAGTATGTAGGACCATGGGGCCTGTGGTGATGGAGTTTGGCTGCTGTTCATAAATGCATAATTTTGAACTGCCAAGTTTGTTAGCTTGTCCAACTCAATACTACCCTACCTAGTCAAGATGGCCCTTGCTGCTTTCACAACAACTATGCGGTGCTGACAGCTATATATCTGTGATGGGTGAATTGGTACGGTTTAAGGTAGGTTACTCCTGTGTAGGATCCCACAGCCTCTGATGGAAGTGTAGTCTGGTTGTTGTTTGGTCAATAATTGTAATACTGATTTGCTTTTAATGGTAAAAATTGTAATTCCTGCATTGAGATACTTTCTGTTCTCTTGCTTCCATCAATGCTTCCACTGAGTGGTGTTCTGGGGGGCCATGAATTTGAGAATCATTTTGTGGTTTGTTTGGCCTTGTTTGACTTGAACCCATGATGCTTTGAGGTCTGGAGCATATGCTGAGGGTTCTAGGCCCACACATACTATCTTGCTGGTGATTAGGACATATCTAGGGATAGTAATGACCGAGACCAAGCTAAGCATGATCATTCTGTTGACAGAAAGCATGTACAGACCATACTGGGTGGAGGTAGTCGGTTCACTTCCCTGAAGGACATTAATAAGCCAACAACTTTGATCCCCTTTTTCTGCTCCTATCCCATAAATTATTTGTTTATTGAATTCATTATTGCAGAATTCATTATAGTACAATTTGAATTGCAATCCATGGGTACATGGTAGAGAAACAGTTAAGTTATTGGACAAGCAATCCAGAAAATTTGAATTGAAAAGTATAAATGTGGGATGAGGGATTTTTAAAATAACTGAAGAACATCCGTATCCTAATAATATCTTAACACTTGTTCTCAACAGCAAGCTAAAATTGAGGAGGAAGAACTTAGACGTAAACAGACTGCTGGTGATGCAAGTGAATGTTCAACTTCCGAACTGTCAAAACGTCCACGAATAAAAAAGAGTGCATATTTCAGTGATGAAGAGGAGCTGAGTGATTAGATATTGATTTATGTAACAATGAGGAGTACAAATGTATATAAGTGAAGAACTGGTGTTAAAATAAAAGTCCAGATTATTTTTGGCTCTCGTCTTTGAGGCTCTCGTGAAGTATGAACAACCATTGTAGATTGGATATTTTGATCCTGTTGGAAATATTTGAGCTTTCTTTTTAAATGCATCCTTTATTCATAGCCATTTACTCCAAATTAGGTCATCCACACAGTGGAGGGATTGTGAAGATGCATGCAGACAGCTTTCAACTCTAACTGGCTTCACAATTCTTTTCATAGTCAAAGCTCATGAACAGGCTATTTTTGTCAGTTGTAGCCATATTAAACTACTAAGCTTTTGTGAGTCATGGACTAAAATTCCAGTTCATTATGGCCACAATTATTGAAACATTGGTTTTAATCTGGGCAAAATTGTTTTCATCCCCTTGGGAAAATAATTCTTTACATTCTAAGCATGTAAACAAAGCAAAATTGTTTCAGTCATATCTTATTGGAATAAATGGAAGGACAAATTAATTTGCATTCAGAATCACAGTTCCAATGTTTTAAAAATGTACAGGAGGATATTGTATAGTTGTCATAATAGATTATTTTCATATTTATTACCAATTATTTTCCCATATTTGTTTGCAAAGATGTACCACTCCGTGTTTCTCAGTTGGTCTGGTGGCATTAAGAATGGAAAACGAGGACTCTCAAAACTTAGAATGGTGGCAAAGCAATGCAATGTCTGAGTTATACCCTTGTTCTAATAATGTGAACAGTTTGTTCTTCCTCTACAACATAATCATAAACTCTGATGATTCGATGCATCGCAAATGTAGTAAATTCAATTTCTATGAAAATTTTCTTTTTTAGTACTTTTTTTGCCTTATTAATTTTGCAATCCACTGACTGGATTGTACTTTAAACTGTTATTAGTTATTCACATTGTATTTTTACTGGTAATTGTTTAATTTAATGATTTACATAATTGCCCAACTATTTGTATGAAAGCAAAATCAAAATACTCCAGAAATCTAAAAGAAAAACAGAAAATGCTGGAAATACTCAGCAGCTCAGGAAGCCTTTGTGGAGAGAGAAACAGGGTTAATGTTTCTGGGCAATTCCCTTTTTATTAGAACTTCTGTATAAAAGATCTAACCTGTGCATCACGATTTTAGAGTCAAAATTTATTTTCCGAAATAATGGCAGTTATTGCATGATGTTTTATCCTGACCTTGAGCTGGAAAGTTGCATGCAACTTCCAAATTGCAAATTTCCCCACCTGTCATTGAACACTGACCACAGACTCCATTGCTGACAGGCTTCGTGGACTAAACCCAGTGGTGTTCAAATTACACATTGCCCATTTGCAACCTGTTAGCCCTGATGGACTGGCTCACACCTTTATCTGTACCTGCATTTCTTATTACCTGGTTTTGTTTTCATGGGTCTCATAGTTTAGAAAGGGCTGTTCTTCATACTATTACCTCATTTGGTTAAATAAATAAAAACATTAGAATGCCAACAATCATTTGTATCCACTGCTTGTGTGTAAATTAATGTTAATAGTAATTCACCCTTTATAAGATACCTGCAAAGATGCAAATTTTGTATCTAAGCAGCTGAAGACAAAAAGCTTGGCCTTCCTGCCTCAAAGGGACAGATCTGCTTAAAAACAACTCCAACTTAGCAGCGGAATAATACATTGTGGGCATTAATTATTCTGTCATTGTAAAGAAGTGCATCATTTGACTTGCCATGAGAAATGCTGTGGAAGATCAGCTAGCTCATGCAAATAAAAATAAACTCGTAACGGACACTATTGTTTTGACCCTTGTCAGTTTGTAGTCATGTGATCATGTATGAACTGTTTGGTGATGGTTAACCCTTCACCTGTTACTGCCAGTATGTGCAACATATAAAGTATGCTGTAACATTTAGTGTCTAATGTTCTTGGGCCTAATTGTGTGCCCTGATTGATTTCTCCCAAACAGGCCACTTTCCTATCCTTTGTGCTTATAAACTCTGGACTCAAATCTCTCTACCCACTTTTTACTTCTGCCTGAGCACCTATTCCAATTTCTACTGACTTATTCAAACTTTGCTTTTAGTTTGCACCTAGATTCCAGCACACAATTAATTTTAGTTATGGTATTTTTTCCAGAAGTAATTGAGAGGTGTCTTATTTTTAAAAAAAGAAACAGGAAATGTAGCTCCAAATAGATTCATTCATGGGCGTGGCCAAGTGGGAGTCCGATACATTAGCTACTCATGGCTAATTGGAAATTCCTAGCTGGCCAACTGCTTTCCTGACGCATGAATTTGAAAAATGAGTAATATCTTTGTTAAACATGTAATCACAACACTCATTCTCGTTTTGTACTTTTTTTTAACATTTATCAGCAAAATGTTAAGACAAAAAGCAACTAAGTATTCTTTGAAACTGCTTTACTTTTGTGATTACTGAATGGTGGCCGATATATGCTCAGTAAATGAACATTTACTGTTATTGTGTGAGTGTATGAATGGCATTTTCTACTAACACTTTTGCATGCGACACCATTGGTGTCATCTTAGCTAGTCACAAATTTCTATTGGACAACATTTGCCAAGACAATGAGCCTGATTCTGTCCTCGCCTGACATCCAGTCATAGCAAACTTGCTGAGAGTAACAATCTAAATACAGATCAGAGAAACCCGAGACCTTCATTCACTCGTTCTTTTTCACTCATTCCTGCACCTTTTTACGTAATATGTAATTTACAGCACAGAAAGTAGCTAATAGGCCAACAGGTCCCATGCAGGTGTGTATGTTTTATATCAGCCCCCTTGCACCTTTCTTCATCTAACGCTATCAACATATCCTTTTTCTTCCTCACGTTCATCTAACTTCCTCTTAAATACATCTATGCAATTTTCCTCAATTGCTCCTTGTATCAAACAACTGAATAACAAAGCTTCTCCTGAATTCCTTAATGGTTTTAGTAGTAACTATGTTATATTTATTGCCCTTCATTTTGGTCATCATAGCAAGTGGAAACATCTTCCCTTTGTCCATCCTACCAAGCTCTTAAAACCTGTATCATAAGAACTAGGAGCAGGAGTAGGCCATCTGGCCCCTCGAGCCTGCTCCGCCATTCAATTAGATCATGGCTGATCTTTTGTGGACTCAGCTCCACTTTCCGGCCCGAACACCATAACCCTTAATCCCTTTATTCTTCAAAAAACTATCTATCTTTACCTTAAAAACATGTAATGAAGGAGCCTCAACTGCTTCACTGGGCAAGGAATTCCATAGATTCACAACCCTTTGGGTGAAGAAGTTCCTCCTAAACTCAGTCCTAAATCTACTTCCCCTTATTTTGAGGCTATGCCCCCTAGTTCTGCTGTCACCCGCCAGTGGAAACAACCTGCCCGCATCTATCCTATCTATTCCCTTCATAATTTTAAATGTTTCTATAAGATCCCCCCTCATCCTTCTAAATTCCAACGAGTACAGTCCCAGTCTACCCGACCTCTCCTCATAATCCAACCCCTTCAGCTCTGGGATTAACCTAGTGAATCTCCTCTGCACACCCTCCAGCGCCAGTACGTCCTTTCTCAAGTAAGGAGACCAAAACTGAACACAATACTCCAGGTGTGGCCGCACTAACACATACAATTGCAACATAACCTCCATAGTCTTAAACTCCATCCCTCTAGCAATGAAGGACAAAATTCCATTTGCCTTCTTAATCACCTGTTGCACTTGTAAACCAACCTTCTGTGACTCATGCACTAGCACACCCAAGTCTCTCTGAACAGCGGCATGCTTTAATATTTTATCGTTTAAATAATAATCCCGTTTGCTGTTATTCCTACCAAAAAATCACCTTTGAATCTTTTTTCTACATCAACGTCTTGGGGTGCTTGACAAGAGTAATATACATTTTAAAATACAGAGCCACGTACAAGAGGTACAAGGACAGATGATCAAATGTTTGATCAAAGTTTTATGCATCTTCAAAGATGAGGTTTAGGAAGTGAATTCCCAAGATGTAGGACCAAGGCAGCTGAAAGAATAGCTGCTGATGCTGCAGCAATTAAAATCAGGATGTACATGAGGCCAGAAAACCAAGAGTAGGATTGGAAGAGGTTGCACAGATATTGGTGAAACAAAGGAAGTATTTGAAAATAAGGATGAGTATTTTTTAAAATTGAGATGTTGGACCAGGAGCCAGTGAAGGTCAGCAAGCAGGAGTGATGGGTGAATAGGATTAGGAGCAAGTTAAGATATGGGCACCAGAGATTTGGATCAGCACAGGTTTATGCAGTGGTGATGAAAGCACTTTGGAATAGTCAGCTCTGGAGGTAACAAAGGCATGGATGATCAGGCAGAGTCTAAAAGTCAAGCGATGTTACACAAGTGGAAGTGAACAGTCTTGGAGTGGATATGCGGGCATAAACTCATCTCGGTATCAAAGGTTGTGTTTTCTAGAGAGACAGTTCAATCAATCCTAATAGGTTCTGCTACCACAGTCAACCAATTTGCACCTTCAAATCCATACATTTTTAAAATATGATAACCAGAACCAGTCACTGCACTCCCAACAATGCTAATGTCTGTGTGGAGTCTGCACATTCTCCCTGTGTGTGCGTGGGTTTCCTCCCACAGTCCAAATATGTGCAGGTTAGAGGGATTGGTCATGTTAAATTACCCTTGGGGTCCAAATTGCCCTTAAGTGTTAGGTGGGGTTACTGGGTTATGGGGATAGGGTGGAGGTATGGGCTTGGGTAGGGTGCTCTTTCCAAGAGCTGGTGCAAACTCGATCGGCCAAATGGCCTCTTTCTGCACTGTAAATTCTATGAAACTATGGATATCAAGGTGCCTGTCCAGTGTAAAAGAAATATGATAATTTATGATCCATTTAACATTTGTTAGTATCCCTGATAAATACTGGGGCAAAGTAATATTTGGATATTTGTCATTCAGTACCTGTGAGTTTACCATCCATATCTTACCCTTACTACCATCCCTTACTACCATATCACTACTGATCCTCCCCCACATTATTTACATATTTGTAGAATACCTCCCTTTTTAGATTACTTTAAGTTAGTTCATCTTTAACTTCATAACTGTGTTTTTGACTTTTGTACTCTTTTTGTAAGCTCTTTTACCATCCTCTTCTGTGATCTGTATTTACTGTTTGCATTTTTCCTTAGTTTCAGTTTTGCTCATTTCTTTATTCATCATTATTGGCTAGTTTTTTTTCTTTTCTGTAGGATGTTTTCCTTGGTTCCGTTCTGTTTTTTTTAAGAAAAATTAAACTAACCAATTTTTTTTTTCAATTAAGGGGCAATTTAGCGTGGTCCAATTCATCTACCCTGTACATCTTTTGGGTTGTGGTGGTAAGACCCACGCAGCCACAGGGAGATTGTGCAAACTCCATGAGGACAGTGACCCAGGGCCGGGATCGAACCTGGGACCTCAGTGCTGTAGGCAGCAGTGCTAACCACTGTGGCACCGTGCCTACCTCTTTAGTTCCAGTCTTATGCCCTTAAAATAAACCATCCATTATCTTAGACCATATTATGTTATGATTGTTATTGCCTTGATGTTCCCCATTGCTCACTTATCTATCCTGGTTCAGTCACTAATACTAGATCCAACAGTGTTCTCTCTTCCTCATGGGTCCTTTACATGCTGAAAAAGGAAAGAGTTCTGCACACGTAAAATATCCATTCCCTGTATCCCTTTCACTTCACCTTTTTTTTCCCTATAAATTAAGAGTATCCAATTATTCTTTTTCCAATTAATGGACAATTTAGCGTGGCCAATCCACCTACCATGGAAATCTTTCGGTTGACACGGGGAGAATTTACAAACTTCACACCGAGAGTGACCCAGGGTCGGGATTCGAACCTGTAGGCTGCAGTGCTAACCACTATGCCACCGTAAAATCTCTATTATTATTCTGCCTTTTACTAATTCTTATTCCCTTGTATACTTTCTTCACCTTATTCCATTAATCGGCAACATGTATACTCTTAAATGAGTGATCCATTGTCATTTATTTTCGTCTGTATAGATTCTGTTTCTATCCTTTAGTTATGTCCTTTTCCGTACTGCTAATACCATCTTCTTTCTGATGGTTAGAACCTGTAATGTTTAGCTGCCAGTTCTTTTTTATTAATATAGAAACGTTTCAATTATTCCTAATATATCTCATTTAAATATTGCATAATTTCTCTTTTTTAAAGAAGAAACAGGCTTTTGCATTTCTTGCTCATGCATTGGTACATTGATCTCTAAACCTGATGGAACAGCCTATCAATCAGCTGCATATCAATCCATTGGTCACAGGTTTTAATTTCACTGTTCAAGAAAAATAGACATCTGAGCTGAAGCACTAAATCATCAGTGATGTCATGGAGATGTGAGCTGCCAGCTGCCATCTTGCTCTAGGCATAAAGCACAGACTAATCATGTACAGCAGGTAAGCTATCAACTGTTGCATACAAGGGTTGCCGTCTGAAACTAGGATCTCTATCTCAAAACTATTGCAAATTGTATCGCACACTTTGCTTATCAATGTATAAATTAGTGTTCCATATGCAGTATGTGAAAGCACAACAGCTGAGAAAAGTATCTCCTATGTAATAGCTATAGACCAACAAAATTCAAATATTGTTTGCAAATCACAGACTCCTTTGGATTAGTTACAGGATATGTTTAGTCATCCCCTTTAGCGATTACTTTCTTCAAATCAACAACCTGCTATTTGGCATTCAGTTCTAATAGCTTAATCGTTTCATTTGTATACTTTCATTTTTAGGATTGTTTTTCTATTGATTCTACACATCTTTGACTCCATTTTCTTCTCTTCATTTAAAAAAAATTACTGCATTATCAAGATTGCTAGGAGTTTTCACTTAAATTTCTCATACCTGAGATTTCTACATACCAATCTGTGTTAGCTCTACGTTTGGTTTACTACCAACTTATGTTTTTTTTCTGGTTGTGCAGCAGTCTCCCAGAAAGTGTTACCAGCTAGGACAATCTTGCTTGAGGAACTTGGTACGAATGATAAGCAAGTAGTTTTCTTTTTGAGGGATATTTTGCAAATGTTCAGGTTATTTTCTGTGACCTCTGCACCAAGTTCGTGGTTTTTACAATATACTACTTCTTTGTTGCAATGTCTTACCTGTGAACCACAGTAGTCTGCAGCTTTTTCTGAATTTATATAATAGTCATATCTAAATAACTGGTAAGAATATTTTAGGGCAGCATGGTGGTGCAGTGGGTTAGCCCTGTTGCCTCCCGGTGCCAAGGTCCCAGGTTCGACCCCGGCTCTAGGTCACTGTCCGTGTGGAGTTTGCATATTCTCCCCGTGTTTGCATGGGTTTCGCCCCCACAACCCAAAAATGTGCAAGATAAGTGGATTAAACATGCTAAATTGCCCCTTAATTGGAAAAAGAAATGAATTGGGTACACTAAAAAAAAATTTTTAATTCAATATTTTTTCACGTGCATAGACAAAAACGCAAATGTATGTAATTAGTTACTGTTATTATATCGTGGCATCACAAAACAGCAGGACATTTCAATCATTGACCTGAAACATTAACTCTTGCTGTATCCCCTGATGCTGCTCTGCCTGCTGAGTATTTCCATAATTTTCTGTTTTTATATTAACTTTTGTGTAGCATTTTGCTTCTGTAAATCTTTATTTGTAAATAAATCTAGTGTCATATTTTAACCTGCAGAAATCTGTCTAATGTGTGATATTTTCCGACATCCTTTGACAGGAAGTGTCTTTGCCATCGTACACATTCTGTCATGGCCAGTTTGCTACAATCAAGTTAATTATTAGGCCTTGGCTGTGCTCTGAGACCCATAGCTGAGAATAAATGCAGGTTTTGGTTCAGAGGACTTGGCCTACTTAACAAAACTGATGTCAAGCCACATATCTACAAAAAGGTAATGAAGAAAAGGTTAAAAAAAATCCAGTCATTTGTAACTAAATAATCAATTTACATGAATGTTAGAAAATTAGGAATAAAACATTGATTGAAGGAGGTTATTTTCCCACTCTGTAAAGCACTGTTTAGGCCACACCTAAGTAATGAATGATGTGTTGGAATACTCACTATAAAAAAAGAAGACTTGCATTAAAAGCGTGCCTTTCACAATATTTGTGTCCTAAAGTACTTTATAGCCATTTAAGTACTTTTGAAGTGTGACCACTGCTGCCTCACTATGCCAGGAACCAGGGTTCAGTTCCAACTGCTGATGGCTGTGTGGAGTGTGGGTTTACTCCGATTGCTCCAGTCTCCTCCCTCAGCCCAAAGACATGTAGATTAGGTGGATTGGCCATGCTCCTCAGTGTCCAACGGTTAGCTGGGGTTACGAAGATAATAATCTTTATTATTGTCACAAATAGGCTTATATTAACACTGCAGTGAAGTTACTGTGAAAATCCCCTAATCGCCAAACTCCGGCGCCTGTCGGGTACACTGAGGGAGAATTCAGAATTTCCAATTCACCTAACAAGCACATCTTTCGGGACTTGTGGGAAGAAACCTGAGCACTCGGACGAAACCCACGTATACATGGGGATAACAGACACTCTGCACAGTGACCCAAGCGGGAATCGAACCCGGGACCCTGCTGCTGTGAAGCAACAGTGCTAACCGGGCTGCCATGGTGGAGAATTGGGTCTGGCGGGGTACTCTTTCGAAGGGTCAGTGCAGATTCGATGCGCCAAATGCCCTCTTTCCACACTGTTGGGATTCTATGATGAGGATCTTACTGTGGTTCAGTGAATTTATCCAGTGATGACCTATAAAAAAAAACCCAGCATGGCCCCAGGTTCAAAATGTGTTGATTGAACCAAGAGTAGCATTAATACTGTAATTGGCCTCCGTATTCCTGTGTTAGGAGGGAGAAAATTTGCGTTTTTTTTGTTTCCGTGCCACAATATCATCCAGTGACCTCTTGATCCAAGTGTATATTTATTGACAATTAGGCTTAGTCTGAGACACACTTCGGTTACATAGCCCTCAATTCAATATTGTAGTTTAAACACAAAATTCCTTTTTATCGTTTTATCTGTCTGTCCTCACACTTTCACCAAATTAGTTATCAGAAACCCGAGGGGTTCATCTGTATCCTTTGAGTGTTTTTGCATTTGTTTTTCCCTTCTGAAGCAGTCTCTCATGCTCACCATATTAAACTGATTTTGCCACGTCTGTCCTGTATTCTCAAGTTTTACAGTACTCCTCGCGTTGACCCAACAGATATCCTATAATATTCCATCTGACTATTGCAGAAATTCAAATTTCAATTGGACATACTTTACAATATTAATTTTTTTCTGGTGCGCTCTTTGAATAAAGGGGATGGAATTCCGTCAAATGTGTTGATGCAAACTTGCCTGGTAATTAACTTGGATAATTTATTGTGTGGAAAATTAATATCAAGGTTGAGTAATACATTCTGCTCCTCTGAAATTATTGGATGGTGATGGTATCATGGGAAGTGGCAGTCCCTTCAGCCCTGTTCAAGTGACCCTAGATATTGAGTTTTGGTAGGCTGTGGGGATTACTGCATCAACACCTTCCCTCAGTTCAAAGTCCGAACAAAAGGCTTTTGTTCTTATCGAGAAAGTTACGTGGAGGGTCAGGATCAATACCACCAATGTTCAAAATTTGAGGAGAGTGGAGTGTGCCTCAGTTTCAAGGGACACGTACATGACCCCACATTCGTGTTGCCTGACATTCTAGCCTACTTTCTTGTATCAATATGGTTTTTTTTGATCTCCCCCTTCATCTTTGCCTTTAATTTCCCAAACATTCCCCAGGGCAGCACGGTAGCATGGTGGTTAGCATAAATGCTTCACAGCTCCAGGGTCCCAGGTTCGATTCCCGGCTGGGTCACTGTCTGTGCGGAGTCTGCACATCCTCCCCGTGTGTGCGTGGGTTTCCTCCGGGTGCTCCAGTTTCCTCCCACAGCCCAAAGATGTGTGGGTTAGGTGGATTGGCCATGCTAAATTGCCCTTAGTGTCCTAAAAAGTAAGGTTAAGGGGGGTTGTTGGGTTACGGGTATAGGGTGGATATGTGGGTTTGAGTAGGGTGATCATTGCTCGGCACAACATCGAGGGCCGAAGGGCCTGTTCTGTGCTGTACTGTTCTATTCTATTCTATTACTTGGGCCTTTCTGAGGTGATCTTGCTCTCTGTTTACATATCAAAAATTATTGAGTTTCCTTTAGCTTGGAGTCATTCTCATTTTAAAAAAATAATTTACAGGAAGTGGGCCTTACTGGTTAGGCCAGCATTTTTGTTGCCCATCCCTAGTTGCCCTTCAGAAGTGAGTTGCCTTGAACCGTTGCTGTCCCTGAGTTGTAGGTACACCCAAAGTGCTGATAAGAAGGGAGTTCCAGGATTTTGACCCAGTGATAGTGAAGGAATGGCGATTATATTTCCAAGTTGGGATGTTGAGTGACTTGCAGGGGAACCTCCACATATCTGCTGCTTTTGTCCTGGATGGTAGTGGTTGTGGATTTGAAAGGTGCTGCCTGAGGAACCTTGGTGTTCCTGTAGTGCATCTTATAGATGGTACACACGACTTCTGCCGTTCATCGGTGGTAGAGGGATTGAATGTTTCTGAAAGGAGGAGCAGTCAAGCGGGCTGCTTTCACCTGGATGGTGTCGAGCTTCTTTGTTGGAGCTGCATTCATTCAGGCAAATGGAGAGTATTCCATTACACTCCTGACTTGTGCTTTGTAGATGGTGGACATGCTTTGGTGGGTCACGAGGTGAGTTGCACTCCATCGGATTCATAGCCCTTGACCTGCTCTGGTAGTCATGGTATTAATATGGCTACTTCAGTTCAGTTTGTGATCAATGGTCAGTCCCCAGGATGTTGATTGTGGAGGATTCAGCGATGGTAATGCCGTTGAATGTCAAGGGATGATTGTTAGGTCCTCTCTTGTATGAGATGTTAATTGCCTGGCACATGTGTGACGTGAATGTAACTTGCCATTTGTCAGCCCTAGCCTGGATGTTGTCCAGGTCTTGTTTTATTTGCATATGGACTGCTTCAGTGTCTGAGGAGATGCTAATAGTGCTAAACATTCTGCAGTCATCTGAAAACATCCCCACTTCTGATGGAAGGGGGTTCATTGATGGAGCAGCTGAAGATAGTTGGGCCTGAGGAACTCCTGCAGCTGAGATGATTGACTTCCAACCACCACAACCATCTTCCTTCCTGTCAGGTATGACTCCAACCAGCAGGGTGTTTTCCCCCTAGTCTTTTTGTACTATCTTGTGGCTGGTATATCTTTGGTTGTTTCTGGATGCAGATTTCAAAGGCTCAAAATATTTCTGTGTCCACCTCTTTCACTATTTTTACTTCTCATTCTTTGAGAAATACTGACCATATTATGGTTTTAGCACTTAGTAAGTTGGCCTGCATCTTTCAAAATTTGTTCAGCTCTTGAAACATGTTTCTTGCTAGAGCTTGTCTAGTTCTTAGTCTGACCTACCACAGTTCCTGGATGGCAATGCCTTTTTCAAAAACAAAATATCATCCGTATATTCAAGTGTCATCATGGTCTTGCACTGCCCCCCCGCCTCATCTTTGCCTTCCCATTTTGGCCTGTTGCCCAAAACCAATTTTTACCATTGTGCCATTGGTGACTGTGCTTTCAGTTCCTGAAGCCTGAGGTTTGGGATTTCCCTGCATGAACCACACTGCCTTTGTACCTCTCTCACTTCCAGGTGCTCCATAAAACTGACTTTTTCAATCAAACTTTTGGTCATATGTCCTAAAATTGCCCTATGTAGTTCAGTGTCAAATTTAGTTTGATTATATTCGTGTGAAGCATTTTTGGACATTTTACTATATTAAAAATTTGCCATAAATGAAAATTGATTGGGCTGATGGGCCTCAAGGCTGAAATTATGAAAAGAGAATCCATCCCTCTTCCTAGCTATTTTGTGAGACTGAATCAGGTTGCTCCCAACTTTAGGATACTACTTTTGCCTGAGCTGAGCATCCAACCCTGTGTCTTGTTCGCCACCAACACTGCCTAATTCCAGCTCATGTCATCACTTTTCAGCGTATTCACAGCTGAAACCCTCATTCACTCCTTTGTGACCACTGATCTTGACTATCCCAATGTTCTGCTGGCTAGCCTTCCACCTCGATAAACCTGAACTCATCCCAAACTCTCTCAAAGTTCCAGTCAGTGATCATCCCTGTGCCTGCTGACATAGAATGGCTTCTGGCCTGGCAGCACCTTCATTTTTAAAATTCTCACATACTTGTTTTCAAATCTCTCCATAGCCTCACCACTTCCTCCAGTCCCACATCCCTCCGTGATGTTTGAACTTCTCCAATTCTGACCTCGTGCACAAATCCGATTTTGTTCATTCGCCCACTGGCAGCCATGCTTCAGCCTCTTTAGCCCTAAGCTTTGGAGTTCCCTCATTAAATCTCTCCGCTGCTACCACACTCGCTTAAAACGCTGCTTAAAAACTATCTCGTTGGCCAAAGCTTAGGTTATCTGACCTGATAGCTCCTTATATGGCATGGTGTCAAATTCTATATCATTCTTGCAAAGTGCCTTGGAATGTTTCAATATATCAAAGGCACTATATAACAATAAGTCGTTATTGTTAATAGTATAGTTACCTGTGAGAATAAGAAATAGAAGCAGGAGTAAGCCATATGACTCCTCGAACCTGCTCCTCCATTTAATAAGGCTCCGACTAATCCTGGACCTAAACTCTAATTTTGTGCCCAACCGTGACAATTCTTGATTCCCATAGAATCTATCAATCTCAGCCGTGAACATCTAAAGCCCTCTGGGGAGAGAATTCCAAAGATCCATAACCCTCTGAAGAAATTTCTCATGTTTCAGTTCAAAAGATGAGATATCTTATCATGAGATAGGCTCCTAGTTCGAGAATCTTTATCCAGGACAAGCCGTCTCTCAACATTCACCCTGTCAAGCTTTCTCAATATTCTCTGTTTCAATGAGATTACAACTCATTCTTCTAAACCCATTCTACTCAACCTCTCTTCGCAGTACAACCCCCTCATCCTAGGAATCAAGTTAGTCAATCTTTGTGTCATTCCCTCTCAGGCAAGTATTCTTCCTTGGAAATGGCACACACTATTCCAGATTTGATCTCGCCAAAGCTCTGCAATTACAGCAAGATTTCCTTCCTTTTGTACAGAATGCCTTGCAATAAAGGTTAATATATTATTTGCCCTACCGTGCTGTACCTGCACGTTTGTTGTACGAGGACACCCAGATCCCTCTGAACACCAACTTTTAATAGTTTAACATTTAAAATATATTTGTTTTTCTATTCTTCCCCTCAATGATAACAACTTCACTTATTGTCCACTCACTTAACCCATCTATATTCATTTGCAGATGCATTGTCTTTGGCTTGCTTTCCATTGTTGAGGTATATTACATTTGGCTCTTTCATATAAATCATGAATATAAATAGCTGAGGTCCACCATTCTTCCTTGCAGCACCCACCTACTAGCTTGACAAACCAAAGATGATCCATTTATTATGTTTTCTGACTGTGAACCAATCTCTACCCATGCTAATATATTCTAGTCCCATAAACAATTGAAACAACCTTTAGCGTGGCACCACATTGAATGCCTTTTGAAAATCCAAATATACTATGTTCACTGGTTCCCCTCATAAATCTCTAATAGATTTATAAATCAATATTTCTCTTCATCCAACATGTTAGAACATAAGAACTAAGAGCAGGAGTAGCCAATTGAGCCCTTTGAGTCTGCTCCACCATTTAATCTACTTTCCTGCTTTTCCCCATACCCTTCAACCCATTTACTAATTAAAAATTTGTGTCTCTCTCAAATTTACACAATGACCTGGCAAGCAGTGCGTCAGCAATGTATTGATGGGCCAAATGGCCTCCTTCTGTACTCCTAGAATGCCTGTAGTGCAGAATGAGGCCATTTAGCCCATCAAGTCTGCACCAACCCTCCGAAAGAACACCATTCCCAGGCCCACTCACCCATCCTATCCCTGTAACCCCACTCAACCTTTGGACAGTTTAGCATGGCCAACCCACCTAACCTGTGCATCTTTGGACTGTGGGAGGTAACCGAAACACGTGGAGGGAATTATGCAGAGGGAGAACATGCAAACTCCACATAGACAGTCACCCGAGGTTGGATTCGAACCCAGGTCCTGGAGCTGTGAGGCAGCAGTGCTAACCACTGTGCCACCCACTTGTTCTATTCTAATGCAACTACATGAATCCTCAAATAAACGTACCTAAATTCTACCCAGTATTCCAGGTGCGGTCTCACCAACACTTTGTACCATTGCAGCAACTTCCCTACTTCCTTGTAACCTGTTGAGGTGCGTAACAGCCTTCTACGATTCATGCACGAGAATATCCAGATTCCTCTGCACCAAAGCACTCTGAAGTTTCTCTCCATTTAGATAATAAGTTGCCCCTCTATTTTTCCAAAGAAAGTGGATAACCTCATTCTTATCCACTTTAAACTCCATTTGCAATGTTTTGGCTCACTCACCTAACCTATCTATATCTATTTGGAAAATTCTTAGTTCCTCATTGCAACTTGCTCTCCTATTTTAGTATTATCTGCAAATTTGGTACCTTCTGTGCCTACACAAAAGTCATGAATCTATCTTGTAAATATATATTTGACACAGCAATCATATTCTGACTTTCTAATTGCCCTGTTGCTATGCCAGCCTAGAAATGTTTCTTGCTAATGATCAAGAATTAAAAATCCACTTGTGTTTTTTTTACTACTTTCACCAAGGCAAGTTTGCAGAAGTCAGTTGTGACATCGTTCAAAACCATCCTGGCCAACACAGTGATCAGCACAACTGAGGCCTTCATGGGCTAAATGCCAACATTAAGTGAACCACCAAGAAACTGCTTAACGTTTTAGGCAAAACTTTGTCGTGTAACACGTGGTGCGTCTGCAGAGATCACAATAAAGGACATGACCTTACTCTTCGGTACGTAAGGAAATGACTAGTAGACTTGGTTACAAAACAGTCCAGTGTCCTGTTAATTCTTCGGTATTTTAAGCAAATCACCACAGTTGCGCCAGCCTTTTTCAGTAGATGCATTTTTACTCATCCGCCGTGACCCACTCGTCACGGTTTGAAAGAAGTGGCCTATTTCACTTTTTAGAAGTAAATTAAACTTTAACTGTTTGCAAACGTTATTTTCAAAATCCCGTTTTTAAAAAAAAAAAAATCTCGCCCGTAATATTTCCCCCGTGCTGACAGCTTTGTCCCAGGCAGTTCGCCCAATGCTGGAAATCGAGCATAAACTCTGGCGCCCACATTCATTCATTGCTGCGCTCTTGATGTCCTGTAGTCGGGCTGCTGATGTCATTACATTTCATCATATGGGGAGAGCCAGAGAGAGGGGGTGGGGAAAGAATAAGTGCTTCCTCTTCCATACGGAAAAAGAAAAGTAATGTCGAACTGAACCAGCAAGCCATCGAATACGATTTACTGATGGGATCAAAGCTTGTTTCTGTTGTACACTCCCTCCCTTCCGCTGCCGTGCCTGGGAACCGGTGGCACTGAGAAGCGGCAGCAAAAACATTGCTGCCAATGCAAACCTACCGCCTTGTGCACCGTGTGTCTGTTTCATAAAGATCCTGGCGAGCTGGTTGGCCCCCAGCACGCCACGTGAGGCGAGTCACCGGACAGCTGGGGGTGGTAAGGGGGGTGGGTGGGGGGGTGGGGGTAGGGGGGAAATCCAGGCGCTAGCAGAGGAGCCCTGAACCATTCAGACGGGGTTTCAAATAATAAATACAATAATAAGAAGATTGAGCCGCTATGGGAGACAAGAAGAGTCCCACCAGGTAAAGTACTTTTCGACTCTCCGCTCCCCTCGTCCGTCCTGCTCTCTTCCCCCCCCCCCCCCCCCTCTCTTGAGGGGGTAAAAGCATACCCTCTTTTTAAATGGTTTTTTGTTTAAGTGTGCGGAAATGGACCGATCGAAGAATGGGAGCTGGTGCTCGGGGAGCAAAATGTTGCAAGAGCTCGATACAATGTAGCAGCCATGGCGGACGGGTTTGTTACAGTACAGTCAGTGCGTGCGTGCGTGGGAAATTGACATGGGGAGCTGCAGTTTCGCAGCAAAAGGATCTGGCCCTTTTTTTTTCCTTTTTGATCGTCACTGATTGCCAGGAAGGTCTTTAGGGGAGGAGGAGAAAAAAGAGAGAGAGGGGGTGGGGGAACAACAAAAAAAAGCAAACTATTTGCCAATAAGCCGGTGCACCTATGTATTTTTTCACCTCCTCTTTCTATTCCTTTTGTTGTCCAAAACAGACCCAAAAGGCAGCCCAAGCCTTCCACAGACGAGGGACACTGGGACTGTAGCGTTTGTACGTTCAAGAACAGCGCAGAGGCTTTCAAATGCAGTATGTGTGATGTCAGGAAGGGCACATCAACACGGTGAGTCTCCCCAGTTCCTTTTTTATTTCATCTCTTCTCTATTAATAAATTAACGTTGCACAATCGTAAATGGGATCGGAGAGATAGGGGTGTTGCGATCTTTATTTCTACAGTCTTCGTTACATTTGTCATTTGAAATGTACTATTTTAAAGCATTCGGTTACAATATTATCAATATTGCAGGTTTAAAGCTACACCGTCAGAGATCTATGAATGAAATTGGGCTTTCGTGTTGCGTAAGGGATATTCTCAGATCATTACTGAATGGTTACATTTCTAGTTTTCAAAAACTGGTAGTTGAACCACTTAACCAAACAAACAAGGCTATTGCCCCTGAATAGAATTATCCTCAAAGCTTCAGGATTCAAGTATCTTAATAGTTTTCTTTTTAAAGCTGTATTATGTATTATTGAATTTGCTATTTTAAAAATGCATAATAACTAATAGATTCAGACAAATGAATCTGTTTTAAATTAACTATTTAGAGAAGGGTGTCTTCTGTTGCCACATTTTGCCTTCCCTGCCTGGGATGTTCAATTCTCCCTTCAGCCTGGAGACAAGAGGGCTTATTCTTTGTACTGATTGAAACTGTACTAGGGTGAAATGTTCAATTCTCCCTTCAGCCTGGAGACAAGAGGGCTTATTCTTTGTACCGATTGAAACTGTACTAGGGTGAAATTCAATTGGGTTACACGTTTATATTCAGAATATTTACACAAACAGGGCTTCCTGTACTGAACACACCATAAGTAGCATAACCCCCCCCCCCCCCCCCCCCCCCCCCCCCAACCCCACATTCAGTTTAATGGTCATAAAGTGCTACTTTAGGCATTGGTGGCTTATTGAAATATATCACCGAAGAGGGAGTTGCCATCGGGACTTTTTCTTAATAGGAAGTAGTTATGTAGAACTCCGATTAACTTGAATATTTGTACTTTTTTCTGTCTTCAAACACAAAGTATTTGGGAGCAAGTAGGCGGCCAATCTTCTGCGAAAATTGAATAATTATCTTAGGCATAGTCATTAAGTTGGAATGCTTCAGTGCTCATGTCACTTCAGCTTTGTGTTTATCAGCTCCCATGCACTGTTTGGTTCAGTAACTCCATGCCATTTCTCCGAGTGATGGCATCAGTACTCTGATGTTTTAAATACATAGCCAAAAACCAGCAGGAAAACAAAAATTGATCTTTTTTTTGTAACCTTTTAAGGAGCAGTGAGACACCCTCCTTTTGTAATAACTTTTTTAGTGCGCTTTCTGAATTAATGCAAATCACAAATATGGAATGCAATTTCGTTACTGCTTTTGCAAGTCCTGGCCCATGACTTAGTCAGCGTTTGTTTTTGCAAAATGATCACTTGTAACGCAGTTGCATGGCACAAGTCAAGTGTTTGTCTTGTTCAACAAGTGTGACCTATCCATTCATTTTACAGTACCTCTCTAGCTAATTGAGGCAAATAGTTGGAGAGAATTTGATTGCAAAAGGGCTAGTACGTTTTTGTTCCACTTTCACGTGCACTGTTTTCTCCCTTGTACCTTGATTCATTGTTGGATTATGTCCACATGGGTTTTGGCGTCTGGCACAGTGGTGGGCAACCTGCAGCCCAGGAGCCACATGCAGCCCATCTGGGTTCTCGGTGCAGTCCATGAGACATTTTGTTGCCCACATACATGGTTGCTACAGTCTGCTGATCTCTGTCCATATAGTTTTCTTCCTACCGGTGTGACTGACGTGATACACAAGTCAAACACGAACAAGTGAGGTCTGTGCTGATTGCACACAACATTGACTGTGAGAGCCATGAGTTCCCTCTGCTTCTAAAGTGGAAATATTTATTTTGTTTTTACCATTTAAAGTTGATAGTTCTATTACTATTTTCTGTAACTTGTTACAAAATAGTCACCATGTATTAATTACATTTAATCTTACTCATGTAAGATCTTACTCATGGTGATGAACAAGCCTGATTTCAATCTTGCAGCCCACTGAGATGAAGGAGGGCCACCCATGTGAATCAGTTGCCTGGGTTGCCCATCACTGGCCTGGCATCTTGCCCCAGTGGCACTTATTCACATGTGAGCCTTGGCACCAAGTTTCAGTCATCTATTTGCCTCATAACAAACCCAATTCTGTCCACCATGCTCATCTATATAGGCAAACCACAGAAATACATTCTGGGGTACTGATTTTTTTTCTTTCAGTGCCTTAATTTGTGGGGCAGCAAAGGCAATAGCAGCATCTCAACTCACCCTGTGCGGACCTTCCTAGTCACTAACAGCTTAACTACTCGTAGATAGACCCGAGGAGTCATCAGTGAAGTTGGAAGCTCTTTTCTTGATTTTCTTTTCTTCTAAAAATTAAAGCAAAGCTACCCCACAAAAAGGATCCTCAAAGAATGTAGGATGGTGACATAATTCTAAAACTGGAGTTTGGGCATTTAACAATGAAATTGGGAAACATAATTTCACACAAAAGGTAGTGGGAAACTGGAGCATAAAAGATTGTGGTTGGTGGACCAATTAAAATTTAAAACCGTGGTTTCAAAATTTGTTGGGTAATAATAGTATGGGATATGGAAGCATGTAAATTGTGTTGAGGTACAGAGTAGCCATGATCTAAATGAGAGCCTATACAGATTCAAGGGGATAGGTCTACCTATGTTCTGTCTATCTGTGTTTTGAGCGGTGTTCAACAGGATAGTGTTCTAGGCCCAACCATCTCCCTTCCATCATAAGGTCAGAAGTGGGGGATGTTTGCGGATGACTGCACAGTGTTCAGCACCATTCATGACTCCTCAGATAATGATGCAGTCCATGTCCAAATGCTGGACAATATCCAGGCTTGGGCTGACAAGTGGCAAGTTATATTTGTGCCACACAAGTGCCAGGCATTGACCATCTCCTACAAGAGAGGATCTAACCACTGCCCCTTGACATTCAATAGCATTACCATTGCTGAATCTCCCACTATCAACGTCCTGGGGGTTACCATTGATCAGAAACTGGACTGGACTAGCCACATTAATACTGTGGTTACCATGGCAGGTCAAAGACTAGGAATCGTATGGCTAGTGACTCACCTCCTGACCCCCCCCCCCCCCCCCCAAAGCCTTCCACCATCTACAAGGCACCAAGAGTGTAATGGAATACTTGCCACTTGCCTGGATGAGTGCAGCTTCAACAACACTCGAGAAGCTTGACATCATCCAGGACAAAGCAACCTGCTAAATTGCACTTCCTTCCACAAACATTCAAACGCTCCACCACCGATGAACAGTGGCAGCCGTGTGTACCAAGATGCACTTGCAGGAACTGACCAAGGTTCCTTAGACAACACCTTCCAAACCCACGATGCTCACACATAGAAGGACAAGAGCAGCAGATACCTGGGAACCCCACCACCTGGAGGTTCTCCTCACCACCCTGACTTGGAAATATATCGCCGTTCATTCACTGTGACCGGGGGCAACATCCTGGAACTCTCTCCCGAACAGCACATCGGGTGTACCTACACCTCAAGGACTGCAGCGGTTCAAGAAGGCAACTCACCGCCACCTTCTGAAGGGCAACTAGTGATGGGCAATAAGTGCTGGCCTAACCAGTGATGCCCACATTGCATAAATTAATTTTAAAAAGGGTTTTACATAAATCGTGCGATTGATTTCATCTTATTTAGGAAAGTGTGGACAACTTTTTTCCTGCATAATTTCATTTTATTGAGGGTGTCTCAGTAGAGTCAATATTATGTTTAAAAAATTTACCATTTGGATGCATGAAATATATGATATGGAATTGGGTGTTGCGAGGATTTAGGTATTGGTTTTCTTTTTTTAAAACGTATTTTATTACAAACATGTATCAAAGCAGGTTACAGTAAAAAACACTCTGGGAAACAGACTTCCCAACAATCAACGATACAGCCTGTACATACTTTCCCACTTTTTCACCCCTCCCCCCCGCCCCTGCGACAAATAGCTCCTCAAACACGGTCACAAAAGTCCCCCACCTTTTCTCAAACTCCCCTGCTGAGCCCCTTAACTCATACCTTGGGCGGGATTCTCCCAACCGGAGACTAAGTGCCGACGCCGGAGTGAAAACCAGAGTGTTTAACTCTGGCGTCGGAGGCCGCTCCTCGCCCCCTATTCCCCCACCCCCGGGGGGCTAGGAGCGGTGCCGTGTTATTTACAAGCGTCGGGCCTTGGCACTGCGTAAAAGCGGCGCTGCGTAAAAGCGGCGCTGCGTAAAAGCGGCGCCGCATAAATCACGTCACTCGCGCATGTGCAGTTTGGCCAGCGCCAACCCACGCATGCGCAGTTGCCGTTCTCCCCACGGGCACCCCGCAAGAAATGGAGGAGTGATCTTGCGGGGCGATGGAGGAAAGGAGTGCGTCCTTTAGAGACGCCGCCCCGCCAATCGGTGGGCACTGATCGCGGGCCAGACCCCTTTTGGGCCCCCCCTCCTGATCCTCCTTACCCCCTCCCCACAGGCCACCCCCGCAGTTTGCACGCTGTTCACGCCGGCAGCGACCAGATGTGGTTGGCGCCGGCGTGAACACGTTGTATTGGGCAGGCCACTCGGCCCATCTGGGCCGGAGAATTACCGCTCGCCCGCCACAAACGGCGAGCGGCGATTCTCAGAGCGGCCTGCCGTAAGTCTCGGCGGGCCGTTTGGGGGGGTGGGAGAATCGCGTGCGGGTGGCGGGACTTGCCCGGCGCCCCTGCGATTCTGCCACCCGGCGTGGGGGGGAGAATTGCGCCTCTTATTTTCTGTAACCACAGGAAATTGTACAGATCACACAACCATGTGTGGTGGCGATGCCGACCACCACTCCAGCAAAATCAGCCGCTGTGCCATCAGAGAGGCGAAGGCAACTACATCCGTCTTCCTCCTCTCCATGAGCTCCAGCTTCTCTGAAACCCCAAATATCACCACCAAAGGGTCCGGGTCCACCTCCTCCTCCACTATCCTGGCTAAGACCGCGAACGCTCCCACCCAGAATCTTTCCAATTTTCCGCAACCCCAAAACATGTGTGCATGATTCGCTGCCCCTCGCCCACACCTCTCACACTCATCTGCTTCCCACAGAAAGAACCCACTCATTCTCACCCGAGTCATATGCACCCTGTGCACCACCTTAAACTGTATCAGGCTTATCCTTGCACATGAGGAGGACCCGTTTACCCGACTCAGTGCCTCACGCCATCACCACAGCACTCAAACTAGACACCTTTCAAGATTCCATCTTCATCATAACCCATTCTGCCCCTTCTCCTTCCCACCACCGCCGCACTTTGTCCACATTCGCCGCCCAATAATAATGAAGCAAGTTTGGAAACGCCAACACTCCCGCTGCCTCTGTAGCAGGGTCCTCTCCACCCTTGGCACCTTTCCCGCCCATACATAGTCGAAGATGATCGTGTCCACTTTCCAAAAAATGGCTTTTGGTATAAAGATCGGGAGAGCCTGAAAGATAAACAAGAACCTCGGAAGAATATTCATTTTCCCCACTTGGACCCTCACTGCCAGCATTAAATGCAGTGTTTCCCACCTCCTAAGATCCTCCCTGGACTCCTCCACCAGCATTGTTAAGTTCCACTTATGGAGCCTTGTCCATCCCCTCGCTACCTGAATCCCCAAATACCCGAACCTATCTCTCGCTACCGTAAATGGCATACTGCCCTGAATTAGCCTGCTGTGCCAGCTCATTCACCGGGAATACTTCGCTTTTCCCTACATTCAGCTTGTAGCCTGAGAACCCTCCAAATATTCCCAACAGGTCCATAATCTTTCCCATACTCTCCAACGGATCAAAAACATAGGGCGAGAGGTCATCGGCATAGAACAACACCCGATGCTCCCTCTGTACCCTCATTATCCCCTGCCTCTCCGCTGACCCCCTGAGAGCTATCGGCAATGGTTTTATGGTCAGAACAAACAGCAGCGGCGACATTGGGCACCCCTGCCTCGTACCCCCGTGTAAGTCAAAGCTTTGTGAGCTCGTATTATTCGTCCCCACCCACACTCTTGGCGCCACATAGAGCAACCTAACCCATGCCACAAATCTCGGCCCAAGCCCAAACCTTCCCAAAACTTTGAACAAGTACTTCCACTCTACCCGATCAAATGTCTTCTCAGCGTCCATGGACACCAAAACCTCCAGTGTCAGAGCCCCTGACGGATTCATCACCACATTCAACAGACGTCTTATATTACTTGTGAGCTGCCTGTCGTTCACAAAGCCTGTTTGATCTTTTTTTAAAAAGTTTTTTAAAATAAATTTAGAGTATCCAATTATTTTTTCCAATTAAGGGGCAATTTAACGTGGCCAATCCACCTACCCTGCACATCTTTTGGGTTATGGGGGTGAAACCCACGCAGACACTGGGAGAATGTACAAACTCCTCACAGACAGTGAACCAGGGCCGGGATTCAAACCCAGGTCCTCAGTGCTGTAGGCAGCAATGCTAACCACTACGCCACCATTCTGCCCTGCTGTTTGATCTTCTGCCACCATCCCCCGGGACACAGTCCTCCATCCTCCCCGCCAACATCTTAGCCAATACTTTCAAATCCTTGTTCAATAGTCATATGGGTCTATGACCCACGTTCCACCGGATCCTTCCCTTTTTTTGGGATTAGTGTGATTTTAGGTATTGGGTTTCAACTGTGGAATGTGTGTTTGAATTAGTCCAGGAATTGTGTCCTTCCCACCACATCACATTGTAAGAGACCCTGAGATAATTTTAACTTTTCGAGATGGTGTACACTGGTGATATCAGTTTGGCCACCCATTATGCATGTCCAATAATCCTTTTTATTCAAGTTAAAATTATCTCCATCCTCTCTAAACTCAATTCTGGCAGTCAGAATCCAGTTTGAGTTTTCCAATCACGTTGCTGAAAGAGATTAACACTGAGGGACGTTGTTGTGGGATAAAGTGAGTAAAACCAAAAATACTGCAGATACTGTAAATCTGAAATAAAAATAGAAAATGTTGGAAAAATTCAGCAAGCCTGGCAGCATCTGTGGAGAGAGAAATAGTGTTCACGTTTCAAGTCCAATATGACTTCAGTTCTGAAGGAGGGTCATATTATCGAATCATAGAATCCCGACAGTGCAGAAGGAAGCCATTGGGCCCATCGAGTCTGCACCGGCCCTTGGAAAGAACACCCTACTTAAGCCTACACCTTCATCCTATCCCTGTAACCCAGTAACCCCCACCAACCTTTTTGGACACTTGAGGAGCAATTTAGCACAGCCAATCCAGCTGAACATCTGAAATGAAAATCGCTTATTGTCACGAGTAGGCCTCAATGAAGTTACTGTGAAAAGCCCCTAGTCGCCACATTCCGGCGCCTGTCCGGGGAGGCTGGTACGGGAATCAAACCGTGCTGTTGGCCAGCTTGGTCTGCGATTTAGCCTTGTGAGCTAAGCCAGCCCTCAGAGGAAACCCAAGCAGACACTGGGAGAAAGTGCAAACTCCACCCATGCAGTCACCAGAGGCCAATGAGCTGTAAGGCAGCAGTGCTAACCACTGTGCCACCACACCCATACTAGTAACATTAACTCTGTTTCTCTCCACAGATGCTGCCAGGCCTGCTGCGTTTTTGCAGCAATTTATGTTTTTATTTTATGTCAGTTTAAAATGAGCTTTGCTTTACATTCAGCTGAGTTGCTCTTTTTCTGGTGTTCCTGATAGTGACACTGGGTGCCAAATTGAAAGTCTTCCTTCCATCATGCTGACATCCCTGAACTTGATGGAACATTTTCTCAGGAATTTGAATAGAGATCTTGTTGGGAACCTTAGTTATGACTTAAGTTTTTATATAGTTTCTTGGGTCAAGCTCATTGTGATTGCATTTGAAGTGTAGGGTTCTGTGCAATGACAAGGACACTGATTGAACTCTTTTGAGGAAGAGCGCAGATTGAAACTGGAAAATTTAATAAACTGTTCAGTATTAAACATGGTTTAATTATGGTAAATGTACATGAGAATTACTGATGATGTCTGCCTGGACTGTTGAAATTTTAATGATTTGTCATAAATAGGGTGCCAGGATTCAAATGAAATGTGGTATGAGTTAGGTAGTTTTGCAGTTAAAAGTCAAACATTTTGGCATAAGTATCTAAAGTTCTAACCTAAGGAAAGTACTGAGGATGCATTGCAGTGATGCATTTTTGAAAGATTATTCTCAACAACTGTCTGAAAAGAAAACTGCTGATTTAACCGTATAAATTTTGACAAAACTGCTTACTTTATACACTTGTGTAACAGTGTGATTTATAGCTTTTTATGTTCAAAATATTAAAATGGTTTCATTTTAGCTTCTCAGCTTTGTTGTAGAGATCTAAAGTCGTGATGGCAGATTTTAATATATCTTGTCAGGATATGTTACAGACCATATAACTGCAGCCTGCCACTGTTGATCTATTAATGCGTATTATCAGTTGTGGTCTCCTTTTTACTATTTTTTCAGCACACACGTGTGACATAATTGCAGATTTCAGCAACCAATTGGTATTGGATGATTTTTATCCAATGAATCCTGTTTAAAAGTAGGCCTGTCAAATCCAATTTTGAACAACAAGAGCTTTTAGTTGTAAGACCATTGCTCCCAATTTAGCGTCAGGAGACTGGAACCTCTGAGGCATCTTGACTTACTTTTATAATACTTGTCTACATTATATAGTCACTGTATAAGGTACCTCATTTGAATCTGCACTTGGGAAGAGCTAGATGGATTGGAGGTGGTGGGGTATGATACCAGCAAAGGAACTATTTCAAGAGACTTGTATTACCAGTTGAGAGTACTTTTGTATTACAGTACAAATCAGTGCGCCAATCATTTTAAAAGCTAATGAGAGAAAAACCTATGATTGCTGTTTTGTGAACTGTATAATTTTGCATTCTAATTTTGAGAACTTCTCCATGCTGAAGTAAACTGTCAGTTTGATTAAGTCGGTGTTTTACATAGTAATTGCTTCACTCTTATTGAAATGTCTGTTTTGATGCTTAATTCTTATGGCATTAAGCACTTTATTTTTACTGTCTGCAGTAATTACAGTTCTGACCTTAAATTTCACATACAGATAGCTACTAAACCAATTTGAGCAGACTTGGCCAGAGGCTCTTTTTGTAAATACAACTTGGCTCTCTTTTAACAACCTGTGGTCTCATTTTGTGTGTTTTTTATTTTGCACTTAATGCATTAATTGAAGATCAGAAGTAAATATTACCAGTTCTAAGAATTCCTCCAGAATAAACTGTGAAAAGACAACTGATAGCATTGCACTTGCTAGTTAATTGCAATATAAAATCCTACCTCGAAAAAAAAGGATGTCATTATTGCTAAATGGGGACTGATTATTTTAGTTTTATTGCTGCAAGTAATAACCATTGGTTGCAGCCCTCTGCATTACAGAAGGTATAAGCAGAGGGGAGGTTAACTGATGAATGTGGGACTACACAGGGAGTGCATGTGCACGTGTTCTCTCTCAGCTACTCTTGGGAGATCCATGTTCAAATCAGCTGACAATGTTGAATTACAAGTCTCTTTCCTCTGGCTGTAATATTCTCCTTATTGTGAATAAGATTCAGGAGATTGCAACCTGGATATCAGAGGATATGAGGCCATAGCACCAAAACACCTGCAATTCCGTGGAAATTAGCAACTTAGATCATTCGGAGAGAGCTAATTAATATTTTGTGTACAGTTTGGAATTATTGCATTAAAAATCAAGAGAATGTGGTGAGTTTATTTGTATTTGTAGCTAATATTCATAGTTTGAATCCAAACAAGAAATAACGGAAGGGAAGAAAATTAAGCCCATAATACCTCTTTCTTCCACTGAACACATAGAAGCAGCATCTACCTAACATTTTTGGTAACCTGATAGAAAGTTCTGCAGAAACACACTCCTATCCTTATTATTAATGAATCTCCACATCCACACTGTTCAACCTTCTCTTCTGCCTTCCAAGACAGCAGATATTTTCGGAGCTCACATTACTAGCTTGGTGAAAATTTCTTATTTATCAGATGTATACGGTGCACATTTAAAATTATCATTGCCCCTCTCTTCCCTCGCTCTTTAATGCCCTCCAGGCCAACAGCCCTCTGAGAAATCTGTGTTCTTCCACTTCTAGTCTCTTGTGCATTCCTGATTATATTAAGCCCACTATTAGCAGCTTTTCCTTGTATGGCTTTGAAATTAACAACCTAAACCTCTACTACTCTCCTCTTAAAGACCTATCTTTTTGACCAAACTTTTGGTCACCTATTATAAAATCTATTCATGTGCCTTGGTCACACTTTCAAATTATGTTTCACAATGCACCTGTGACGTGCTCTGGGGTATTTAACTACATTGAATGCAAATTGATTGTTTTTGATACCTGGAATTACATAAGGTCTCAAATAAATAAATCTGATAGACCAAATGCATTTCTTTTGATATTTTTTATCCTTATTGGCCTCAAACATTGCATGTTAATACCATGTTCAGGTGTTTATTTTCCTCGCATTAATGCAATATTTTCTGTTTCTCCCATAAGGCTTCATGGAGGGCCTCTTTTATATGCAATTCCAATTCATGCATGTCACAGGTTTCCTTGTTCTGATCAAGACAAATATTTTTATAGAATAATATTATATAATCTTTAATGTAGGCTTACATTAACACTACAATGAAGTTACTGTGAAAAGCCCCCTAGTCACCACGTTCCGGCGCCTGTTCGGGTACACAGAGGGAGAATTCAGAATGTCCAATTCACCCAACAGCACGTCTTTCTGGACTTGTTGGAGGAAACCAAAGAACCCGGAGGAAACCCACGCAGACACAAGGAGAACGTGCAGACTCCGCACAGACAGTGACCCAAACCGGGAATCGAACCTGGGTCCCTGGCGCTGTGAAGCAACTGTGGTAACTACTGTGCTACCGTGCTGCCCGAGTAAGCTATTGATGTCAAATCAAGCCAAACACTTTTTTTAAGTTGTTACAAACAATCGCTGTCTCTCTTGCTTCTTTCATTACTCTTCAATTTCGAAATGAGCATTAGTGTTGCTCTTGGACACAGAATATGCATTGGAACACCAGGTCCCTATTCTCAACCCATTTATGATCTATGTCTTTCCATTAGGTGAAGATACATGATGGAAATCTGATGCTTTCTCCTCGCTCCAGTGTGGAATCATCAAAGGCTGTTGTATATTTAGCTGGTAGTGAGCATGAATAAACAAAAAATGTGAGAAATGCGACCTCCTGCCCAGTTAGAAAGAAAATGGGATGCCTAGGAAGTGGGAAGGAAAAGACAAATTTAAAAAAAAAAGATTGGCAATTATTTCAACACTTGAAATATAACATAGTTTTCCTTATGATGTTCAAGTGGTTTGTTATATATTTGCTTTCTGCCAATTTATTCTACTCCCTCTTCCCGACATTTCAAAGAGAACAACCAAAACAGTTAAAGATTTTGCTACCAGAGTAGAGCAGAGGAAGAAAGAGATGCAAGGAAGGGCATTGGAGTTTGGTTCCCACAAGTATCTCAATTAGGTGACCATTATTCGGGTGCATGTCTTAACAGTGAATAAGGACATGATCTCTGCAATAGGGAGGGAAGTTGGAGCACATTTTCACTTATTTTAATACAACTCTGTATTTTATAGTAAGTGTCAGTAGATAATAAAGCACAGGCATACTAGCTGATCTTTGTCCTCACTAGCCCTCAGAACTGAGGGCAGGAACTCAGCATTGGCCAGGAAATGAATCATTGATTTGGCTGGTCACTGGACTGAGTCACTCACTGGATAAAGTTGCTGAGCAATCAGAACCTTTTTAAAAAAATTGTCAACCTTGATACTGTGTTCTCATCTCGCTAATTGTTTTTCTGCTGCAATCTTGGACATAACTTTGTGCACTAAAGTTATGCACCACTCTCCAAAGAACATTCTCTTATTTTTCTTAGTTATTTTCTTAGTTATTTTTTTGCTCTTCATTTGAAGACCCAACTGCATCATTGCTGCACATGCTAATTTAGATCTCTTTAATTCTAGGTTTTTTCATCACTATTAAGGTAACATACACAATGATAGAGTTTTTTTAAATAATCAGAGTCTTGGTTTGTTTTTGTTAGATTTAATTGCTTCTTGCAAAACATTTCTACCCAATTTATTCCCTCTTTTTTTGAGGTGTTAATTCCTCCTTGTTGAGGAACACGTTTATACATGCTTCAGTTGACTTTGGGTATGTCTTGGAAATGTGTGATCTTTGACTGACTGAATATCAGCAAGGAACTAAATGATTGGGAGGCAAGATCTTGGCTGAGTGTGATGCAATGGTGAACTGACGTCCATGCTCAACTAATATCAAGAAAATATTGTTACATGGGCTCCAGGAAATTGCCTGATCATCCGTCTCCATGTTGACTCTAGATTGAACATGGGTCCTTCCTGGTTAGTTTGCCTCTGTTATTAGCTGGGTACATTTGCTGAGCCATCAACAATCATAAGTTGCATTTATGTAGTAACTTTAGTGTAGAAAAATATCCTATTACACTTCACATGAAAAATGAAACAATGACAAGAGTTTTTGATGGAGTAATGAGAAATGACCGAATAATTGATCAGCAAAGTAGGTTTGGAAGAAAAATGTTTGACATAAGGCGAGAAATGGAATGTCTAAGGAGGGAGCTTCAGAGCATAGGGCTGAGATGTGTAACGGCTGTGCTATCACTGGCGGTGTAGAGGGCACAGTATATCAGAGTCAGATGGTCTTAGGGCTTGGAAAGCCCAAGACTGGAGAGGATTACAGAAAGATGGGATGAAGTGAGACTGTGGCAGGACTTGTAAATAAGTACAAAGATTTAAAAATGGTCCATTAGGATCATGGAATTTGTTTAAGTCAAAGAGTACAAGCTTTTCTGGATAAGTAAGACTTGGTGAGAGTTTGGATGAGCATGGCTCTTTGCCAAACACATTGGAATTTAATCTTCATCTCACGTGTCGGCTCTCTTTTTTTTTCAATGCCAGCTATATGGTACTACATACGTTTTCATTGTGATTAATTGCTGAGCTGTCTTGTTTCAATGTTAAAAATGAAATAAAATATCTGGTTGAATGATTTAAGAGTTTTCATAACCACAGTAAAGTTTTTAAAAATCCAAACTTATTACTTGGCAACTTCAGCTGTCTTGTCCCATCAGTAGATTAAAGGGTATGTAGAGTTTTACTGTAATAATGATAGATTATAAACATTGATAGTTAATGGTTATATGTCTCTCATAATCTTACAGAAGGCAGCAGTTGCTATAAAGTGCTAAAGATATGACTGCCAAAACTTTACACGACCAGGTTACCAGCTTGTGCTAAATTAGCTGATCTGAGTGATATTGACTAGGCATAATCTATTTAATGACTCTTACTGGGAATGTAGGTTGGCAACAGTTCCACTTTAAGCTCACACCTAATATTGGAACTATTGGAGGGTGATTCGTGTCTCTGGAACGCAACAAGAGGGGAGAAGAGAACATGGGTAAATATATAATGAGTGTCACACTAAACTTATCCCAGATAATTGAAATAATATAGAATAGAGTAAATTACGACACCTTTGTGGGACCAGTTTATACTTGTGCCACTGTTCTGTTACTTTGACTAAGTGTCTCATCTGAAATGGCTCCTGCATGAGCAAATTTAAGAAATGCCTTTAAACAACCATTAATTTATCACTAATGCGAAAGAAAAATACCTGTACTGGGCATGTTAGAAATCAGAAATAAAAGCAGAAGATGCTGGGAATACTCAGAAGGTTAGCATTTGTGTAGAAAATTTCAGAGTTAATGTTTCAGATCTGTGGCCATTTCTGTGATACTTTATTCATCACCGACCGGAAACATTAACTCTGATTTATCTCCACAAGGCTGCCCAGTTTTAGTTTTTCCAGCATTTTCTGCTTTTATTTTATATAAACCACTATTTTACTTTCTGATTGAAAATAATGTAAAATCAAGCTAGAAATCTCACATCTTATTACGTTTTTAATAAGAGCAAGAAAATATTGCTAATTGCCGTGGCTGAATTTACAGGATGGTGTGGCTATTTTAAAATAAATTTCAAAGTTGGATTGCAATGACCTTAATTATGCCTACACTTCTGGTCGTTTGAAATGCTTGGTCCTGTCTGACTACAGTTTGAATGGTTAAGAAGTATTTCTTGGGCGGCTCGGTGATTCAGTAGGGCTGTCTCATGGTGCCGAGGACTCTGGTTCGATTCCGGCCTCAGGTCACTGTCCGTATAGAGTTTGCACATTCTTCCAGTGTCTGCGTGGGTCTCACCCCTACAACCCAAAGATGTGCAGGATAAGTGGATTGGCCACGCTAAATTGCCCCTTAATTGGAAAAATAAAGAATTGGGTACTCTCTAAATTAATTTTAAAAATGAAGTATTTCCTTCTTGTATTCTGAGTACACAATTCAACCCTGTTGATGGTGGATCTTGTGTATGATACAAAAGGTTGTTGAGAAAACAAGGAGAGAGAAAATGCTGGAAAATCTCAGCAAGTCTGGCAGCATCTGTAGGGAGAGAAAAGAGGTAACATTTCGAGTCCGATGACTCTTTGTCAAAGCTAACAAACGGAGAAAGTGGGAACTATTTATACTGTGGAATGAGAATGAAAGATGAGTCATAGCCACAGAAACCCAGGGAAACCGGGTGCTAATGGCCACAGAAACCAAGGGGAAAGAGTGCTAATGGCAGTCCCCAGAGAGGACAAAAGATGTGAAAGGTCAAACCGCAGAGAAACTAACATCAGAGGATGAACTGTAGGTGTGGGGGGAGGGGAAGGGGGAAGCAAAGAGGAGAAAAGTGCAGGAAAGATGGATAAGATTGGGGGGGGGGAGGGAAATTAAATGTATATTAAGAAAGAATGAAATGGTTAAAGACAGTTGAAATGAAATGAAAACAAATGGGTCGAGGTGGGGTTGATCATCTAAAGTTGTTGAATTCGATGTTCAGGCCGGAAGGCCTAACGTGCCTAACTGGAAGATGAGATGTTGTTCCTCCAGTTTGCATTGCGCTTCACTGGAACATTGCAGCAGGCCAAGAACCGACATGTGGGCATGGGAGCAGGCTCTTTTGTTAAAATGGCAAGCAACAGGAAGGTCAGGGTCCTGAATGCGCACAGACTGAAGATGCTCAGCAAAGCGATCACCCAGTCTGCGTTTGGTCTCTGCGATATAGAGGAGACCACATTGGGAGCAGCGAATGCAATAAACCAGATTGGAAGAGATGCCAGTGAAACACTGTTTAACCTGGAATGAGTGTTTTGGGCCTGGAATGTGTTCCTTTTTCCTCGACCATGATTTCCCACCGACAGTTTCCTCCTCATGCGGCTCAGTGTCAATTGTTATATGGGCAGCACGGTAGCATGGTGGTTAGCATAAATGCTTCACAGCTCCAGGGTCCCAGGTTCGATTCCGGGCTGGGTCACTGTCTGTGCGGAGTCTGCACGTCCTCCCCGTGTGTGCGTGGGTTTCCTCCGGGTGCTCCGGTTTCCTCCCACAGTCCAAAGATGTGCGGGTCAGGTGGATTGGCTATGCTAAATTGCCCGTAGTGTCCTAATAGTAAGGTTAGGGGGGGGGGGGAGAGTTGTTGGGTTACGGGTATAGGGTGGATACGTGGGTTTGAGTAGGGTGATCATTGCTCGGCACACCATCGAGGGCCGAAGGGCCTGTTCTGTGCTGTACTGTTCTATGTTCTATGTTCTAGTTGTGGACAGGGCCCTCAACAGTGGGCGTTCCATCTCCCGCGCCACTCACCTCGCCTCCTCCACTCCCTCCCAAAACAAGGATAGAGTCCCCCTCGTTCTCGCATTTCATCCCACCAGCCTCCGTATGCAAAGCATGATCCTCCGCCATTTTTGCCAACTCCAGTGTGATGCCACCACCAAACACATCTTCCTTATTTGCGCTGGCAATCGAGCTGCTGGCTATCCCACTTGGATCTGCAGATTGGTGGACAGGCATTCGGAGAGGGGGCAGAGAGCATAAGAGTCTCGTTCTATGCGGATCACCTGCTCTCCAGCCTGCTGGAGGAGGTAAAGAGGGCCCTGCAAAGATGGGACTGGGTCCCTCTTTCGCTGGCTGGAAGCATACAGACGGTCAAAATGAATGTGTTGCCTAGGTTCCCTTTCGGTGTTCAGATCACTCCCGATCTTCATCCCCAAGTCCTTATCACTTGATAAACAAGTTAATCATTGCCTTGTTTGGGGATGAACAGTTCCTAGGGTACGCAAGTCTATTTTACACCAAGGGTGGCACGTGGGAGGCCTTGCCCTACAAAACCTATTTTACCACTGGGCGGCAAATGCGGACAGGGTGAGGCTAAGGGAGCCAGAGGCAGAGTCCGAATGGAGGAGTCCTCCTGCAAGGGCACACCTCTCCGAGCGCTGGCTACCATGCCCCGCCCCTACATACATACATATATACACACACTCACTCTCAAGGAGCCCAGTGGTAGTAGCCACCCTAAGAACATGGAACCAGTTTAAGCGCCACTTCGAACTTGGCAAGCCGTCCATTGGGGCCCCCATCTGCAACAATCACAGGTTCACACTGGCACGGGTAGATACCACATTTGGGACATGGAGGAAGATCAGAGGGACACTGCTGGTTGTGGACATATACAAGGGCGACAGACTGGCAATCCTGGGGGAACTCAGAGAAGCACCAACTCCCGAAAGGGAACGGGCTTGAGTAACCGCAGCTGCGTGACTTTGTTGGCAAGGTGACAAACGCTCCCCCAGAGACCCGGACTGGTTAGGAGACGGCAAGTGTGAAGACATCAACACATGACTTTTGTCAGGACCCCACTGGATGGGAACAGATGGAATTGGGGGGAGGAAATGGGCATGTAGATAGGGGAGGACTCTGGATCGAGGCACAGCACTGTAGCATAGTGGTTAGCACAGTTGCTTCACAGCTCCAGGGTCCCAGGTTCGATTCCCAGCTTGGATCACTGTGTGGAGTCTGCACGTTCTCCCCGTGTGTGTGGGTTTCCTCCGGGTGCTCCGGTTTCCTTCCACAGTCCAAAGATGTGCGGGTTAGGTGGATTGGCTACGCTAAATTCTCCTTGGTGTCCAAAAAAAAAGGGAAATTATGGTTACTGGGTTAAGGGGATGGGGTCGAGGGGGTGTGTGCTTGAGTGGGGTGCTCTTTCCAGGGGCAGGTGCAGACTCGATGGGCCGAATGGCCTCCTGTACTGTAAAGTCTATGATCAACTCCACCTCCTTCTGCGCTGGGCTAAGCTTGATGCAGCTTAAAGGCCCGTATGCTCAGATGGGGTTATGGTAACAGCGAGGGCTCATGTCTTGTTGCTTCTATTTTGTTACTTACCATTACTATTGTTGGATTGTTATTTATATGCAATTCTCTTATTTTTTTTTCTAATTCCAAATGCCAATTAAAAAGATCTTTTTTAAATGTTATAAAGGTTGGACTCAAAAGCTGTACACCTGCCCTCTTTTGTTTAGTGTTAAAGTAGATGTGCTTTTCCCCATCTTCTCTACTCAGCGAGGGTAGGCCTGCAACAGTGCACTGGGTACATAAATGTATTTTTAATTTATTTTCCATTCAAACTTTGTGAAAAGAAATAGTTTACATTTTTGACAAAGTTTTGCTTCTACTTGGCACCGATGGTGGCCAACTTGGGGACATAACTATGCTTCCTGTGACTTTCTGTGATTGACAGGTACAACAATATGTTGAACTTTCAAAAAGCCCATTCCCACTCTTGTTGAGAGCTTTTTAAATTTTTGTTTGTACTTTTCCTAATGCATACATTTTTTCTCCTCTCCTTTCTGCTTTTATATACTGTATATATGTATTCTCTTTCTATTCTTATTTCTTTGCTACAGACCGTGCTATGGCAGGACAGCAAAACAACCAGGATGTCAAAGGTAAGTCATGGCAATGTATCTCTGAGCCAACTTGTCTCACATATCTTGGATTATTTCGTTAGCTGGTTTTAGTCACATTGATGGGTCAGTTAGAAATACTTTGATTTAATAATGACCTCCAACTTCTTGCTTACAAACAGCAAATTTAATCTATCTCAATTTTAAAGCAACGTACCTTTCATTGATTCTACCCTGCTATTTGTGATTTTTATCAATGACTTGGAGGAGGGGGCTGATGACACCAAGATTGGTGGAGTAGTGGATGAGGTGGAGGGCTGTTGTAGGCTGCAAAGAGACCCTGATAAGTGCGAGGTGATTCCTTTTGGTAGGACAAATTTGAATACGGATTACAGGGTGAACGGCAGGGTTCGGAGGAATGTGGAGGAACAGAGAGATCTTGGGGTTCATGTCCACAGTTCTCTGAAGGTTGCCACTCGAGTGGATAGAGCTGTGAAGAAGGCCTATAGTGTGTTAACGTTTATTAAGAGGGGGCTTGAGTTTAAGAGCCGTGGGGTTATGCTGCAACTGTACAGGACCCTGGTGAGACCACATTTGGAGTATTATGTGCAGTCCCTGTCACCTCACTATAGGAGGGATGTGGAAGCATTGGAAAGGATGCAAAGGAGATTTACCAGGATGCTACCTGGTTTGGAGGGTAGGTCTTATGAGGAAAGGTTGTGGGAGCTAGGGCTTTTCTCTTTGGAGCGGAGGAGGATGAGAGGCGACTTAATAGAGGTTTATAAGATGATGCGGGGGATAGATAGAGTGGACGTTCAGAGACTATTTCCTCTGGTGGATATAACTGTTACAAGAGGCCATAACTATAAGATTTGGGGTGGGAGATATAGACGGGATGTCCTAGGTAGGATCTTAGAGAGTGGTTAGGGTGTGGAATGGACTGCCTACTTTAATAGTGAAGTCGGACACTTTAGGAACTTTCAAGCAGTTATTGGATGGGCACATGGAGCACACCGGAATGACAGGGAGTGGGATAGTTTGATCCTGGTTTTGGACAAAGCTCGGCACAACATCGAGGACCAAAGGGTCTGTTCTGTGCTGTACTGTTTAATATATATATATTATTTATATATATATATATATATATATATATATATATGAAGGCCTGCATGAGGCCATATTTAACAAATGTGGATCTGGCCATCGTTGCAGCCCAGTTACATTGTAGAACTGTATAGTTGACCTGCAACTGGCCAAATAATAAATATCATATTGTACATGCTGTTCATTTGACACAAGACTTTATTTGGAAGGTTTCTCGTGTGAATCCAGGAAATCAAGTTTTCTTGTTAAACGATTAAACATTTTGACCTGAAGTGATCTGCAGGCTTAGCTGCTTAACTACTAACAGACATTATAAATAATGGCAGCTCGGTGGAGTTTATTGCAGGAACAGTGATGGTGTATGCCAAATACTTGTTTTCACAATGAAGCTTATGAATGTTGGCCATTCATACTTCAGTTTAAAATTTGACGGCCTGCTAAATTCAATATTTTGCACAGTTATCATTTACTTTGATTAATTTACTTACACTAGACCATATCTGCTTTGTGATTTTGCCCAAGAAAACATCAGAGCTCACTGCAGTTTTAAGTAGAATCACTGGTTATGGACCTTTTTTAAAATCAAGAATAAACTTCAACACTCACTATTCAACTCTATTTTTGAATTAATCTTCCACACACCTCATCATAGACTGTATACCTGTAAATGCTGTAATCTGGGTGGGAGAAACTTACTTAGAATGTAGAAAGTTCTGTTTAACTAATCAGAAGTTTGGATTGCTACCATCATTGGCTCAGTTTCCTTATGCTCCTGGGTATTGTGAAATTTATTGGTGGAGCTGCATTGCTGATGTTTTATTCCTATTTAAACAAAAATGGCAGTTCAAGCCTATGGTGGAAGTAGGCAATTGTTTTTAGAAAAATAGCATTTAGCTTGCTAAATTAGCCATCCTATAATTAGTCCTGTGGCAAGATGATGCACGGAAAACTTGCACTTAATTTTCAGGTCCTCTGGTGCAGTGTTTATGTTACTGGACTAGTAATCACCTGAGGAAGGAGCAGTGCTCCGAAAGCTCGTGTTTGAAACAAACCTGTTGGAATTTAACCTGGTGTTGTAAGACCTCTTACTGTGCTCACTCCAGTCCAACGCTGGCATCTCCACATCAATCAAGAGGTGGATTGATAATCCATAGGTGGATTGACCATGATCATTGCGCAGGATTATGAGGTAGAACAGATAGATAAGCAGAGTGCTCATTCAGAGGGTCGGTGCAGACTCGATGGTCCGAATGGCCTCCTTCTTCACTGTAGGAATTCTCTGGATCAAAAGTGAGTTCAGACTCCACCATAGCAGTTTTTAGAATATGAATTTGCAGTCCTCCCAAAATTTAGACCATCCATATTTATCATTGACAGCTATTTCTATCAGGCAAATGACACCACTTTTCCATTACCATATGAATTAATTTACAAAGGCACTGTTTATAATATGAGTGCAGGTTGTTCTGCACAGTTCAATAGTACTTATTTAAAAAGCTCTGCTGATTTCAGTCAAGGTTGAGTCTTCCAGCAGTTTCTGTCAACTGAACACACATCATTATAATAAGGTTTTCTCAGTGCGAGACCTTGTATGCAGCAGCTAACAAGTAGGGAGAGTCTGTTACTAAATGGAGATTGTCCGTGTTCTTTAAAAATGGCAAGGCTGTTTAACTTTTTGATTTTTAATTTTAATTGTCCATCACATACAGCAGTCAAACTTAATTTAACACCAACTTGAATGCTGTAAACAGCGGTAAAAGTGACAATGAAGGTGTTTGATTGATAATCCCTTGGATTTTTAGGGAAAGAAACCTGTTGTCATACCTGACTACTTCCACATCAATTTGGTTGACCATTAACTCCCTCTGATGTGTCACAGCAATCGGATGGGCAGTAAGGGCTGAATTTCAGTTTCTGAGTTGGATGTTCAGATTGGGAAAATTCCCAGTTCCCCAAATGCCACTCGGGAAAATCCTCCCCAATTTGGTAGATTTTTGTGTTTGGAGTGGGGGAGGATGGAACTGGAATTGTGCCAACCATGCCCTGAAACAGTATGGAGGCACCGACGGGCTACTGTGTGTGGAGACGATCTGGTTAAATGGCCTGCATCTGTGCTCTGCGACTTTGTCCCAGTTGCATTAAAAAGTGTTAAACAAAAAAAACAGCCCTCTAACTCTCACTCATGCTCCCTCATCTCCCCCACACTCCCCATACGCCATCCATACCAACTCATTGTGACCTCATGACCCCTTAACCTCCATGCTAACCTATGCCTCTCTACCTACCCCCATGGCCCCTCATACCCTCCATATCAACCCATGACTCGCACTCGCTCCCTGGTTCTTTATAACCTCTCTGTCAACTGAGTGTTGACTCATGTCAAGCCATGATCCGACTCATCACCTTACCATGGCCCTATTCCAATTAAATGGCAACCCATGACCCTACCCATCATGCTTTACATGGCAAACTTCATGCCAAACCACCCATTACCAACCATGGGCAGACTTCAGGAGCAATGCTGAGCTAAATAAGATATAGTTCTTGCCGTGGATTCAAGACCGAGTCTGCAGGCCTTTGAGATTTAACTAATTAGAAGATGCTAAAACTGTGATGCTAGACTGCCCGTTTGCCCGCGCAAACAGCGGATGATGTCCTCTGCGATGACATCGCGCAATCATTCCCTTCAAGTGCCCCTGTTCAACTACAAGACTGCTTGTGAGGATACATTAAAACACTATGAATACTCAACATTTCCTCCCCTTTTAAATCAAATGTCCTTGACACAATAAACATTATAACAATAACAATTAATTGCCAACATAAACAATAAATCAATCAACAGTCATTAAGTAATTTGTCCCAAGGGCAGCACGGTGGCACAGTGGTTAGCATTGCTGCCTACGGCGCTGAGGACCTGGGTTCGAATCCCGGCCCTGGGTCACTGTCCGTTTGGAGTTTGCACATTCTCCCCGTGTCTGTGTGGGTTTCACCCCCACAACCCAAAGATGTGCAGGATAGGTAGATTGGCCACTCTAAATTGCCCCTTAATTGGAAAAAATAATTGGGTACTCTAAATTTATAACAAAAAAAAAAGTAATTTGTCCCAGAGGTCGTCATTCACTGTGTGGTTGTCGGCGAATCTCGGCTTCTGCTTTTTAGTACTTGGTGTCTTTGGCTTGGTGTGAGCGTCGTCAGTGGTTACCTTACCCAGAGTTTTTAAAAATATTTTAATTCTCCCTTTTCACGTTGTCTTCCAAATTTACACCCACCAACAAACAATAAGCAGAAACGAATACAATGTCAATCCCCTTATCAGCAACAACAATCCCATCCTCCCACCAAATCCCCAAACAACGGGCCGCATGTTAACATAAACAAATAACAAAAAGGAATCCGGAATCGGCCATAGTCACCATTAACATATACAGTTCCCAACTCCCCCCCCCCCCCCCCCCCCCCCCCCTTCCCCTAATGTTCGATGTAATCCAATTCTTTTTTAAAAATAAATTTAGAGTGGCCAATTCATTTTTTCCAATTAAGGGGCAATTTAGACTGGCCAATCCACCTACCCTAAACATCTTTGGGTTGTGGGGACGAAACCCGCGCAAACACGGGGAGAATGTGCAAACTCCACATGGACAGTGATCCAGAGGCAACAGGGCTAACCCACTGCGCCACCGTGCTGGCCGATGTTATCCAATTCTTGAAAGTGCATAATGAATAACATCCATGAATTGTAGAACCCCTCCATCCTTCCCCTCAGTTCAAACAACCTTCTCAAGAGTTAAGAATACCAGCAGGTCTCCCCGCCACGCCAAGGCACAGGGTGGAGAGGATGATCTCCATCCCAATAGGATCTGCCTTCGGACGATCAACGAGGCAAAGGTTACAACATCTGCCTCCCAAGGGCCGGGGTACAGTTTCACGTGCACCACTTCAGAGATTACCATAAAAACCTCCTTCCAGTAATCCTCCAGTTTTGGACAGGACCAAAACATATGAACGTGCTTTGCGGGACCTGCCCCGCAACATTCACACACATCATCTGCCCACTTAAAGAACCGGCTTATCCTTGCCCTTGAGAGGTGCGCTCTATATACCACCTTCAGCTGTATCATCCCCAACCTCGCGAACAAGGTAGAGGCATTCACTCTCCGGAGCACCTCACACCAGAACACCTCCTCCATACCCTCTCCCAACTCCCTTTTGCTTTGATCCCTCCCGGCGGTGCCTTCTCCTCTTCCAAAATAGCCCCCAGGGGAGGGGGTGGGGGCTCCATCGGGAAGCTCTACCGGGAAGCTCTATATCTCTTTCCTGGAAAAGTCTCGAACCTGCAATCTTAACCGGAGTTGACGTAGTGATTTGAGGTTGACCCAGTGTTTGATTCACAATTGAGGTACCGTATTCCCCAATTGGTTCCTTTAGTGTCAGGTTCTCAGGACGGTCCAGGTCTTCTCTATGCACAGTTGGATTTGAGTCAGTCGGTTCTGCCTCTGGTGGATTGGTACTTGTCACCAAAAGCTGATCCGCATGCCTTCATATTATATCAACTTGGGTCCACACGGTGGAGACCGGTCCAGTCTGCGCTCGAGATAGAGGCAGGAATCCAATTTTCACTTGTGGTGTAATTTCTTGCCAGACCTTCTTGACCCAAGCGAAAAACGCAACGTTCCACTTTGTTCTCCCATTACATGATCTGATCCTGCTGCTTTTTCTTCACAATTTATTTTGTCTTGGGTGGTTTTAGCAAATCGTGCCACTGGGGAGTTGGAAGCTGGGGCCCTTTTAGCGAGGCACACTCTTGCGTAGTGGCCTTTCCACCCGCAGCTGCTGCAGGTCGCGTTGCGGGCCGGGCAGTGCTGCCGCAGGTGCTGATTCTGGCCGCAGAAATGACAGGCTGGAGCAGTATAGTGGCTGGCTGGAGCAGCGTAGTGGCTAGCTGGGCAGCATGGTGGCTGGACGGCCGCGTAGCACAGGCCTGGGGGAGTCGCTGGTCGGGGGCCCATGATTGGGTCCGCGGGGAACGAGTTAAGGCTGTGGAAGGAGACCTCCATCGTGGCCGCAGCTTCCACAGTTGTTTCTAAGTCTTGGGCCCCCTTTTCCAGCAGTCGTTGGCGCACATAATTAGACCTGAGGCCCGCTACAAAAACATCGCGTACAGCAAGTTCTCTGTGTTCAGCCGTGGTAACCGCTTGATAATTACAGTCATTTGACAAATTATTGAGTTCCCTTAAGAATTCGACGAGTGATTCTGTAGGCCGCTGGCGGTGAGTCGTGAACACATGGCGTGCGTAAACTTCGTTAATGGGCCTTGCATATATCTTATGCATATATCTAGCGCTGCAGTATATGAACCGGCCGTGTTTAGCTGCGTAGAGATTCTGTGGCTCACCCTCGCGTGCTTATCTTCTGTGTCGTTTCGGCTGAGCTCGCTTCTGCCAGGTCGGCCTTAAAGCACCGCAGCCAGTGGGAGAATATTTCTTTAGCCTCTGCATCCTGCAGGTCGAGTTCCAGGCTTGAGGGCTGATTCTATGATCGATCTTTACTGTTCTTAAGTAGATTAAATTGATGGAACCATCAATTCACCAGACACGTGTTTTCCGATATGAATATAGGCTTTAATCTACTTACTACAGAGCCAGCCTGTCGGTTGATGAACTTTCAGTGAACAGCAGGCTGACTCTGGACAAGAGTATTTATCCAGCAGCACAAGGGGGAGGAGTCATGGGCGGAGCCACGGGTGGAGCCCTGTACAAGCTCCTGAGCATTCCCAGAGCTACTCCCCCTAGTGGTCGGATAATGCTACTGCACTTACAAAGATACAGTGTGAATTACCAAGTTACATTCATCACAGTAAGCTTAATCGAATGGCTACGCTGTGCCCGAAAAGCAGCTCGTCCTGGCGCAGAATGACCAATACAAGATGGAAGACCCCACTTCTGGAATCTACCCGGCTCGCAAAGCTCGTGAGATCCAAAGTGAACTCATGAGACGTTGCGATGTAAATCCCACATTGTGGATGGGATCACTTTGGCAAATCTGCATATTAGAGCGAGGCAGCTGGTCTCACTCTGATGTGTAGGTTCCTGAGGTACCTGAGGCTTTGGGACATCACTTCAACTTGGAACCCACAAATAGGGACCACAGACTGAACTGCACTCGTGTTGGTCTCCCAGGGGATCGGAGGCCCCCAGCTGCGTACCTTGGGCACCCTGGCAGTGCCATTTGGTTCCCAGCCTGACACTGTCAGGGTGCCAAGCTGGCATTTTTGCATGCACACGATCGGGCTGGGGGTGCCCTGCATGGGTGTTGGAGGTTATTGCGGGGGGTGGGAGTCCCCCCATATTGCGTTCTGGATGGGGGGTCACTTTGGGTGTCTCGGAGATCAGGGCACCATTTAAACATGGAATCCCGATTGCTCGCTACATTGTAGAGTTCCGGTAAGTGAAGTTCTCACTCCCCAATGTACAAAACAGGGCTATCTGCATTCCCTGCTGCGGCCTCTTATGCAATGCGAGTTATACAAGAGACCTGAGATGGCTATACAGCGTGAGTTGTGTTGTGCAGCCATGTGTTTCTTGGCTCTGTGAGTGCCGTGAAACACGCGGCTAAATGCGCTCACTATGGGACTTTGTTCCAAATTAATTGAAATGCGCCCATTCTGTTTAGCATTAATCAAATGGTCATAACCCAGTTAGCAGAATATAGATGATGTAGTTAATTGGAGGGGGTCAGGGGCTGAAGCAGTCAGATGTTGAGTTTAGTTTACATGTGTGTGTGAACAGATGACCAGTTTCTGAAAGCAGTCCGTTAAAGATTTGACTTTGACCAGAACAGGAGATGTTACCAAATGCTGGAAAGTTAAACATTCATCTGACATGGGCAAGATCTTAAGCTGGTTTCTGAAAGATCGCCTCTCTCTCTCTTCTCGCCCCTTGACTCTTTCCTCTCTCCTCTTTTCTCTCTTCTCTCTTCTCTTCTCTTCTCTTCCCTCTCTCTCTCACAACAGTTTATCCAAGATATCTCTACAAAGCATGTATGCCTGGGTCTGCTAACTGTATTTAGAAGTGAGTTTTGACCTGAGATGGGTTTTGCTTGATTGGAGATTAAAAGATAGCAGTTAGGAGATAGTGTTTCCTTTTACTGTTAAGCATTGTTGAACTGGTATTTGTATTTTCTTTTATGAGGTTAAAGTTAGTTTAAGACTCCGTTAATAAGAATAATGTTTGTTTCAATACACCATAATCTCTATTTGTGCGTGGAATCACTTCTGCAACAAAGTATTCTTTCCTCACAATGCAAATTAAAATAAAATATTCTTGGGGTTTCTGTTTGGTGTCCTAGCAACTGTTGGGGTCTAGTCCAGGATTGTAATATTTTCTTTCGGATTTTTCAGTTACTCTGTTGGCTACATCTGTTGTTCGGCTCCCCTGTTGTCAACTTCCATGTAGCACTGATTTAAGTTATTATTTCTTTGGTTACCTACAAAAGCTGTTCGACTTATTTTTCTCTCTTACTTTCAGCCTAGAAATGCTGTTTGCATACCTTGTTGCCAGTTTTTATGTGGTGGATTCATGATTGATTGTGCAGGACTTAGAGGTTCAACAAAATTGTATAGCTTCATTTAGAAGATGTTAACACTACAGGCTGTGATGTTAGACTGCCCGTTTGCCTGTGAAAAAGATGACATCACGCAATTGTTCCCTTAAAGTACCCCTGTTCAGTTACAAGGCTGTTTGTAAGGAAGTAAAAACACCACGAATACGCAACAATTCTAAGTGTATATTCCACATTTTTTAAAAGCACACCATTTAAGAAATTTAAATCTCTTCAATTACTTAATCTAATACAAAAAGAAAGACAGATAAATTCCAAGGGGATGACCCACCTTCTTTGGTTAACTAAAAGTTAAAGATAGTGTCAAACTTAAAGAAAAAGAATATCATTGTGCCAAGTGGGGTGGTAGGTCAGGCGATTGAACAGAGTATAAAAAAACAGCAGTGAGTAACTAAAAGATTAATAAGGGTGAAAAACTAAAATACGAAAGAAAGTTAGCTATAAATATAGAGGCAGATAGTAACAGTTTCTATATATATTTAAAAAGAAGAGTTAACAAAGTGAGTGTTGGTCCTCTAGAAAAATTGAACATGTGTTTTGCATCCGTCTTTGCTATAGAGAATAAAAGTAACATTCCCGAAAGCTGTAAATCAGGAAATGGGAGGGAGTAACTGAAGAAAATTACATTCAACAGGAATGCAGTACGGAACAAAAAGAGCTGCGGGTTAATAAATCCCCAGGTCTTGATGGAATTTCATTCCAGGGTCTTAAAATGGTAAATGAGGTAGTTGATCATTGGTCTTAATTTTCTCAAATCCCCTTGATGCTGGGGATGTTACGTTACGTTGGGAAATAGTGAATGTAACTACTTTATTCAAAATAGAAGGGAGAAATGAAGCAGAAAACTACAAACCAGTTAGCTTAACATCTATTATAAGGAAAATGTCAGAAGCTATTATGGAGATGTTATAGCAGGGCTCAAAAGATTAATTGAAAGTAAGCAGGCAGAGTTCACATAGTTTTGTGCAAGGGAAGTCATGTCTAACCAATTTATAGTTCTTTCAAGAAGTAACATGCGTAATAGATAAAGTTGAATTGGATTGAATTTGTTTATTCTCACATGTACCAATGTACAGTGAAAAGTATTTTTCTGCGAGCAGCTCAAACAGTTTATTAAGTACATGAAAAGAAAAGAAAATAGAAAGAAAATACATAATAGGACAACATAAGGTACATAATGTAAATACGTAGACACCGGCATCGGGTGAAGCATACAGGAGTGTAGTATTAATCAGGTCAGTCCATAAAATAGTTGTTTAGGAGTCTAGTAACTGCAGGTAAGAAGCTGTTTTTGAATCTGTTCTGATGGATGTACATATTTAGATTTCCAGAAGGCATTTGATAATGTGCCACATTAAAGGTTATTGCAGTAAATAAAAGCTCATGGTGTAGGAGGTTCCATATTGGCATGGATAGAAAATTGTCTCTCCAAAAGGGTGCCTGACCTCTTGGGGCAGCACAATGACAGGGACCCAGGGTTGATTCAGATCTCCGGTGGCTATCTGTGTGGAGTTTGCACGTTCTCCCTATGTCTGCGTGGGTTTCCTCCGGATGCTCTAGCTTCCTCCTACAGTCTAAAGATGTGAAGGTTGGGTGGATTAGCCATGCTAAATTGCCCCTAAGTGTCCAAACGTTAGGCAGAGTTACGGGGATAGATTAGGCCAGGTAGGGTGTTCTTCCGGTGGGTTGATGCAGACTTGCTGGGCCGAATGGCTCCCTTCTGCACTGTAGTGTTCTGTGAAAAACTCTGGTAGGTGTAGACCTTTTCCTGAAATGTCTAAAGCCTTACGAGTCATGTTTCAGGAACTTGAGTGACGGAGGTCTCTTCTGAATCAAGGGAGCTGCACTTTTAAATTTGCTGCTGCCTTTGTAAGCCATGGGTGTGTAAAATACCTCCTCCTGTTTCCTCACACCAACGGAAATGATGGGTATCCGGTTTGGAGGCCAGACCTCGGGAGCTCAGTCTCCAGCCCCATTTTGGCTAAGGAATTTCCAACTTAGTGAAAATTCAATGAAATTAGCCTTAACACTGGCACATTGACACAAAAAATAATTTTCTTTTAAATCCCAATATTATTTATCAGAAAGTTAAGTTGACAGTTCACATTTTTACCAAGTTCCGTATTGAAAAAGTAAGCAGCCGCAAATGGTCAGAATCTTACACAAGATCTTACAAATAGTGATTATTGGTAGGAGTAATTTACAGGCCCCCGAGCAATACTTCCAAAGTGGGGCATATTATAAATCAAGAAACAATGAGAGCTTGTGCGAAGGGCACAAGAGTAATCATGGGCGATTTTGCTAAGTTACACTCTGACCCTGCTTGCATATTGACTGGTTTAATCAAATTGGCAAGGGGTAGTCTCAAGGAAGATTTCAGAGTATATGAGGGATTGTTTCTTCAAGCAATATGTTATGAAGCCAACCAGGGAGCAGGGTATTTTAAATTTCGTATGATGTAATGAAAAAGGGTTGATAAATAGTCTTGTTGTTAAGGATCCTCTTGGAAGGAGTGATCACAGCATGCAAGAATTTCAAATTCAGGTTGAGCAAGAGAAGACAAAGTGCCATACTCAAGTTTTAGTGGTGGGCAGAGGTAATTATACAGATCTGAGGAAAAGCTTGGCCCAAGTAAAATGGGCACAAATAATTGAGGGTAGGAAAGTTGAGGAACAATGGCGGATGTTCAGGGAGATATTAAATATCTCAATTAAAGTATATTCCTGAGAGGAAGAGTCAAGGAAGACATAAAGGCAAAAACTATGACATATCAGACTGCAAACGTGGTAAGAATCCCTGTGGATTGGAAACATGCTAATGTGACACCCCTATTCAAAAAGGGAGAGAGGCAAACGAGTAGGAAACTATAGACTGGTTAACTTGACCTCTGAGATGCAGAAGTTGCTGGAATCAGTCATTAAGGAGGAGATAACTGAATATTTGGAAAGACAAAGCTCAATCCACCATTGTCAGCATGGTTTTATGAAGGGTATGTCATGCTTGACAAACTTATTTGAGTTCTTGAGGATAATGGGGAACCTGTGGATCTGGTATATCTAGACTTCCAGAAGGCGATTGACAAGGTGCCACATAAAAGACTTATCCAGAAGGTAGGATCACACGGGATTGGGGGATAGTGTACTAGATTGGATTGAGGATTGGCTGACTGACAGAGAGCAGAAGGTCGGGACAAATGTGTTCTTATGGCTTGCTAACTGTAACCAGCGGGGTGCTGCAGGGGTCAGTCTTTGGGCCTCAAGGTGCCGGAGTGTGGCGACTAGGAGATTTTTACAGTAACTTCATTGCAGTGTTAATGTAAGCCTACTTGTGACACTAATAAAGATTATTATTATTAGCTGTTTACAATCTATATAAATGATCTGCAAGCAGGGACAGAGTGTAACAAAGCAAAATTTTTAGATTGTATTAAAATAGGTGGGAAAGCAGGCAGTGAAGAGGAGATAAAGATTTTACAGATGGATTATAGATAGACTAAGAGATTGGGCCAAAATTTGGCAGATAGAGTTTAATATGGACAAGTGTGAGGTTATCCATTTATAGCTAAATGGAAAGCAGATTCAAAATGTGTCTGGACAGAGGAACCTGGTCTTTGTGCACGAATCACAGAAAATCAGGTATTCAGGTACAATATGTAATTAAAAAGGCAAATGGAATGGAATTTAAAAGTAGAGAAGTATTGTTGCAATTGTATAGGGTGTTGGTGAAACCACATCTGGAGTATTATGTCCAGTTGAGGAAGTCTGTGGTGGCATTGGAGGCACTTCAGAGGAGGTTCACACGATTGATTCCCGGAATGAAAGGGTTGATGTATGAGGAGAGATGAAACCGTTTGGGCTTGTACTCGCAGGACTTTAGAAGGATGAGAGATGATCTTATTGAGGTACATAAAATACTAAAAGTATTGATAAAGTAAACGTAAACCAAATGTTCCTCCTTATGAGGCAATCTAGAATGAGAGGTTACAGATATAGGATGAGAGGCGGTAGATTTCAAACTGAGGTGAGGAGGAAATACTTCTCGCAGAGGGTAGTGAATTTGTGGAACTTGCTGCCCCATCGTACGGTGCAGTCTGAGTCATTAAATGGTTTCAAGAAGGAGATAGATGTATATCTGATTTTTTTTTTTTAGTGGGTTAAAGGGTTAGGAGGATGAGGTAGGCAGGTGGATTTGAGACCAGGAAGAGATCAGTTATAATCTGATTGAATGACAGAGCAGGCTCGAGGAGCTGAATTGCCTCCTTCTCCTCCTAATTCCTGTGTTCCTGTATTCCCCACCCCTACCATCAAGCTGAGGGATGAACCATGGTGCACTGAAGAGTTCAGGAGGGTATTCCAGAAGCAGCACCAAGAATTTTTTAAAAAAGTTATCAACCCGGTGAAGCTACAATAAAGGACTACTTGCATGCTGAACAACATGAGCAGCATGTGATGGGCAGATCTAAACAGCCGCACAACCGTTGCCAACACTGATATCCAATTTAAGGTCTGTAGTCCTGCCACACCCAGTCTTAAATGGTGATGGACAATTAAAAACTAACTTGAGGAGGACGTTCCACAAATATGCCCATCCTCAATCTTGCAGGAGCCTAGCACATCAGTGCAAAAGGCAAGGCTGAAGCATTTGCAACCATCTTCAGCCAGATGTGCGGAGTGGATGATCCATCTCCGCTTCCTCCTGTGATTCCCATAACACAGATTCCAGTCTTCAGCCAATTCAATTCATTGATATCAGGAAATGATGAAAACATTGGATATTGTAAATGGAATGGGCACTGACAACATTCAGCAAGGGTACCAAAGATATGTGCTCTTGAACTAGCCATGCACCTAGCCAGGCAATTCCAGTACAGCTGCATTTCTGGCAGATATCTGGCAATGTGGAAAATTGCTCGGGAATTTGCAGGACAAATCTATTTTGGCAAATTACCATACCTTCAGCCTACGTTCGATCATCAGCAAGATGATGGAAAGTGTTGCCAACACTGATATCAAGTGACATTTTCTCAGAAATAACCTGCTCACTGACACTTAGTTTGGACTCTGCCAAGACCACTCTCCTGACCTCATTAAAAGAGCTGAACTCTGGAGGTGAGATGAGAGTGACTGCTATTGACACCAAGGCAGAATTTGACCGGTTGTGGCATCACAGCAAACTGGAGTCAACGGGAATTGAGGAGAAACTCTCCGCTGATTTGAATAATACCTATAACAAAGAACAATGACTGTGCTTCCTGGAAGTCAATTGTTACAACCCCAGGAGTTAATATTGCACAGGAACAGACCCTTCGGCCCTCCAAGTTCCTCAGGGCGGTGTCCTAGGCCCAACCATCTTCAACTGTTTTACTAATGACTATCCCACCAACATAAGGTCAGAAGTGAGGTTGTTTGCTGATGATTCAGATTACCATTGCCAGTCAAAACCCTGCAATTCCCTCTCAAACAGCACTGAGTGTACCCATGGACTGCAACAGTTCAAGAAGACTACCACCTCCTCGATGACACCCACACCCCACGAAAGAATTTTAGAACATTCCTTTCAGGAAGGAGAAATTACTACATATTTCCAATGTAGCCTTATACTCTGTGTATGGATTGGGATTCTGGGTGGAAATCATTGTCGATCTACATGTGAAATATTAACCTCTCCTTTCTCTTTACAGATAATATTGGGCTGGTTGCTTATTTCCAATGTTTTTGATTTTATTTGAAGTTATTCCTTTTTTTCTGCTGCATTCAGCTGCTTACTAAAATATTGATTGCCGATATTTTAATGGAACTTCAGGCAAAATTTAGATTTTGTCTTTGACCACTCAGCCATGCTGTCCTTTCAGTAGCCAACATTTCATTGTTTAAGCACTGCTGAACAGTTTTGTTTCTTACTTCTAATGAAATGATATTGATAATATTTCATTGTTGTGGTTGAGATTTGCATTGAGGAATGGGTAGGCAAAATGCTGTATTCTGATGACCTATGCAGAGGAGCAATATATTTGTCAGATCCATTCAGGATATAATGCTTCAATGCTCCATGTCTATTCTTCCTTATAAGCTCTTACCTGTGCATTTACAACTTGTTTTTAGGGAGGAAACTCACGTAGACACGGGGAGAAAGTGCAATCTCCTCACAGACAGTCACCTGAGGTTGGAATTGAACCCGGGTCCCTGGAGCTGAGAGACAACAGTGCTAACCACTCGGCCACCATGTACTGATAAAACAGTAAATATTCCATGCGTCGTTCTTCTCCAAGGCATTTGATAAAGTGCCACAGAGGAGGCTTGTTGAACAAAATTGAGGCCTGCTATTAAAGCGAGTGTCGTAGCACAGATAAGAAACTAATTGGGTGGAAGCAGATTGCTCTCGTTACATCCATTATTAAATAACTGTTCTTCTGTCATTTAACTGAATTTCTTCCAGCCAGGAAAAAATGGGCAAGTTAAGGGATTGTGCAGTTAGATGTAAGCTAGTTTAATACTATGAGATGTGCATGAAGCATTTTGGGAGAAGGAAACAGACTAAATGATAAAACTTTAGGAGTAGAAGAGAGGACAGCATGGTGGTGCAGTGGTTAGCACTGCTGCCTCACGACGCTGAGATCCCAGGTTCCATCCTGGCGCTGGGTCACTGTCCGTCTGCAGTTTGCACATTCTCCCCGTGTTTGCATGGGTTTCGCCCCCACAACCCAAAGGTTTGCACGTTAGGTGGATTGGCCACGCTAAATTGCCCTTTAATTGGAAAAAATTAATTGGTACTCTAAATTTATTTAAAAAGAAGTAGAAGAGCAGAAAAACTGAGGTTTAGATACAAGAATCATGAAAAATGGAAGGTTGCATTGGAAAAACTGCAAAGGAATTTAGCATCCCTGGTTTTATAAACTAGGGTATATGTTTTCAAAATGAAGAGGTAATGCTTTCAAAGATGAAGAGGTAATGCTGCACCTATGTAAATCATTGGTTAGGCCACTATTAGAATATTATCTAGTGTTTTGTGCACATTTTATGAAGAAGGACATTGAGATCATAGAGGTGGTATAGAGGTATACATTGAGATTCTGTGGAAAATAAAATAAATTGACAAAGGAAAAATAAAGGATTGTGGGTTAGGGCAGGAAATTTAGACTAAGTGGTTAGCTTTCAGAAAACTGACATGGGCAGGAAATGTGCTGTTAAGTTCCATAACTTTTCAATGGTCCTTTTGACAGTTTTTTTCACTAACTCAAATTACATTTATCATTGAGAACCATGAAGTAGAAAAAAATTGCAAGCTTACTTGTCTTTCGGGATGTTTACTGGACATAGGCCGAGGACTATGGGTCCCAGCATCCACTGGGAATTCTGATGCATTTCTGGAGCAGGACAATCTGCGTATGCACAGCCCAGTGTTCTTCAGGGGCTGTTGCAGAGATCACCAAGGCACCTATCTACATGCTGCTGCTCGTGGTGGTGTGGAAACCCAACCACAGGACCCGCAGTGGTGGTAAAGGTAAGCCCAGCTGACTGGATGTGCTAAGAGGCAGAAGAAGAGGCTCCAAGCAGCAAGAGTGTTTCTATTAACTGGCCTTGTGTAGCTGATGCTCATGATAAGTTCCAGGAACCATTTGATAGGAGACTTTTGAGCATGCTCAGAAGGTGACTGGAGCCATTGGCTCTCTGCTGCTGAGAGGGTTAGCACTCAGAGAACGCCCTGGGAGCCATTAATTGCCTGCTTCTGTTGGAGAGATTGAAGCTCCGTGAAATCCAGGAGCAGTGCCAGCAGTCATGTTAGCTATCTACTAAAGAGCTAAAATTGAGCCGGTAATCGGATGCTGGGATGCAGTTTTGGAGTCCTGTGTTCTGTGTGACTTGTTCGGCCACAGTTTGCTTGTTGACTCATACCTGAGGTTAATTCTGAGAGTATAAACTGGGACTTCCGATGGCGGCCATGTTGAGAACTCGCACAAAAGGAGACAACGACGTGAGGATTTGGTGTTTGGCTGTTTGCCTGTTAACAGGTGTTGTTCAGGTAAAAAAGTGGGATAGTTGAAGAGTTCGGGTCCTCCTCTGGCGAATGATGTTTGCGGGTTACAACATGAGGAATGAGCCAAGTAAGAGCTCCTCTTCGGACTCTAAAGACCCATGTGTCGCAGAAGGGGAGAAAATGGCGGCGGTCTCTGCGTCATCTCAGACAAATTTTGGCGGGGAAGTTTCAAAAGCAGAGGCAGATGATCACGGATGATCTGGAAAAGGTGATTGAGCCAATTCGGGCAGCACTGGACAGGGTGGAACAAAGATTGGAGGCACGGGGCTCGATGATCTAGAATGTGTAGGAGACATTCTCTGATCATGATGACCGGGTCGCTTCCTTGGAAGCAGAGGTGCCGGTATTGGCGGAGGGGCAGAAGTAATTGAAGGCTGAAGTCGGCAACCTGGAGAGTCACATCAGACATCAAATTTGAGGACCGACAAGCTGCCATAGGGCATAGAAGGTGCGAATGCCATCGACTATGGGCGGGATTTACGAATGTTCACACCGGCGGGATATTCCGGTCCGAAGCCGGTGCACTGGTTTCCTGCCGACGAAGGGTGCAGTTCACTGGGAAATCCTACATTGGTCATTATCAAATTCCTTAAGACATCAGGGGTGGCGAAGGAACTGCCAGAAGGGGCAGGTGGGGGAAGTGGACCTGTGGAGATTCAAATATCCGAGGGAGCAGGAGTTCTCCTTTTCACGATATCAGAGGGAATACGAGTCCTCCTCCTCCACAATATCCGAGGGAGTACGAGTCCTCCTCCTTTTCACATGTATATTAGGTCTACCACTATATTGACTTCTTTGTGTTGGGTATGTTGTTGCTCCCCGGGATGGTGGGGGCGGAGTATTCGGCGATTGTCACGTCTGACCATGCTGCACACTTGTGATTGGAAGAGGGCTGTGCTCAGCGACATCTGTGGAGTTTGGACACGGCATTCCTCGCAGATTAGGCTGTGTGTGAGGGGATAGCTTCCACTTTTTGGAGTTTAATAAGACAGAATCGCTTTCCATATTCTGAGAGGTATTAAAAGCGGTGGTTAGGGGTGGGGCGTCATTTTGATTAAATCTCACAGGGACAAGTCAGGGAGGACAGAGCAGCAGAGATTGGTGGAGTCTATTCTGGCAGATGGACCGTCAATACACCGATGCTCCAACAGTAGAGTTGTTGGTGGGGAGGAATAAGCTCCAGATGGAGTTTGGACTGGTGTTGACAGGGGAAAGAAGTTAGCCAGCTTCAGCGTTCGAGGATGGATTTTTATGAGTATAGGGCTAAGGTTTGCCGTTTATCGGCTCACCAGCTGAGGCAGCCTGTCGGGGATGGCTCAGGTTAAGGGCCGGTGGGGGGGGGGGGTCATTGGTCTCTGATCCAGAAAAGGTTAACTGGGTATTATTTTATTTTATTTAAAAAAAAATTTAGACTACCCAATTCATTTCTTTTTTCCAATTAAGGGGCAATTTATCATGGCCAATCCACCTACCCTGGGTTGTGGGAGCGAAACCCACACGAACAAGGGGAGAATGCAAACTCCACACGGACAGTGACCCAGAGCCGGGATCGAACCTGTGTCCTCGGCACCATGAAGCAACAGGGCGAACCCACTTCGCCACCGTGCTGCCCTTAACTGGGTATTATATTAATAATCTTTATTATTGTCACAAGTAGGCTAACATTAGCACCACAAGGAAGTTACTGTGAAAATCCCCAAGTCGTCACACTCTGTTGCCTGTTCGGGTACACAGAGAATTCAGAATGTCCAATTCGCCTAACAACCACGTCTTTCGGGACTTGTGGGAGGAAACCCATGCAGACACGGGGAGAACGTACAGACTCCGTACAGACAGGGACCCAGGACCCTGTCGCTCTGAAGCAAAAGTGCTAACTACTGTATTACCATGCCTCCAGGAATTGTACAGGTCTGAGCCTCCGGATAAAGACTCGACTGTGGCACGGTTCTTGGATGAGTTGGACTTTCCGGTGGTGGAACAGGGGAGAGTGCAGGAGGCATCGCTCGCGCTGCAGGAAATTATGACGTGTATCTATTCTATGCAGTCTGGGAAGGCACTGGGCCTGGACCGATTCCTGTTGGAATTTTATAAAAAAACGTACTACGGAACTGGGGCCACATCTGTTGGACATGTTTAACGCTTCACTGGAGGTATAACCGGCCACATTGGCGCAGGCCTCCATTTTGTTTAATCCTGAAGAAGGATAAAGATCCCATGAAGTGTGGGTCATATTGGTCCATCTCTCTGCTGAATGCAGACGCAAAGCTGTTGGCGAAGGTGTTGGCAACTCGTTTTGAAGTGTGCCTGGTGGGGTCATTCCCGGAGATCAGACCGGATTTGTCAAAGGGCGGCAATTGTCGGCCAACATTACGAGACTCTTGAACGTGGTGCTGTCGCCCTCATCGGGAAGCGAGCCGGAGGTAATCATCTCCATTGACGCGGAGAAACCTTCGACTGGGTGGAGTGCATTACCTTTTTGAGGTACTGAAGTGGTTTGGCTTTGGGCCTAGGTTCATTTCATGAATTAGATTGTTGTACAGGGCCCCCACTACAGGCATTCACACCAATGCATTCAGTTTGGAGCACAAGGCAGGAATGTCCACTCTCCCCGTTACTTGGAGATTAAACTGTTGGATATTGCATTGCACTTGGTCGTCGGCCGACTGGAAGGGTGCAGAGAGGGGTGGTAGGGAGCATCGGATGTCCTTTTACGCGGCCAATTTGTTGTGTTTTACAGATCCTCTTTCTAATGTGGGAAAGATAATGGAGGGGCTAAGAAATTTTGGTTCCTTTTCAGGATAGAGATTGAACGTGAGCAAGAGGGAGGCTTTTCTGGTGAACCCTCGCAGGATGAATGTGCAAAATCCAAATGGACAGTGACCCAGAGCTGGGATTGAACCTGGGACCTCGGTGTCATGAGGCAGCAATGCTAACCACTGAGCCACCGTGCTGCCCACAAGACAGATCTAATGATTTCACAGAAATTTACCCGTCATCAGGAACCATTAAGAGTTGGCGGCAAGGTGGTGAAGTGGTTAGCACTGCTGCCTCATGCCGCCGTGGACACGGGTTCGTTTCCAGCCATGGGACACTGTGAAGTTTGCACATTCTCCCCATGTCTACATGGGTCTCACCCCCACAACCCAAAATGATGTGCAGTGTAGATAAATTGGCTATGCCCCTTAATTGGAAAAAAAGAATTGGGTACTCTAAATTTATTTTTAAAAAAGGACCACTGAGAGTCACAAAATCTGCTTAAAGCTCTGTCTCCCCCACAAGGGATTTCAAGACTTAATTTTCAAAAGTCTAGCCTCCGAGTTCCCTCAAAAGCCATTCTGACTTGTGTTGCCTCAGTGACTGTAAACCTCCTTAATGGTTCAATCTCTGCTCCTGAGACTGTTCCGCTTTCAATATTGAACAGTATATTACCTTTGCCGCCTAGTTGTCTTTCAGTTGGTCTGATAGCTTAGATAGTGCTTCTGTTGGTACCCATCATGATTTTCTTTGGCCCAAATAGCTTCTGCAGTTATTTTTAAAATCAGGTAACAAATATTGGGAGCCTCATCCATGTAACCAGGTAAAAGTCCCAAGTCTTTTTCCAAATACGGTGTTAAGCCAGTATGTTATAGCTTTTCACAGTCTGAATTTAAGTCGAGGTCTTTGTGTTTGGGATAAGGAACCAACACAGTGCAAGTTCAATGAGGTATATTTCATATTTGACTAACACTCATTGAGTTTCCATGTCACTATTTTCTATGGTGAAGCAGAAAGTTGAACCACCTGATACATTGTCCATGGTTCATCCATAATAAATGGATGTATGAATTTCACAAGCGACTCTAATCGTCCATAGGTTTTTAGGTATTTGCCTAAGTTTCAGATCTGTCCGGAGTTAATACTGCTAAAGTCAGATGATCTGTTACAGCCATCGTGAGCTTTTGATGTCCATTTTTAAAACAAAATATAGCTTCATGCCTGTGTTGGGCATGACACAATTGTGGATTGAGCTTCAGCAGAGAGTTTTGCAATCTTTTATTAAAATATATTTAGTGTACCCAATTCATTTTTTCCTATTAAGGGGTAATTTAGCGTGGCCAATCCACTTACTCTGCACATCTTTGGGTTGTGGGGACAAAACCCACATAAACACGAGGAGAATGTGCAAACTCCACATGGACAGTGACCCAGGGCCGGGATCAAACCTGGGACCTCGGCACCGTAAGGCAGCAATGCTAATCACTATGCTACGCATTTTGCAATCTTAACCCCTTTTTAAGCCTCCCTTTACTTGTTCTTGTAATTAGTCTTCTAATTATTTTCCCATATTATCATGTTGTCAACCAGTGAAAACAGTTTTATCACCAGTTATCCTATCATAAGTTTTCATAGGCGGCACAGTGTTTAACCCTGTTCCTCCACAGTGCCAGGGACCCAGATTCGATTCCGACCTCTGGTGACTGTCTGTGTGGAGTTTGCACATTCTTCCCATTTCTGCGTGAGTTTTCGCCGGGTACTCTGGTTTCCTCCCACAATCCAGGTTAGGTGGATTGGCCAAAGTGTTCAAAGGTTAGGTGGGGAATTGGGGCCTAGGGAGAGTGTTCGTTCGAAGGGCCGGTGCTGATTTGATTGGCCGAACAGCTCCCTTCTGCACTGTAGGGATTCCATGGAATTTCAAAGTCCCATAACTTATTGCCACCTGAAGTTTGCTGAACTGACCCCTAACTTTTCACTTCCTAATATGCACTCGCAACGATTAGAGCATTTGGATTTTGCTTGTGATGGATTTTCAGAACAATCAAAATGAACCATTGAGCATAATATCTCCTTACCGAAGCACTCTTCGGTTAGGTGCAGCATAAGTGCACCTAACCTACTGGACAAAAGACTTCACTACTAACCGATGTATTAAAAGTATAAAGAACCGGGCAGCACAATGGCACAGTGGTTAGCACAGCTGCCTTACAGTGCCACGGTCCCAGGTTCGATCCCGGCTCTGGGTCACTGTCCATGTGGAGTTTGCACATTCTCCCAGTGTTTGCGTGGGTTTCGCCCCCACAACCCAAAGATGTGCAGGGTAGGTGGATTGGCCACAGTAAATTGCCCCTTAATTCGGAAAAAATGAATTGGGTACTCTAAATTTATTTTTTAAAAGTATAAAGAACCACAGATTTTAATTGCAAGGTCTAACCGGGTACTTACCAGTTCCTTGCAGGAAATCACCAAACCAAATCCAAGAGAAAATCCCTGTGGTTGCTAGAAATTGGCAATAAAAACAGAAAATGGTGGAATACTCAGCAAGTCTGTCAGCATTTGTAGAGGGAAAGGGATTAAAGTTCCAGATGGATGATCTTTTTGTCAGAATAAAATTAGAAACTTTTCCTTCTTGAAGAGAATTTAAGATCAGCAGCTATAAATAACACTACCATCAATACTAAAATCCTTTAAGTAAAGCTATAGCAAGTCAATTCTTTTCAAAACCCATGTTTTAATGCACTGACATTTCACTTGCTTTGCCTGACCTAGTTTGCATGAAAATTCCTGCATCAATGAAGCTAAATTTGAGACAAGAGTGGCCAATTTTATGTTGCATCACTACCACAAAATTACAGCACGAGATTTTTTTTTTTAAATGATAGCCGTGTTTTGCTAATAGCAACCATTTTACCGTCACAATGCATTAAGCCCCATCGAGTTTGTTCTGTTTCCCTGAAGCCTTGACCACAGTGTGACTATTTTATGTGTTGTCTTGTCATGACACCACATTGCACAACTGTAACCATGTCAGTACATAGCCATTCACCAGGACACTAAGATAATGTGGAAAAGATGTATGTTGGCAAAGTTGGTGGATATCGCACTTGAAGAGGATGAGTTCTGTGTTAGTACCCATTCTGCACATCTACAGTTGTAACATTGTGATAATCGTGTTTTGTTGCTTCACACAAATCAACTCCTCAAATTAGTTCATCCTGTTTGCTTTGTTGGATATGAGATACGAATATTTGTTTGTTCTATAAACTCCAACATGGATGAGCTGCATCTGTTCATTTTATGTCGACAGTCCCTATGTCGACAGTCAAGGGACTATCTCTGTTGTTACATGACCACTTAATGTTGGTGTGAAGCCGACTGGCAGTGTCTTGATGTGAAGGCAAGTATAATTTTAGTGTCGAATTGACCAAGTACGCTAAAGCTAGCAAGTAAATCTAATACTGTTTCTGCTTCTGACCTGGTCAGCAAAACATCAGGTCGAGCTAATTGAAACGATAAAGCCCCATCAGTGACCTGCAAGAAAATGTGTGTATTTCATTTTCTGTGTATTTAATTCTTGGGCAGAGATAATGCTTCCAGTGCCCCAAGACCAAAAATGAAGTAATCTGAAGAAAACCTGCTTGTTTGCACATGTTTGTCAACATACAGCTGCTATGTTCTGGGCAACATATTCCGGGTCCGCTGCATTAGTAGCATGTGCAGGTTTTTGATCAAGACTTGCAATACAGCAACTTCTCAAAATAAGCTGTTCAGTCGTGGGCTAAACTGTCGTGTCACAACTAATGAGTTAACTACATACGATCAAATCATTTCTGAATTGAAAGGTTAATAATTGTTACATGTTGGATCCAATTTCCTCCCTGAAATACACTTATTAAGATTTGTTAGATGATGCCATTTCCATCTTCACACTTGATTACTCTTCTGGTCCTTTATTTTTCAATGCACTGTTCTTAATCCAAATTGTCCATGCCAATCCCCTTTGCTCATTCCTCCCCTCTTGCCAGCCACTTTCACCTCGTCCATTGCTACCCCTTCACTCACCCTCTTTCGAATAGTAGTTGCTTTTTGTATTGAAGCAAATATGGAAACCTGCTTGCGTGCAACCAACTCCACAAACATGAGCAGATAATTATTTTAGTGGCAACAGGGCTAAAGTTTGTCCAGAACATCAGGCTGTGCCATGAAGCTGGGTGAGAGTATGTGGTATACATGAACTTCAAAAAAGCATAAAGTCCCACATAACCAACTTGTGCAAAGTATGAATTCATAAACTAAAATTGACAGTAGCAACATGCATACAAAATTAGCTGCGTAACAACAGAGTAGGGTGGATCATTGTTTTTTTTAACTGGAAGGTTTATAGTAGGGTTCCCCAAGGTCCAATGTTAGGTCCCCTGCTTCCGTGTATGCTGATAATCTAGACCAGTTTCTAGGGCACAATTTCAAAACTTGCAAATGATACAAATGAGGAGAATGGTGTTAAAATTCCAAAGACTGTCGACAGGCTGGTGGAATGGGAGGACAAGTGGCAAATGTGTGGAATCTGCATGTTCTCCCTGTGTCTGCATTGGTTTCCTCTGGGTGCTCCAGTTTCCACCCACAAGTCCCGAAAGACGTGCTGTTAGAGGGAGAATTCACAATGTCCAATTCACCTGTGAACCCGAACAGGCGCCGGTATGTGGCGGCTAGCGGCTTTTCGCAGTAAATTCATTGCAGTGTGAATGTAAGCCACTTGCGAGAATGTAGACTATTTTTTAAAAAATGAAATTTAATGCAGGGACTTCCTGTAGTGGTTATGGAGTGAGTGGTCGCACATTTGGTGGCTCCTGCTTGAGGTGGAATTCTTCCCCACCTGATTTGAGGGTTGTTTGCGGGTGAATGGTGTATAAGAACTGAAGGATTGCCATATGGGGAGGCGGTGGTATAGTGTCAACCTTCCCTGGTCAGGCCTACATGTGACTCCAGACCCACAGCAATGTGGTTGACTCTGAATTGCGGCTCTGAAATGGACTAGCAAACCACTCAGTTTTATTCAACCGCTACGAAAACACAAAAAAGGAATGAAACCAGACAGACCACCCAGCATCGAACTAGGCACCGGAAACGACAATGGCGAAGCCGGTGGCTTGTGCCAAATTCTCACAGACTAGTCAAGCAACAGCCATAGTCATACTCACAGAATAATACCTTTTAAAAAAAAAAATTTTAAAAAAATTTAGAATATCCTTTTCATTTTTTCAAATTAAGGGCAATTTAGTGTGGCCAATCCACCTACCTTGCACATCTTTTGGGTTGTGGGGACGAAACCCACACAAACACGGGAGAATGTGCAGACTTCACACGGACAGAGCTGGGATCGAACTTGGGATCTCAGCGCCGTGAGGCCGCAGTGCTAACCTACTGCGCCACAGTGCTGCCCACAGAATCATACCTTGCAGACAATGTCCCAGACACCACTAACACCAATCCTAGGTATGTTCTGTGTCACCGGCAGGATAGGCCCATCAAAGGTGGCGGCACAGTGGCATACAGGCGGGAAGGAGTTGCTCTGGGAGCCCTCAACATCGCCTCTGGACCCCATGAAGTCTCATGGCTTCAGGTTAAAGATGGATAAGGAAACCTTCTGCTGATTACCACGTACTGTCCTCCATCAGCTGATAAATCAGTACTCCTCCATGCTGAACACCACTTGGAGGGTGGCAAGGGGCTAGAATATGCTCTGGGTGGGGGATTTCAAATGTCACTATAATACCACCATAGACCGAGCTGGCTGGGTCCTAAAGGACATAGCTGGCAGACTGGGACTGCAGCAGGTGGTGAGGGAACCAACAAGACAGAAAAACATACTTGACTTCATTCTCACCAATCTGTCTGCTGCAGATGCATCTGTCCATGACAGTATTGGTAGAAGTGGCCACACAGTCCTTGTGGCTATAAAGTCCTGTCTTCACATTGAAGATCCTCTCCATCGTGTTGTGTGGTACTGCAACTGTGCTAAGACTTGGGATAGACTTCAAACAGATCTAGCAAGGGCATCCATGAGGCGCTATATGTCATCAACAGGGGGGGCATGGTAGCACAGTGGTTAGCTCCAGGGTTCCAGGTTTGATTCCCGCTTGGGTCGTTGTCTGTGTGGAGTTTGCACTTTCTCCCCGTATATACACGTGTTTCCTGTGGGTGCTCCGGTTTCCCTCCACAGTCCAAAGATGTGCAGGTTAGGTGGATTGGCCATACTAAATTGCCTCTTAGTGTCCAAAAGGTTTAGCTGGGGTTACTGGGTTACATGGATAGTGTGGAGGTGTGAGCACGGGTCAGTGCAGACTCAATGGGCCAAATGGCCTCCTAAACTGTAAATTCAATGATCCAGCAGCAGCATAATTGTATTTGACCACAATCTGCAACCTCACGGCCCGGCATAACCACCAATATACCATCACCACCAAGCCAGGGGATCAACCCAAGAGTGCAGTCGAGCATGCCAGGAGCAACATCAGGCGTACCAAAAAATGGGGTGTCGACCTGGTGAAGCTACAACCCAGGACTTACTGTGTGTCAAACAGCATAAGCAGCAAGTAATAGACAGAGCTGGTTTAGCACAGGGCTAAATCGCTGGCTTTGAAAGCAGACCAAGGCAGCCCAGCACACCGTTCAATTCCCGAACAATTCAGCCTCCCCGAACAGGCGCCGGAATGTGGCGACTAGGAGCTTTTCACAGTAACTTAATTTGAAGACTACTTATGACAATAAGCGATTTTCATTTCATTTTCTAAGCAATTCCATAACAAACGCATCAAGTCTAAACTCTGTAGTCCAGCCACTCCAGAATGGTAATGGGCAATTAAACAACTCACTGGAGGAGGAGGCTCCACAGATATCGCTATCCTCAATGATAGAGGAGCCCAGCATATATGTGCGAAGGTCAAGGCTGAGGCATTCGCAACTATCTTAAGCCACAAGTGCCGAGTGGATGATCCATCTTGGTCTCCTCCAGAGGTCCCCAGCATCACAGATGTCAGTTTTTAGCCAATACGAAACGCTCCAAGAAACGGCTGAAGGCACTGGACACTGCAAAGGCTATGTGCCCTGACAATAGCCCGGCAATAGTACTGAAGATTTGTGCTCCAGATCTGGCAGCACCCAAGCTGTTCCAGTACAGCTACAACAGTGGCATCTACCTGGCAATGTAGAAAATTGCCCAGGTGTGTCCTGTACACAAGAGGTCAAATCCAACCCAGCCAATTATCACCCTATCAGTCTACTCTCCATCATCAGCAAAGTGATGGAAGGAGTCATCAGCGTTGCTATCAAGCGGCACTTAACCAGCAATAGCCTGCTCATGCACGCTCAGTTTCAGTCCTGCCAGGGTCACTCAGCTCCTGACCTCATTACAGCCTTTGTTTAAACAAGGAAAAAAGAGCTTGCCCTTGACACCATGGCAGCATTTGACTGAACAGGGCATCAAGGAGCCCTAGCTAAATTGGAGTCAATGGGAATCAGGGGGAAAGCTCTCTGCTGGTTGGAATCATACCTGGCACAAAGGTAGATGGTTGTGGCGGTTGGAGGTCAATGATCTTTGCTCCAGGGCATCATTGCAGGAACTTCTCAGGATACTGTCCAATAGCTGCTTCATCAATGACCTTCCGTCCATCGTAAGGTCAGAAGTGGGGATGTTTGCGGATAACTGCACAATGTTCAGCACCATTCACAACTCCTCAGATAATGAAGTGGTCCATGTCCAAATGCAGCAAGACCTGGACAATATCCAGGCTTGGGCTGACAAGTGGCAATTCCATTTGTGCCACACAAGTGCCATGTAATGACCATCTCCTACAACCAAGGCGGCACAGTGTTTAGCATTGCTGCCTACGGCGCTGAGGACCCGGGTTCGAATCCCGGCCCTGGGTCACTGTCTGTGAGGAGTTTGCACATTCTCCCCGTGTCTGCGTGGGTTTCACCCCCACAACCCAAAGATGTGCAGGTTAGGTGGATTGGCCACGTTAAATTGCCCCTTAATTGGAAAAAATGAATTGGATATTCTAAATTTATTTTAAAAAACTCCTACAACCACCGTCACTTGACATTCAATGGCATTACCATCGTTGAAACCCCCACAATCAATATCCTGGGGGTTACATTGACCAGAAACTGAACTGGACTAGCCACATTAATACTGTGGCTATCAGGGCAGGTCAAAGGCTAGGAATCCTACAGTGAGTAACTCACCACCTGACTCTAACCCCCCCCACCAAAGCCTGTCCACCATCTACAAGGCACAAGTCAGGAGTGTAATAGACTACTCTCCACTTGCCTTGATTGAGCTCTCAATCACACTCAAGAAACTTGACACCATCCAGGACAAATCAGCAAGCTTCATTGCTCCCCCTTCCACAAACATTCAAACCCTCCACTACCGATGAACAGTGGCAGCCGTGTGTACCATCTACAAGATGCACTGCAGTAACTCACCAAAGTTCCTTAGACAACATCTTCCAAACCCACGACCACAATCATCTAGAAGGTTAAGAGCCGTAGACACTTGGGAATCCCACCACCTGGAGGTTCCCCTCCAATTCACTCAGCAACCTGACTTGGAAATATATCACCATCCTTCACTGTCACTGGGGCAACATCCTGGGACTCCCTCCATAACAGGACTAGGGGTGTACCTATACCTCAAGGACTGCAGCGGTTCAACAAGGCAGCTCACCACCACCTTGAAGGGTAATGGGATGGACAATAAACACTGGCCTATCCAGCGACGCGTGCCGTAAATGAATAAAAAAAAATTCCTTTGATGGGGCTAGTTTATAGCTTTTCTGACGAGGAATGTGACAAAGAAAAGACAGCAGCTTGACTGCAGGAAAGTCAAAAGTGCAACCAGAAAAAGATGGTGGATGGCACTGGGGCATCATTGCACGCTCAGTGGTGCACAGAGAAGCTCGTGAACATTTGAAATGAAATGAAAACCGCTTATTGTCACGAGTAGGCTTCAAATGAAGTTATTGTGAAAAGCCCCTAGTCGCCACATTCCGGCGCCTGTTCGGGGAGGCTGTTACGGGAATCGAACCGTGCTGCTGACCTGCTTGGTCTGCTTCAAAGCCAGCGATTTAGCCCAGTTCACTGGAATCTTTCCAGAATGTAAGGAATTTTGGAAGATTGAAACCGATGCATCTGGTATATGTGTTGTCACTTCTTCTGTGAAGACCCGAGGATACAGGTCATCCTTTCTTGGGGACTTGTCAGCCTTTAAGTCTATCTAGCACTTTTTTCTCAAATGGTGGTGATTGTATGAAGTGCATTCCTCCCTATTGCCTCTTGATTTTCAAGAATCATTAGAACGGTTTTGAAGTCCTCTACCATGAAAACAACAGAAAATACATGTTCATGCCTCCACTATTTCTTTGTTTTCCATGATTAATTCCCCAGACTCATATTCTAGAGGACCAACATGAGTTTTAGTTACTCTTTTCCTTTTCAAATACTTTTTGAAACATTCACAAACTTATTTTTATTACTGGCTAGCATTCTCTTATACCCTGCTTTTTGCCAATTTATTATCTTTTAGTCATTCTTTGCTCGTCCTTAAAATCAGTCCAATCCTCTGACCTGCTAATCTTTGTAGATTTATACGGTGTTTCTTTAAGCACTACCCTTGGCTTCTTTATTTATCCACAGATGATGCATCCCTCTTAAAGAGCCTTTGTTTCTTATTAAATATCCCATTGAAGATCTGCCATTGCAACTCTACTCTGGTATCTCGTAACCGGGTTTCACAGTTCACCTTAGCCAATTCTGTCTTCCTACTCTCATGGTTACCTTTATTTAGTTTTCAAGCACTAGTCACAGACCCATACTTCTCCATTTCAAACTGAAAATGAAATTCCGTGATAACTTTGTTGCACATTCGTCTCTCACAGTTGTGTGATTGTCAGGTTTCCCTGCCAAACTCCTCTGCAGATTTAGACTTTCATTGGTCCTAAATTTATGGGAGATTTTTTCCTGAATACAAGTCATACTTTACTTTTCCCACTCTTGAAATTGAAAGTAAGAATCGGGTGTCTTTTTCCCATTAAATTTTTAACTTCATGATGCATTTATATCTAAAGCCCATTTTCAATGTTGTTGGCAAGGCATATTTCTCAAGTTAGTTGGCAAGGACCAAAGAAATTATATTCTGCTGCTAACTGAACTACTTTTCACCATAATCTGAGCATTTCCAATCCTCCAGTTAATGTTGAGCAACATAACAGGACCTGTGCTTTTAATCACAGTAGTACCAATGGAGGAAGGTTTTCTCTATGCAAAATCTGTTCCATCTAAACAGGTTTTGAATTTTATTACCCACAGCATAGAGGAAATTGTCCCTATATTGATAAAATTCAAAAGGTGGCATGCATATTTCATAAAGTATCCTTCACAAATCTGCACATTTAAGCTTTGCTCGGTTTAAGGATTTTCCCCTAAATATAAGCTACACATTCAGTTTCCAAATCTTCAAATTAGTGGTAGAATCTGGGTCCATTTGCTTTATGCATTTTATTTCATGATGCATTTATATCCAAAGACAATCAATCATGTTGTTTCTAACTATAGTCATAAAGTCATTACAGTAGGTTTTCACTTTTAATGCTGATGTTGAGAATTTGTCACTTATATTTTCAGCAATATTTAAATTGGTGAGAACATTGGTGCTTATAATAGCTTAGATGGAAGCAGAGGAAATGGTGCCAGCTGATTTTGTAAAATAAAATTATTGCAGGCTACTGTTATTTTTACTTGGGTTACTGGTGTGGGTGGTGGAGGAGAAGAAGAGAACTTCATGAATCTAAAAATACTTCCGCTCCAGTGTGTTTTATCTTGCATCCTGAGCAAGCAACTTTGTCACTTGACCATTATACTTGGACAAGCGTCAGGAATGAGATTTGACCCTAGAACCTCTTGGAAATGGTGTTCAATAGCTGCACCCAGAGGCAGGCTTTCAATAAAGCAGATAGTGCTGCAGCGCGTGTCCCCGGCCATTGGGGAGGGGGGGGAGGGGGGGGGGGGGGGGGGGGGGGGGGAGGGAACTGTTGTGGTGGGAACACCATCGGAACACCAGTCAGCCTTGATAGCTCTAAATTTGCTCGTAGGCCGAATGACATCGGGCTCTGATTGGTGGACTCCTTCAGAGCTGGAAAGTAGTTTGCCAGATGTTGAGTGGTGAAGGAGACAGAGAGCAGTTTTGACTCTGTCCCCTGAATTGGTGTGAAGTTTCTGAACTTTCATGAGTAACGGTGCAAAGCAGCAGCCAGGTTTCTTGCACTCGATCTGGACGGCAGACTGAGGAAAAGGTGAGGTCACCGACCTAACATCGGGAGCAAGCACAGTTGCCGAGGTTTGAGGTCTGACCAACTGAGCGAGAACCAAGAGGTGAGCAGAGCAGCAGTCAGGAGGTGAAAAGAAGGCCAGGCAAGCGCTGTTGTCGTGCCTGGGGGATTCGGAGAGCAACAGCCAGCGGAGTGAGGGCTGAAAGTGAGAGAGCTGGATTGGGCCTCACCACTCTTTGCGTAAAAAAACCACCTCTGACCTCTGTCCTATATCTATTACCCCTCAATTTAAGGCTATGTCCCCTCGTGCTAGCCACCTCCATCCGCGGGAGAAGGCTCTCGCTGTCCACCCTATCTAACCCTCTGATCATTTTGTATGCCTCTATTAAGTCACCTCTTAACCTTCTTCTCTCTAACGAAAACAACCTAATCTTGAATATCAATGAAAAAGTTGCTGTTTAACTAAAGAGACTTGTTTATATTTTGTATTTTCCATGAAAACCGACCGGGAGAAGCAAGTAACGTCAGGGACACTATCTAGATACCCCACCCCTACAGTTTTGTTTTGATTTGCTTGTTCTGTATGTACATTTTTAAATAAAAAACAGAAAAGAAGGAGGGTAGAACGCCCCCTCCACCCCCCCCCCCCCCCCCCCCCCCCCCTCAGACAATGACATGTATAACATATTTCTCTCTCCATTGCTTCCATTTCCCCAGGTTTTATTTTCACACCCCTTTTTTTTTAGCTAAGTAGTGTTTTTGTTATCTCTTTTTGGTTTCTCTATGTGTACATCTGTAAATATACCGTATATTAAAACATTTTTTTTTTAAAGATTTGGATTTTCCAATTTACAGACCAAAAGTACGTGATGACAGAGGAGTCTTCAACAACGTTGTAGTAGGAAATGCACTTGCGCTAGAAACCTCATTTGCAACAGTAATTGGCAAAATTTCACAGAGCTCTAACTCTGAGGAATCATGTTGAATTAATGCAAGCTACTAACTCAGTGTTGAACAGCAGCTTCCTACTAATTTCATTTCCGAATGTGGATTTATTGATGCTTCTGACATACGGTGAGCCCTAAGAACAGTGTCATACGCATATCAAGTAAAGATCAGGGGTTGAAAGTCATTGTTTTGGTGGAATATTTAGCTCAATTTGTACTAGATGGCAGTTTCATATTCTGCCTTTTTGGCCACCCCATACCAACATCAACAGTAAAGGAAAGAAAGGTTTGCATTTATTTAGCACCTTTTCACAACCTCAAGTCACCCAGCCAATGTATAGTTTTTGATGTGAAGTCACTGTTGTAATTTGGAAACATTTGCACATGACAAGATCTCACAATCAGCAGTGCGTTCATGACCAGATGGTGGAAGAACCTTTCGAGCTCTTCCTTGAATCATTCATGGGACTTTTTAATGACCATCTGAGAGGGCAGAAGACTTAATGAGCTTGAACTACCCCAGGCTCACAATCAGTGTCATATTTCTGAGAAGGGGTCGGAGGGTTGTAGTTTCTTGACGGGTCAGGGGCAGAGGGTAGCTTTTCACATCTCGATGGGCGGGGGGGGGGAGAGAGGGATTGCTTATCAGATCTCGGGTCAGGGATTGCTTGTCGGGCTCCAGTCAGGAATGGCTTCTCGTGTGTGGGATGGTGAGAATCAGGCCTGGCACCTTTTGGGTGGGGTGGGAGTCTAGTAGGTGGTTCTGGAGGAGTCCCAGGGGTATTTGGAAATGTCCAGGAGCCCTTGGGTGGTTGGAGTGGGGCAGGGGGGGGGGGGGGGGGAGAGAAGAGTTCCATGGGGGATTGGTGTGGGCCTGTGCCATAGTTGCCCAGATGTTAGAAGAAATTTTAATTCTTCAAACTCTATTTAGGAAACTACTGGTGTAACCCAGTCAGAACCATCCAACATTTACAATTTAAATTGAATTTTTGAATGGCTCCCAGTGCAGGGTAAATGCTTAGGAAAAGTTTGCACTTCTGGCAAAGGCCATGCAAACCTTACCCGAGAAGTTTCGAGGGAGATTCCCCAGTGCATCTTTGAGATACCCTAACTAAGACGCCCAGAGGTTGCAAGTTACGGCCCATTATCTTATCTGAGAGATTATACTTTGGGAGGGCAGCATTCTATCACTAGTATATTATACTGGGCGAAATAAAAACAGAAGAATGTCGTTTTTATTTCAGATTTCCAGCATCTGTAATACTTTTCATTTGTTTTGTTGCACTGGGAGTGTCAGCTGTTATGGGCCAGGGTTTAGAAACTCCAAAGTATATTATGGAGTTCACCTGACCGATACCTTTTTTGATGAATTTGGCTAGGATAGGGGTAGCAAGGTGGTGCAGTGGTTGGCATTACTGCTTCATGGCACCGATCCCAGTTTCCATCTCGGTTCTGAGTCACTGTTCGTGTGGAGTTTGCACGTTCTCCCCGTGTTTACCTGGGTTTCATCTCCACAACCCAAAGATGTGCAAGGTAGGTGGATTGACCATGCTAAATTGCCCCCTAATTGGAAAAAATGAATTTATTTTTTAAATTTATATTTAAAAAAAGAAGAATTTGGTGAGGGTGAGCACAAGTGCCTTCACTTGAGGTATTATTCAACAGTCTTCCCAGAGACTTTAATCAAAGAAGCTTTATTCTAAGAACTTAGTTAACATTTATATAAACACAGCAAGAATTTTTTATTAATTTCAAACAAAAAGATACCCCACAATTACAGTAATCTATGTATCCCACTTAGTGGCTTCCCCTTAACTGTTCCAATTCAAAAATAAAATCCCATAAACCAAAGACCCCTTTTCAAGGGTGTGGCCCAGCACTCTGCATTCTCACCTGAATAAGACTGGCTTTCCCTGAGGTTCTGACTCCATCTCACAGCAGGTTTAAACCTGGAAAGCAAACTATATCTTAAAATCCACCACTAAGGTGATTTTTACTAGAAGAGATTTAAAATGAAAGTAGAGAGAGACAGGCCAAAACACTTTGTTCTCTCCACAGCAGCCAAATGTGAAAGCGAAACCAAAAATAGCTCTCTGCTGCAGCCCACCTCCAGCCACACAATGACATCACTGAAGCCATGTGATCAGACAAAAACCTCAAAGTGACACTCCCATGACACAGCCTAAATCTTCTGCTGAAGACTGGAGTGAAACCGAGAGCACGACATTTAATGATTGTACCTTCAACCTTCTGAGGAGCAATGGGGCAACCTCTGACAGTATGGAATGAAAAAGGTCTATTCAGCCCACAGGATTTTTTTTGTATATTAAAGCCCACTAATCTGTGGTTTTGCCATTTACTTAAATCCCCCCATCTCCTTAAAAATTATCTCATCTCTTGGCAACATTTGAAATGAGGGTAATGAAGTTATGGTCATAGATGGGTTTTGAAAAGGTGTTTGATAGAGTGTCACATAATAGACTTGCTAATCAAAAGTGAAACCGAGGGAATTAAAGGAAAAGGGCGTCTTCCTCCTGTTCTAGCTGCAGACAGTAAGTAACTCTTTAAAGTGAAGAATAAACATCCCATCTCTTATAGAACCCCACAATCGCCCACCCCCCTCCCCTCAAAGTAAACTTAACCTTCTCCAAATACAGGAACTCTATCGGGTCCCCAAGTTATACTGAGTCACTGGGCGCGAGGCTGCACTCCACCGCATCAGGACCCAACTGAAAGCAGTCAGCGAGGCGAAGGCTAAAACATCTGCCCCGTTCCTGTCTGCAGCTCCGGCAAGTCCGACGCCCCAAATATGGCCCCAGGGCACTGGGCTCCAAATCCAAAATCGCCGACATGGTGCTGAAAAACAACCCCCAAAATTTCTCCAACTTCAAGCAAGACCAGAACATATGTACATGGTTGGCAGGCCTCTCCCACACTGCTTGCAACTGTCCTCAACCCCCTCAAACTGGCTCATCCTCAACCTCATCAGGTACGCCCTGTGCACCACCTTTAACTGTATTAACCCCAGCCTCGCACATGAGGTTGAGGTATTCACCCTCAGCCACACCTCACCCTACAAACCCTCCTCCAATGCCACCCCCAGTTCCTCCTCCCACTTGGCCTTAATCTTCCCTCCAGCGATGTCATATTCTCCTCTCCTCCAAAATCTCCGCATAAATCACCTAGATGACCCTTCCCTCACCCCACAACCCCATCACTGATATCGCCCCCTCCGGAAACGTTGGGAAAAATTTCCTTGCAAAGTCCTGCACCTGCATAAACCGAAAGGCCTCCCCCCACAAAATCCCAAACTTCTCCATCATCTCCAAACTCGCAAACCTCCCTACCGAAAATAAGTCCCTTCATTTCCATCACCAACCGCTCCTCCCATCCCAGAATTAGCATGGTTAGCACAGTGGTTAGCACTGTTTCTTCACAGTGCTAGGGTCCCAGGTTCGATTCCCGGCTTGGGTCACTGTCTGTGCGGAGTCTGCACATTCCCCCTGTGTTTTGCTTAAGTTTTCCGGTGGGTGCTGCGGTTTCCTCCCACAAGTCCTGAAAGAAGTGCTGTTAGCTGAATTTACATTCAGAATTCTCCCTCCGTGTACCCGAACAAGCGCTGGCATGTGGCGACTAGGGGATTTTCACAGTAACCTCATTGCAGTGTTAATGTAAGCCTACTTGTGACAACAAAGATTATTAAAAAAAGAGAAACCTAGCATTCAGTCTCAGCAGCTCAAACACATGATTCTCTCAAACCGGCATCAGCTTTGGCCCCACCCCTCGCTTAAAATGCTGCCGAAACTGCCTCCACATCTTCAGAGTGGCCACACCACCAGACTACCCGAGTATTACCCTCCCATACAAATGACAAAATCAAACATTCCACCCCCATAGAAAAACATCTTTGGCAAAAAGACCAGTGAGCACTGGAATAAAATTAAAAACCATCTTTACTGCCTGCACCCGGCTTGTCATTGTTAGGAGGAGGCTATCCCACCTCAACAAGTTGCCTTGACCTGACCCACCAGGTTCGTAAAATTCAATTTGCGGAGCCGGGCCCAATCCCAAACCAGGTACCTCAAGTGAGTAAACGGCAATCCCCCCAAGCCAGCACCTGCCCCCCAGAGAGCTAACCAAAAAGCACTCTCTATTCGCCAAATGCAATTTGTATCCTGAAAAGGCTCAAAAATGACTTAGCAGCCCCATTATGTCTCCCACCATGGGACCTGGGTTAGAAATAACCTACAAAACATTGTCAGCATACAGGGACACCATATGCTCTAACTCCCATAACTATCCCCCTCCACTTATCTAAGCACCTCAGCGCAATGGACAACAAAAGCTCTATCGCCAGGGCACACAAAAGAAGGGACATAGTACACCCCTGTCCCGTTCCCTACTTCAGGACACTCCAGCCCCTCCAAGCACTCCTTCATATTTGACTCATCCCCCCGGAGGCTATAACCAATACAATCGCTGAAAGAGCTTCTCAAATGCCCTGTTCACCTGCTCTGGTGCCACAACCTTCCCACCTCGCCCCATCCGACCTGAACAATTTCTCACAAGGCCACCTGCTGGCGGAGCTGTCCTACCAACAAGCAACTGGCGTTCTCCCCATAATCGTACACCACACCCTTCGCCCACCTCAACTGGCATACCCCTTTCTCTGTAGACAAACGTTGAAACTATGTCGGCAAGTCCCTTCTACTGACCAATAGCTCGATGGGATCTTCTGAATACTTCCCGTTGACCTCAAGGTCTTACCTACTTGCCGCTCTTCTCTTGCCTCCCTATCCACCTGCACATTTTATGAGACCATCTCGACAACCGATGGCCAAGACCTCCCCATTCTGATTAAACCCCACATAATCGACAATTACCTTTATCATCCTCACACTTAAACTCGGATCCGCAAACAGCCCCACATGCAATCTCCACGCCAGCCTCTGAGCAGGCCCCTTCTCCAGGACCACATCCACCAAATGCAGAGCATGATTCAAAATGACAATTGCCGAATATTCCGCTTACCTCACACCCTCCCCCCTTGACAATAACGACCTCCCCATAATAAAGAAGTCAATCCTCAAGTATACATTTTGCATTGGCAAAAAATAAACAATACTCTCTGCCCCATGTATACAAGAACCACAAAAAGGGAGTGAACAAACTCACTGAACTGATGGACTTTGTTTCACCAGCATGCGAAGCAGACAGCATCACTATGAAAGCAGCTTTAAATCACCCAGCTGCAAGGCCTTGCATCAGTGGGGCACATTATATGTACCTAAATTCTCTGTAGCTGCTGGGTTGTGCTTTAGTCCCAAATATTCTCAAGCTAGTTGTCATGACCAGGAGCAGATGAAAGCACTGGCCTCTGTGCCCTGGCCATATACGGACACTATCCTACCTCTTTGACTAATCTCTTAGTCACCTGCCTTTGGACTGTTTCACTTTTGTCTAATTGCACTTCTGTGCAATTGCTTTGGGATGTTTTACCACATTGTAAATGTTTGGAAATGCAGATGTTTTCTGCTGTGAACCCAACTAGGAGTTGGGTTGAGCTCATTTGACTCTGGACCTTTTTGAGACAGAAGAAAATGAATAAAAATTATCATATTCCGGTAGATTGAACTGTGAAAATAACAAGTTCCACTCCCTTTTTGAATTTATTTTAACTTTGTCGACTGTTTTGACATGTAAACAATGATGTTGCAGATTTAAATGCCAAATTGCTGACACTTAGATTTGCAGTACACGCTCAGTTCTTGCCGTCTTTTTATTTCAAGAGGTTTTGAAAACTGAAGAAACATTTTTGGATCTTTTATTTTAAACTGGAGATCTTGATTGCTATTTCCTGGCTCTAAAATATACCTCGTCTGCATACAGCACAGTTAAACGTGACCAGCAGCTTCCACAGAACCTCACATTTCTATTGTGAATTCAACCATGTGTCCACGGATGTTTTTCAGATGGATTCAGTTTATTAATGTTTCCCTTTGTGACTAAAAGGCAGCCGAATACCAAATTATGCCACATGTCTTCCCCTTTTGTGTACCAGTTTGTCAAAAAGAACATCAGTAAACAAACTTTGAAGACGAAGCACAACAATAACTCGATTGCACTTCTGAGTTATCAGCTTGCAAAATATTTTTGTGTGAAGAGTTCTATGCTCATAAAAGGTGATAGATTTCAGCACTGAGAAGTGGAACAATTTAATATTTTAGTGTCAATGTCAAGCATTCCCATGATGCAGTGATTGCTGTTAGTTGCAGAGCAGGACTTTAATCAGCATCAACCTCCAAAGAGTGTCCCCAATTACATGGTGTTTTAGCGTTTTCCCATTTCCCACATCATTGCTCATTGGTGCTAGATTCAGGGCCTCTTATGCTGTGATAGCAAAAATGTTAATTATTTTAAATGACAATTTCCAGCAAGTTCAAAGATTGTTTAACTTTCCGGATTGTATATATTCATTACTAAATGATGCTGAGAAAATAGTGTTAGAAGAGAGTGAGTGAGAAAGATGGAGTTTTGTTGGGCCTATTAAGAGATACGCAGCCTAGTCAGTAAATATAATTGAGATAATGATCATGGCCTAACCCGGGTACTAAACCGGTACTAAATCTGGCTAAATCACCTGAAGAAAACCAAAGAGCACTGATTCTAGCACTCTGTCAATAATTTGCCTCGCCCATTGAAGTAGCAGGAAAAACCACAATATAGCACACATCCCATAGGATTGAGACAAGGATGCATTTGTGTGTGTAATGAACTCCAATTGGCTTTATTGGTTGGCCAATTGGAGTGAGTTCCCTCAATGATAGCTCATTGAGGGGCCCATATAATCACCTGTGTAAGCTTTGTGAGCCAGTCTTAAGTTGAGTGGACTGCTAGCAGCACTGTTTGTAGCTGCTCCTGTAATATCGTTATTGTAAATAAATATTGGTGTGGTGACGGAAGTCCTGCCTCCCGTGGATTACTATAGTGGCGACGGGGATGGGATTTGAACCCACGCATGCATAGCATCGACAATTGAAAAGCTCAGGGCCTCGTTTGCAACACATGGACTGCCGGAGGTATTGGTGTCGGACAACGGAACGGCATTCACAAGTGGGGAATTTGGAAAATTCCTGAAGGAAAACGGAGTCCGTCACATCAAAACGGCCCCTTACCATCCAGCGACCAACGGCCTGGCAGAGAGAGCGGTCCAGACACTTAAAGCGGGACTCAAGAAGCAGCCGGCAGCATCAATAGACACAAAGCTCTCCCGCTGGCTGTTTGATTACAGGACCACACCGCATTCCACAACGGGCATACCGCCAGCTGAACTCTTAATGGGAAGGCGGCTGCGAACGAGGCTGAGTCTCCTTTTCCCAAATTTAACGGGGAAAGTGGAGAAACAACAGGGGGCATGATAATAGTCGGCAGCAGAGACATTTCCAGGTGGGGGCACCGGTTTGGGTCAAGAATTATGGGAATGGACCAACGTGGGTCAAAGGCACGGTAGAGTCCCAAACAGGGCCCATATCCTATGAGGTTTCAATAGGAGGTAAGGTGCTGAAGAAACACCTAGACCAAATAAGGGCAGCGGAACCACACCTGGAGGCAGGCGAAGCAGGACCGCCTCAAGCTGGGATAGCCCAGACGGAAAGGATACCCACACCCCAGCCCCGAGCAATTTCTCCAGACCCCGTCATCAGAGTCGGAGATGGACACACTCGACGAGGCCGCCGCGACACCTCTCCCCGAGGAGGAGGAAGAACAACTTCCAAGGAGGTCGTCAAGGAAAAGACGGGCACCTATAAGGTACACCCCGCCCACTTCGGAGAACGACCCGACGTACGACACCGAGGTGACAGACCCAGACATGAGGAGCAGGAAGAAGCTCAGAGGAATGCCAGCTGGCAGGAATTCCTCGGACCTTGGGGGAGAGGGGTGTAATGAACTCCAATTGGCTTTATTGGTTGGCCAATTGGAGTATGAGTTCCCTCAATGATAGCTCATTGAGGGGCCCATATAATCACCTGTGTAGGCTTTGTGAGCCAGTCTTAAGTTGACTGGACTGCTAGCAGCACTGTTTGTAGCTGCTCCTGTAATATCGTTATTGTAAATAAATATTGGTGTGGTGATGGAACTCCTGCCTCCCGTGGATTACTACAGTGTGCATTGGCAGTACCTTTTTAAATTTGTACGGCATACAGGTACGTAAATGATGACAGGCTTATATACCGTTCTGACAACCTGGATAGAATACATGTGAGTGTTTTATGATGCGTGTTGAGCATCCTTAATCCGAGATTCCGAAATTCAAAAAGCTCCGAAATCAGCGCTTTTTTTTGAGCGCTGACGTAACGCCACGAGTGGGAAATCCAACACGGCTCTGGGAAGGCTCCCAGGCGATGCGCAGGTCCCAAGGCAAAACAGACAGTCACAAGCCCTATGTGGGGCTGTTTTGCTGCCAAAACCTTATCAAAGCCCGATGCCAGTGCATTAAACTGTATTATCCACTGTGATTATCACATTGAAAATATTTTTTGGTATGTACAAAAGATATTTCACTACTTCGAACGTTATATTCCGAAATCCAATACACTCTGCTCCAAGCATTTCGGATAAGGGATGCCCAATCTGCACTGTGCAAAGAACAGAAGAATATTACATAAATTAAATAAGAAAATGCTGGAACTGCACAGGTCTGTTATCAGCTGTGGAGAGAGAAACACAGTTAATGTTTTAAGTCCAGGACCTTTCTTGAGAACAGAACAATGTTAATTTGTCTGCAGTCAGCTACATGTGAATTTGTGTTCGTCAAGATCAGAAAAGATGAATCACAAAATCTTTCTTGTATATCTAGCTCAGTAGGCGTGGGGTTAATTTGCCTGCTCTTTTGATCAAAAGTGACATGGAGCAAGATGAGATCTTGGGGTGTTTGAACTCAAATGGGGACAGCTTCGGATATTCCCCTTCTCCCCAGAGTAATGTGGAAAAGACCCTTCTTACTAGTAGGTCATGTTGTGCTGATTAACTCATGTAAGAAGTAGCTGCATGATACCTGATCACAAATGGGACTGAAGGTCAAGGGAATAAGTGTAAATAGGCAGGATCAAATCTTCTAGGGAAAACTGTCCCAGTCCTCTTGGGAATATCCTTTGGAATTCTGTCACAGTTGTGAGAGAGATTTTGGTAAAGCATAATGGAGAGAGGAGTGTGGAGAGATATTTGTAGTTTGCCCAATTGTACTTTGAAAACACCAGTCAATTTATGGATTCTTATTCGAAGCTGACAATCAAAAGTCTCATTCAGTAGAATATTGCACAGTACTGAAACATAATGACATGTTTACTTTTCTGTAAATATATTGGTATCAATATGCTAAACACAGTGGTGATGAGTCTGCGTCAGTAATGGAAATCCCATTTAGCTTGCTATCCGAACATATTTGCTTGGTTCTTGTTCAGTATTTAAGGGAAAATATCCTATTTTTACAGTGAGCGTGATGTGGAGTGGGGCCATCAAACTGACTGCATCTGTTAAAAAGATGAGGCTTAAGGGGCGGATGACCATTGCTCGCTTAATTTTCTCTCTTTCACCATAATATTTTTGGTTGAACAGAAGCAATAGAATCATAGAATTTATAGTGCAGAAGGAGGCCATTCGACCCATTGAGTCTGCACCGGCCCTTGGAAAGAGCGCTCCACTTAAGCCCACACTCCACCCCATCCCCATAATCCAGTAACCCCACCTAACCTTTTTTGGACACTAAGGGCAATTTACCATGGCCAATCCACCTAACCTGGACATTTTTGTACTTGTGGGAGAAACCCGGAGGAAACCCACACAGACACTGGGAGAACGTGCAGACATCAAACAAATAGACCAAAAATAAAGATACAAAGTCAAAACGTTAGGTACACATACAACTGTAATAAACAAATTAAACCTCCTATAAACTAACCCCGTAACATTCCCAGCTCCTTAAAAAATTAGATGAATGGCTGCCATCTCAGGTAGAATCCACCACCCCCCCTAATGACATATTTAATTAATTCCCAGTGTAGAAATTACATCAAATCACCCAACCAGGCAGATTGCTCTAGGCAGTATGGGAGACCTCCAACTGAGCAATTTTTGCCTCCTGCCCACTAAAGAAGCAAAGGCGAGAATGTACGCCCCCCAAACCCAGCCCTGAGTGAAATGCTGGTGAGTCAGTTGTTCACATTCTGGGGCCACCTGTGGAATCTCAGATAGCGTATCAAAAAAGGAAAGCCAGTAGCTAACAAGTTTGGGAGAAGACCAAAATTGGCATGTGTGGTTAGCTAGTGCAAGCGAGCAGTGATCACACTTGTCCTCCGCATCTTGAAAGAACCCACTCATCCCCTCACCTTGGTCCAATGTGTTCTATGTAATATTTTAAACTGAATCAAACTCAGTCTGGCACCAGATGAAGTAGCATTTACCCTGTAGAAGGCTTCCCTCCAAGCCTCATCAGTAAACACAGGGCCCAGCTCTCTCTCCCATTTTCCCTTTACTTCCTCCAAAGAGGCAGGATCGAAGAAAGAATAAGGCCCTATAAATGTGAAATAGATCTCTTGTCCAGGCGTGCTAAGGACAGGACCCTTCCCAGAAAGGTGAAGGGTGGGGTCAGGGAAAAAGAAGCAAATAATTTGCGTGACGGATCTCGAATTTGAAAATAACGAAAAAGGTCAGAACTGGACAACTGGGGGCGGCACGGTGGTCAGTGGTTAGCACTGCTGCCAACAGTGCTGAGGACCCGGGTTCAAATCCCAGCCCTGGGTCACTGTCTGTGGAGTTTGCATATTCTCCCCGTGCCTGCGTGGGTTTCGCCCCCACAACCCAAAGATGTGCAGGTTGGGTGGATTGGCCACGCTAAATTGCCACTTAATTGAAAGAAAAATAATTGGGTACTCTAAAAAAAATTTTTAAAAGAAGACAAAAAGAACTGGACACTGAAATTTGTCAGTGAGCTTCTCAAAGCTGGCAAGTCTACCATCTAAAAACAAATCCCCAGAATGTACAAGTCCCTTTGTGCCCCAAGACCTGAACGACGGGTCCATGCCTGAAGGCAGAAAGAGGTGATTACCGCACATCAGGCCAAAGAAGCCAAGGAGAGAAGGTTGAAATGCTGTCAAACCTGTTTCCAAATCCTGAGGAAGGAAATCACCACTGGACTCGATGAAAAACCTGCAGGGGAGCAGGGCAGTGGTGCAGTCATTGTGGCGCGAATAGAGGAGGCGGTAGTGCATGACCGAGCCTCCATGTTGCCCCAAATTGATTCGGGGTCGCTGAGCCATTGCAGGATGTTTGGAATGTTGGCAGCCCAATAATAAAACACTCACTTTCACTCACATTTATTCTATAACCTGAGAAGGTACCAAACACAGTGAGTATCTTCATTAAGTCGACCACGGAAGGAGCTGGGTTTGAAATGTACAGTGGTAGATCATCTACATAAAGCGATACCCGATGCTCCATTCCGTCTCTGCAAATACCCCTCCACCTATCGGATACTTTCAATGCGACCATAGAATCTCTACAGTTCAGAAGGAGGCCTTTCGGCCCATTGGGTCTGTACTGACCATGTAAAGAGTACCCTCCTGGGTCCAAGCCCCGACTATATCCCTGTAACCCAGTAACCCCACCTAATGTTTTGGACACTAAGGCAATTTATCATGGCCAATCCACAATCCAATTTTTGGACTGTGGGAGGAACCCAGAGCACCCAGAAGAAACCCACATGGGGAGACAGACAGTCAGCTGAGGCCGTAGATATTGACTTTCTTTTGTTGAACTTAATAAAGTCTGCTATAGCAGTGGACAACGTTCACAAAATTCGTCATCAGACATCAACGTGATGTCTAGTCTCAAAGGTGAGCATTGAGAAGGGTCAAAATCAAAACGAAAATTAAAAAAATGAGAGGCATGGCAAAGATGACAATCGCCAAATATTCGACTTCCACCACTGAAGGGAGGAAAGACTTACCAACAATAAGAAAACAAAAATTAATTGGGGAATAAGCACGGTGGACATGTAAAAAAAAAAAAATTCTTTATTAAAAATGTTTTATTATTTGAATGCAGAAAACGCTACGGATCTACCCCACCAATCTGTTCTATAAATGTCAGTGACCTGTACTTCCCAGATGGGGTCAGAGATTTTGACATGGAATGGTTCAGTTCGGGTCCAAGACACAGTTCAGGTTACCTCTTAGAATCATCCGATGTGAATCCAAATCAAGGAGTGTGTTCACCAGTGAGTTTATAAACATCGGGTCATCCCAGTTGGGATCATAGAATTTCTAAAGTGTTTAGCAGTGAAGCACAGACAATAATAATATAGCGAACATCAGGGTCGTCCATAACCTGAGAGGAGGAAAATTGTAGTCTCTTGTGAATTAGAATTGCCATGCCCCTAGCTCCTACCGTTAAAACCTGAGTGAAAGACCTATCCACCCAATTTTTGCAAAGTCATGTCTGCTCATTTACATGCAGATGGGTTTCCTGTAAAAATACAACATCAGAGTTAAGATTTCTCAGATGGGCAAAAGTCTTAGCCCGATTTACTGAGCTATTTAGACCCGTAACCTTTCAGGTTGCAAAGCGCATTGGAGGTTCCCCGCCAGATCACAACCATGCCAAGTCAAATGACCAGACAAACGAAGATTTGTAGACACCGTCAACTAATCAACGTTAACGCCTCTCAGCTACCCCAACAACGACCTTTAATAATATTAACAAACCAGGGTTGAATGTGAAGATGAGGGGGGTAGCAGTGCTAGTTAGTAAGAGGGTGGCTTTTTCAGCTGGTAATATGGTGGGATCCTCGGAGCAGGTATGTGATGGTGAGCCGGAGGTTGGAGGGTGCGCCATGTTGCTGGTGAATATCTATGCATCCAATAGATGATGCAAAATGTTTGCAGAACGGGTTTCTGAAGGCTCCGGACCTAGACACACACCAATTGATTATGTGGGGGGATTTCAATAAAGTTTTGGATCCGAAGGTAGACCGGTTGTGCCGAGGGCAAAGGCTTCTCGTTCTTTTCGCATGTTCACCGACTGTATTCCCAGATCAATATTTTTTTGTTCTGGACAAGACATTACTGGCGGGGGTGGTTGGGACGGAATATTTGGTGATCGTGGTGTCTGACCATGCGACATGTCTGGTGGACACGCATGTAGAAAGAGGGGGGTCCCAGCGGCTGCAGGGGAGGCTAGATGTGGGGCTGTTGGCCAATAAAGTGATCTGCAAAAAGATAGGGATGGTGTTACAAAACTATGTGGAGTTTAATAGGATGGACGAGGTTTCCACCTCCGTATTGTGCCAGACATCAGAGGGGGGTTTATCTCGATCTGGGTGCATAGGGAGAAGGGCAAAAATTAGTGGAGGCCATTCTGGAGGTGGATCGGAAATACGGGGGGCCCCTAAGGAGGTGCTGCTAAAGGAGAGGAAGAAGCTCCAGATGGAGTTTGAGTTTAGAGATGGCAGTCGGGCAGCTGCGTCAGGTCAGGGGAGCGATGTATGAACATGGGGAAAAAAGCAGGATGCTCGTGCGTCAGTTAAGACGGCAGGTAGCAGTGAGAGAAAGATTTGGAGAGTAAGGTGGTCACTGAGGCGGGGGAGGTAAACGGGGTATTTGAGGTCTTTTACCGTAGATGATACAGCTCGGAGACTCCAGTGGGGGGTGAGGCATGAGGCATTTTTTGGATGGACTGGATGTCCCGGTGATCAAGAAGGGAAAGGTGCAGGGATTGGGGGCCCCAATCGGGCTTGGGAAGTAATTGGGTGCATAAGTTCGATGCAGTCCAGGAAGGCCCCAGGTTCGGACGGGTTCCCGGCAGAGTTGTATAAAATGTCTGGCATGGAATTAGGGCCCTTACTAGTGGAGAAGGATAAGGACCCAGAGAAATGTGGATCGTGCAAACCGATATCGCTGCTAAATATGGACATGAAACAGTTGGCGAAGGTGCTGGCAATGTGTATAGAAGTGTGTTATTGGCATCTCTTCCGTACTCGCAGGTCAGGTGCTCGATGAGCCCGGTAGTGGTATGAATGTTAAGGGTTTGCACTCAATGCCAGCAGCACTTTAAGATGGAAAATATGGCAATGTGGGCGATACCGAGGAGGAATAGGTTTCAGTATCTGCAAGTCAGACACTTTGTCAGGAAGGAGTTGGCTGCGTTTCTGAAATGACCACCCTGCAGCTGCAAGATAAGATTATGTCCGAGGATGAGATAGGTGAGGGTAGGATCATATACGAGGAGTTGATGGAGAGGCTTTTGGTGGAGGAAATAAAACTGAGATTGAGGGGCGGGGGTCTCAGAAGCCAGACTATGGAGTGAGACCCTGCGAAGGGTAAACTCATCCTCCTCATGTGCAAGACTGAGTGTCATCCAGTTCAAAGTGGTGCATAGGGTGCACATGAAAGTGTCAAGATTTTCTCCAGGAGTAGAGAATAGATGCAGGTGATGCGCAAGGGGACCGGCAAATCATGTTTTGGGCATACCCAATGTTGAAGGAGTTCTGGGAGGCCTTTGCAGGAACTATGTCAGACTTTCTGGGGGTGAAGAGGCTCCGTGTCCATGGGAGGCAATATTTGGAGTTTTGGAAGGACCGGGCATGCAGGTGAGGAACGAGGCTGACCTGTTCGCCTTTGCCTTCCTGATAGCTCGGACGTGGATATTGTTTGGGCAGCAGGACCCGGAGCCACCTGAGGCAATGGCATGGGTGAACGACTTGCCGAAGTTTCTGCACTTGGAAATGTTAAAGTTTGCAATTAGAGGCATACATGAGGGGTTCTTCTCGAGGTGGAGGTGCTGGTTTAGCACACTGGGCTAAATCGCTGGTTTTTAAAGCAGATCAAGGCAGGCCAGCAGCACGGTTCAATTCCCGTTCCAGCCTCCCCGAACATGCGCCGGAATGTGGCGACTAGGGGCTTTTCACAGTAATTTCATTGAAGCCTACTCGTGACAATAAGCGATTTTAAATTCATTTTTTCATTTTCACTTAATTAAAGAGTGGTAAAACATCAACTGGAAGGGAATCTTCTGGGGGGGGGGGTTCTTTTGTTACTTCAGTTAGAAAACGGGGCAGAGGGAATCGGCTGGAATGGAGGGGGGTTGGGTACCTTAAGTGTGGTTTTGTGAAGGATGTTTATTGGTGCTGTTTTTTCCTTTTTCTGTAAGTAATTGAAAATGCATTGAATAAAAATATACTTTTTTAAATTACCAAACAATTCCTTATCCCGAAATCCCGCCATAACAAAACCCTACTAAAATTCCATTCTAAGCTCCTATTCACAAACTGTTTGTGAGGAACTGCAGTATACTCTCTCTAACCCGTCAGTTAACCTCATGATTAGCTGGGAGGCTCTCCATTCAACTACATACATGAAAAATAACACATATATTTTGCAACTCAAAGATGCTACGAAAAAATATATTTTAAACCCAACAATAACTATAAACCCTAACTTCAGTACAAATGAGCAATATGAAACCACCCAAACAGCAGTATACATAAGGGGTACGATCAAACAGCCACGCTGCACCCGGAAAGTAGCGTGCCACGGTACACCGTGGCCGATAGAAGGCAGGGGTCCCCAGTCCCGGGATCTACCCAGGGTGCAACACCTCGCGAGATCTAATGCGACCTCACGAGACGTTGTGACGTAAATTGTGGGCGGGATCACTTTTTGGGATATCTGCATATTAAAGCGAGACAGTTGGTCTCCCTTTAATATGCGTTTTCCCAAGGCACCCAAGGCGTTGGGATCTATCCCCTTTGCTTCAGTGTCTTCAGGCAAGGGCAGTTCAATACTGGGAACCAGACAGAATGGCACTCGTGGGGGTCTCCCAGGATATTTGAGGCCTCCAGGTGCATGTCCTTTGAGCAAGGTGCCACCAGGGCAGCCTGCAGTGCCACTTTTGTGCCAGCCTGGCATGACCAAGGTGCCCAGGTGGCACTGCCAGCTGGGAGTGGCACTGCCAAGGTGCCATGCTGCCATTTTTGTGTGGTGGAGAATTGGGTCGGAGGTGCCCAGCACAGGTGTTGGGGAGCTGGGTACTCTCCCATAGTGCATTACGGCTTGGAGGGGAAATCGGGGGTCACTTTGGGGGCTCCAGAGATCAGGACACCATTTTTAAATGGCGTCCCGATCTCTGCTACACTGAAGACATCCGGCGAGCGGAGTTCCTCAGCGCACAAACCGGGGCTATGTGCAGCCTTGGCTGTGCTTTTCTTGCTTAGGCCCTATGGGTGCCATTTTATAGCGTTGTGTTTTTCAGTGCTGTGAGCTATGGACTTTGTTCCCATTTAGTTAAATCCCGCCCAACATTTCCAAAAGGAAGAAGAATCAAACAGAGTTAAGTCTTTGGGTAAAGGACAGGCGACATGGTAGTGCAGTGGTTAGCACTGCTGCCACACGGCGCCAAGGACCCGTGTTCGCTCCGACCCCAGGTCATTGTCCGTGTGGAGTTTGCACATTGCACATTCTCCCCGTGTCTGCGTGGTTCTCACAATCCGGGTCCTCACTGCTGGTCAGGCTAGTTTCTAACCATTTGATGCAATCACTATGCTCGGAGAGGGCTGTTTCCATGCTTTTCACTGTGGCACCACGTGCTTCCATGATTTTATTCCTATTCTCTAATTTTGCAGACATATGAGCTAGGGCCTCATCGACCGATTTCTTTTATTCCACCAGTAAGCTTTGGCGATATTTATCTATGGCGGCCGATATCGTCGGCTGTCGACAATGTGGTCGGCAGGAAAGAAGGAGCACCTGCCCGTGCCATCTTGTTATTGGCCAAGCCCTGTGATGCCTTGGAATCCGATGTGTAATTGCGGCTTCCATCTTTTTTGTTTTTTAACTTGCCCTTTTTGTTGAATTAGTGTGTTCACCCATCAAGTTATTGGGCTTGGAAGTTCCCGTGAGTGTTCTTTGCACCTGAAAATCTATATTTAGAACGTAGAGCCTCCTCGTGCATCTTCTCTTCTGCATACATCACCGGAAGTCCCCATAGTGCGTACCATCTCGGATATTACAATACATTTTTAAAATGGTGTTTCAAGCTGAGTGTTCAAAACATCTTATCCCGACCCAACAGAGTTATAACATCATTGCGGTGTATGGAGAGCAAATTAATTTGTAAATGTGTGTAAAGAATGTGAAATTGTTGTTGACCAACCTGTTGCTTCAGTTTTCATTTGGATTTTTTTTGTGCCTTTTTCCATCCAATACGCAATAAAATATGAAAGAAAGGAAAGACCTTGCCTTATATAGCACCTTCCGCTGTTGTTATGCAGGGGAAAGTAGCTGCCAATGTCTGTACAACAAGGTCAAACAAATAGCAATACAACTAATGACTAGATAATTGCTTTTAAGTGTTGGTTGAGGAATGAGGCATAGTGGTGCAATGGTTAGCACTGCTATCTCACGGCACCGAGTCCCAGTTTCGATCCCGGCTCTGGGTCACTGTCCGTGTGGATTTTGCACATTCTCTCCGTGTCTGTGTGGGTCTCACCCCCACAACCCAAAAATGTGCAGGGGAGGTGGATTGTCCACACTAAAATTGCCTCTTAAATGGGAAAAAAAAAGAATTGGGTGCTTAAAATTTTTTTTTTAAATAAGTGTTGGTTGCAGAATAAATATTGTCAAGATACTGAGCAAACTCCTCTATTGTTTATGAATAATGCCATGGAATGTTTTTCATTCACCTGAGACGGTAGTAAATACCCTTATTTTAATGTCTCATCTGAAACACCAGACCAGCTTTCACTCATCCTCCTTTGAATAACTCAATGTGGAACACTCTCATTACTAGTCGTTAAGTCATAAGCAGTAGTTGGGTGATATCTGATTACCTTGTGCAGTTCTCCCTTAATACTGCATTGAAGAGCAGCACGGTGGCGCAGTGGGTTAGCCCTGCTGCTTCACGGCGCCGAGGTCCCAGGTTCGATCCCGGCTCTGGGTCACTGTCCGTGTGAAGTTTGCACATTCTCCCCGTGTTTGCGTGGGTTTCACCCCCACAACCCAAAGATATGCAGGAAGGTGGATTGGCCACGCTAAATTGCCCCTTAATTGGAAAAAATGAATTGGGTATTCTAAATTTATAAAAAATGTAAATTAAAATTTAAAAAAATACTGCATTGAAGTCTCAGCCTGGATTATGTGCTCAAGTCTGGAGTAGGATGGATGCTCCATCACATGATTTCCCTGTAGTATGCAATTGTTCAGTGTTTGATTGCATGTGTCTGTTAATTGTTCTTTGCGCTATGAGTCAAACTTGGGTGTGTTCCTGAGAAAGAGAAACTAAACTGAAGCTGGAAGCATGTCTGCAAGTGGAGCACTGTGAATAGAGCTCCACATAGAAACTGATGCCATCCCTTTATGTTTTTGAGGGATAAAATACAACTGGTGACAAAAGATGAAGAAAAGTTTCAATTTACCGGCATCTTTTTTTGTAGTTCATCGGAAGATCCACCTTGGGATCAATGAATATCAATGAGTAATTAACAATATGCAGCAGTGTTACAGCACTTAGAATGCTATATTTACATGTAGAAGCGAACAATCAAAATAATTCATGACCAATACATTGAAAAATCTTAAATTCCGCAAGTTAGGGAACTCCAAATGATAAAGGATGATGATTGAACCTTAGAAAAAGCCACAACCTTGGCAGCCCAACTGAATCCCCCATGTTGATGTGAAGAGGTTACTCAGAAATGGACCCTCAGACTCAAAGTCGCAGGCACAGCCTGCCCAACTCTCACGAAGCTCGCTGATGTTAATAATAATAATCTTTATTATTAAAGTAGGCTTACATTTGCACTGCAATGAAGTTACTGTGAAAATCTGCGAGTGTACCCCAACCTGTCTGTGGGACTGTTTTGTCTTGTTTTGGTGCGAGATTACAAGCGAAACCCCAGTGAGAACAAATAGCCAAGTCATTGTGTAACAATTGTTAAATGAAGTAAAGAAAAGACAAATAAACACAAACAAGATTACTCTACTCCTGCAATTAAGATCTATGAATTACTAAACATACACAGTTTATATAGAAAGTACCCCTTGTTAGAAAATATATCTATAATACCTGGGCCAGGATTCTCCCTTCTGGGGACTAAATCCCCACGCCGGCGGGAAAACCGGCGGCAATCATTCCCACAGCCCCGAAAACGAGGAATTCCCCAAACTTTTGGGGGTTAGGTGGATGCCGGAGGGGTTGACGCCACTCCAGCCAGCTACGAAGAGCCTGCGCGAGTTCGCGCATGCGCGGAACAGCAGGCGTATTTCCGCACATGCGCAAGGATTCTCTTCTCCGGCAACCCCCCCCTCCCCAACCAGGGCAATAAACGGCGCCAGTGAATAGGGCAGCCGGCCCCGGGGCTGGATTCGTGCCTCCCTCCGGGGATTCTCCGACCCGACGGGAGGTCGGAGAATACCAGCCCTGAACTCTGTCAGACTCTATTCCCCAAACAACATCTAAATTGAAAAACCAGCTATGGTTGCTACACAATACAGCGATAATCCTGAAATCTGGGAACTGTCTTTTCCTAGTCCAGCGAAGATATTTTAAACCTGCTGGTTTTTAAAAAAACTATGTTTATTCAAGTTTTTAAAATGTTAACATATACAAAACATTACAACACAAAATAAATTAAACCCAGCACAAAATCCAGCCCCCCCATTCAACCTGCTCTCCCCCCCCCCCCCCCCCCCCTCTCCTACCAGTTGACCGTAACTAGCTCCCTGCAATGCAGAATAAACAAACCACATCTCTTGTGGAACCCCTTTTCGGGCAAACCTCACCTTTTCTAAATGCAGGAACTCCACTCGATCCACCAGCCACGCTGAGGCACAGGATGGAGAAGCTGACCTCCACCTCAACACAACCCGACTGCGAGCAATTAGCAAGGTGAAGTCTAAGCATCTTCCCCCACTCCAGCCTGCAACTCTGGCAGGTCTGACAACCCGAATATGGCCACCAGGGGACCAGGCTCAAAGTCCACGTATAAGACATGGTGCTGAAGAACAGCCTCCATAATGTCTCCAACTTTGGGCAAGACATATATACATGATTAGTTGGGCCAACCCATACCATTCACAAATAACCTCAACCCCCTCAGACTGCCGGCTCATCCTCGACATCGTCAGGCACACCCTGTGCTGTATCAACCCCAGCCTCGCCCACTAGGTTGAGGCATTCACCCGCCACAGCACCTCGCACCATCCTACCTCGAGAACCATCCTCAACTCTTCCCTACACTTGGTCTTGACGCCCTCCAGGGACACCTCTTCTTCCAAAATCCTCCTATAAATTGCCCAGTCGAATTCCCCTCCAATACATTTTAAAACTAGTTACGTTGGTTTTATGCACTGCCTTGGTTGTAAAACTTGGAAGCTTGTTTGCTGTAAACTTGGCCTCCAGGCTGAGTAGCTGGAAACTGGCTTATCTGTTTTCTGAAACCGCTAGATGGTAATTGCCTCTACTGGCTTCTCAAAGTCTGGGCAATTGTACCTTTGTTGTTCTTTGATTATGTCTTCTGTGTATTTGGCTGTCTGCTCCTATCAACTTCCTTGAGTACAGGAGTGCATGCTGGGCAGTGGTTTAATTATATGTGTCTGTTCTCTGTACAATTAGTTAAGCTAGAGTGTGGTTACAGAGAAAAAGAAACTAAACTGAAGAAAGAAACTGGAGCCTGAGAGTGCAGACATTCTAAAGCCCTTTGGGTAAAGTTCCCGTTAGAGATAGAAACTGGTGTCACCTCTGCATGTCTCTAAAACACAACACCCCAACTGCACTTCCCACAATCAACCTTCAATGTTTATCTTTGGCGTGCCACCTTGGAGAAGCCTTGGTGGGTTTTTGTACTGCATCTTTCGGGTGGCACACACTGTAGTCTTCATCCATCATTAGTGGAGGAAGTGAACATTTAAGGTGGTGAATAGGAATCAACAACCTGGCTGCATTTTTGAATGCCTTGAGTGTTGTTGAAGTTGTTGGAGGCAAATGGAAGATATTCCACTGCAATCCTCTTGAGCCTTGGTGGCTGGGCTTTGAGGAGTCATGAAGTGAGTTATTCACCACATAATTCCCAGCCTTTGACTTGCTCTTGTAACCACAGTTTTTGTGTGGCTGGCACAGTTAAGTTTCTGATCAGTAGTGACCTCCAAGATGTTGATGGTTTGTGGATTCAGTGATGACAATGCCGTAGAATGTCAAAAAATTAAACAGCCTCTTTCTCTTCTGATATTTTTTTATGCCCCCATGATTTTTCTCCCTGTTGAACAATAGTAGTACCCAGTTGATTAATGTTTAATTCATGGCGAATCCAGGATGGTTTGTGTCCTAGCTCTGGGCTGGATCTTGAACACAAAACCTCCTAGCTATGAGATGAGTCTGAGGAGCAGTAACTTCCATGCAAGCCATTATATTGGAGTCAAACCATGCCCTCACTGCCAGTGCCACATAGGCTGCCATGAACTGTCGGTTCAGATGTATTTTGAGCATCGTTTGCTAGCCACTGATCCAGTGCCATATTATATGGCATACTTATTCATAGAGACATTACTTAAGGGTAAGGGAGATGCTCTGAACTTCCCCACAAACATTCTGACAGCTTTTTGCCCCTTGCCTTCAACAGTCATGACTCTTTATTAGTACAAGCGCATCATCAAACTGAACATTTCTCATTCTAGCCTGGGATGTTGGCAGTGAAGGGAAATTGTGTTCTGAGCCAATGTTCAAACATGCACACTTCAGCAGGGTTCAATGTGGGAGTGCTTAAACATTCCCTGCTGACATCTGCTCGCTCAGCAGAGAATGGAAATCAAACCCATATCTAGCTTAGCGATTCACTGCTTTAACCAGGTCAGCTATCTGGAAAAACTTGCCATTTTTTAATTCTCAAATCTTTGTTTGAATGTTCCAGACGCAAGAAGCCCTCATTACTTCAGTAAGTTGCAGATCGCACTCCTGGGATTTGCTGTGCTCTGCATGTCGATGACCTGCATGTTTTTGTATTCCACTTGCTATTTTCACGTCCCTCATTTCCCTCGTGAGTGCACTATTTACATTTTGGGGGAAAAAATGATATTCAAGGAACTGAGGAATTAATACATTCTCCTAACCCCAGCTGGTCCCACTTTCCTTTGGGTAAGAAGGCGTGTAAAATGTGATAGTTACTGTGTCGCATCTGTCAGTGCACCATATAAAGCCTGGGAAACTGGGTCAGATTCCAGGTGAGTTGGGAATGTGCATTTGCAGTCTGTTCACATTCAAAATGGCTACTCTTTGAATTATTATAATAATAATAATTGCTTATTGTCACAAGTAGGCTTCAATTAAGTTACTGTGAAAAGCCCCTAGCTGCCACATTCCGGCGCCTGTTCAGGGAGGATGGAACAGGAATTGAATTCCGCGCTGCTGGTCTTGTTCTGCATTACAAGCCAGCTGTCTTAGCCCACTGTACTAAACCAGCCCAGTGAGTCAGACAGGTTGTGGAATCACATTGCGAGCAAATTTTGCCTCGGACTAAGCCAAAAGAAGAAATACAGCTCGAACTGGACATAAGTAGAATCTTGCAGTTTCAGATGTAAACCGCAGCACAATAGCCTGCAAGGTTATACTTGGTCTTTATAATGGGTGGTGATGTGGTTTTTGTGGTGTGGGCTGTACTTTCTGATGAAGTACAGGCTAAGATTGTGCATCTTCCATTTGAGGGAACTGAAGCACCCACTGCCTATGACAGCCTTTAATTTGATCACTGTCTGGCCTAAAGTGTGGAGCAAAGGTGTCTAGGGTTGTGGAGTGAAGCTAATGTCTGTGTGTATCACACTGTTGATAATTGGATTCTGGAGCATTGTGATCAAATGCATTCTGGTTAGTCACAGAACGTTGTGGAACTGTCACAGTCGGCTCTAGGAAGGAAGCATTGTTGATCCACCCAAACGGATGCTCCACATAACCTGATTTTTAGTCAATACAACATGCAATAATACAAATTAGGAGCAGGTCATTCAGGCCCTCAAGCCTGCTCCTTCATTCGATAGGACCACTTTGCTACCTAGCCCCAATACTCTGCTTCTTGTCAGTCAATAATCTATCTGCTTCTGTCATAAAAAATGTTCAACAGCCCAGTATCCATTACTATCTGGGGAAAAGAGTTCCACAGAGTTAAGGACACCGAGAAAAAATGTCTCCTCATCTCCATCTTAGTTGAGAGATTCCTTGTTTTTCAACTGTTTTCCTAGTTTTAGCCTGCCCCACATGGGGACACATTATTTCAGTATCCATCCTGTCAAGTCATACATCGTGCGCCGGTCAAAAATAATCACATTTTTCAGCACTTGGCCCACAGCCTTGTATGCCTTGGGATCGCAAGTGCACATCTAAATACTTGTTATGAGGGTCTATGCCTCCACCAGCCTTTCAGGCAGCAAGTTCCAAACTCCCACCACCCTCTGAGTAAAAGGTTTTTCCTCATATCCCCATAAAGCTCTCACCCCTTACCTTAAATCTATGCCTCCTTGTCATTGCTTCCTCCACCAAAGGAAAATGTTTCTTCCTGCTTATTCTATCTAATAATTTTATGCATCTCAATCATGTCCCTCCTCGGTCTCCTCTGCTCAGAGGAAAACAACCCCAGTCTATCCAATCTCTCTTCATAACTAAAACTCTCCAGCCCTGGCAACACCCTGTTAAATCTCCTCTGCACCCTTTCCAGTACTATCACATCCCTTCTATAATGTTCATTCCAGAACTGCACACAATATTCTAGCTGTGACCTAACCAGCGTTTTATACACCCAGCATAACCTCGGCTAAGAAAGGCAAGTATATCATATGCCTTCTTACCCACTATATCACCTGCTCTTCTACTGTAAGGCACCAGAATACAGACACACCAAGGTCCCTCTGATCCTCAGTGCTTCTCAGCATCCTGCTGTCCCCTCAGGGTTCGTTTCAATAAGATAGCAAGACAACATTCATGCCCCTGCTCCCCATGAGTCTGGCAAGGACTGATTTGGTGCAGTCAAGGCACTGAATTTACATCCAGCAAATCCATGGTAGCACAACACAGGCTCTTTTCCATATTCCCTGTCTCCCATTCTTTATCAACATTTTCTTTCTATCCACATTGCTCAGAAAAAGCTCAAGGATAGGTGGGATGAGATAAAAGATCCAAGAAGGGAAAGGAAATTAAAAGGGTCTGGAGCATTGAATGCGGGAGCAATAAAAGAAAAAGAAAGATATTGTATAGCTTTTCCAACATGGTTTTTTTGAAGCAAGAAATTCTTTCTATCAGTCAAAGAATGTCTTTGTTAAAACCAACATTTCCCTAAATCTGTTGTCCATGAGCTGACCTGCCCTGCTTTGTATGACCAAGAAATGACTTGAAGGAACAAAGGGACTAATATAAACGGTTCTAAGTTAGGAACCAAACAAAGGAATGATAGACCCATGAGTGAATGATGGGGAGAGTACAAAATCATTCAAGCAGGGAAATAATTCCCTTAACGCTCTGCAAATGCTGTGTACACACTCCCTTATTTATAAATTATTCCCTGTTATTTATTTTTCAGAGTGCAAACTACTCCGGGGGGCCGGGAAATTCTTATTCCACCTCAGGGGAGAGTGGTAGCCTTTTTTTGTTCCACTAGCCTTCGAGGTCATTTGCCACAGACAATCGGTTTCATTATTGCTCACTCAAAAGCTCAATAGCAAGCAGCGGTAAAAACGGTTTTGTATCATATGGTTGTATCTTTTTTTCTTGTCAGATTTTTTTTCGTGAAGGCAGTGGCTCGCCTGAGGATGTAATAAAAAATTGATTACATTTTCTGTCAACAGAGTGGTCGGGTGCTGCAGATGTGACCCTGTTAGTAACCCATGCAGAAAGATGCTACTTTAGATATACAGTAAATGCAACCTTTTTACTCTGATTTGCCAGCAGTCTTTACCTCAGCGAGGAATACCATTTGAAGCTGTGTGAGTCACAAATTACTTCTTGCAATAAATCGCCTCTGATTTTCTACAATTAGTAACTGCACTAGAAAAAAGAATAATGCTTGCCTGGAGCTGGGGGCTGTGTTGGGTGGGATAGGTTCTTACCTGAAATGGCTGATCACTGTTAGTGGGCAACACCAGATTTTGCTGGGTGCAAACATTATTGTTTGGTGGAGTGGTGGCAAAGTTCATGGCATGCTAATTCAAATGTAATGTAAGTGATCAGATGCCTGTGCGCCATTGATATCCTTCTATTTGGCTGAAAAGATCTGACGCAAAATTGAAAGGAGGTGCAGTTAACTGGCTATGTGAGATTGAATGTATCTATGTTGAAACGCCAGGATTTTTCTGGTTCCAGTTGCCTTCCAGTCATCTGAGCTGCAGAGTGCGTGCAGGGACAGGAGTAGGCCATTCAGCCCCTTGAACATGTTTTGCATCATTTAGTTAAATCTTACCTGATCTATACCCCAACTCAATTTACTCACCTCTGATATATCTCTTAATACCCTTACCAAACAAAAACCTATTGTTCTTTTGGGCAGTGTATTCCAGATTTCTGATAGCCTTTGTATGAAGGATGCTTCCTGATTTCAATCCTGCATGGCTCAGTTCCAACTTTAAGATTATGGTCTCTCATTCTGAGTCCCTGAGATACCAGAGGAAATAGTTTATCTGTCTCGACAAAACTGACTAGTTTAATCATTTTAAACTCTTAACCTTCTAACCTTTAGTGAATGCAAGCTCAGTTTATGCAACCTGTCCTTGTTATTTTACTCCTTAATCCTGGGTAGCTATCATTCTGGTGACTCTATGCTGCTCTCCTCCTCTCCTAATTACATCCTTCCTGAGATGGGATGTGAAATTCTCATGCTTCGATTACATATCTGTAATGGGCTGGTTTACAAGTGGTTGGTTTAGCACAGTGGGCTAAATAGCTGATGTGTGATGCAGAATAATGCCAGCAGCTCGGGTTCAATTGCCGTACCGACCTCCCCGAACAAGCTCCGGAATGTGGCGACGAGGGACTTTTCACAGTAACTTCATTGAAGCCGACTTGTGACAATAAGCGATTATTATGATTATTATTATATTGGGGAAGCATGTTTAAACTATGCAGATTGGCAATCTCAGATCTGTCAAGGGTGCAGGGGAGCATTGAATTTGAGTATTGTATATCATTAAAGTGGTTTAGATTGAGCACCCCGCACTACTACTCTTCTCCTCCTTCTCCAATAGGAATTGGTACACGTGCTGGCCATTTGATGCCATTTATAATTCCACCGGTGAATAACCACGGTAAACCTTAATGTACCAGAGCCTAGAAGTCTAATATGACTTTCGTTAAACTTACATCACTTTAGGAAAACATTGGATTTGGGCACTTTTAGTGGCTAACATTCTGATTAAATTATGTTATAGTGTCATGTGAGAGTACCTTTAAGAAATGGGTATTTATAAATGGGTGTGTATATAAGTATCTGTAGTGAGAGTATCTTTAAGAAATGGGTGTTTATTACTGCAGTGATGTCAGTGAGTGGGTGGAGCTGGGCTGCCTGTCAGCTTTTTACTTTTGTTTTAGGCGGTTTGCTGCAGGGTGTTTTAGTTTCCTTTTCAGAGCTGGATGGCTGCAGTCACAGCCAGAAGGGGTATTAGTCTCTCTCTCTGTAATCTAAAAACTGTAAATCAATCCTTTGGTGATTTAAAACTAATAACTTATCTCAGTAGTGACTTTAACGTGATGTGTTTCTGTTCAAAGTTCTTTTTTAAGTCTTATGGATGTTAAAAGGACAGCTTAAGGATTACTTAGTGTTGTATTCTTTGGGAGTTGTATTTGAATTAATGGTTGCTAAGATGTTCACTATGTTTTAAAACGGTTAACTTGAGTTCATAGAATAAACATTGTTTTGCTTTAAAAAATACTTTTCCATTTCTGCTGTACCACACCTGTAGATGGGCCGTGTGCTCCCCATGCCACAATCTATTAAGTTGTGGGTCAGGTGAACTCCATGATACACTTTGGGGTTCTCTAAACGTGGCCCATAACAATAGGAATGTCAATTAGATTTTAGAAATAATAAGGTCCAGAATTCAAAACTGGCTCCTTTGCTAATACCTTGGCATTTTGGAATTTAGTTATTGTTCTGTGAGTTTTTGTTTGCTGCTGTATCATGCTGGGGCCAGTATTCCAGCGGGTCGTATAACTATGGAGGTAGAGAGGATTTTAAACTAAATACTGGGAGCAAGGGATCAAATAAAGGTACCAATATGGGCAAATATAAACAAACGGCGACAAGAGGGGATAAAGAGTACATCAGCAGATAAGGCCAAAGATTACAAAAATAATAACAGGACAAAACTATCGAAGTGCGCTTAGCATTCAAAGCAAAACAGGTGAACGGTAGCACAGTGGTTAGCACTGTTGCTTCACAGCACCAGGAACCTGGGTTCGATTCCCGACTTGGGTCACTGTCTGTGCGGTGTCTGCATGTTCACTCGGTGTCTGCGTGGGTTTCCTCCGGGTGCTCCGGTTTCCTCCCACAAGTCCCGAAAGACGTGCTTGTTAGGCGAATTGGACATTTTGAATTCTCCCTCACTGTACCCAAACAGGCGCCGGAGTGTGGCTACTAGGGGATTTTCACAGTGACTTCATTGCAGTGTTAATGTAAGTTACTTGTAACACTAATAAAGATTATTATTGAAATAAAAAAGTACAATCTGGCTGCAGAATGATACAGAGCTCGGGATATGCAAGTTAAAGGATACAAGACATTTAGGAAGGACAAGGAACTAGAAAAACATGGTGGGGTAGCGGTGGTATTGGAACAACAAGGAGGGATGGATAAGCTCAGGAAATCAGGATGCAGAAACGGTTTGGGTAGGTGGGAGTAGTGTACAGGTCCCCTAACAGTATCCATACAGTAGGACAGAGTATAAAGGAAGAAAGAATGGGAGTTTATCAGAAAGGCATGGTGATAATTGTGGGGGTTTTAATCTACATATTGACTGGTGAAATCAGATGGGCAAAGGTTGACTAGATATTCAGAGGATGTTTTTGGGATAGTTTCTTGGAACAGCATTTTCTGGAGACAACCAGAGAGTCGGTTTAGGTCTAGTATTCTGCAACGAGATGGGATTAATTAATAACCTCAGTGAAGGTGCCCCAAGGTAGCAACAATCATAATATGATTATATACAGTTTGAGAGAGAGGAGACTGAGTCCATTATTATTTTAAACTCAAAGGCAATTATGAGGGGGGGGGGGGCAGTGGTTAGCACTGCTATCTCACAGCACCTCCCTGTCTATCAGTTCCTTATAAATATCCAACACCTGGGTCACTGTCCGTGTGGAGTTTGCACATTCTCCGTGTGTTTGCGTGGGTTTCACCCCCACAACCAAAAGATGTGCAGGGTAGGTGGATTGGACACACTAAATTGCTCCTCAATTGGAAAAAAATAATTGGGTACTCTAAATTTAGTTAAAATAAATAAATAAATAAATATCCATCACCTTCCCCTCACTATTTGTCCTCCAACAAGAGCTTGTCTTGCAACGCCGGAGGCGGCAGTCCTGGAGAGGATGGCTCTACTATTCATCGTTAACTAAAAAAGTTAAAGATAGCATCAAATTTAACAAAAACAGCATATAATTGTGCAAAGATGGGTGGCAGGTCAGGAGATTGGACAGAATATACAAAAACAGGAAAGAAGATTAATAAGGAGGGAAAATTTGAGTTTGAGAAACAGCTAGCTAGAAATATAAAAACAAATATGAAGAGTTTCTCCAGATTTTTAAAAATGGAAGGAGTGATTCTGGGGAATTAATAATGCAAAACAAGGAGATGGCAGATTCATTGAACAGTTATTTTGTATCAGTTTTCCCTGTAGAGGGTACAAGTAATTTTCCAGAAGCAGCTATAAACCAGAAAATGGAAGGGAGGGAGGAACTCAGGAAAATTCATCATCAGAGAAGTGGTACTGAATAAATAGTTGCAGCTGACAGGTTCCCAGATCCTGAAAAACTTCAGACGGGATTCTCTTATCCTGAGGGTAAGTGTTGATGCCGTCATAAACGGCATCAACATGCCCCTAGGAGCAGCGATTCTGACCCCGACAAGGGGCCAGCACAGCATTGCAGCGACCCACGTTACTCCAGCTGCCGATACCGGCGTCAAAGGGGCGCCGCGGGTCTGCGCATGAGCAGTGGATCCCTTCTCTGTACCAGCCCCGACATGGTGTAAGGCTACAGGGACCGACGCAAAGGCAAAAGAGGCCCCCAGCCCGAGAGGCCGGCCCGCCGATTGGTAAGCCCCGATCGCGGCCAGGCCACAGCGGAGGCCCCCCCCCCTCCTCCCCACCAGGCCACTCCCTGGAAGGATGCATGCCGAGGCCCCGCCGGGTAAGAACACACGTGGACATCGCTGGTGGGACTCGGATTTTTTTTACGGGCCGCTCGGCCCATCCGGGCGGAGAATTGCTGGACAATCGGCGTTCCGGCATCGCGAGATTCGCGCCCAGCGCTGTAATTCTCCGGCCCGGCCTGGGCTGAGCAAATCCTGCTCTTCATTCTAGGGTCTTAAACAAAGTGACTAATGGCATAGTTGATGTGTTGGTTTTAATGTTCCAAAATTCCTTAGATTAGGGAAATTAGTTCATTAGGTTGGCAAATAGCAGATGTAACTCCTTTATTCAGAAAGGAAGACTGAAAGTGAGGAACCTACAGGTTAGTTAGTGTAACGTCTTGTCATAGGGAAAAATTTAGGAGCTATTATTAAAGATTCATAGCAGGGCACTAAGATAAATTCAAGGAATTAGGGAGAGTCAACATGGTTTTGTGGGAAGGAAATCATGTTTAATCAATTTATTGGAGTTCTTTGGAGAAGTAACATGTGCTTTGGATAAAGGGAAACCGATGGATGTACCGTACTTAGAATTCCAAAAGGCATTTCAAAGTGCCACATGAAAGGTTATTATGGAAAATCAAAGCTCATGGTGTAGGGGATAATATATTGGTGGGGCTAGAAGATTGGCTAGCTAATAGGAAACAGTAGGCATAAATGGGTTATTTTCTGGTTGGCAAGATGTAAAATGTGGTGTGCTATGGGGAGCAGTGCTGGGGACACAGCCTTTTACAATTGCATAAATCACTTGGTTGAAGGGATTACAGCTGTTAAAATTAATATTCTGCCGAGGTTCTTATTTACCCTTCAGGCTCTCCCAATCTTTATACTAAAGGCCTTTTTTCGGAAAGTGGATCATTTCTGACTTTGCATGGGCGGGGAAGGTGCTGAGGGTGGGGAGGTCCCTGCTGCAGAGGCAGCAGGGTGGGTTGGTATTGGCAAACTTGCTTCATTATTATTGGGCAGCGAATGTGCACAAGGTGCAGTGGTGGTGGGAAGGAGAAGGGGTAGACTGGGTTAGGATGGAGGAGGAATTTTGTAAGGGGTGACGGCAGAGGAATGAGGACCCGGTGAAAGGTAACTGGGCCCTGTGAATTTATGATGCGGTTGATGAAATAAAAGACTTTTAAGAAGCTTGTTGGACTATCACATTGGCGATGATGATGAATTGGAGCTGTTAGAGTGCTGCTTGTTCGGCTGAGCTACCTCCCTGGAATTTTTTTTTTTAAGGAGTGGACTACAGTACAGAGTTTTTTCTGGAACCTGAAATGTTATGGAAAGCGAGCGCAAGGCCGAGTTTTTTTTTTTCTGCCGGCTTCTGAAGTGTGTTCGCTGGGAGTGATCTGGAGTCTGACGTGTCTGGCAGTACCGGATGCGATATCTTCTGAGTGACTTCCGGTGTGGGTTGCGTAGCGTTTCGTCCGTCTCTGTCTGCTGTTGTTCCCTGATGCTGGCAGCGTGGTCCACCGGGGAGTCCATTCTCGATTCCTGGAACATCATTCTGGTCGTGAATATGGAGTTATGTTTGGAAGACTGTTCTGTGGCTGCTCGGACTGTGGGATTTGCAACAGTGATGTTTTGCCTGCGAGCTGACAGTTGTACAACTGCAGGTTTTGTGCCTAGAGACTCTGGTGTTGAGTCGACTGGACATTCCATATGTGACTTCTGGTCCTGTGGCGGCTTACGTGGAACCCTGCTTTTTTTATTTGCGCTGTGTGTTTATTTGCCTGTGTAGAGGTACTGTAAGAATGTTGGGGCGACAGCTCCCTGGGCATTTTGGTAGGTGCTTTATTTTTAGGTAGAATTATGGTGCCCGATTTTCTTTAAATTAAGGGGCGTTTGGGAGTTGCGGGATGTTGAGGCGGATGTTCTCCAAGGTTCCCCCCACCTGTTCCCTCTGTGACTGGAGGCATGCCATGCCGATTTGGGTTGATGGGTCCGATGCCGTGGTGCGTGCCATCCCCGGGTTCGGCTGTTGGCAGCTTCGCCCCCTGTGTGACTGGTGAGGGTGTCGGGCCGGACGTAATGCTTGACGTACACGCCTGCCCGTCCTGCTTCCCCGTTCGGTGGCGCCTTATCTGAACCAATTTTCTTTTTAAGGTTTGTTGTCTGGCCACTGTGGGGTTTGCACCCGTTTGGTCCTCTCCTATCCTCTCCTCCTTAATGGTCATTCTTGCAAGGGGTTTTCGGACTTGGGGGAGGGGGGGCGGGGGGGGGGTGTAATAACCTGTAGTAACCTGCACAGGACTCATCCAGCTGGGGATGATTTTTTCCCCGTGCTCAATTAGACTGAGTTAACCCAGCAGTAGCATAAGGCAGGCAGCTGTAGAGCCAGCTAAAGAAGAATGAGGACCCGGTGAAGGTATGATGCTGTAGCTGAAATAAAGGACTTTTAAGAAGCTCGTTGGACTCCCCTGGCCTTATCTCGGGGACTTTGCGCTAAAGGTCTGGAGGGAACCCAGGGACACACCCTGTTGGAGCAGCTGCTGCTCCTGGATGACACAACCTGTTGGAGCAGCTGCTGCTCCTGGATGTGGAAGGGGAGGGAAGAATTGGGGATATATACAAGTGGCTGGGGGAGCAGGGAAGCGAGCGGGTGGTGAATATCAAAGAGAAATGGGAAGTGGAGTTGGGAGGTGAGATCAATTGGGGAGCATGGAGTGAGGCACTGCATAGGCTAAACAGAATCTCCTCATATGCAAGGATGAGCCTGATACAGTTTGAGGTGGTGCACAGGGTGCATATGACTCGGGTGAGAATGAGTGGGTTCTTTCAGGGAGTAGCAGATGAGTGTGAGAGGTGTGGGCGGGGGCCAGTGAATCTCTCACACACATGTTTTGGGGTTGTGAAAAATCGGGAAAATTCTGGGCGCGAGTGTTCTTAGACAGGATAGTGGCTAAGGTCTGGAGTCAAGGCGTCAAGGCGACGCGCCGAGAATGACGCGACGGCGGCGCCTAAGTGACGTCAGCCGAGCATGCGCAGGTTGGCCGGCTCCAACCCGCGCATGCGCGGTTGCCGTCTTCCCCTCCGCTGCCCCGCAAGACATGGCGGCTTGATCTTGCTGGGCGGCGGAGAGGAAAGAGTGCGTCCCTTTGAGACGCCGGCCCGACGATCGGTGGGCACCGATCGCGGGCCAGACCCCTCCCAAGCATGGCCGTGGTGCTCACTCTCCTCTCCGCCCCCCATAAGCCTCAAACGAGCATCTGGCGCCCATGTTCGTGACGGCAGCGACCAGGTGTGGTTGCCGCCGTCATGAACCGGTCGGGAACGGCAGGCCGCTCGGCCCATCTAGGCCGGAGAATCGCCGGTCGCCGTGAAAAAAGTGACCGGCAATTCGGCTTGGGGGGGGGGAGCCAGGGTGGCGTGTCGTGAGTCGCCCGGCCCTCCCGTGATTCTCCCACCCGGCGTGGGGAGCGGAGAATCGCGCCCATGGTTAGACAAATAGAAGGCAGCCATTTGGCTGCCCCCAACTTAATGCTTGTGGAGTTGCCTCAATAGTTTTACCAGGGACACCAACCACTGTGTTTGCCGAGTAACTTGCCGGCTCCACCGGAAGTGGCATTATTACCAATGCCTCCAAGTTAGATAACCCAGACTCCATCTAAACCCAGAGAGCCCCGGATCCCGGCACCTTCTCCGCATTGGCTGCCCAGTAATAAAACAGCCCGTTTGACAGCGCTGGACACTCTACCTGTCTCTTCCTCTGGAGGACTCCTCTCCGAATCCTAGGGGCCTTACACGCCCAAATAAAGCCGGATCTGAAATTTAAAAAAATCTCAGCAAGATGTTCATCTTAACCAATTGAACCCGGCCCACCAAAGATAATCCCCTCTGCAAGTCTGCCTTAGCTCTACTCACCGAGCTTGTATAATTCAAACTCCAAAGCCTCGCCCAATACCCAGTCAACTAGCTTCCGCTACACGAAATGTCAAGCCCTCCCAGTCAACTAGCTTCCGCTACACGAAATGTCAAGCCCTCCCAATGCACCAAACACAAAATTTTCACTCTTCCCGAAGGCACTGAAGCTCTGCAAGATACACACAATATTCCATCTTGACAACAACGGGACCCCCGCTTAGCAGCAAATGATCTGCATATACTGATACCCTATGCTCCACTCCCCCTCTAACAATCACACTCCATATACCCTATGCTCCACTCCCCCCCTAACAATCACACTCCATACATTCAAGGCCCTCAAATCAATGACCAATCGCTCAATTGCCAATGCAAACAAGGGAGACATTGGATATTCCTGCCTCGTACCCCGATGCAACCGGAAAGACCCCAAGCTCATAGTGTTCATACAAACACGAGCAAATGGTGCCGCATACAACAGTCGTACCCATGGCACAAACCTAAACTTCCACAACACCGCAAGGAGGTACCCACTCCACCTGGTTAAATGCTTATATCCACACACACATACACACACACACACACCCTGTCGAATGATACAATTTTTGAAATTTTTTAAATGTAAATTTAGAGTACCCAATCATTTTTTTTCCAATTAAGGGCCAATTTTAGCCCTACCCTGCACATCTTTGGGTTGCAAGGGTGAGACACACGCAGACACGGGGAGAATGTGCAAACTTCACACCGACAGTGACCTAGGGCCAGGGTCGAACTCGGGGCCATAGGCAGTAGTGCTACCCACTGCTCCACCATGCCGCCAGAATAATATGATTAACTCCGATTCCGAACCGGCCATAAGGGTAAGCACCACATTGAACAACTGCCTCCCACTGGACAACAACCTCCGTCCCTTCACAAACCCCATCTGGTCACCCCCCCCCAACACCTCCGAAAGGCAAGACTCAATCCAACCTTAATGCCAACACCTTGACCAATAATTTGGCATCTACATTCAACAGGGACATCAGGCGATACGAGCTGTACTCTGCAGGGTCTTTATCCGTTTTTCAGGAGAGATATAGACGCCTGCCCAGTGTCTCTGGGAGTGTGCCCCTCACAAAGAGTCCGCCTAAACGTGACCAGCAGCAAAGGACCCAACTGATCCGAAAACCTCTTATAAAATTCCACCGGGAACCCATCCAGCCCAGGTGCCTCAACGTTATCTGAATCTCCTCCCAGCCCAGTGGTGTCTCCAGGTCCTCCCACAATTCCTTCCCCACTGTGGGAATTTCCAAACTCCCTGCCCCCCCCCCAGAATTCTGCCATTCCCTGTTTGACTTCCAGCAGTTCCCACCTATACAACCTCTCATAAAAGGCCGTAAACACTCCATTCATTAGGGGCAAAGACCAGCCTACCTTCTGAATCCCTAACCTAAACAATCTCCCTGGTTGCCTCCTACCATCTTAGTTGGTGAGTTGTGAGCCAAGGGACCGTTAGCCTTTTTTCCATACTCGTACATTGCCCCTTTCGCGCCCCTCAGTTGATGCACCACCCAGTCTGTGGACATCAGGTCAACTGCAGTTAAGAACTCCCGTATAGCCCTCAAAATCCTCACACAGAAACCCAAGTCTGAGAGCAGCCCTACGTCTAATCACCATCCCTTTACGATGCTCCCAACCGACCTCCAATATCCAGGTCCACCCAATGTGGAGCATGGTCTGAAATAATCATTGTCGAATATTCAGCCTTCTTCACCCCAGCGAGAAGAGTCCCGACACGTAATAAAATCCTCGAGCACACCTTGTGTCCCGAGGGTTTAATAAAAAAGAACTCCTTCACCTGGAATGCGTAAACCATCACGGATCGACCCCCACCCCCTTCTCCATAAACGCAGACAATAGCATTGACATCCCTGCCAGGACCAATTTCGGCCTGGAGCTGTCCACCTTCGGGTCCAACACGATTCCGATCACCCCCAAATCAACTAGTGGGTGTCTAGATCCGGTACTGTAGTCATCAACCGTTTCATAAATAGTACATCGTCCCAATTTGGTGCGTACACATTCACTAGCACAACTGAATTCCCCTCTAGTGTACCGGCCACCATAATATACCGTCCCCTGTGATCAGCTACGGCCCTCTCCACCCAGAACTGCACCCTCTTATTAATTAAAATCGCCATTCCCTAGGCCCAACTATCAAAGCCCGTGAATCACCTTGCTCACCCAATCTTTACGCAGCCTTAATCTGGTCCGGTACCTGCAAATGTGTCTCATAAAAATACCACGTCTGCTCCCAGACTCTTTAAACGTGCAAGGGAAGACAGTGGCATAGTGGTATTATCATTGGACTAGTATTTCAGAGACCCAGAGTAATGCACTGGTGTCCTGGTTTTGAATCCCGCCATGGCAGCTGGTGAAATTTGATTTCAATAAAGATCTGGAATTAAATGTCTAATAATGGCCATGAATCCATTGCCGATTGTCGTGAAAACCCATCTGATTCACTAATGTTCAGTAGGGATGGAAATCTGTCGTTCTTACCTGGTGCGGCTTACATGTGACTCCATATCCACAGCAATATGTTTGACTCAATTGGGCAGCATGGTAGCATTGTGGATAGCACAATCGCTTCACAGCTCCAGGGTCCCAGGTTCGATTCCGGCTTGGGTCACTGTCTGTGCGGAGTCTGCACATCCTCCCCATGTGTGCGTGGGTTTCCTCCGGGTGCTCCGGTTTCCTCCCACAGTCCAAAGATGTGCAAGTTAGGTGGATTGGACATGATAAATTGCCCTTAGTGTCCAAAATTGCCCTTAGTGTTGGGTGGGGTTACTGGGTTATGGGGATAGGGTGGACGTGTTAACCTTGGGTAGGGTGCTCTTTCCAGGAGCCGGTGCAGCCTCGATGGGCTGAATGGCCTCCTTCTGCACTGTAAATTCTATGATCTATGACTCTTGTATGTCCCCGGTGATGGGCAATAAATGCTGGCCCTGCCAGCGACACTCAAATCCCAGGCGAATTTTAAAAAGAATTAAATAAAAACCATCGCCCTATTTATTGGTCCCCCCAGGCCTCGTACATTCAAGGTGGCTAATCTTGTCGGGGGCCTCTCACCCCCACCCCTTCCATCCCCCTCGAGTCAACCATTACCACCGTGATGCCCTCATGCCCTCACCAATTTCAAGGTCCCAAGCCCATCAACCGGTGAGACAAAAAAATCCACTGGTTACTGTTAACCCCCTAACTGAAAGAACCTCTCTGCAAAGTATTCCGGTGGTCTCGGGCCCTGCAGTCCCTCCGCCAAACTCAATACTCAGATTCAGGTGTCTCGACCTGTTCACCACGAGCAGCATTTCAGCTTCCAACAATGCAAGCTGACCTTCAAGCCTGGACAAGGCCTTCGTCCATGCCCTTCTGTGTCTCCCCTTATTGCTTCACAGCTTTGGCAGTCGTGTCCAGCTGCTCTCATATCGAGCCCAATGCCTGTTGATGGTGGCTTTAAACGACTCTTTAATCTCCTTTGCTTGCCACTCAAATTTCTCATCCATCCGCCTTCCAAACTTCTCCAACTCCTGCTCCATCACCCCCGCCAGCATGATGGGTTCGGCCGCCTCCGCCATCTTTTCTCCCACAAATTCCTTTGTCGGGCCACCAGCCGGGAGATTCTTTCCCATGGCCTGTTTTGTTGAGGATTTTGACATTCCTCTGTCGACTATCCATTCTCCACTGCAACCTGCTGGGTTGGAACACAAAATCTCCCAAAAGAAATAAGCAAAAGGGATCAAGATACAAGGACCTTTGCAGGAGCCAAATTTTGTGCAACATGCCATCACTGGAAGTCCCATTTTGCTATCATTAAAGGGGTTTATAAATATAAGTCAGTTTGATACTGTCATAAAATATGGTGCAATATGAATTCTATGACACTAGGACATTCCTAAGACAAGGCAAAGTGCTGAGTAAAGTGGGCAGCAGGGTGTCAGGATACTGGCACAATCAGAAAAAGTAGCTTGGTCGTCTTCAAGTTGCTTTTAAGAACTAGAACACCTAGAGAATTGTGGCTAATTCCCACTGCCAAGCAAAGCTACTCATTTTGAGATGTCACTGGCTGCACCAACAATAGTGCAAAAATGCATTTATAGTTGGAGAATTCTGCTTAACACAGCAAGAAAAACAAACCTCATCTTCCTATAATGTTTTAACGGTTAATATTTTAGTTGAGTGTTCAACACTTCTTGTATTCTTACTACTGTGGTTCCTGAGGCACAATAGAGTGGCATTAAACTGAATTCATTGGCATAGCATGGGTCTGTTTGCAATTTATTCTGCTGAGTACTGTCCACCTAGTTGCGGGAGTTTCCGGTTGTAAGCAGTGGACAGTAAATCCATCATAAATTATGACAGTAAACCCATCATATATTAACCACAGACATTATCCTGAAGATTCAGCATGGTCAGCTTTGGTACACGAGATTTTTTTGCCAACTTCATTGAGCTTTGCACACAGTGAATTTTTAAATGATTGAAAAATTAAAAAATAGTCCAGCGGGACCCATAATTCACAATATCCTTCCGATGTTACAATGGTGACACTTCAAATGCTTCATTGGCTGCAAAGTGCTTTGGGACAACCTGGGGTTATGAAAAATGTTATATAAATGTCAGTCTTTTCTGGCATCTGTTACCCTCACAAATCTATTTTGTCACTAATTTCTCTGCATTTGAACTGTTTGCATTCTGTACGAAGAAAATGGTAAGTGTTATGCACAGGCATTTAAAAAAGAAAAGGGAATGTGGTGACTAGGGGCTTTTCACAGTAACTTCATTTGAAGCCTACTTGTGACAATAAGCGATTTTCATTTCATTATATAGGGCCCTGCAATGTCTTGAAGGCCTTTGCCATCAGTTACATGTAGCAGAGCAAACTGCACCTTGTCACCCGTGGCTCAGTTGGTAGCACTCAGGTATAGCGTTATGAGTTTGAGTCTCATTCTAGGACTCTGAGCAAAACAAATCAAAACTGGCACTCCGGTGCAGCACTGTGGAAGTGCTGACCGTTGAATGCTGTCTTTGAGATGAGATGTCAAACTAAGCACAGTCTAGCCGTTTAAGATAGGGTTTAAAAGTCTTGTGGCACTAGAATCAATATCATCAGTATCATGTATATTATCATTTACACATTGCTGTTGAGAGCTTGCTGCATGCAAATTGGCAGTAATGTTTCTCATCACAATGACTGCACTTAAAAGTAATTTGTTGGCTATTAACTGATTGAGAATGTCCTATATTCGTGAAAGGCACGATATAAATGTAAGTTTTTTGAAGAAATATTGTATTGGGGGTTGAAACGTGCTGCACGGTAGCATGGTGGTTAGCACAGTTGCGTCACAGCTCCAGAGTCCCAGGTTCGATTCCCAGTTTCGGTCACTGTGTGGATTCTGCACGTTCTCCCCGTGTGTGCGTAGGTTTCCTCCGGGTGCTCAGGTTGCCTCCCACAGTCCAAAGATGTGCGGGTTAGGTGGATTGGCCATGCTAAATTGCCCTTAGTGTCCAAAAAGGTTAATTGGGGTTACTGGGTTTAAAAAAAAAACTTTAGAGTGCCCAATAAAGGGGCAATTTAGCATGGCCAATTCACCTGCCCTGTACATCTTCGGGTTGTGGGGATGAACCCACACAGACACGGGGAGAATGTGTAAACTCCACACAGGTGGTGACTCGGGGCCGGGATTGAACCGGGTCCTCAGCACTGTGAGGCAGCAGTGCTAACCACTGTGCCACCGTGCCGCATGGGGTTACTGGGTTAAGGGGGATGGGGTGGAGGAGGTGTGCTTGAGTGGGGTGCTCTTTCCAAAGGCCGGTGCAGACCAGATGGGCCAAATGGCCTCCTTCTGTACTGTAAATTCTATGATTCTATGAAATTGGCATCTAATCTTAATCAATGGTGTAGATTGAGTTTACTCTGCAATGGCAGCTATCCTTTTTTATTATTTTGACTTCTCTGTTTCTCAATAAACACAATATTATCTATCTCCCTTTTAAATATGCAAGTCATTGTTTTTATCTATAACTTTCTTGAATGCAGTGTGCCACATCTTCACACGTTGCATGAACCAGTGTTTTGTGGATTGGCCATAAAAGCGAGTTTGTCCTAATTCTAAAATAGTGTTGCCTTTTCCTCTGCTTCCCATACCAAGAGAGGGGAGCCAAAAATGTCAGTTTACCCTTTCCCCCCCCTCTTCAAAACTGTTAATGAATTCAGTTAATTATTGTCACTTCTCAGGATGTTCCGTTATAACTAAATTCCTGGGCGGGATTCTCCCAAATGGAGGCAGAGTGAACGTCGTCGCGTTTCATGACGGCGCAAAACTGGCGCGGGCACTACCGATTTTGGCTCCCATAGGGGGTCAGCACAGCGCTGGAGTGGTTCAAGCCTCTCCAGCCTCCTTTCCCCGTGCCACCCCGTGCATGCGCATTGGCACCGTGCCACCCCTTGCATGTGCAGTGGTGCCGCGCCAACCCGGGCATGCGCATTGGCACCGTGCCAAACCGCGCATGCACGTGGGACTTCCTCAACGCGCCGGTCCTGACGCAACATGATGTAGGGGTTCAGGGTCCGGTTGCGTAACAAGATATGGCCAGGGCTGGAGAGGCCGGCCCGCCAATCGGTGGGCCCCAATCGCGGGCCAGACCCCATCAGAGGCCCCCCCGGTGAAGGAGCCCCCACCTCCCCCCCCCCCCCCCCCCCCCCCCCCACCCCCACAGGCCGCTCACCCCCCCGATCCTGCGCGCAGAGTTCCCACTGCCTGCGAGAAAGTGTGGACGGCACCGGTGGGACAGCGGCCTGGCACCGCACCAAACGCCCCGGCACAAATGGCGCCAATTCTCCGCTCCTCGGAGAATCGCGTGCAGGCATCAGGGCGGCGTGGCGTGGTTGCAGCGATTCTCCGGTGCGGGGCTCAGAGAATGTCTGGTTTATTACTTAAAACAAAATTAAAATTGTCTGCTTCCGTGCTGGTACTGATTGGTAATTCTGACTAATTGCACTATAAAGTAAAAACTGCTGTGATGAATGTTAGTTTGAACATGTGTTTTTGGTAATTTGAATGCACTCCTCCTGCTCATTTTCCTTACAAGTTAAAATCGTACCATCATTTTTTTCTCTTGATGACTATAAATGCCAAGCCACAAAATAGCAAAAGCTGATACAGTCCTCATGAAAGCTGACAATTCAAAATGGCCCTGATCATAAGGCTGTGTGACCTGAAAATAAATAGTTGCATAACATTTTTAATTTGAGCTTTGGATTCACTTAATTATTTTACTTGCATTGGAAAGAAAAGCATTAAATTTTGAAGGAAAATTTATGTTGGACAAGAAAAAACATTGTAGGCGCATTTTTAGGAAGGGTGTGAGGAATGCTGTCTTCAAATATTATTTTTAATATGGAAAAATTATGTTCAGGCATTTTTATACATGATAGTTGACAGATTTTTAATCCTGAAAATCTCAATGTTAATTTGTTATGCACCAGACCATCACTTTCTAAGTTTTTTTTAAGTTCATTTATGGGATGTGGGCATCACTGGCTGTGCCAACATATGTTGCCCATCCCTAATTGCTCTTGAACTGAGTGGCTTGCTGGGCCATTTCAGAGAGCATTTGAGAGTCAACTAAATCGCTATGGGTCTGGAGTCGCATGTAGGCCAGACCAGGTAAGGATGAGAGATCGCCTTCTCTAAAGGACATTAGTGAAGCAGGTGAGTTTTTAAGATTATCGACAGTAGTTTCAGGGTCATCGTACACGTTTAATTCCAGTTTTGTATTGAATTCAAATTTCACCACTTGTCATGGTGGGATTCAAACTCGGTCCCCAGAGCATTACTCTGGGTCTCTGGATTACTCGTCCAGTGACAGCACCACTTTGCCACTGCCTCTAGCACTGCCTCCCCCTGAACCTGATACTCACATGCCACACTTAACCCTTTGCAAGCTGACAATCTTCTCTCTCGCTCTCTCCTCAATCTCAAATTTAAACTGCTACTCTTCACGCTTCCAACTCTGCTCAAAGTCGTGCTCCTCTTCCACCCTGTCCATATTTAATGCTGGCACTCTTTTTTTCAAACCTAAATGAATGCTGACTGTTAATGTTCACACTATCCTTCCTTCTGTGCCAAACTGCCGCACTGTCATCAATTCCTCATTGCGATTCCTGTGTTTGCTTTCTCTCCCTCTCCCTAAAGATACTGAGTTAAAGATCAGCTATGATATAACTGAATGGTAGAATAGGCTTGATCTGACAAGTGGTTGCGAAGCGCTTTTAATTTAAGGATGAATGCCTGCTCTTTTTTCGATTTAATTTCTGCCCTCGCCTCTCTCCCCTCTTTCCCCAGTCCCTATTCCTCAGTCTCAAGTCTATATGAGCTTAAGCATTGCTGCTGATGGGCTGGACTGACCTTCATCCTGTCAATCCAGTTCCTCCACTAAAGGATGTGATACTGACCATCCTATATTTCACACTCTTATTACCATTCTTGTGTGAATTCCTATCTGCAGTACACAACAGGCATAATGGCTCCTGTTAGCATTAAGAGGAGAGAACTACAGTCTAATTATTAAGCAGATTCGAGTAAGAAATACCAGGGACTTGACCGATAAACATTTAGTTAGCAAATACTGAGGGGGTCAGCTTTGATGATTATTATGTACACAGAATTCTGATTTGCATATAGATGTATATACATTACATATATTCCTCTCGAGTCATACAAGTAATGGTGGGGTAACAGTGGGTAGGAGGGTTATTTCAAATGCTCCTGTCAGGAATTTTCATCCTTTCCTGTTATCTCTACTGTGCCTGCTGGTTGCAATCCTTTCGATTACTTCCTCTTATGGATTAACAGCTGATTAGAATTAATTTTTAACAATTCTCCCATTTTAAGTTTGAAGTGCTGTTTATTCTTGAGTACAGTCCTTGCTGTCCAATCAGTCATTGTTTTTTAATAAATTTAGAGCATCCTATAATTATTTTTCCAATTAAGAGGCAATTAAGTGTGACCAATCCAACTACCCTGCATATCTTTGGGTTTGGGGGTGAAACCCACGCAGTCACGGGGAGAATATGCACGAACAGTGACCCGAGGTCGGGATCGAACCCAGGTCCTTGATGACATCAGGTGGCAGTGCTAACCACTAAGCCACCATGCCGCTCCTAACCAGTCATTGAACTGATTGTCAACTTTCATTGTTATCCACTTTCACTATTAAACTTGTCAGCCCTGTCTGCAGATGGGCATAGGGATGATCATAGGCAGAACTATGAAGCAAATTTATAGTGCCTTTAATGTAGAAGGTGTTATGGTTTTAAGCATTTTGCAGGAAAGGTTTCTTGTTTTAAACTGATAGATATTTGATATTGTCTTCAGAATAAGATAGTGAAGTTCACAAATGCATGCACCAAATGTCCTGTACCTATAAGGAGGTACTTATGAGGAGGAACTACTACTTGCAGAGGGTAGTGAATTTGTGGAACTAGCTGTCCCACAGTGCGGTGAAATCCGAGTCATTAAATGGTTTCAAGAAGGGGATAAATATATTTCTGATTTTAAAAAGGAGTTAAAGCAGGGGTGGGCAAACTGTGGCCCGCCAAAGGTCTTTATGCGGCCCACCAAGTCATTAAAAAAAAATAACTGTTTAAAAAAATTTTTTTTTTTTTTTTTAATTTTAAAAATTTTTTTAAGGTTAATGTGGGGGGCTGTTGGGTTACTTACTGGTATAGAGTGGATACGTTGACTTGAGTAGGGCGATCATTGCTCGGCACAACGTCGAGGTTCTATGTTCTATATGAGGCGCCCAGAATCATAACCGGGTGAAGTAATTATTTTACTTAATATACTATGCGGCCCTTTAAAATTATGAATTTCTGAATGTGGCCCTTGCATGGAAAAGTTTGCCCACCCCTGAGTTAAAGGGATATGGGGAACAGGTGGGGAGGTGGATTTGAGACCAGGAAGAGGTCAGCCATGATCTGATTGAATGGTGGAGCAGACTCGAAGAGCTGAATTGTCTACTTCTGCTCCTAATTCCTATGTTCCTGTGTATAAGAAGTGGTCATTTCAAAATGAGCAGTTTTGCTGTGTTTTGACTGATTAGCAATTGGAAATGTTTCTATTATGCAATGTTTTGAAGGAAGGATAATCCATAGGAATGTTTTTCAAAGTTTGAAATTGTGCAAAATAGAAACCTTATTTATTGCTACTGTGCAAGTACACTATAGTAGATTAAACAACTTCAGAAAATACCCTCAGGAGCTCCCTACATGTGCAAAATTCCATGAATTTGAAATGTTGAAAAATATGGTAATGATTCATAAAAATGTATTGTATGTATCAAAGATACTTGTGTGCTATGCCTGCTTTAAACATCATTGACATGTGTAAAGATACACATCCTTTCCATTCCATTCCTTAATCGACCTTTTGTTTTGGGGAATTTTCAATTTACTGTTAAGTTCTGAAGTGAAGGGTCATTTGACCCATCCCCCCACTCCTTCCATTATACTTGGGTTGTCCAAATTTAGCACCAACAAACCAGAGGTTGTGGACTTCGAAACACAGGCCTATTTGTGCTTGTACCGTTTGATCAATTGTGTTAATTTTAATTTTTTGGGCTTGGGGGTTTATAAAGCTCTTTTGTGATTAAAGTTTAACATCAGAACATTGAGATCTCTTTGTATCAGCATCTTTCAGACATGTGCAAGGATTTTAAACTTTGTATATGGCCACTCTGCATCCCAAGAGACAGATAGCATGTACTCAACTGCAAGCTCCGATGACACTTGAAAAAAGTGCCCATTTTATTGATTTGGTGAAAAAATTGAATGGCCATCAGTTAAAATACATTTGAATGTAAGAAAAAGGAGAAGGAGTGGGCCATATGGTCCCTCAAGCTTACTGTGCCCATCAATGATCGAACTACACCAACTCCACTTTCCCACCCTAATCCCATAGCACTTGATTCCCCTTGTGACAAGAGTGGCTAGTATCCCCAGGGATGTGCAGTAGAATCGGACACATCCCTATTACAGCAACTCTGCTCACAGCAGGAAAGCAGCAGTCGTCTGTTGTGGGTCTAGAGAAGGATGGCAATCTATTGATGAGGCAGAAAGTTGACCACCCATTGGGCCTGTGTCCCCTGACATTGCGGTGCTTCGCATTCATATAATACAAGCCATGTTCTTTCCCAGTGAATGGCACTGGACCTCTTAGTATCTCATCGAGCAATTTGAATAGCACAATTCGGGGATTCTCCATTCAGGGTGAAATCACAAGCTGGCAGTATGCTTTATAAAGTGTAACATCTGTAAAACAAGGCCCCATTTCTACTGGAAAAGAAAGACTTGCATTTATATAGACCTTTTCATGACTACTGGACCTCTCAAAACACTTTACAACAATGAAGTACTTTTATTTGAATTTTATTTACTGTTATAATGTAGTAAATGAGGGCAGCATGGTGGCGCAGTGGTTAACACTGCTGTCTCACAGCACCAAGGACCTGGGTTCGATTGCAAAAAAGGTCCATATGTTCGATAGCAGAACTGAGGTTACACTTATCAGGAAAGGCTAAACAGGCTAGGTCAGTCTTCTGCAGATAGTAGAAGGCTGAAGGGTGACCTATCAGAGATTTTTAAGATTAGGAAAGGATAAGATAGGGTAAATGTTTGATATAAATCCCATAGAGAATTCAGGGGAAACTTTAACCCAAGAGTGGAAAGAATGTGGAAAAGTCACTCCCACAAGGAGTAGTCAAGGCAAATAGAACAGGACCATTCAAGGGGGAGTTCAAAACGCACATGGATGAAGGGATGGAAGAATATGCTTATCGATGATGAGGAAGAGGGGCTGGAGGAGGTTTGTGTGGAACATAAACAGCAGCAGTTAGATGATTGACCTATTTCTGTGTTGTAGACTCTATGTAACTATTCAAATGATTGTCTTAATGGTTGGTTGTTCACTTTACATATCTTGGTTGTTTACAATTAATGCAGCATTAATTCTAATCCTAAATGCTCAAAACAATATCCCTAAATTGCCCTAACCCCTCTGCTAATCCCTTTTTTAAACTGGGGAATTATTTTATTTCTAATGGTGATATTCTCTGACTACCTAGTTATTCTTTTAAGCCATGCCTTCAATTGCTTGCATGTTATGACATCATATTTCCATATCCTTACTTATGCCAATTTATCTAAATCTCTCTCCCAAATAAATTTTAGCACAAAATTTTTCTTAGTGTTGCATGAGTTAAGTAAAATCAGGCAGCATGGTGGTGCAGTGGTTAGCACCGCTTCCTCATGGCGCCAAGATCCCAGGTTCGATCCTAACCCTGGGTCACTGTCCGTTTGAAGTTTGCACATTCTCCCTGTGTTTGCGTGGGTTTTACCCCCACAACCTCAGAAAGATGAGCAGAGTAGATGGATTGGCCACACTAAATTGCCCCTTCATTGGAAAAAATGAATTGGGTACTCTAAATTTATTTTTGAAAAATGATTTAAGCAAAGTCTACAAAGCTGAACTTCTACAAGATTTGTCCAAGCCTACTAGGAAAACCAAAAACTGCAGATTATTAATTAAACATTAGTATATGAATTATTTAGTGCAAACCAATTGCAGATCAGATTCCCATGGGCTGAGCACAAGGTTCCATATAATTTTTGATGGTCATTTAACTATCAACTCTTGTTAGTATAAATATTCACTCCGGTCCATTTTTTTTAGCTTTAAACTATTGTTAATGTAAATATTCACTCCATTTCAAAGGACATAGTTAATGCAGTTTACTTGCAGATTTCTGCAATTCTTTGAAGTGCCAGGAAGCGATGAAACTTTATATATTTTGTCCTGTCCCAGGCTTGTCATTTCTATTCCTCTATGTTGTAGATTAAACTCTGAAGTAAATAACCAGTTTGTTTGTGTATTTACTTCAAATTTTCAAAGAGTTGGACCGTGTACCCGTGTAATCATCATTATAATAGAAGCAATTTATAGGTATGTCAGCCTGTTGTGACTTTTCAGTCACAGTCATAGGGCTAGTTTCAAGCGACTGGAGTCATACTCATCTGCCAGTACTGTTTTTTCAACCAACACTATCATTCTTTATGTATGTGCCAGGCACAGTTTGGAACTGGTTCACCCTGCAGCACTTCCTTCACCCCCTGAAAAGTGAATGTCTGTTGCTGCTGGAACAGGGGCGCTCAGCAAGTTTTGATTAATGGTGGCATGGGCTAGGGCAGCACGGTGGCCTAGTGGTTAGCACAACTGCCTCACGGACTGAGGTCCCAGGTTCGATCCCGGCTCTGGGTCGCTGTCCGTGTGGAGTTTGCACATTCTCCCCGTGTCTGCGTGGGTTTCGCCCCCATAATCCCAAAAAAAATGTGGAGAGTAGGTGGATTGGCCACGCTAAATTGCCCCTTAATTGGAAAAAAATAATTGGGTAATCTAAATTTATAAATAAAAAAATTTTTAAATAAATTTTTTTTAAATGGTGGCATGGGCTGAAGTGCTTAAACCCAAAAAATGTTTAAATTCACAGCATAAATCTTGAATCTTTGAATTGTCAACCAAGGATGAAGGTGAAATGTGTTCTTGCATACTGTAAGACTTCCGAAAAGGTGAACCAGCAGTACATTTCCATGGGCAGCTTACAAGAAGTTAGAAGTCATGTGCACATGAACAAGAGCAACCCTTCAAGTCTGTTCTTCCATTCATTTTGAATGATAGAGTAATACAGCACTGAAGGATGCCGTTTGGTTCCTTCTATCTGTACCATTTGGGTTAGGGCTGGTCTGGACCTCAACCACATTTACGTGTATTTGACCACTGTCCCTGGATATCCTTACAAACAAAAAATTATTGTTATCCATTTTGAAAATTTCAATTGACCCAGCACCACAGTTCCTTAAAGGAGCGAGTACCTGATTTCCAGTACTCATTATGTGGAAAAAGTGCTATCCGTTTTCACTCCTAGATAACTTTGCTCTAATTTTAGGCTTCTTGTTCGGGATTCCGTCATCAGAGGAAATAGTTTCTCTATATATACCCCATCAAATTTCTTTTAGCATTTTAAAACATCTCTATTAGATCATTCCTTAAGCTTCTAAACTCTAGGGTATACAAGCCTAGTGAACAGTACTGCAGATGGAGTCTAACCAAGAAACCATACAACCTACGGGCTAAAGGAGCCGGTGTTGTATATATTTGGACAAGGGAAGTGATGGGACTTTCACTCGGTGAGGGCTCTTTGGGGTGTAGGTGGATATGCGGGGTTTGTGCGCTAAAAGGGGAATTTTTGGGCTTTCCTAGGGTCGGGCAAGGGGGAAACGGACCCGGGCGGGGGGCTCCACGCTGGCCGGTCTAAGCTGGCCAGTGAACAGGAGTGAGGTGGGGGGGGAGGAGGGTGGGGGGGGGGGGGGGGGGCTGCGGCCATCGGAGCCTGGCAGAACAGGGTCCGAGTCGTCTAGCCGGGGTGGAAAGTTGGAGGGGAAGGAACCGAGGTTGGGGGAAGGAGTTTTACAAGAGGTAGTGGACGGGAGGAGTTGGGAAGGAGTGGGGGGGGGGGGGGTTTACAACTCTTGGATATCATGTACGGCACTCTTTCAGAGGTTGGACGGTGTTGACCGTGTGTGTGTGTGTGTGTGTTGGGGGGGGGGGGGGGGGGGGGGGGGGGGGGGGAAGGAGGAGTGGACTCTATGGTGACCATGGGCGGTCCCGGACTCCTTTTTTCTTTTTCTCCTTTGCTTTTTGTTTCCACCGTGGGAGGGTTTGTTTTATTGGATGCATATATTGACAGGTGGGCTGTTGTTTGGGGTGGTGGGAGGATGGATCGTTGTTATTGTTAAGGGGATTGATTTTGTATTTGTTACCGTTTACTGTTTGTGGGTGGGGTGTAAATTTTGGAGGAAAATGTGAAAATGGAGAATAAAAACATATTAAAAAAAGAAACCATACAACCAAAACATCACTTCCTTACTTCTGCTTTTCAACCCTCTTCAGATAAAGACCAGTGTTCCAATAGACGTTTCATCACTTTTTGCAGCTCTGCACACACTTTTAGTGATTTAAGTTCACGGACACCCACATCTCTTAGCTCATAGCATTTACCACTAAATCGCCACTTAATTGTTTAGAAGGAAGCCTTTTGATCCACGTATGTTCATGGGCTAGTTATTTCAGACCATTGCGCCACATTTTAATCCACATTCCTATTAGTTTGCTTGACCTCAAGTTGCAGGTAGTAATAAGTTTTGATGTTCAGGTATCCATTAATCAGGTCAAAGTGCTTGGAACGACTTTTTCCAAATGCTGCTTTCAAAATTCAAAGAACAGCCTATCAGTCAATGATTCACCAGTTAGATTAAAGGGAGGCGGTGGCTTAATAGTATTGTCACTGGACTAATAGTCCAGAGACCAAGGTAATGCTCTGGGGACCAGGTTTCGAATCCCACCATGACAGATGATAAAATTTCTTTAAATAAATTTAGAGCATCAAATTATTTTTTTTCCCCAATTAAGGGGCAATTGATCGTGGCCAATCCACCTACCCTGCACAGTTTTGGATTGTGGGGGTGTGACCCACCAAACATGGGGAGAATATGCAAACCTCACACGGACAGTAACCCGGGGCCGAGATCGAACCTGGGTCCTCGGCGTCGTGAGGTAGCATAGCTAACCACTAGGCCACTATGCTGCCCAGATGAGGAAATTTGAATCCAAAAAAAGTTGGAATTAAAAGCCTAATGATGACCACAAAACCATTAGCAGACTATCATAAAAAAATATCTGGTTCACTAATGTCTTTAGGGAAGAAAGTCTGCTTTCCTTACACGTGATTCCAGATCCACAACAATATGGTTGACTCTTAAATGCCCTCTGAAATGGCCGCTCAGTTCAAGGGCAATTAGGGTGGGCCAGCGACACCCACATTCCATAAATGAATAAAAACAAATTGCCATGGCTTGTTGCCTGGAATTGGCCATATTCCTGTTTGGACACTCCTGTGGCGGAGGACAGGAATTATTGGGATCAATTTTGAACTATTATTGCATGTATTATATTGGAATAATGCAGGTAGCATTGCATAGACAGCAGTGCACCATGGTTGCAAATTTATTTCAATATTTTTGTTTGTGTCTGCCTCCCTTTATTTTTCCTCCACCAATGTGCTTTCTGCCAGCTGGCACCCATATGTCCACAATAACCAATCTCTAATAATTGCAGCCTAAAGGCAGATTTAAAATATGGACAGAAAATAGTTTGGTCATTTTCAGCTCCACTCAGATCTCCCACATAGTTCTTGTCTATTACTCAAATAAGTCTGACAATTGTCAAGGCCCTTTTATACCAGAATGGGAAATGTGGTGAGTCAGGCTGTTCTTTTTTTTTCCCAGTCGAGAACTGGGCAAGGGAAATAGTTCCGTAGAAGAGCAGGAATAAGACTGAATCTTGATTACAGGAAAGTGCAGTAGTCGTCATCTATGACTTTGTGTTACTACATAGGGAATAAAAACTCTCAGCCCGCCTCCGGGCCGGAGAATCCCTGCGACCAGCACGAATCGCGCCACGCCGTCCCAACGCCGGCATGCAATTCTCCGCAGAGCGGAGAATCGGCGCCATTGGCGCTGGCATGGTTATCGCGGTGCCAGTCGGGGGCTGCTCTACGCGGTCCCCCCGCCGATTCTTGGCCTGGGATGGGCCGAGCGGCCGTCGTAAAAAACCCGAGTCCCGCCAGCGCCGTTCGCACCTGCTCTCAGCCGGCGGGACCTCGGTGTGGAAGAGTCCGGGTGCAGCCTGTGGGGAGAGAGGAGGGGGGGGACCTCCGATGTGGCCTGGCCCACGATCGGGGCCCACCAATCGGCGGGCCGGCCTCTCCGGCTGGGGGCCTCCTTTCTGCTGCGCCGGCCCCTGTAGCCCTGCGCCATGTTGCGTCAGAGCCGGCGCGGTGAAGGGAGGCATTGCACATGCACGCACTGGTGCCACTGTGCATGTGCGGACACCGCGGCGCCCAGTTCACGTCAGGATCAGCAGCTGGAGCGGCGTGGATCGCTCCAGTGCTGTGCTGACCCCCTGTAGGGGCCAGAATTGCTGATCCTGAGGCCGTGTTGATGCCGTCTAGGAACATGACGGCGTTTCCGACTGCGTCAACACTTAGCCTCAGACTCTCAGAATCCCGCCTTCTATTTCTAATTAAAATGTGCAGTAACAGGCCAAGGAGTTCAGGGACAATCATTGAAATCTCAATTTTTCTCCAATCTTGCAGTTATCAAAATTACCAGACGGATAGAAATATAATTAATAAAAATGTGTAACTAAAAAGCAGATGAAACATTTGTAATCAGCTGGAACACTGAGGAAATATATATGAGTCCTACTCTATCAGAGGGGCTGTCTTCAAATGACATTAAGCTGAGACCCCAACTGCTTCCTCAGGAGGATGTAAAAGGAGGATGGCACAACTGCAAAGAAGAGCATGTGGAATACTAACTTGTCCTGGTCGATAATTATCTCTTAACCAAATCACTTTTAAAAAAAAGACTTATCTGGTCATTATCATATTGCTGATTGTGAGACTTTCCTGTGTGTTAATTGACTTCCAGGTGTCCACCAAAATAAACTTCAAAGCTACTTTATTAGCTGTGAAGGCCTTTGGGGTGCCAAAAGGTCATGAGCACTGTGGCAATAACATAGTTTTACAAAACACAGAAACAGCACATTCAGTTTAACCGGGCTGTGCTGGTATTTATACACCACTTGGGCAGCACGGTGGTGCAGTGGTTAGCACTGCTTTCTCATGGCACCGAGGTCCCAGGTTCAATACTGGCTCTGGGTCACTGTCCGTGTGGAGTTTGCACACTCTCCCCGTGTTTGCGTGGCTTTCACCGACAACACAAAGAACTGTAGGTTAGGTGAATTGAACACGCTAAATTGCCCCTTAATTGGAAAAAATTAATTGGGTACTCTAAATTGAATTGGGTCTTCGCCCATTCCATCTGCTTCATCTCATCCCTTCAGCATAAATTTCTATTCCCTTTTCTCTCATACCTGTCTCGGTTCCTATTGAAAGCATCTGAGCTTTTTGCCTTAACCATTCCCGATGGTAGTTTATGCCATACTCTTATTTCGCTATTAGTTTATGGGCACTAGTTTGCATTCTCCTAAAAGTGAAGTTATCCTCAGGGGAGGCACAGTAGCACAGTGGTTAGCACTGCTGCCTCATGGTGCTGAGGTCCCAGGTCCGATCCCGGCCCCGGGTCACTGTCCATGTGGAGTTTGCACAGTCTCCCCGTGTCTGCGTGGGTCTCACCCCCACAACCCAAAAGATGTGCAGGGTAGGTGGATTGACCAGGCTAAATTGCCAATTAATTGGAAAAATATAACTGGGCACCCTAAATTTTAAAAAAGTGAAGAGATCCTCACAAAACCTACCCTGCCAATCAATACATTATTTTAAAGACCTATGTTACTTCAAAATATTCCCAACTATTCAGTCTCTCCAGTTGATGGAATCTTAGTTCTGGAACTATATTTATAATTTTTGAGGAGCATTCTCCAGTACTTCTACGTTATTTTAATAGTATGGAAACCAGAAACCACGGTACTCTTAAGTACAAACAACTGACTGGGAAGCTCTGCAAGTTTAACATGTTTTACTGGCATAATTAATTGCTTTGCTGACCTGAAATTCTGCTTTTAATGATTTGTTTACCTGTATCTCCAGGTCCCTTTGTTCTTCTACCCCATTCTTATTTTCTAAAGTGTAGGTGATTGCTACAGACCGGAGGGGGGTTAATTTAAACAGCACTCATTTCTCCCCTCACCACCCATCCATAAACAGAAAGGTGTTTTTGGTTTGCTTCCTCCTTTATAAGTGGTGGCATATTTCCCAACCCCTTCGTTTTGATTTGATCCAGCCTATCCAGATAGGATAAACTCGAAGAGTTAGTTTATTTGCATACATACTCAAAATGCAGGAGAAGGGTTGCAACATTTATTCCTGTGCATACATACAGTAAAAACGGATAAAGAAAAGAATGATTTACAGAGCACAGAACGTAGTTATTGTTCCATGTGGTTTCCAGAGTTCAGAACCAAAGTCCAATGAGGTATTCATTCACAAAAGGCCTGGTAGCTGAAAACTGATGCTGGTTAATTTGCTTTTCCCGAAAGGGCAGCATGGCAGCGCAGTGGTTAGCACTGCTGCCTCACAGTGCCGAGGTCCCAGGTTTTATCCCGGCTCTGGGTCACTGTCACATTCTCCCCATGTTTGCATGGGTTTCACCCCCACAACCCAAAGATGTGCAGGGTTTGGCCACGCTAAATTGCCATTAATTGGGAAAAAAATTAATTGGGTACTCTAAATTTAAAAAAATTACTTTTCCCATGGTATTTACTTCACATGATGCGATAGGCATACAGACATGATCCAGTCTTGTAAGTGATGATGCAGGCTTTCCAATAGAAGCAGTATAGAAGGGACCAAGTGACCAAGAAAAAATATACAGATGTCCCTCACATGTTTCCATTTTTCCTACCAAAGTTCACCACCTCACATTTATCTACGTTACAGCTTATTTGTCATTTAGCTACATGGTTTGTAATTTTCTAACGTCCTTCTGTTTTATGTTGCATTGTTCTTCAGTGATAGCTCTGGCCCCCAGTTCAGTATATTAAACATATCTACACGCTTGGATATTGAGGTATTTGTTCCCAAGTCAACATCATGAAATTAGGAAATACAGTGATTCTTATAACTTCCTTTATTACCTTCTAATCTGAATAACCATCCTTTACCCCTGTTCTTGTGCCAATTTCTTTTGCCAGTTTACTCTGTTTGTCCCTTGACTCTATGTGCCCCATTCATTGTTGCAAGCATGGTATCAATTCAATATTGAGGACTGCACTAGATTGCAGGACATTAATACACTTGAATAATGGGAAAATAATGGACAACACATACAAATATGAGGTTGAGCATTTTGGCAGGAAGAATGGGAAGTCCTAATTTGGAAGATGGTAGTGGTCATAGAATTTACAGTGCAGAAGGAGGCCATTTGGCCCATCGAGTCTGCACCAGCTCTTGGAAAGAGCACCCTACCCAAGGTCCACACCTCCACCCTATCCCCATAACCCAGTAACCCCACCCAACACTAAAGGCAGTTTTGGACACTATGGGCAATTTAGCATGGCCAATCCACCTAACCCGCACATCTTTGGACTGTGGGAGGAAACCGGAGCACCCGGAAGAAACCCACACACACACAGGGAGAACGCACAGACAGTGACTCAAGCCGGGAATCGAACCTGGGACCCTGGAGCTGTGAAGCAATTGTGCTATCCACAATGTTACCGTCGGGTAGAGGAAGAAAGGAAATCCTGGAGTGCAAGTATATCACTCACTGATTGTTGTGCCACAGGTTAGCACGGCCATAAAAAAGGCAAACCAAGTGCTATGTTGTATTTCTAAAGCAATAGAATTGAAAAGGAGGAAGGTTTTTCTAAACCTGTGCCGAATCTTGATTGGACCACACTTAAGTGTATTGCCGTATTATAAAAAAAGATATTGAGAAGAAGGTGCCACGTAATTTTACAAGAATTATATTGGAATTACATGGGTATACACATCAGGAAAGGATGAACAGGTTAGGTCTCTTTTCTCTTTCAAACAAAAAATGGCAGAATGGTGACCTAATAAAGATCTTTAAAATTATGAAAGGTTTTGATAAATGGGGTTTAGAGAAAATGAAGAGCATAATTAGAAACTACCAACATAAGATAGTCACCAAGAAATCAAATAGGGAATTTAGAAGAAGCATTTTTACCCAAAGACTGGGATGAATACGGAATTTGCTGCTCTAGGGAATGGTTGAAATGAAGAATATACTTGTATGTAAGGAAAAGCTAAACAAACAAACGATGAAGAAGGGAATAGATGGTTCGGATGGATTTAGATGAGGAAAGTTGGGAGGGGACTCGAGTAGAAGGGCCTGTTTCACTGCCGTGTATCTGATATACCTTCTCAAAAGTATTTCGAAAAACAAATATGTAACATCCACTTTACCCTTGTCTGCAGTTGCGATCCCTCCTATAAAGAATTTAATCCCATTAGTTAAGCATGATTTCACCTTTTGGAGTCAATACTGACTCTTGTTTATTATATTTTCTGTTCTAACATATTTTTCATATAGATTTTATATATAGATTCCAATATCTTTCCTAATGTTATGCTGACTGATTCTCAGTTTTTGTTGTATCTCTCCTTTTATACATTGGGACAACAATAGTTACCCACCAGCCCGTTGATACTATCTGCCATTCGAAGGAAATTTTGCTAGTCTTGGGCTTGTGTAAGTGTACACCACCTGGACCTGGGGTTTTCACCTCTCTTAGTTTTACTAGTTTATGAATTATGTTTTCCCCTTTTGTACCCGAACTATATTAATAATCTTTATAAGCTCAGCCTTTGGTGAAATGCCTATTCTATTATCTTTTTTAGTTAAAAACTGAGGTGAAGTTGGTATCCAATGCTTATGTCTTTTGGTGACCCTAACTTAGTTCAATTTTCATTTTGTTATTTATCTGCCTATGGAACACTTCATTATTTCTTTACATTCCTTTTAATTTGATTTTTGAATCTCTCTTTGGCTTCCTGTTTATTAGTAATCCTCTCCTAGTTCTTTGTACTGCTTTATGACATTCTCTCCGATAGTATTGAAGTACTTATGCATCTTTTTCTTTATGTTCACTTTACTCAATTCCTTATTAATCCGTAGTGGCCCATAACCATTTTGCTTGTTTTTAGTGTTCATGAGGATATATGTCTTTTGAACTCTATAGATTACACTCTTAATGATTTCCCTCTGTTTTGCCATTTCTTTGTTTTTGCGAGTTCTCTCAGTTTATCTTATTTAGGTTCATTCAGCAGTCTTTTCTTATTGAAATTCTTGCAGAATAAGTATGAACTGCAAAAACCTATTCACCACCTAGAATTGCCTACATACTCCTTCCTCTAATTTCCTTTTGCTTTTTGGATATTTAAAGTAAATAACTATTAGGATGGTGGATTCAATTCATATAGATTCTGTCTATCTACCTCACTATTTACATGATTTTTGTTCTGCTGTTCGTGTTATCTTTTTTTTAAAATTTAAAGTACCCTATTATTTTTTTTTCCAACTAAGAGGCAATTTCGCATTCCCAATCCACCTAACCTGCATATCTTTGGGTTGTGGGGGTGAAACCCATGCAGACATGAAAATGAAAAATGAAAATCACTTATTGTCACAAGTAGGCTTCAAACGAAGTGAAAAGCCCCTAGTCGCCACATTCCGGCATCTGTTCGGGGAGGCCGGTATGGGAATTGAACCGTGCTGCTGGCATGCCTTGGTCTGCTTTCAAAGCCAGCGATTTAGCCCTGTGGTAAACCAGCCCCCACAGGGAGAATGTGCAAACTCCACACGGACAAAGACCTAGGGCTGCGATTCGAACCTGGGTCCTCAGCGCCGTAACCCCAGTGCTAACCACTGAGCCCTTTGTTATCTTTAATTAATACAGCCACTCCACCACTCCTCCTTCCTTCGTAAATGTATTGTATCCTTCATTATTTAGTTTTCAAACCTGACCTCTTTGCAAACATTCTTTTTTTAAAATCTTTTTTAAAATTTAGAGTACCCAATTAGTTATTTTCTAATTAAGGGGCACCTACCCTGCACATCTTTGGTTTGTGGGGGTGAGACCCATGCAGACATGGGGAGAATATGCAAACTCCACACAGAAAGAGATCAGGGGTCGGGATCAAGCCCAGGTCCTCGGCACAGTGAGGCAACAGTGCTAATCACTGCACCACGGTGTTTCCCATCTTTGCATTCTTACTACATCCAGATTCTCTCTCAAATTTATTGCCTCTAGTTCATCCATTTTTTTGAATATTAGTTTCATTGCCACACACACTTTATTGAAAAGAGAAGAATAATTATTTTATCTTTATGCTGTATAACTTTATCGGATCACTGGTCTTTTGTATAATTCATATTCCCTCCTTTAGTTGTCATTTACTATCTTTTCTGATTCTTTTATTCTGTAATTTCTGGCAGTTTCTTCTCTTCCCTGCCACCATGTTACATTTTAAGTCTTACTTAAAACAACAATAATTTGTGGGTGTGATTTACCGTCTGCATACGACCGGAATCGGGGCAGGACGTGGCTGGTAGACCCCGGGTGACTCTCTCCAGGGATTCCTGGTGGTTGTAACGCCTCGTAAGATCTAACCAGATCTGGGCTCCACCCACAATGGGCAGAGCCCAGACTCGCACTGTGCATTTAAAAACGCACTTAGTCGTGCTGACGTCAGATCGAATGGCCACCCTACATCTACCGGCCTCTCTGAGGAGACTTCAACCGGGCACCATTCAGCATTGAGGACCATGCGGAACAGCACTTGGAGGGGGAGTGGTATCTCTCAGGCTATCAGAAGTTCCAGGCGGTTGGTCTTTGGGCAGGGTGGCATTCTGGCACTGATGGTGTCACCTGGGCACTTTGACACTGCCAGCCTGGCACTCTGGCAATGTCACCTGGCACCCTGACAGTGCCCCCAGATTGGCACTGCCAGGAGAGCAGGGGCACTGCCAGGGTGCCAGGCTTGCATTTTGCCTATGCCCGGGATCGGGCACAGGGGTGCCCTGCCCCTGTGATGTGGTGTGTGGGCGAAGGGGGCCCTAAGGACCCGCTTATAGTTGGGTGATCCTTGGGCACCCAAAATGGCGTCTCGTTCTCTTCCTGCACTGATGAGCTGCACTCGTCACTAGGGCCTGAAATAGCAATAGAGTGCCTATCTACCAGGGTCATACCTGGCACTACAGGCACCGGGAACGACCCCGCAAATCCGGCCCAGAACGGACTCTAATTTTTTTTCTTTGGTTAGATCGTGCCCAGTGTCTATCTTGTATTAAACCTGATTTCCTGGATTTACACAAGGTGCTCCAGAAAGATGGATACGAATTTGGAATTCGTATCCATCTGATTAGGAATCAGTGAAGGTCAATGAACACCGGACAATGGATGGACAGGACTTGGTGCAAGTTAGGATATGGGGCACACTTGTCTTTAACCAAATCAGTCATAAATTGAGAATATCATTCTGTTTCCATTATCCCAAATGCAAACCCGCAGTGCACTGCTGGCCTCTACACCATTAAAGAATCCGGATTTTGGTGTTTCATAGTAGTGAGGGAGAAAAACAACTTGGAGCAGGAGATTAAGGGAAAAGAGGGAGATAATGAGGGGCAAGAGAGCAAGGAATTGAGACTAACAGAATGAATGAGGTAATGTGGAGGAGTGTGAGATGAAGGGGGATTGGTATGGAGGATTGTGAAAGGAAGGGGAATTGGTTGAAGTTGGGTTGGGGTTGGTGATTGGCGGGACGAGTGTCAGAGGAGCATTAATATCCAAAGTGATTTAAAGAAAATAGTTTGAAACCAGTTTATCAGAAGTCAATTGGCAGCACTAAATACTGGTGTGTACCATGTTAAAACGTGTGGCACCTTCTTGAGGTGGAATGTTTTTTCCTTGATCTTGATTTTTGAAAGCTTGATGGTATTTGGATGTTATGGATGAAGAAAAGGGACATGGTCGTGCAATGCTTAAGCAGACTGCCACTTTGTCACAGGGATTTGGATTTAAATCTAATCAGAGCAATGGGGTCAAAGTGAACTTGAATTATATTTGCCAGTTTGTGGTATGTATTGCTTATACTTTAGTAAACATGTTATTGGGAGAAGCAAATACATTCTCAGCCATACAGCAGGAGATTCTCTTTTGAAGTTGGGTTTGAACTAGTTTGTCAGAAAAGAATAAATGGAAGCTTTGACTACCTAGTTTTGATGGATTCTGTTGCTGAGCATTAGAAAGCTGTTGAGGTGATGTTTCCCAGAGTTGACTTTCTTCATCTTTAATGAGTATGTTTTCAAAGAGAAGTCACTGGAGATGCGGAAAGACATTGGACTTGTGCTTTCTCTCATGATTGTTTAAATGCAAGTAGGTTTTGGCAGTTAATGGAAACTAGATTAAAATGAAGAAGGGATAAAGTGGGACTTCAATTCGTGCATTATTTATGGAGATAGCTAAGATGCAAAGGAATAAATACACTGGAGCTCCTCATACTGCAAAAATATTTTTTTTTGTCTGTGCAAAATATGTTTTATGAAAATTCTAATAATATTTATAGAAAAAAGAACAGATTTGAAAATGAAAAGAATGAAATGAAAATCGCTTATTGTCACAAGTAAGCTTCAAATGAAGTTACTGTGAAAAGCCCCTAGTCGCCACATTCCGGCGCCTGTTTGGGGAGGCTGGTACGGGAATTGAACCATGCTGCTGGCCTGCCTTGGTCTGCTTTAAAAGCCAGCTCTTTAGCCCTGTGCTAAACCAGCCTTTGCTTTGATACTGTGAATGTTACAAAAATCAAATCACCAACTTCCCCCTGTCTGCAAAGTATTTTTAGAAGTGGGGAGTGTGAAGTGTTCACGACTTGTAGCATCAACCATTGTTCTTCTTTATTGTCTTTTCCTCTTGCTGTTTTAAAAACAGTAAGTGTTCAATCAATGTTTGATTCGAACTTGATACACACTGTGTGTGTGAATAAATATTTCCTGATATCACTTCTAAATGATCTGTCTCTAATTTTAAGTTTAGGTTCCATTGCTCTGTGCGCCAGCAAACAAAGAAAATAGATTTTCTCCATCTACTTTGTTAAATACTTTCTTCATGTTAAACACCTCTATCAGATCATCTCTTCAATACTCCAGGAATTCTAAGTAACCTGTCCTTAGCGTTTCACTCTGGTGAATCCATGATGCTTCCCTTCCAAGGCCCAGATATCCTCCCTGAGGTCTAGTGCCCAGAACTGAAGATCAGTTGGAGCCCCACCAAGTTCAGCTAACCAGGGCCACAACTGGGGGCTTATCTGGCCTGCATAACTATAACTCCCTATAGGGCATTTACACATTGAGTTGAAGAGCCATTTCTGGATCTGATTATGTGTATATAGATATGTAGTTTCATTAATATTTCCATTCTGAGAACTATATTATATATGTCAAAACTTGCATTTGACTATAGTACTGAGATATTGTATCAAATGTGTTACATTAGCCATTTTGAGATGTTTCCATTCTTGCACGCAAAATTAATTTGCGAGACTCAGCAGGATTTACTTAAATTATTTGTGTTCCATAGATAAAATCTCCAATTCGTGCTTTAAAATAATCGGAGACCATTACATTAATGGTAATATAGTGCAGTGAGCAACTGAGCAGAAATTTTGCACAAAATGCATTCAACACAACAAGAATCTGTTTGTTTCTTTCATTTAAGTTAATCATAAGCTTTCTAGTGCAGCAGTTTTATATACTAAAAGAAAAAAAGTCATCTGTAAATTGAATGCTTATTGAATCCCTTTATTCAATCACTGTCGCTATGGAGACAGACCCAAGTTGCAACACATCAGATTTCGGGCATGATCCATCATGTTCCTAGTTAGGATCTTAGTTTATTCTTTGTATGTTGAATTTTGATGAGTGGCTTCACAGTTCTGGCGGAAGTCAGTTATGGGCCAGCAAATACAATACGGCAATCAAATACTTCTCTCTGTCTCATTGCTTGCACCCTTTCTCCATTAGCCCGTCCCAAGGAAAGCCACCGGTCAGCATCACCACTTCGAAAAGCCACCCGGGACGACCTACAAGATCCAACCCAAGCAGCATGTGAGTATTTGACATACCAGGACAAGCATGCACTCTTCAGTGCACTGGAAGGACTCCGGCTGCTCCTTCCATTAACGTGTCTGAACCAGTTACTGTAAACCATTTCAGCCTCAATCTATTGCTTTCTTATTTTATTTCTTTAACTGCTTGCAGAGTTAACAGTTCAATGAAAAGATTTTATCAGAGGAAGGAGGTTATTGTGTAGCTATTGTGCTCCAGGTAGACCTCAGTGTTTTTAAATTGTGGAAATGCTTTCAACTGACACTTTAAAATTGTACATGTATTTTGACAGTGTTTTGAAAACTTTGACAATTGAACAGGAAGATTTACCATCACCAAATATTTGGGTTGTCCGAGGTGTAATAAAGAGTAGTTGACTTTATAAACAAAATTGCCAAGTGTAAATGTTCAGCCATGAAAGTTGAATCTAAAATGTCTATGCGTTGTGCATAATTTTATGGCAGACCACATCATCTCATAAAGACGAGTGAAACAAATGTTTTTCCAGACTACAGAGAATGCTGGTAACACTCACCGGGGTCTGACAGCACCTGAGAGGAGAGAAAGTCAATGACCTTTCACCATAACAGAAAAATTTCAAAGATTGACAGTTTTTGTAAACGAGAGCTGGATATTCTGGAACACTTTAAACTTCCTGTGGATATAATCTTTGTTTTTATGTCTGTCCTTTTATTGCCTGCTTTTGCCTTGCTCAATGATCAACCCTTATCTTTTAATTATTCCTGCCCTCTACCATATTACACACCACTCCATTTTGTTCTTTTGCTTCCTCCCCTACTCATTCCCAGTTTGTTATTACTTAAAAACTGTTCATCGCCAAAATCTCTTGGTTCTAATGAAAGGCATCAACCTGAAACATTAATTTGGTTTCTCTTTCCGTCAGATGATGCCTGACCCCCTGAGTGTTTCAACACTTCCTTTTTTTTTGTTCAGATTACCAACATCTGCAACATTTTGTTTTTGTACATCCTAATTATTTCTATTTGTAAAAGTGGAGCAAGATGTTTGCTGGTTTCATTGTCCCACCAGTGGCCCTACTCTGAAAGCCCTCTCTATGGCATTTGGCTACCAAATTATAAATAAATTGTTGGTAAATTTCAAACCAGATTCATAGCTTGGCAGTTAGCCTTGCGATCCAGGATAGCATATTTGCCAGTTGGAGATTGGTGGGTTGAAATGAAAGATTGTTTCACTTTGCTTTCAATTGAGGTTTTCCCTGTTTCTTTCTGGAAAGTTGCAGCAGTGTGACTGTTGGAGCTGATGTTAAGGAGAGAAGCATTAGATGGAACAGCTTCAAACAACACAGAGGTGAAGGCAGTTTCATCACACGGTGAGCCTTCAGTTTTAAAATCGAGACAGGACCAATGGGATGTGCCCCCCAGAAGGGTTCCGGCAACAGAAAGTTAGAGCAGTTACATCTTCTTTCAGTATTTGCAAAATGGCTACTAATAAGAATTGAGATATGATGGTGCTTTGTAATGAAATGAGGAAACCAGATGAAGTGTTTGAACTAAGAGATGATGACGGCAACTAAATTGTCACTGTGCCCTGAAGTTCAAACTCATTAACAAGACCATGTTCCTTTACAGCTCTGACAACATCTACTGTCCATTCCCTTCCTCCCCATGTTTTCTCATATTACTTTTCTAATGTAATGGGGTAAGGGATAGCCAGGCATTGAATGACATTCACATAAGCGTATCTACTTCGCCATCAATAACTCAAGACTTTATTCGCAAAGCACTGAAAGGGTATAATTGTTACACGATCAAAGCTAACCTATTAATTGTGCAAACAGAGTTCCATAAATAAGCCACCAGTTTGTGCTGTTTGATTGATGAAAGATCTTGTTCTAGTCCAGCAATTGTTCTCTTTTTATTTTGCCCTCTCTTTTTGCACATCATCAAAGTCTGACTTGGTCATTTTGTTACCACATAATTTGATATGCTTTCCTCTCCTACGTACGGTGAGGGGTTGGGGTGGGGGGGGGGGTCTTTCTGGAAGTATTTAGAATGTTCATTGAGGATAAGCATACATAGATTTGTTATTGGTTGGAGCAAAAGCAAAGCAGATGAAATATTATCACTTATTATGATGTTTATGTACCTCTCGTGGATTGTGGTGGTGACGTGGCATTGTTGTGTAGTTGTGTGATGATGTGCCTGAAATCAAAGTTCTAAACCGGGGGAAGGCCGATATTAATAGGATCAGATATGATTTGGACAGAATTGCCTGGGAACAGACACTTTTATATGGGACCGTGGGACGCATTCAAGAAGGAAATCGGGAGAGTACAGGACCAACATGTTCCAATAAAGGAAAGTGATGGGACCAGTAAATCCAGTGAACCCTGTATATCGAGGGATTATACAGTATTGGATAAAGAGAAGCAGAGAGGTTTACAGCAGATATCAAGGGCTCAAAACAGCACAAACCCTGGAGGAGAATAGAATGTGAAAGAGAGAACTCACGGAGGAAATTCGGACATGAAAGTATACTGGCAGATAAAATAAAGGAAAATCCGAGTACATGGAGTGTAAAAGGATAACTAGAGAAGTGCCCATTACAATGGTAATTTGTGTGTGGAGCCGGAGGACGTAAGTAGGGTTCTAAATGAATACTTTGTGTCGATGCTCACTCGTGAGAGGCATGGTGTGGATATACAAAGAAGGAGAAGGACTGTGATAAAATTAAAGAAGTTAACAGACAGAGAGGAGGTTCTGAGTGGTCTGGACAGTTTAAAAGTAGATAAATCTCCAGGGCTGATGGAATGTATCCCAGACCACTCTGAAGCAAGGGAGAAAATAGCAGGGGAGCTAGCAATAGTTTTCAATTCCTCTCTGGTAACAGGAGAGGTTCTGGAGGACTGGAGGATAGCCAATATGGTACCATTATTCAAGGGCTATATATTCCCCATACTGTTATCCTGAACACCACCCCCTGACAACTGTAGTTTCCTCAATTCCAAACCTACAACAGATACAAACTACAACATATCTCCAACAAACCTCTCCCAATTGTGCCCGGTAAAATCTCAATCAAATCCATTTAATCATGTGCATGCTCCTTGACAAAAGCCTCTGCCTCCTCGGATGTATTGAAAAATTATCTTTCAACCGAAAAGTAACTTTTAGACTCACTGGGTACAACACTCCAAACCTGACTTCACTCATGAATAGCGCTGACTTTGCATTATTAAAAGCCGGTTTGAATTACCAAAATCCTCAGGAATTTAAGGACATAAGAACTAGGAGCAGGAGAAGGCCATCTTGCCACTTGAGCCTGGTCCGCCATTCAATGAGATCATGGCGGGTTCTATAAATATCTTATGTGCGATCTTCTCCTACCTGTCACCACCAGACATCCCGTGCTTTCCCTGGTTTATGTCTGTCACTCTTCTTGAAAAGTGGAACCATATTAACTGTCCTCCAATCCCCTGGTTGTTCCACTGTGGCCAGAGTAGAACTTTAAATTTGCGTCAGAGGCCTTGTAATTTCATTCCTTGCCTCCCACAGCAGTCTGCGATACAACTCATCTGGACCCAGGGATTTGTCCATTTTTAAGCCTGCCAAAACCTCCTTGTTCCTTTTGTCAAATTGTTCAACAACCCTTCTCCCCCAATTCTATAGGTGCATCTTCCTTCTCCAAAGTGAAGAGGTGAAGTACTCGTTTGGCACCCTACCAATGTCTTCTGGCTCAAGCACATATTGCCCCCTTGGTCCCTAATGGGTCCTTCTCTTACCTTGGGTACTCTTCCCCTCACTATGCCTATAGATATATTGGGAGTCTCTCTGATCCTACCTACCTCCTAATTGCTTTCTTAAGTTTCCCCTTGCATTTTCTATACTCCACCAGGACCTCTGCTGATTTGCTCCCTTTAAACCTACTGAAAGCCTCTCTTTTCTTTCTTATCCAGTCCTGAATATTCCCTAAACGTACAGGATTCTCTGGGCTTTTAATCCTACATTTCACCCTCAAGGGAACATATTGGTTGGGACTATACCGTCTCCATTTCCTTTTTGAAAGCTTCTCTGCTGCTAATTTTTCCACAAGAAACTGTTTGCAGTCTACCGTGGCCAAATCCTGCTTTATTCTACAAATACCTACCTTCCTCCTCTATCTGCCCTTCTGCCCTCACCCTCCCCCCTCCTCACCCTCCCCCCTCCTCACCCTCCCCCATCTTTTGCAGACCTTATTTCTCCTTTCCCATAAATTTAAATCATAATGTGTTGTGGTCTCTATCACTAAAATGTTCCCCCACTGCCACCTAAAACATCTGTCCGGCTCCGCTCCCCAGAATTAGATCCAACACTGTGCCGCCCCTTGTTGGACCATCCACATATTGACATAAAAAGCTCTCCTGAATACATTTCAAGAAATCTACCCCCTCTATACCCTTTACACTCTGACTATCTCAATTAATGTCAGGAAAACTGAAATCCTCTAATATAATTACCATATTATTAGTTTATACGCTACAGGGAATTATCAGTGTTTTTCAAACTTTTTTCCCCGGGGACCCATTTTTACCAACCGGCCAACCTTCGCGACCCACGCCGGCCAACCTTCGCGACCCACGCCGGCCAACCTTCGCGACCCACGCCAGCCAACCTTCGCGGCCCACGCCGGCCGACCTGCGCGACCCACCTTTTTTTTTTTACCTTGTTTGTTGCTTATAAAAACGGAGAAAATGGTTTTGGGTCTCTTTGGCCCCTCAAAATTGAAATAAAAAGGCTGCATCCTTATAAAAAAGATGCAGCCGCACTGCGCATGCATGCCCGATGATTAGTGCGCATGCGCAGTGCGGCCAAATTTTTTCAAATCTGGTCCTGGCTATTTTGAAGGCCACTCGCAGCCGGCATTATTAACAGCCGGCTGCTTCACGCGGATTTGCGCACTCGGGAGCGCCACGACGGACGGCTCCGCGACCCTCCCGACACCCGCCCGCGACCAGTCGCGGCCCTGAGTTTGACAATGCCTGGTTTACATTACCAACAGCACAATAGCAGTAGGGACCAGGATTCGATTCCCAGCTTGGGTCACGATCTGTGTGGTGTCTGCATGTTCTCCCCATGTCCGCATGGGTTTCCTCGTGGTGCTCCGATTTCCTCCCACAAGTCCTAAAAGATGTACTTGTTAGGTGAATTGGACATTCTGATTTCTCCTTCATTGTACCCGAACAGGCGCCATAGTGTGGCAACTAGGGGATTTTCACAGTAACTTCATTGCAGTGTTAATGTAGGCCTACTTGTGACACTCAAAAAGATTATTATTATCTGCTCCTCTATTGCCTGCTGACTGTTTGGGGGCCTTTAATACATTTCCAGCAATATGACTGCCCCCTTTTTTTAAATTCTGTACTATACCCACAAAGCCTCATTTGATAACCCTTCCAAATATTGTCCCTCCTTCCTGCAGTAGCTGACTCCTTAATTAAAAATGCAGCACCACCTCCTCTTTCACCCCCCTGTCTTGCCTGAAGATCCTACACCTTGGAATGTTGAGTGGACAGTTCTGCCCCTCCTTCAATCCTGTCTCTATGATGGCAACAATTTCACATGTCAATCCACACACCTTAATTTATCAGCCTTACACGCAATACTCATAACATTAAAGCAGAGGCCATCCAGTCTCCCCATACTCCCTTGGAACTCAACATGATTGAGGAGCAGCTATTAAGGACTTCACCTGTGTATGCAGAGGTTTTGTTGCATTTGAAGAACTAAAGCTGTGTAGTGTACCAAAACAAAGCACTGATTAAGTATCCTATTGCCTATTTAGTTAGGAACACCTTATCAATTAGGGTGTTGCCTTGTGGGATTATTTGAAACTGATTGGCAAACCCCAGCTCCAAATCAACATGTCCATGAATAAGGCAAGTTATACACATTACCAACAGTAATCAGGAACATTACAGACTCTGTTTAGTTATCAGATTTATCAAGTGTGCCACCTGGGAGTTCAGTTAGTTCCAGACTTCGATCAACAAGTATATCAACTTCGAGCCACTCCAACCCATGAGGGCTCACTTAACATCTGCCTCCCCCATCCCCTCTGAAAGATAGCCATCAGTTCACAACAGGATCTTTTAAGGGGACCTGTGGAAATGGTTGTTAAGACATATGGAAAAGCTACTTACAAATGAAGGGCCTATTATGTTTCTAAATCAGATCCATTCAATTGCAGAAATGTCAGAGGCTGATTTGGTGGGGCCTATCATACTTGTACAATCAATTATATTCCTGTTTTAAAAATAAATTTAGAGTACCCAATTAATTTTTCCAATTAAAGGGCAATTTAGTGTAGCCAATCAACCTAACCTGCACATCTTTTGGTTGTGGGGCGAAACCCATGCAAACACTGGAAGAATGTGCAAACTCCACACGGACAGTGATCTAGGGCCGGGACCTCGGCACCGTAGGGCAGCAGTGCTAACCACTGCGCCAACATGCCGCCTTCAATCAATTATATTCCTGTTTGCTGAACCCCACAATATTTGTTGAGATAGCTCTGTTGGTGTAACTCCAGAGACATCTGACAGAATAGGTATGAGTTGTCACCGAAATACAGACTTGTTTAAAGATTTAATTATGTGCCTGCCTCATGGACTTGGCCCAGTTACATTGACTGTTGCTTCCATATAAGTCAATTAAATGAACTTCTGCAAATTTGGTTAAATGGAAATCATTTGTTCACATCGGTGTTGGTGTGTTAGCTTTGTATTTTGTCACTGAGATCAGTCCCCCTGTATATTTACAGCTTTTCTATAAGACCTTGTTTGTGATATCCACAAAATTGCAGCAGTTACATTTTGTCCTGACCACTAATCTGACTTTATAGTCCATGCAAAATAATTACTAGGAAACTTGGTATAATTTTATATAGTTTAACTTTTTCTGCACTTTCTGCTCACCCAAGTGAGCAACGTTAGAACTGGGAATCTATGCATTTTCTTTGTCTATTGTCTGTATCCATTCTATGTTCCAAATGGGCTGGATTTGATGCTGGGTGAAGCTCTTCACACCATTGTGTTGGAACATCAAACCACAGAAATGCACCTTGCAACACTTGAGCATGACATTTCCATTTCCCAAACCAGCCACTCTGGCCTCTGTTCGTGAGGTTGCCAATTTGTGCACGGGTAACTTTGGCACTACCTACCTTCACTCCCATGGAACGCAGGCCATCACAGACTGGTCATCAGTACCAAACGACATTTGTTTAACTGCTGTGCAACCCAATATTTTTTAAGACAAAACTTTGCTAAGTATATTGAGGTAGTGTTTAGGCAGCATGCGCCCAGGTCTCAGCGGTACAGCTTGATAGCACTCTGCAAGAATTGTTTATCAGCCGCCTTGAGTGACTTCTATTTGAGGGAAATAATATAAAGTGGATGCCAGACAGTTCCTCACAATGGCAATTCCTGGAGTTTAGGATTTGACCTTGTCTGGCTATTGGATCAGAGTCTCATTACTCTACCAGGCTGTGTGCTGACTCTAAGACTCCATACAATTCTTGCGAGATCTGCAAACTCAGTTTTGCTGCCCAATATAAACTCTGCTTCTTCTATGTTGTAACTGAACTCCTGAAAAAGTTCCACGACATAAAACCCAATTTTGTTCTGCAGTTTCCATTTTTATGCCCAACAGAGGGGAAGAAAATTATTTATTTGTACAATCTCACTAGGCATTGTTTTGTGCATCCAATTGTTGGCGATACAATTTCTGCCTCAACCTGAAAGATAGGAGGCAGAGAATGAGATGTAGATTATGTGCATCTATTGCACACTGTCTCTCACTTATCATAGAATCTCTACAGTGCGGAAGGAGGTCATTCGTCCCATCGAGTCTACATCGACCCTCCAAAAGAGCACACTATCCAGGCCCTTTTATTTCCATGTAGCAGTTTTATTTTCACAAGCATTTTTCCTACCTATCTACATCTTATGTCAAAAGAATAACGAACAGAGTGTGGGACTAAAAGGCCATTGCACTGTCTAAAAACCACCTAGCTACAGCCTCCTTAAGGGCTCGAGTCCTGAGTCCTTCTTTCAGATTATTAGTCAGTCACAGTGATGGCAGCAAGAAGTATCTGATTCATTTCTAATTATGCTCATGCTTTCTACAGTGCATAGCTAACAGTGGATTTTTTTTCAAGATTACTATAGTTTAAAGCACACTGGTTATCTGAAATCTATCACTTCTTAATCTGAGTGGGTCTATTGTCATGATATTTAAGTCTTCTCAAATCACTGCTGTGAAAACTGACCTGTCTCACGAGGGCTTATTTTTGTTTTGTCCTCTGGACTATTTCCAGCCTTAGAAGTCAAGTCCCTGTAGTTGCTCACTAACTAGGTTTTGAAGATCTCTTTTTGTGTGGCTGCTGGGCTGGCACACTTTCATTAAAAAACAGAAATATTTGTGAAATTCAATATTTGATTAAAAACATAGATTCAAAGGCAGGGTGGTTTCCTCATAAGATGCAAGTACTAGAACATAGAACATAGAACAGTACAGCACAGAACAGGCCCTTCGGCCCTCAATGTTGTGCCGAGCCATGATCACCCTACTCAAACCCACATATTCACCCTATACCCGTAACCCAACAACCCCCCCCCCTTAACCTTACATTTTTATTAGGACACTAAGGGCAATTTAGCATGGCCAATCCACCTAACCCGCACATCTTTGGACTGTGGGAGGAAACCGGAGCACCCGGAGGAAACCCACGCACACAGGGGGAGGACGTGCAGACTCCACACAGGCAGTGACCCAGCCGGGAATCGAACCTGGGACCCTGGAGCTGTGAAGCATTTATGCTAACCACCATGCTACCCTGCTGCCCTACTAAATGGCTTATATCCCAACTATTTTGCTGCCAAGTTCAAAAATATGCCTTTACACATTGATGGCAGCACATTGAAATTAATGATAAGTTACTGCTGTCTCCAGCAACCATTGATCGAGCTGGATTTCACTGGACCTTCAGAGACCATGGACGTTGCAGGCTTGTACATTGATTAAGAATCGGTGTGGTTTCCAAAAAAAAGAATGCACGCATTAGTCTTTCAGTCATTCCGGTGGTAGAGTCTGTGTGACAGCACAAAGCAGGTCGGTCCCACAGCACTAACCGCCTTCATATTAGAAAACCATACCTACTACTTTGCATGCTTACAGGCTCGGAGGAGTCCATTCATCCATTCACCATACGCCTTATTTAATGGACAAATTTCAGATTTACAGAGAATGGACCCCTCATCTTGTTATTAGCGCTACTTGCTTTTGATTTAGCTATAATTTCTATGCATCAGCTATGGCTCAGCATTCACGCATTCATGTCCAAGACAATTTGTAGGTTCAAGTCCCACTTTAGTCTGACGCATATATAATTTATACTGATATTCCACTGCTGCACTGTTGGAGGCAGTGTTTTTCAGATAAGACATCAAAGCAACTGACGTCATGTCTGCTATTTTGGGTGAAAGGAGAAGATATTATTATCTTATTTGAAGAAGTGTATGGGACTTTCCACAGGTGTTCTCAGTCAAAACTGCGAAAACATTACCTGATTATTTGTCATATTGGTCGTTGCTGTGTGAAATTTGCAACTACTTTTCTCTACATTGCAACAGTGATTACCTTCAAAAGTACTTAACTGACTATGAAGTGCTTTGAGATATCCGAAGGCTGCCAAATGTGCTATAAAAATGCAAATTCTTCTTGCGAAACTTCACTGTACGCAAATAGACTGCTGCATTGGTTGACCGAACAGCAACGTCAAACCTGCAAAGAAATTCATTGTGAAGTGTCGTGGAATTTCTGAGGCTTTGGAAAGTATGTAAATGCAAGTTTTTTTCTTTTATGGAAAATGAAGAGTTGAAGAGCGGGCGGTACGATAGCAAAGTGATTGGCATAGTTGCTTCACAGCTCCAGGGTCCCAGGTTTGATTCCCAGCTTGGGTCACTGTCTGCGCGGAGTCTGCAAGTTCTCCCCGTGTCTGTGTGGGTTTCTGCCGGGTGCTCCGGTTTCCTCCCACAGTCCAAAGATGTGCAGGTTAGGTGGATTGGCCACACTAAATTGCCCTTAGGTTAGGTGGGGTTACTGGGTTACGGGGACAGGGTGGAGGTGTGGGCTTAAGTAGGGTGCTCTTTCCAAGAGCCGGTGCAGGCTCGATGGGCCACATGGCCTCCTTCTGAACTGTAAACTCTATGATCTATGAAATATATTCGATCTACTCTCCATAGCAATCATCTATTTTATGCCAACAGCCTCTTGTCAGCAGATGTAACAAAGCTCACTTCCAGCTCCATGCAGGGTTTTCCTATCACTTAAAAACATTATCGAGGGTGGCACTGGGGCGCAGTGGTTAGCACTGTTGCCTCATGGTGCTGAGGACCCGAGTTCTATCCCAGCCCCAGGTCACTGTCCGTGTGAAATTTGCTTATTCTCCCCGTGGCTGCGTGGGCCTCACCCTCACAACCCCAAAAGATGTGCAGGGTAGGTGAATTGGCCGTGCTAAATTGCCCCCTTAATTGGAAAATAAAAAATTGGATACTCTAAATTTATTTTTCAAAATTAAGAGTACTTTTGACTCATTCTCAGGAATTCCATTGGCACATTATAATCAACTCCTGTTCTCCATATTATTATCAGGAGTAGAACATAATCGTGGACTGGGGAAATCCTTGTGTTGTGTCCACTTGGACCTATGGAGCAAAACTAAGTCCTAAAGTTGTGGATTTGTGTCCTTCTCTACATTGGCTGTGCCAGGACAGAGAATTTTAATTGCACAAGTGAATCAAGAAATTTTCCTTGACTCGTGCCGTTTGAGCCAATGATGTGAGAATATTTTGGAATGAGTATGTTGATATATGTTTTGATATCAATACGCACATAAACATGGCGATGATGTTTCTGCTTTTATCACTTGGAGTTTAAATTCAAATTGCAATGATTTATGTACATCTTTAAATATTACCCCTGCTCTTTACCCACCAACTGCTTCTTCCTTTGCAATTCCTGGTCACGTTTTGGCAGTGAAAGCAAAAACCTTTATGAATCAAAATGGTTTTTTAAAAAAATATATTTTTGACTGCAAAGGTAGATAACTCCCCACTGAGGCCTGAGGCCCTAACGGCACCTGTCCCACACTGATCTTCAGCCAGTGATTCTGCTATTTAATTCTTATTTCTTTTGGAGCAGCAACTGGCCAAAACCAGGCACCATTTTATACAACATCTGTCTCTGCAACATAACAGCAAAGGTATTTTGGCTCATTCAGTCTTTTTTTCCCTGATGGCTTCAGGTTATGGGCAGTATTAAAGCCTGGAAATTCTGTTGTTGATCCATTTTGTCTATGGTGATCATTTTTTAATTGAACATTCACAGATCCTTGTGGAGCAATGGTTTGATAAGCTTTTGCGATTTATCCTCGGGCAACTTTTTGTCTTTTTTTAAAAAATTAGTTTTCTCTTTTGTGTGTTCCCTTCATCCATTATTAGCATACAGTCTCTCAGGTGGCCTCTGCTAACTTATCCCAGTGTCTGTTCTTCACGAGTCAGGCCAAGCAATGAGTTTCAGCCAATTGATGGAGCTGAGAGACATAGACCATATTTTGGGGAACGGTCACTCAAAAAAGCTTCTCTACATTTGTTGAAACATTGGACAACTGTTGTCTTTCCAGAGATACCCTGACTTATCCTTTAGCAAGGTTTGAAAAATATCTCTGAGGTAAATGATATGCCAGATGGACTTGTCCACAGTTGACCCAAATATTGCCAACTCGTCCTTCAAGGGGCATCACAGCTAAGCCCAAAACTCTCATAAGGTGGACGAGTTAATTTGGCACATTAACAATTAGCTGCAATATATTTGCAGGTTTTGGTGCAAGGCAAATCAAGGCATTCTTGGATGGAAGATATTTGCCAGTTTTATCAACAAACACAGCAGAATCTTTTATGTGACTGTCTAGAATTTGTGTTGGTATCTTTGGTCTGGAGAGGGAAATGTCAGCCCACTTCTAGTTCCACATGTGACCCTGTTGGATGCGTGGGAACCTGTGGTGAGGCAGCAAGCTGTATGATCAGAGGGTTCTTGTTCTTGATTGCCTTTTTACATATTTCTAATAAGAGTAAAAGTGGCCTGAAAAGCCTTGATTCCCTCTGTGCTATAGAATCCGAATATGTATAATGGTTTATAATGCATAATATAAGTCAGAAAAAGTGAATTAAATTTTATTTTATGTATTAATTTCCAAATATTGGTTTAATGCTGAATCACTATATTTAGAACTCATAATAGGAAGGTCAGTGATAGAACTAGTGAAATGAGTCACAAAAATACAGTGGTGCATGGGAAGTATTATAATTATTGCATGTTTTTTTTTCAAACAGTTGAGATGATGAAGCATGTAAGTTTGGGAAAGTATTATAATTATTGCATGTTTTCTTTTCAAACAGTTGAGATGATGAAGTACGTAAGTTTGGGGTTTTCACCAACTTGCTCACTGTGGAATCAGATGCAGGTTTACTGAAAGCATGTACAAGAGCAGATATGTACAGTTTAATTTGACTTCTCTTTTCTTTCTTGGCCTAGAATTGAACAACTTTGACTGCATTTTCAATTATATAGGCCGTACAACCGAATTATGTAGAGTTACGTACATAGAATTACAGATATGTGGAACTTAGAGCACAGAAACAGGATACTGAGCCCAGCAGGTCTGAATTGCTATCTCATAGATTCCCTACGGTGCAGAAAGAGGCCATTCGTCCCATCAGGTCATCACTGTCCCCCTGAAAGGCAACCCTACCTTGGCCCATCCCCCACTCTATCCCCGTAACTCCGCTTAATCTTCACATCTTTGGACGTTAAGGAGCAATTTAGCATGGTCAGTCCACCTAACCTGCAAATATTTTGACTGTGAGAGGAAACTGGAGCACCCGGAGGAAACGCGCAAGCCCCACTCCCCTCTCATTGGGGGAGCTCATATTCCTTAAGTAACTTGGGGTAACCAATTGGCCCCAGCCAATAGGATCCGGGCAGGTTATAAAAGAACCAAAATTTTAAAGTTGCAATCGTTAATTTGTGCAGTTTCCAAGCTTAGTAACATAAAGGCAGTGGTATGCTTCCCAATGCTCCAGAACTTGCCTGGAGTGGCAGTTCACAGTCAGATTGTCGCTCCACACCTCTTTAATTTCACCGCACATTTCTCACCCAGACCTCTGATCTGGGCCTGATGAGAAATATGCAGTGCAGCAGCTCCAGAGTCCTTCAATGCAGGGCAGCAGCACAGGGAAGTGAAGACACACCCCTTTTTCTACAGCACTAGCTGGTGTGGGGGTTAGTCAGGTGGTCGTGGGAGGGGGCCTCGGTTAACTTAGTTTTGGGAGTAGTGAGGGGGTTGGTGGCCGAGAGGTCAGTGCCAAAGTTACCCAGGAGTTAGAATATGTTTTAATCCTTCTAACTTTTCCTGGGTAACTTTTCTGCTAAGCGAGTTGGAACCATCCAAAGTCTCTGATTTAAATTGGAGTTTCAGATGGTTCCAGGTGCAAGATAATTGCCCAACAACGTTTAAACTTGCAGGGAATTCCTATGCACCCTTTTTTTATTTTAAGAAAGGGAATTTGTCGATGGTTTTTGATTCTGTTGTTAAATCTATGCCAGGCATTGTTTGATTCAGTACTAGATTTGCATATAAAGAGTCAACTGGGACACTGGGATATTAGCACACCCCTCCCCAGTGCTCAATATTTTACACTGATTCTCGGCCCATCAATAACTCAAATTTAACATTACAAACCATAACAGGGCACACACCTAATCTCTGTAGCCTCCTCCAACCATAACAGAGTCCAAGAACTCTGCATTCCTCCAACACCGATCTTTTGTATCACCCCCACTTCTTTCGCCTTGCTGTTAGTGGCTCTGCCTTCAGCTGTCTAGGCCTTAAACTATGGAATTCCCTTTCTAAATCCCACCACCTGTTTCTCCTCCTCTTTTAGCTCGAGGACAATTTCTGCCTGACTTGATCACACTCCTGTGAAACACCTCAGGACATTTTGCCACATTAAAGACACTTCATGAAGTCAATATGTTGTTGAAAAACCTTTCAACAGTGACATTTGTCTTAAACACCAAGTTAGTAAAAAAACTTTCAAGTTTCTTTTTTTATCACTGATCAATTCAAAGTGCAGTGACGGAAGAAAATCCATCTTCATCCCCTATTAATATTCCAGACCAGACCCAGTCAGTGGCTAGGATACTGGACCTAAACCCCAGTATTTTAATTTATTTTGTAAGATTGTGCGGAAAGAATACTTCGCTCCAGGAGTGAATGCACGAATAAAATAGAGATTTGGTATTTGTAAAACAAAACTTTATTATTAACACAATATTAAACTCTTTAATCTCACACCCAAAAATAGCTTGTGATTACCCCTTAAACAATACTACTAAATACAGTAACTACAATGCTCTTAATTACTATCTTCAACTTTTTTTCGGCTTCCCCTTGCCCTCAGGAAAATCTGCACTGCTTTAAATGCTATTAATCTTTTTAACTTCTCCATTGTGAGAGCAAAATACCTTACTTGTGGCTTCCATATTAGCCAGACCAGAACTCAACTCAAAATCTTTCTCAAAATGTCTAAATACCTTAGCTCCACCCAGCAATGACACAACCCCCCCCCCCCTCCCCCGTTCCTCCCCAAGCTGAAAACAATTTTATTCCCCAGGATCAAAACACATTAACTCCCCCAGGACTCCCTCTAGTCAAACAACAGTGCATTAGCCCAGGCTTTTACGATGGTCAATTTCACCTCTGGCTAATAAAAGCTTTCTGGTCTTGTAAAACCAGATTATTTTTAAAGACATGACTACTGCAGTCAAACACACTCTAACCCAAGCATTTAACTCTTAAGTTGTCAAATATTTATAATCCAATATATCTAAAACCCTGCATTCGTCACACACCTTCGGTGGTATTGAATTTCTCTTTAAAAATGTTCATCCTTCAAAAATGCAGTTTTTGTATCGATCGGCATATTCCTAAGCAATACGTGACTGAGACCTGAGAAAATGTTCAAGATCACTTTTCTTTCATTGGGGAAGTCCGTTCTGGCATCTTAATCACCAAGTCTCTCTTTGAAATCCTGAGCCATGCATTCTAGATGGGGAGAATGTGCAGACTCTGCACAGACAGTGACGCAAGCGGGAATCGAACCTGGGACACTGGTACTGAAAAACAACAGTGCTAACCACTGTGCTACCATGCCGCCCATATATATATATATATATATATATATGCCAATTGCTTACTTTCACCGCACACCTGATCTTGTTTTAATTCGGAAGTGACAATGCCATATCTTGTTTTTTCTACGGTATGGACGTAACCAATCTCAATTCCATTTCTACTTCAATTTTCGGAAGTTCAGATTCGGAGAACATAGGTGGAAAATCATACCTTATCAGCCATTCTTCTTAAAAGCAACTCGGCTTGTAGCCTTCTGTCTGTCAAATAAATCTTTGTTTCTAAGCTCTTAGGCAACCATCCTCTGTTACTATGTTAACTGGATCTAAGCCAGCTGGTGAAGTATGAAATAAAACATAAATCTCCTCTTTAATAGTAGGTTTATTGACAGAATGCAGCCTGACATTTCTCTTCCCCTTAACCAGTACCCCAGTACCTTAGCTGACTTTTTATGTGATCCCAATCCTTAATCAAACAATGTCCATCACCTACATATCTTGAAAAAGATACAGTGATCAAAAAATAATTGACAAAAGAGAACAGGACTCGGTACAAGTCAGGATACAACAGCAGTGTTAGGGATGACATTTTCTCACCTTGAGTATTGGAACCAAAACATTATTGTCACCTGGAAAAACAGGACAGATTGTTTTCCAACACTATGTACTTCATGCAATATTGTTAAACCTTTTTATTTGAGAAAGGGGTGGCATATTCTAACTTATTACACCATGGCTTCATACAACTTTGATTTTAGGAAATCAGACATATTACCTATTTTATAGCACTTCAAGTTTATCAAGGCCTACCATGGATGATTGAGTCATTGCTTGCTCCTGCCCCCACCTCCAGTCTGTTGTTGCTGTAGGGGATCCAACTGATTATGCATTCCAGGCAGAAATTCTTGTACCTTTGTGAAATCAAGTAATCTTGCTTCCAGTTTCCAGCAGAGCTCTATCCCCTAGAGCCACAACAGGTTCAGGAAGGCACAAGGAGGTTGCCACGGTAACTTGGGGGCTGGAAAGAGATCCCCAATTGGGACACCAGCAGGGAGTGGAGAAGAATGCCAGCTTTTTAAGTGTAGGAAAGAGGAAAGGGATGACATGCCAATTTAAATTCTGGAGGTGAGAGAAGAGTGTTCGTGACACCTGAGAAAAGTGGGAGGGAAAGATGCCTGGTAGAGGGGCAGCAGGGTAGCATGGTGGTTAGCATAAATGCTTCACAGCTCCAGGGTCCCAGGTTCGATTCCCGGCTGGGTCACTGTCTGTGTGGAGTCTGCACGTCCTCCCCCTGTGTGCGTGGGTTTCCTCCGGGTGCTCCGGTTTCCTCCCACAGTCCAAAGATGTGCGGGTTAGGTGGATTGGCTATGTTAAATTGCCCGTAGTGTTCTAATAAAAGTAAGGTTAAGGGGGGGGGGGGTTGTTGGGTTACGGGTATAGGGTGGATACGTGGGTTTGAGTAGGGTGATCATGGCTCGGCACAACATTGAGGGCCGAAGGGCCTGTTCTGTGCTGTACTGTTCTATAGTTGGGAGGAGAAAATGATGTCAGTATCCACGGTCTTGAGGAGTCTGTGTGATAACTAAGGTTCGGGCCACTGTAAATTGGAATGGGACGAAAATGCTTCTGTCACTGGTGACCAGGTCAATAGCCCGAAACGTCTGGATAGTCATACACCCCAAGATCCACTGCAGATGCCTTTGGAATTTCTGACACACTGACTGACAGCACAGGAATTTCCCAGAAGGGTTGGACTTATGATGGACAATTCTCCTGAATCTGGAACCCTTGAAAATTGTTTCCAACTGTGAGGTAGAGTCAGAGACTTCAGAGGGTCCTGACTTACTTTTCTGGATAGGTATGAAATGTTAGATACAAAAAAATATTTCCAACTTCTGGGTAACTGATTCTGACCCCCACACTGCACCTCTAACCCGATCCTCCGATCCCCCCCACCCCCCGAATGCATCCCACTCCGCCAACAGCCCCCCGAACCGACGACCTCCAGCAACATACCCCACAGATCACCTGACTATCCCCTCACGCCTGACTTCCCACTGACCACGCGACTACCCCTAACCATCTGTCTACTCTCCCGACCCACACAAATCCTTCACCCACTCTTGCCTCCCACCCATGCACTTTTTTTTAAAAAATAATTTTAATTCAAATTTTCACAAAATATCAATAGAAAATACAAAAAGAAAAGAGGAAACAAACCCCCCCCCCCCATATATACAAAAAAGAAATACATTAACACCCGTCATCAACAATCAACAAGTATACACACCCCTTCAACACAAAAGAAAGAGACAAACCCCCGCCCCACCCCCGGGTTGCTGCTGCTGCTGCTGGCCTTTTTCTAACGTTCTGCCAGGAAATCTAGGAATAGTTGCCACCTCTTGAAGAACCCCTGCACCGATCCCCTTAGGGCAAATTTCACCCTCTCCAATTTAATGAACCCCGCCATATCGTTGATCCAGGCCTCCACGCCCGGGGGCCGCGCATCCTTCCACTGAAGAAGAATCCTCCACTGGGCTACCAGGGACGCAAAGGCCAGAATACCGGCCTCTTTCACCTCCTGCACTCCCGGCTCCTCTGCAACCCCAAATATTGCGAGCCCCCAGCCCGGTTTGACCCTGGATCCTACCACCCTCGACACGGTCCTTGCTACGCCTTTCCAAAATTCCTCCAGCGCTGGGCATGCCCAGAACATATGGGCATGATTTACTGGGCTTCCTGAGCACCTAATACACCTGTCCTCACTCCCAAAAAACCGGCTCATCCTTGTCCCGGTCATGTGAGCCCTATGCAGCACCTTAAATTGTATGAGGCTGAGCCTAGCACAAGAAGAGGAGGAGTTCACCCTCCCCAGGGCGTCCGCCCACGTCCGCTCCTCGATCTCCTCACCCAGCTCCTCCTCCCACCTACCCTTCAGCTCCTCCACCAAGGCCTCGGCCTCCTCCTGCATCACTTGGTACATTGCCGAGATCCTCCCCTCTCCAACCCACACCCCCGAGAGCACCCTGTCCTGGACCCCGCGAGGCGGCAACAGTGGGAACTCCGCCACTTGCCACCTGACAAACGCCCTTACCTGCATATATCTGAAGGTGTTCCCCGGGGGGAGCCCGAACTTCTCCTCCAACTCACCCAGGCTCGCGAACTTCCCATCACAAACAGGTCCCCCATCTTCCTAATACCTGCCCTGTGCCAACTCAGGAACCCGCCGTCAATTCTCCCCGGGACAAACTGGTGGTTTCCCCCATATCGGGGACCCCACCAAGGCCCCCATCTCCCCCCCTGTGACGTCTCTATTGCCCCCACATTTTGAGGGTAGTCGCCACCACCGGGCTCGTGGTATACCTCGTTGGAGAGAGTGGCAGCGGCACCGTCACCAGCGCCTCCAGGCTCGTGCGCACACAGGATGCCACCACCATCCTCTTCCATGCTTCCCCTTCCCCCTCCATCACCCACTTGCGCACCATCGCTGCATTGGCAGTCCCAGAATACCCACAGAGGTTGGGCAGCGCCAGCCCCCAATCCCTACCCCGCTCCAGGAACACCCTTCTCACCCTCGGGGTCTCCTGCGCCCACGCAAACCCCATAATGCTCCTATTAAACCGTCTGAAGAAGGCCTTCGGGATAAGGATGGGGAGGCACTGGAACAGGAACAGAAATCTTGGGAGCACCGTCATCTTGACTGACTGCACCCTACCCGTCAAAGACAGCGGCTGCATGTCCCACCTCTTAAACTCCTCCTCCATTTGCTCCACCAGCCTCGTGAGGTTAAGCTTATGCAAGGCCCCCCAGCTCCTGGCCACATGGACCCCCAAGTACCTGAAGCTCCTCTCCGCCCTTTTTAATGGGAGCTTACCAATCCCCCCCTCCTGATCCCCTGGGTGAACAACGAACAGCTCGTTCTTCCCCATGTTGAGTTTGTACCCTGAGAAACCCCAAACTCACCTGAGAATCCTCATTACCTCCGGCATCCCCCCCACCGTGTCTGCCACATACAACAACAAGTCATCCGCATAGAGCGACACTCGGTGTTCCTCCCCACCTCGCACCAGCCCCCTCCCTCAACTCCATGGCCAGGGGTTCAATTGCCAGCGCAAAAAGCAGGGGGGACAAGGGACACTCCTGCCTCGTCCCTCGGTATAGCCAAAAATACTCCGACCCCCTCCTATTCGTGGCCACACTTGCCACCGGGGCCTCATATAACAGCCTCACCCACCTGACAAACCCTTCCCCAAACCCAAACCTTTTCAGCACCTCCCACAAGTACCCCCACTCTACACTATCGAAGGCTTTCTCCGCGTCCATCGCCACCACTATCTCCGCCTCCCCTTCTACCGCCGGCATTATTATAACATTCAAAAGCCTCCGTATGTTAGTATTCAACTGCCTCCCTTTCACGAACCCCGTTTGATCCTCGTGAATAACCTGCGGCACACAGTCCTCTATCCTCGTGGCTAAAATCTTCGGCAACAACTTGGCGTCTACATTTAAGAGTGAGATCGGCCTGCATGACCCACACTGCAGGGGATCCTTGTCCCGCTTAAGGATCAAGGAAATCAGGCCCGAGACATCGTCGGAGGCAAAGCCCCTCCTTCCCTTGCCTCATTGAACGTCCTAATCAACAGAGGGCCCAGCAGGTCTGCATACGTCTTATAGAATTCGACCGGGAATCCATCCGGCCCCGGTGCCTTCCCCGGCTGCATGCTCCCTATCCCTTTGACCAACTCCTCCAGCCGAACCGGCGCCCCCAGCCCCTCCACCTGTCCGTCCTCCACTTTCGGGAATCTCAGCCGGTCCAGAAAACGCCCCATTCCCTCTCTTCTCCCCCCCCCCCCCCCCCCCCCCCCCCCCCCTCCAGTGGGGGTTCGGATAGATACAGTTCCTCATAGAAGTCCCTCCCAGACCGTCCCCACTCGGACCTCCCCATTGTCATTGACCTCCAGGTACCTCTCAATATATCCTCGGACCCGCCCGCCCACCTCCTCGTCCGCCAGCAACCCCACCTCTAAGCGCCAAAGCGGACGCTGGTCTCTGTCCTCCCCCAGCTCGAGGTCCACCCAATGCGGGGCATGGTCCGAAATGGCTATCGCCGAGTACTCAGTATCCTCCACTCTTGCAATCAGCGCCCTACTCATAACACAAAAATCAATCCGGGAATAGGCCTTATGCACATGGGAGAAGAATGAAAAATTCTCTGGCCCTCGGTCTCGCAAACCTCCATGGGTCAACCCCTCCCATCTGGTCCATAAACCCCCTCAGCACCTTAGCCGCTGCTGGCCTCCTATCCATCCTGGATCTGGATCGATCCAGTGCCGGATCCAGCACTGTGTTGAAATCGCCCCCATTATCAGGCCCCCCGTCTCCAAGTCTAGAATCCGGCCCAACGTGCGCCGCATGAAACCCGCATCGTCCCAATTCGGGGCGTATACATTGACCAGCACCACCCGCTCCCCCTGCAGCTTGCCACTTACCATCACATACCTCCCGCCACTGTCTGCCACAACGTTCGACGCCTCGAACAACACCCTCTTCCCCACCAGGGTCGCCACCCCCCGATTCTTTGCATCCAGCCCCGAATGAAACACCTGGCCTACCCATCCCTTCCGCAATCTAACCTGATCCGCCATCTTCAGGTGCGTCTCCTGAAGCATGACCACATCCGCCTTCAGCCCCTTCAGGTGCGCAAACACGCGGGCCTGTTTGACCGGCCCATTCAGTCCCCTTACATTCCAGGTTATCAGCCGGATCAGGGGGCTACCTACCCCCTCCCCCGCCGACTAGCCATTACCCTTCCTCAGCCTGCCATGTGCCCCCCCCCCCCCCGCTCGGCCCGTTCCCCATGGCGGCAGACCCCCATCCCAACCCCCTCTACCTGCTCCAGCTCCCTCTTGGCCATTACAGCAGCAACCCAGTGCCCTACCCCACTCCCCCAGCTGGGACCCCCCCTAGCTGCATTGCTCCCTCCATTGCACTCTCTAAGTCAGCTGACTCCTGCTGACCCCGCCCACTCCCGCCACTCCTTCGACCCCTCCCAGCGTGGGGCTTCCCCTCCTCCCCATTGCCCACCAGCAGGTTCTCGTCCTCCCCCTACCGCTCAGCGCGGGAAAAAGCCCGTCCTTCCCAGCTCCGGCCCCGCCCCCTTCAGCCCTCAGCGCGGGAGGAAGCCCGCGCTTTCCACCTGCCCGACCCCGCCTCTGACACCGTTCCCTTTACCGACCCGGTCTCCTCACGGGGCCCCAACCCCCCTTCCCGCCATCAACCCCCCACACAGCAGGTCTGCCCCCCTCCCAGAGCCCATCCAACAGACCCAAGCAAAAACAGTGCCCCACCCACCCTAAAAGCAACAAAGAACCAACAATAAACAGAGAACCCCCCCCTCAAAATGTAACACAGCTACACACAAACCCCCGTACCCAACCCTCAGTTTGAGTCCAATTTTTCGGCCTGTACGAAGGCCCACGCCTCCTCTGGGGACTCAAAGTAAAAGTGTCGGTCCTTGTAGGTGACCCACCGGCTGCAGCATGCCGAACTTCACTCCCTTCCTGGGGGCCTTCGTCCGGTTGTACCCAGCCCTCTTCTTTGCCACCTCCGCACTCCAGTCCTGGTAGATCCGTACCTCCGCATTCTCCCACCTGCTGCTCCGCTCCTTTTTGGCCCACCTGAGCACACACTCCCGGTCAGCAAACCGGTGGAACCGCGCCAGCACCGCCCGTGGTGGCTCATTAGGATTGGGCCTTCTCGCCAATACTCTGTGTGCCCCCTCCAGCTCCAGGGGCCCCTGGAAGGACCCAGCTCCCATCAGCGAATTTAGCATGATGACCACATAGGCCCCCACGTCCGACCCCTCCAGCCCCTCCGGAAGGCTCAGGAACCGCAGATGTTTCCGCCTCGAACAGTTCTCCATCTCCTCGAACCTCTCCTGCCATTTTTTATGGAGCGCCTCGTGCGCCTCCACCTTCACCGCGAGGCCTAAGATCTCGTCCTCGTTTTCGGAGACTTTTTGTCGGACCTCTAGGATCGCCGCACCCTGGACCGTCTGGGTCTCCAGCAGCTTATCAATTGAAGTCTTCATCGGCTCCAGCAGCTCCGCTTTAAGCTCCCTGAAGCAGTGCTGAAGAGCCTCCTGCTGCTCCTGTGCCTAGGTCTCTGCCCGCCGCCATCTTGTGCTTCGTCCCTTGCACCTGCTTTGGCTTTGCTACCACTCTTTTACTCGCCCCACTCCTGGTCCAGGCCATACACTGCTGGGGAAATGTTGCTGACTCCTTCCCACGTCGGGAAACATCGGAAAAGTACCGCTGGGGGCCCTAAAAAGAACCCAAAAGTCCGTTCCTAGCGGGAGCTGCCGAACGTGCGACTTAGCTCCGCATAGCCGCAACCGGAAGTCCCACCCATGCACTTGCCACCCTACCCCATTATCCATCTAACTGCCACCCTCCCCTTCACCCACTCGCATGCCTCCCTGTCCCCCACCCACTTCTCTGCCACCCTAACCCCTCACCCACCTGTCTTTTAACCCCTCACCCACTTAATGTTCACACTTAATCTTCTCTTTATAGCTTCTTAAAGTGGATTTGTGAAATTTAAAGCCCACACTTAATGAAATAGAGCAGCCAATGCTGTAAAAAGGGGGCAGGGCTTCCATCATGATTCTCTCCACTGCTGTCTGTGAGCATTTCTGAAGGACCCACCATCAGAAAATGGGCCCAATGAAAGGTAAGTGCATAATTCTTTTTGTCTGATCTGGGTGGGAAATAATGATTTTGCTGCAAAAGAGAATCTCTGGGCCCTATATCCTCTTGAAGCTAGCTCCATAGCATTAAGAAAAAATTCCTGCAAAATCAGTTGCAATGGACTGGACACTATCTGGGTAGCTGACCATGCCTTGTTTAAACCTCTGGACTGCCAGCTCAACCAAACCATTTGAGGATGGATGGTATGGAGCGGTTCGTACATGTTTCACCCCCGTTGGTACAAATAAACACCTGTAATTCCTCACTGGTAAAGAGGTTCCATTGTCTGTAACAAGCACCTCTGCAATCCCATGTGTGCAGAATGATTGATGCAATTTTTCCGCGGTGATTCGTAAGGTGGTGGAAGACATTTGGTGCAAGTCCATCCACTTTGAGTGAGCATCTAAGAGGAGTAGAAACATTGCCCCTATAAAGGTCCCGGCAAAATCAGCATGCGAGGATACCCAGGGGCATCCTGGCCATTCCCAAGTATGGAGTGAGCTGGCGGAGGCTGTCCCTGGAAAGCTGGACATTACAGTACAATTTGCTCAATGTCACTGCCGAGTCCTGGCCACCACACGTAGCTCCTTGCAAGCATTTTCATCTTGGAAACACCCTGATGTCCGTTGTGCAATTTTTGCAAGATTATGCGCTGACCCAGCGCGGGATGACCAAACGAGCTTCCCACAGGAGGATGCCATCCTCCACACTGAGCTCCTGCTTCTTTGCAAGATAGGCCCATAGCTCCTCAGGGGGTTTTCCTTGTGACATGCCAAGCAGGACGTGGTGCAATTTTTGCCAACGTAGTGTCCCTTTGGGTCCATGAGCGGATTTGTGTGGCTGCCACGGGTAGGGTGTCCATGAAATTCAATGTCAATGCAACTTTGCCCGCTACTGACGAAGACGGGGGCTTGCAGGAAGTGGAAGTCGGCTGAGGGCAAATATGCATGCACGATCTGTGTGGCTGGACGATGTTCAACTGTGTACTTATATGCCACCAACAGCAATGTCCATCATGTGATTCTAGCTGAGGCTATTGGCGGAATCATTTCACCTTCCTTCAAAAGGCCATGATGTGGAGATGCCGGCGTTGGACTGGGGTGAGCACAGTAAGAAGTCTTACAACACCAGGTTAAAGTCCAACAGGTTTGTTTCAAACACGAGCTTTCGGAGCACGGCTCCTGAAGAAGGAGCCGTGCTCCGAAAGCTCGTGTTTGAAACAAACCTGTTGGACTTTAACCTGGTGTTGTAAGACTTCTTACTGTTCAAAAGGCCAAGTGAGGGCTTATGGTCCATGATCACTGAAATAGCGCCCATAGAAACATCTGGGTGAAACATCTTCACTGTGTATATCATGGCAGGTCCTTCCTTTTTTTAAAAATAATTTTTATTGGAATTTTTTTGAAAAATATATATCAACAGAACAATAATAACAATAACAACTAGGCTACTAGGGACGCAAAGGCCAAAACATCGGCCTCTTTCGCTTCCTGCACTCCCGGCTCCACCCCAACCCCAAAAATTGCGAGTCCCCAGCCTGGCTTGACCCTGGATCCCACCACCCTCGACACCGTCCTCGCCACCCCCTTCCAGAACTCATCCAGTGCCGGGCATGCCCAGAACATATGGGCATGGTTCGCTAGACTCCCCGAACACCTGACACACCTGTCTTCGCCCCCAAAGAACCTACTCATCCTAGACCCGGACATGTGGGCCCGGTGCAGCACCTTGAACTGGATGAGGCTAAGCCTCGCACATGAAGAGGAGGAGTTCACCCTCTCCAGGGCGTCCGCCCATGTCCCCTCCTCAATCTGCTCCCCCAGCTCCTCTACCGACGCCTCCTCCACCTCCTGCATCACCTGGTAGATGTCAGACACCTTCCCATCCCCGACCCACACCCCCGAAAGCATCCTATTCCTTACCCCCCGCGGGGGCATTGAAGGGAACCCCTCCACCTGTCGCCTAGCAAACACCTTGACCTGAAGGTACCTGAACATATTCCCCGGGGCGAGCTCAAACTTCTCCTCCAGTTCACCCAGGCTCGCAAACCTCCCGTCAATGAACAGGTCTCCCAACTTCCTAATGCCCGCCTTGTGCCACCCCAGGAACCCGCCATCCATGTTCCCTGGGACAAACCGATGGTTCCCCCGCAGCGGGGCCTCCACCGAGCCCCCCACTTCCCCCCCCTGTGTCGCCTCCACTGCCCCCAAATTTTGAGGGTAACTGCCACCACCGGGCTCGTAGTGTACCTCGTTGGAGGGAGCGGCAACAGCGACGTTACCATTGCCTTCAAGCTCGTGCCTCCACAGGACGCCATCTCCATCCGTTTCCATGCTTTCCCCTCCCCATCCATTACCCACTTACGTACCATCGAGACGTTAGCCGCCCAATAGTACCCAGAGAGGTTGGGCAGTGCCAACCCCCCTCTATCCCTGTCCTGCTCCAAAAAGACCCTCCTTACCCTCGGAGTCCCATGCGCCCAAACAAATCCCAGAATGCTGCTGTTCACCCACCTAAAAAAGGCCCTCGGAATGAAAATGGGGAGGCACTGAAACAAAAACAAAAACCTCGGGAGCACCGTGGCAAGTCCTTCCTTAATTAGCACGTGGCGGTGGTCTGACCGAGATAGATAGGTTCTTGATTAATACGGGGATCAGGGGTTATAGGGAGAAGGTAGGAGAATGGAGATGAAAAAAAAAATCAGCCATGATTGAATGGCGGAGCAGACCCGATGGGCCAACTGGCCTAATTCTGCTCCTGTGTCTTATGGTCTTATGGCCAGGGTTCTGGAACTTACACAGTCAACTGCTCTGTCCCATCGTCCCACAGGTGGGACAGCACTGCCCCAATGCCATAAGGGGAGGCATCACACGTAAGGACAAATGATCTCGAATGTTTGTAGTACATCAATAGTGTAGATGACAACTGTCATTCACTCTAGCGAATGCTTCCTCCTGCAGCATTTTCTATGCCCATTTTTGTTTTTAGTTCAATTTCAATAGTGCATGCAGGCATGCCAGCAGGGTATCCAGGGTAAGCATCCAGGAATAATTGATTAACCCCAAAAACGACCTCAGCTCTGTGGTGTTTCAGGTGACGGGTCTCCCCTGATAGCCTGAATTTTTTCCTCCATCGGGTGCAAGCCATCCTTTTTGATGCAGTATCCAAGGTGTGTGATTATTTTCACCTGGAAAACACACTTTCCTCTCTTCAGGCAAACGTCTCCGTAGGAGGACCGCTTCCAAATTGCCTAGGTGCTCTTTCTCAGTGGCTCCTGTAATGAACACATTGTCCAAGTAGACAGTCACCTGGGGAAGCCCTTGAAGGGTGTTTTCCATCACCCGCTGGAAAATTGGACATGTTGATGACACCCCAAAGGAAGCCGAATATACTCGTATAATCCACTGTGGGTGTTATTGGTGGCACACCTTCATGACGTCACGTCTAACTCCAATTGGAGGTATGCATGGCTCATGTCTAGCTTTGGGACCCCTGGCCAACTGGTATACCCAAGCCAGGTCGAGGCTCTGTTTACTGTCATCTTATGGTTGCCACACAGACAGACATACTTGTCTGACTTCCCCACCAACCACTGACGCTGCACACTCCATGAACTGGACTGGGCATATGATGTCCAAGCTCTCTAGCAGTCTTAATTCATAATCTACTTTTGTAAGCAAGACGTATGGGACCGGTTGATCCCTTAAATATTTAGGCTGGGCCTCTGGGTCAACATTAATTTTTGCCCTAGCCCCTTTTATGTTTCCCAGGCCCTCCTGGAAAACCTCAGGTAATTTTCCAAGAGCTTCATACAGACCCTTCCGGAATATATTTTGCCAGTCCAGGTGGAGCCTTTGAAACCAATCGTGGCCGAGAAGACTAGTTCCGGGTCAATGCAGCACTAACAGTGGTAGCCTAACTGACTGTTGTCTTTGGTGACTGGGGTCCCCATATTACCGATAGTGGTCAATGGTTCCCTGATATATGTTGCCAGTTGGGCCTTGGTATCCCTCAAGCCCAGAGACAAATTTTGCAAACGGAGCCTATGAAACGTTTGTTGTATGATAATAGCTTGCGTCAAAGCGGTGCGCCGAGAATGACTCGGCCGGCGGCGCCTAAGTGATGTCAGCCGCGCATGCGCAGGTTGGCCGGCTTCCCCTCCACTGCCCCACAAGACATGGCGGCTTGATCTTGTGGGGCTGCGGAGGGAAAAGAGTGCGTCTCTTAGAGACGCCAGCCCGACGATCGGTGGGCACCGATCGCGGGCCAGTCACCTCATGAGCACGCCCGTGGTGCTCGATGCTCCCTCTGCCCCCCACAGGCCCCACACTTTCTGGTCGTGCGATGTTCACGCCGGCAGCGACCAGGTGTGGTTGACGCCGGCGTGAACCGGTCGGGTTCATCAGACCGCTCGGCCCATCCGGGCCGGAGAATCGCCGGTTGCCGTGAAAAATGGCGAGCGGCGATTCCCGGAGCGGCGTGTCGCAAAACGCGACACGCCATTTTGGGGGGGGGGGGGGGGAGAATCGCAGGGTGTGCCAGGGCGGCATGGCGTGATTCGCCTGGCCCTCCCACGATTCTCCCACCCGGCGTGGGGAGCGGAGAATCGCGGCCAATATCCCCGGTCTCGATTTCCATATCCAGGGGGTGACTGTTGAATTGAAACTTTATCTTAATTGGGTCTACTTTGGGCCCATGATGCAGTTTAGCTGCATCAGGTCTTCTTTCTCAGGCAGGGCAATATGCAAGCAAGGCCCTGGCATGGGGCTTCTATGTCACCTGGCCAGGACAATGCATTCACTGTCGGTTCTGGTCGCCACATGTCCTGAGACCGCAAGTGCAGCACTGCTGTGGGTATTCCTCCTCATCCTCCGAGGAAATGTCACATTGGGCCATGTTGGCCATCTGGTCTGACCGCAATGTTTAGTTGGTGACTGGATCGTAGCGCCACAGCCTTGGCGCTTTTCGGAACGGAGTCTGCCCAAAGCTGTGTATGCCATAATTACAGAATCTGGCACTCCTGAACCCCTTTTCTGCATTATTGCAGGAGAGTGAGAGTTCTGTGGCCCTTTTCAGGTCCAAGGCCGGCTCCACAAATAGCTTTCTCTGAGTCACCATATTGTCGATGCCACACAACTCTGGGAGGGCTGAGCTGAAGTCGCAGAGCTCAGCTAACTTACGAAAGTGCTTCAGAAATTTCATATCCAATTCCCCAGGGGTTCATCTGGCCATATTGAACCGGGTACCAATGCATTATTACCGATGGCTTTTGGTCATAATGATTCGTGACAAGTTCCACGAGCTGGTTGAGGACCTCTAGTCCAGGGCCGCTGAGTAGGTGATTGCGCTGAATGTCGAGGCCCCACAGGTGGTCATGTGTATTACCTTCTGTTGTCGTCTCCCACAATACTGAGATTTACCAGCCTCACCGAGCTCCAGTGACTGCCGGTAGAGTCCTCTCACTGGCTTCCTGGCAATCTTCACGTCGCTCAGGATTTACCCAAGTTTCTGTGAGGCGTCAGAGTCAGAATCCAGCCCACAAGGTCAGGACCAAATGGCGTGCGCCAAAGCCGGTTTTAAACCGATATCGACGAACTTACCCACTATCCACTGGCATCGCAGGATCCACCAGCTTCCCCAGCAAAGTCGAAACCAGACACCATTCAGCACTGTCTCACACAAATGTGGACCAGGTGGAATATGCACTGGGGGGGGCTCGCGGGGCATCAGAAACCCCTTGCGGGCCATCAGAGACGCCTGGGTGGTCAGAGTCAGCGCAAGATGGCCCTCTGACCCTTCCCCTGGAATAAGGGCACCTTGGCACTGCCACCCTGGAATTTCCACGGTACCCAGATGGCACTGCCAGGGTGCTAGTGCAATGGTGCCTGGGTGTTAGGGTGGCTCTGTCAAGGGCCAGGATGCTATGGGGTCCATGCCCATGAAATAAGAGTGCAAGGGGGTTTGAAGTTGGGGTGTGCAGGGCAAGTAATTAGAGGCCTCTGGGAGGTTGGGGTGATGTGTGAAGGTCCTGGTCGGGAGGGATGCTGTAAGGGGGCTTGATGGGGCCTGAAGTGAGTGGGTGCCCAGGGACCCTACAGTGGGGTATCCTCACTTGGGGGATGTGGGATGATGCCGATGTGTGTGGGGGTGACGTTGCCCATGGGTGGGGGGTGGGGGGGACCCACAAGCTCACTTAGGGGTCAGGGCATCCTTTCAAACTGGCAGCCATTCTGAGTTCAGCTTCCCAATGCTGAAAAAAGTGTGGACTAAACCAGTGAGAAACTCCCATGGCCTAAAACAGTTACTTCAGTGTCATTGAATAGTGGTGTGGAATTAGCCGGCAGAAAACCTCCTGAAAAACCCACCATAAATTAACTTTGAACGTTTTGGGAGATTTGGGCCCACTATTTGCTGGAAGAAATACCGCAACCATTCGAGATACTGGGCCCAGTCTTCCACAACTGCGTCAAAGGTCTCAAATCTCCCAAAAAGCAGCATTTTCAAAATCCCGCTGACCTTAATCCCATGCTGGGGTATTTCCTTACAGTCAGGACCTCCAGAATCATAGCTGCTGTTTTTCTCGTCGCCAGTATAAAAGCTCAGGAGGCCCGAGAAGATAAATTGAACAGCATTTAGTAAGTCAACATAAACGAAAGAGCGCAAAGCGGAATACAACTCAAAGCTCTCTGCCTGGACTACCGGAAATGCTGGTCCCAGTCCAAGCCGGCTTTTATAGGTCAGATTTACAAGCCCCCACAGGGCAGGCCTCCATCCACTAGCAGGAGAGCTCTCGTTTCATCAGGGGCTCAATTGAGTGGTCCCCGTGGGTCTTGTGAGGGTTATTATAGTCGGCATTTATTTAAATGCTACTAAATATATTAATGACCCTGAGATAAACTATGTGATTCTTGACCTCCGTGCGTGACCTTTCAACTTATATCCTGTGCTCCATCCCGTAAACATCTCCTTTCACAAAGCTTAATTACATTATTTGTATCTAAATGCGCTTTGGCTTTTTTTTGAGGGATGTTATTCCTTTTTTAAAAAATCTGTTTTCTTTAAGCCCCTTCACTGACCTCCTGAATCAATTGCTTGCTGGGGCAGAGTTCAGTAGACATATGTCACTCCAACTTTTGCCCCAACTGGTCATTGCTAATGGATTCACTTTGACAACAAGATATCCAGCGTAAGCTCTAGCCAGCTCAATTCTGTCACCGACCGAAGTCTGTACAGGGGCACTTCCAGCAGGTCTCACTTTATGGCTATCAGGGAGCCAGGTGAATTTTCCCCAACACCCAGGTACATGGATGTCAAATGTAGCCTCCCAACTGTGGTGGGCTAACTCAGCACAGAGATGGGAACTGATTTCAGGATGTTCCCGGTCTGTCCTGACCAGGTTTAACTCAGTTCCACATTTTGTTTGGCTGGTCTGCCTGTGTGATATGTTACTTGTCAGGTTTATTTTAAGCTTTATTGTGTTTGTGGTTCTGCACTTATTTTCTCTCCAGATCTTGGAGCAATGAAAGCCAAAACCCAATTTTCATAAATGATAATCTGACTTTTTTTGTCTCTCTATATCCAGACTGAATCAGCAATATAATCTGGTGCATTTAAGGCTTAGTCAATGCTGAATCTTCCATTTCAAATGTACGCAAATTATCCCAGTTGTTTACACTAGAGTTGCCAAGTCTGGTTGGACGTATCCTCCTGGTTTTATCACATGACTATAGGTCATGTCTAAAACGGCCCCAGCCTTTGCCCAGTCTAGTATTTTTATAAGTGATGAACAAGAGAATCAATAAACTTATTGAATGGTTCTTAATGCCCCATGATCTTTCTGCGAGTGCTGGCTTATAAGTGTTCAAGAGAGTAATCTTCAATTCCTGTAAACTCTGGGAAAATTGTGGAGGATTGACAACCCCCTCTCATTCACATTCCTTTATAATACAACACATCTTGTTAGCAATGCACCTGATTTTGTTGTTGCTGTACCAGCTGATAGACTGAACATATACCGTGCACAATGATAGAGGATCACGCATAAAAGGAAATGGTCCTCCTGAATGTAAAGTTTGCATTCCTATATCTCTGCAGATGAGATTCATGGAGGTAGACGGTAGTGCAGTGGTAATGGCACTGGACGAGTAATCCAGGCTAATACGCATGGGACATGGGTTCAAATCCCTACAGATGAGATTCATAGAGATAGACAGTAGTGCAGTGGTAGTGACACAGGGCAAGTAATCCTGGCTGATACACTGGAGACATGGGTTCAAATCCCACCATGGCAACTGATGGAATTTAATTCCAATGAATAAAATCTGGTATTTAAAGCGAGTCTCCATAATGGTGACCACGAAACTATCCTTGATTATTGTAAACACCTATCTGGTTCACTTATGTCCTTCCGGGGAGGAGGTCTGCCATCCTTTCCTGTATTGAAAGCTGACCTACAGCAATGTGATTACTTCATAACTGGCCTCTGCAATGGTACAGCAAGCCTCTCATGTTCAAGGGCAATTAGAGATAGATATGCACATCCCATGTAAGAAAATGTGGAGGGTCATGGCTGCTATAGTGAAGTTGTGGTTTTGTGCAGAAAGCTGTGGAGGCCAAATCACTGAGCGTCTTTAAGACGGAATAGATAGGATCTTGATTAATAAGGGGATCAGGGGTTATGGGGAGGAGGCAGGAGAATGGAGATGAGAAAAATATCAGCCATGATTGAATGATTGGGCGGCACGGTGGCACAGTGGTTAGCATTGCTGCCTACGGCGCTGAGGACCCGGGTTCGAATCCCGGCCCTGGGTCACTGTCCGTGAGGAGTTTGCACATTCTCCCCGTGTCTGCGTGGGTTTCACCCCCACAACCCAAACATGTGCAGGACAGGTGGATTGCCTACGCTAAAGTGGCCCTTAATTGGAAAAAATAATTGGGTGCTCTAAATTTATTAAAAAAATTTTAAAAAGCCATGATTGAATGATGGAGCAGACTCGATAGGCCTAGTGGCCTAATTCAACTCCTATGTCTTATGGTCACAGCAATAGTTTGACTGCTGGGTAGATTACGCCTGGTCCGCCAGATCAGTTGATTAACCTGACAAATATCAGGGCAGCACGGTAGCATTGTGGATAGCACAATAGCGTCACAGCTCCAGGTTTGATTCTGGCTTGGGTCACTGTCTGTGCGGAGTCTGCACATCCTCCCCGTGTGTGCGTGGGTTTCCTCCGGGTGCTCTGGTTTCCTCCCACAGTCCAAGGATGTGCAGGTTAGGTGGATTGGCCACGCTAAATTGCCCTTAGGGACCAAAATTGCCCTTAGTGTTGGGTGGGGTTACTGGGTTATGGGGATAGGGTGGAGGTGTTGACCTTGGGTAAGGTGCTCTTTCCAAGAGCCGGTGCAGACTCGATGGGCCAAATGGCCTCCTTCTGCACTGTAAATTCTATGAAATATCAGCAGAACCAGAGCAGGGTGGGACAATTCTGTGGAGTCTCCATTTTCTGATGAGGAGAAATGTGAAGTGAGAGATAGATGAATATTAGAATCATAGATTCCCTGCAGTGCAGAAGGAAGCCTTTCGGCCCATCGAGTCTGCACTGGCCCCTGCTCTGATAGAGCACCCTACCTAGGCCCAAACTCCCGCTCTATCCCTTTAAGCCCACCTAACTTGACCTTTGGACACTAAGGGGCAATTTAGGTTGGCCAATTCACCTAACCTGCACATCTTTGGACTGTGGGAGGAAACCAGAGCACCCAGAGGAAACCCAGACACGGAGGAAAACGTGCAGACTCCACACAGTCACTTGAGGTCAGAATCGAACCCAGGTCCCTGGAGGTGTGAGGCAGCAGTGCTAACTATGCCACTGTGCCGCCCTATTGTCAAGACCTATTGTATTCCACTAAAATGAAGTGCTCTTTTATGCTTTGCCTGGGCCCGCTCGGAAAATCAGACTGCACGGTGACACAGTGGTTAGCCCTGCTGCCTCAAAGCTCCATGAACCCGGGTTCAATTCCAGCCTCGGGTGACTGTGTGGGGATTGTACGTTCACCTCATGTCTGTGTGGATTTCCTCCGGGTGCTCCGGTTTCATCCCACAGTTCAAACATGTACAAGTTAGCTGGAATGGCCATGATAAATTGCCCATTAGTGTCCAAAAGGTTAGGTTGGGTTACAGGGATAGGGTGGGGCATGTGTCTAGAAAGGGTGCTCTTTCGGAGGGTCGGCGCATGCCCAATGGGTCAAATGGCTCCTTCTGCACTGTATGGATTCTATGACCACAAAATAAGTCCACTCAGCCCTTCATGCAAATGCAGCTCTTTTAATGATCTGATTAGACCCACTCCTGTGCTCTGTTCCTGTAAATGTTTTATTTTCAAATAGATATCCAATTAGTTTTTGAGAGTCATGGCTGAATTTCACTTCTCTTTGATGCCGTGCACTCCAGGACAATTGAGGTCTCCAAATATGAGCCCGAATACCTTTTCATACTTTATCGTTCACACTATGATGTGTAGCTGGGTTGCTCGTTAAATAAATCTCAGCATTCTGAAATGTATGCACGTTAAGGGAGTTTAAAAATTAATTCACCTTGACACTGGACATTGCAGTGATTAAGCAAATTTTTTTTCCCCTAGAGAGGAGAGATGGAAACAGTAACTCAACTACTGCTGCTAATGTTGCACTTTTGAAATCATCGCAGCTTTGTCTGTAATATAACCAAATACACTCCCTCTGGTTAAGGCAAAAAAAGCTTATCACTGCACGACACATTTGACCGAAAACCAACTGCCATTTTTAAAAATAGAAGTCATAGAATTTACAGTGCAGAAGGCAGCCATTCGGCCCATCGAGTCTGCACCGGCCCCTGAAAGAGCACACTACCTAAGCCCACATCTCCACCCTGTCCTAGGAACCCAGCAACCCCACCTAAGTTTTGGACACTACAGGGCAATTTATCATGACCAATCCACATAATCTTCACACCTTTGAACTGTGGGAGGAAACCGGAGCATCCAGAGGAAACCCATGCACACACGGGGAGAACGTGCAGACTCCGCATAGACAGTGACCCAAGCCGGGAATCGAACCTGGGTCCCTGACTGTGCCGTTTTCTCTGCTAACATTCTCCAAGCGTCCCCCCCACCCCATCCCTCAACCCAACCCAGGTTCGATTCCCAGCTTGGGTCACTGTCTAAGCAGAGTCTGCACGTTCTCCCCGTGTCTGCGTGGGTTTCCTCCGGGTGCTCCGGTTTCCTCCCACAGTCCAAAGGTGTGCCAAGGCATTGACAACTTGGGATTGTATTTTTCAACCTGCTTTCTAAAATACCTTGTAGTAGGATACAATAATAAGGTACAAAAAAAACTGAATTGTACAACTTGCAGACCCATTTCAGTGGAAAAGCTGTAATTTCCCCTCCCACCACAAGCACACTATAAACCTTGGAATTTTCTGCAAACCTTGGAATTTTTAATTAAAACTTTAGCAAAGTGATGTGGATAGAAAGTGCATGCACGTGTATAAGCGTATAGATATTTTGGTTTCAGTGAACCTGTGACGAAAGGAATTACATTGCTGATTTTGCGATATTTGTGATTCAGATATCCACATGTATGCATATTTGGTCCAATAAATAGAACCCGAAGCACACATGGCATAATGTTTACCAAGTGGGACAAAAAGAGATGAACAGAAATGCAAGTGTAAGGATGCAGTGAGTTGGCAATGTTTGATATTTATACACGGTTTCGGTATCTGGCCCATGATTGGAAACTGGCCAGTCTGGTGGAGGAAGTCAAAGGGGGTTTAAAGAGGTGGGATGCACTGCTGCTGTCTCTGGCAGAAGGGATACAAACCATGAAAATGAATGTCTTGTTTATTTTTCAGTCTCTTCTGATATTCCTTCCGAAGCCATTTTTCCCCAGGGTGGATGAGTTGATTTTGAAATTTGTTGGGGGCCAGCAAAATGGCTAGGATTCGGAGGACCTTCTTGCAGAGAGGACAGCGGGTGGAGGGGTTGGTTTTTCCAAATCTGTTGTATTATTACTGGGCAGCAAACGTAGAGAAGATGGGACGATTGTTGGGGAGAGGGAGGGGGTCAGAATGGGTGCAGGTGGAGGAGGCCTTGTGTGTGTGGGAACGGGTTTGAGGGCCCTGGTGATGGCCCCGCTTCTGTTTTCTCTGGGTAGGTACACTAGTAGTCCCATCATTGGTCGTCTCTCAAAATTTGGAATCAGTTGAGGCGGCACTTTAATATAGGACATAGATCCCAATATGTAGGAACCACACGGGTTAATTCCAGGAGGGAGGGACGCGATGTACGGGAGTTAGTGAAAGGAAGTGAGAGCGTGGGTAAGGGACCATTTTATTGAGGGGAGGTTCACAGGGCTAGTGGAGTTGCAGGAGAAATTCGAATTGTTAAGGGGGAATGACTTTAGATATTTTCACGTTCTGGGCTGCACAGAAGGAGCTGTTCCTCATTCCCTCAGATGTCAAAGTATACTCTGTGGATAAGTTGTTAACACTGGATGAAATAAGGGAGGGTCGGATTGGGGATATTTTCGGGGGGTTGGTTGAGATGGCGAAGGTGCCAGTGGAGGGGATAAAGCGGATATGGGAGGAGGAATGGGGAATTGATCTTGGTTGGGGGAGGGACATGAAGTGAAATAATGCAGCAGAACAATTCAGCCACGCCCTGTGCTAAGAATGAGCCTTTATACAATTAAAGGTGGTGCATAAGGCATATACGCCACAGGCCCAGAGGTGGAGGATATATGCAAGAGACGTGAGGGGGACCGGCAAAACATGTTCATATTTTCAGGGGGTTTCTGGGCTGCGTTGTCCGAGACCCTGTCAGAGATAGTGGGGATGAGGATGTGGGCGGGGGGTTTGGTGACGATTTTTGGGGTCTCTGATTTGTCAGAGCTGCTGGAGGAGTGGGGGGAACTGATGTCATGACCTTCACCTCTCTAATTGCCCAGCGGCGAATCTTATTGAGTTGGAGGTCAGCAGCGCCGGCAGGCGTCTTGGCGTGGTTGGGGGATTTATATGAGTTCTTAAGTCTGGAGAAGATGAAGTTTGTTTTTAGTGGGTCGGAGGAGTGGTTTAATGCACAAAGGTTTTTTCTGTCCTTGTCTGAAGATCTGTTTGTAGCCAATGGATGGGGGGGGGTAGTTTATGGGAGAAAAGGGCGGTGGGGGAGAATTGACAAACTGTTTGGATTATGTTTATATTGGGTTGCAGTTTGCTTGTGTTATTGATTGTGTTTGGAATAAAATACATATTTTTTAAATGTTTGATTTTTAGCACAGCAGCAAATCATCCACGGCAAAGGAGTGGGACAGAATTTTTAGAAATCATGTACTTTTCAACTTTATTTGTTGGTGCTCTACTCCACTCCAATGGTTTTTTTTTGAAGATTTATGTATTTGGTTGGAAATGTTGTTATTCTCTGGAGATTTGCCTAGGCTTTCCACAAGCTCATCCTACCACCTGCTTTCTCCTATAGTCAAGATGCTATGGCTTTGCTTCACATGCAGCTGTTGCTTATGTGCATGGAACATGGTTGGCCAAAGGAAACTCCTACACTTTCCAGTTGCCAACTTACTTGTGTGGGTGTCATGACGTGGCAAAGTTCATGCGTCTGCATTAACACTATCCATGTTACTCATTAATATGGATACTTGAGCAGAATAAAATGAATGTATTAACGAGTTGACCAGTGGAAGGTTTTAAATGTAAAGTGACAGCATGAATAAAGGGATGACTAACGGTTTTAAAGTAGAAATAAACAGAAATAAATTTTTACAATTGGTAAGATGTTTCTCGAGTTTTTGCCTTGGGATCTCATTTACATAAGAACAAAGAGAAGAACTTGCTTATGTGAAAACCACTTTTTGTTGATCTCGGGACACCCCAAAGCACTTCACTGCCAATTGGTACATTAATAGAATCACTGTTGGAATACAGAAAAATGCAGCGGCCAATTTGCACGAGTGAGCTCCCACTAATTGCAATCAGATAAACGACCAGGTGATCCATTGGAATGATGTTGGTTCGGGGTAAATATCAGCCAGCTCATTGATGAGAACTTCAAATTAGCACCATGGAACTCTTTACGTCCCCCTGAGAGGCAGACAGGGCCTTGGTTCAATGGCTTATCTGAAAATCATCGGGCCCAATCTAACCAAATGGGAGTCCCATAGCAAGCGTGTTTAGCCACGTGTTTCCCCGGCTAGAAACACAACGGTAAATAATTGAACTCCGAATGGATAGAGGGCCTCAGCAGCGAATACGTGGTTGAGGCCGCACTTAGTCCCATTTCCTGCACTGAAGAGCCCCGCTTGCCGGAACTCCTCGTTGCAGGGAGAGATCGGGCCGCCATTTTTAGTTGGCGTCTCAATCTCACGACTCCCCTGACGTGACCCTCGCAACCCCCCCAAAGCCCCAACTTACCTAGAAGGGGTTCCTTGGGGCCCCACTGCACCCCACCTCATGTGCACATGGCACCCCCTGGCCCAATGCCCATCAGTAAAAAAATGCCAGCATGGCACTATGTCACTGTCAGCTGGCAGTGCCACCTGAGCACTTTGGGAGTGCCAGGCTGGAACCCAGGTAGCACTGAAGTGCCAGATTACCATGCTGCCCAGAGAGCAAGCACCTCGGAGCCTCCAATCCCCTGGGTGATCCCCATGAGTGCCGTTTCACCTGGTTCCTGTTTGTGGGGACCAGTACTGAACGGCACTCGCCTGAGGTCTCCAAGGCGACGAGATAGATACCTCAGTGGTTTGCATATTAGAGTGAGACTAGCTGTCTCGCGCTCTAATATGCAGATTTATCAAAAGCGATCCCACCCACAATGGGCGGGATTCACATCGCAACATCTTGCAAGATCATGTTCGATCTCCCGAACCGTAGCGAGCCAGTAGATCCCGGGAGCAGGGTCTCCCGGCATCTACCGGACACATTGCGCTGCAGCAACAAATGCATAGATCATTAAAAGTAAGATTTGAGGGGGAGAACAACAAAAGAAACTTTGATTTTGATATAGAGAGCATCTTAAACATGTCCAGTGATATGGTATTTGATTTGGGAGGTTGGATTCCTATGTACTTGCTGTCCAGGTAAAGTAAATCATGGATTCAAGAAGTTCTTAATATTTAAGTTTACTATTTCGATCTAAATAAATCAGGCCATCAATTAGTTGTAAAGTGCATTGGGACATCCTGAGAAGACAAAAGGCATTATATCATTTGAAGTTCTTTCCTTTTTTGGAAATTCATTTGATCAATGTCTAAACCGAGGGGCATTTGTAAAAGTGAAATCATGATGGGAGATCAGTGTAATAATATAAGCGTAAAGTGGAAGGACTTCTATAATTGTGAACGTGATGAAATATTGGCATTTATTTGTGCTAAGAGGGAAAAACTTGCATGGCCAATAGGTGGGATGGTGCAAGGGTGACCAGATTTTTTAAAATATAAATTTAGAGTACCAAATTATTTTTTTTCCAATTAAGGGGCAATTTTAGCATGGTCAATTCACCTACCCTGCACATCTTTTTGGGTTGTGAGGGTGAGACCCATGCAGACATGGGGAGAATGTGCAAACTTCACACAGACAGTGGGCCAGGAGACAGCAGTGCTAACCACTGTGCCATCATGCCGCTCTTGGGTGACCAGATTTTTAAAAGTCAAAACTAGAACATAATGGAAAACCTTGGAAGGCGTGAAGATGCACATGTTAGGGCAGCACGGTGGCCTAGTGGTTAGCACAACCGCCTCACGGCGCTGAGGTCCCAGGTTCGATCCCGGCTCTGGGTCACTGTCCGTGTGGAGTTTGCACATTCTCCCCGTGTCTGCGTGGGTTTCGCCCCCACAACCCAAAAATGTGCAGAGTAGGTGGATTGGCCATGCTAAAAAGCCCCTTAATTGGAAAAAATAATTGGGTAATCTAAATTTATGGAAAAAAAAAGATGCACATGTTGGGTGACCAATGACAGGCGTCTGGGGGAGGGGCAGTTGAAGGTGGACGTCATGTGCTGATATCGCCCAGAATCTGTCCAGCCAGATTTACCAAACCTAAAAGCACCCAATTACTGAAGGTAGCAGTTATGAACCACAGACTTTTGTTTCAATGGCGTTTCTGCCATTAAAAAAACTGGACCATCGGTTTGTTTGTCACGATCCCAGAATCCTTTATTCTACTGTAACTTAATTGTGCAAGCAAAATGGTAAGATCAATCTCCATTTAAAAGTCTTGTTTATTTTCATTTGAACTTTGGATTCTAGCAATAGTTTCAGTCTAAAGCTTGGTTTTAAACGATCAAAAGTACCTAGGTACCTAAGCCATAGGCAGAAAAGTACAGAACCTTCCAATTAGAAGCTTGGTTGAATGTGACACGGCTCAACCAACCTTGTCTGCCAACTTCCTTTGTTCTAATTAGTTGTTTACTGATGGCTATCGGCTACTTTTTTACATGTCTGCTTGTGGTTGATGGACACCGCTGTCTACCTAAGGCATCACCCAGGTGGTGATTTCCTGTCCGTCACCTGGTGGTCATGAGTAAGTTTATACGAGGTCCTGGAGGTAAATTGTCCTCATGACTTCCCATTAATCAGTGCCTCACTTGCTGACGTCCTGCTATCCCCAGCTGTTCTTCTGGCTCTCCCACACTCTTTCCTGCTGGCCTCTGGCTATCCCTCACCCCCCCCCCCCCCCCCTTTCTAGCTCTCCTCCACTGGCCTTCTCATGGAATCACTGATTCGCCAACTTCAGCGTTCTGACTGTGGCCAATCAGCATTGTAAGGGGAACCAATCAGGGCAGTGAAAAACTATCCCCGAGCCAGTCCATTGAGGAAAAAAAGGTTCACCCCAGCATCCAGTTTTGAATGCTCGTGAAAAAGATTTGTGGGAGTGTCCTAGTGAAGCAAGTGGGAGGAATTCCGATTTGCAGGAGATGCTTATTTTGGGTTTGCCAACAGTAAATGCACTAAGTAAAGGGGCGGAGAGAAGTAAGGAGAACAGGTGCGGTTGCTGTGGGAAAACATGAATGCTGACGTAAATCTTTCCTGTCGTTCACATGAAGAAGGAAAAGCTGCAAACTGGACATTTGAGCTATTTTGAGCAAATTGTCAGGGCATCTGGAAGTTTCATGAAAAACTTGGACTTTCCATTCAAAAGCTGGTCACCATAAATAAAGCAGTGTAAGGAATGGGGGCATGAGGGAATTACTGAGGTGCTTGTTGGCAGGAGGAGCTTTGGGTTTTGTTTCTGTACTCTAATTTTTTCTCTTCTCCCCGGAAGTACCATCTCTTTTATTACCTGACCTAAGCAGCTATTGTTTAAATGCAAACCTAGATAATGTCTTGTTTGCTCCATCCTGTCTGTCAAGCCGGGTGACTGGATAGTGATTGGGAGCAGGAACCGTTATTTCCTCTTCCTGCTGTTTAGCTGTGATCAGACTGACCCGACTTTCCTGGCTGAACCTCAACGCTTTGCTTGACCTTTACCCATTGGCCACTGCAGCAATCATCTGTTTTTGAAGTTGACCTGCTACTTGCAAGTACATTTTTGGAAAGCGATACTGCAACTTGGAAAGCTTTTGCAGTAAGAAAAGGTGCTAAATTTAGCTCTGTTTCAGCTGGAATCGTTTTTGTTCCCTGAGGAAAATTCAGCAATTTATTTCTTTGTTCGAAGTCTTAAATGTCACCCTGACCAAATAATGCTTCAGTGTAAAACAGCCCACTGCCCCTTCAAATAATCAATGCAAGGTTTATGTTAGGTTATTGCTGATGATGCACGCACATAATGAGCAATCATCGACCAAGAATTTTTTTCAATAATCTCTGCAATAAACAATCACCATGTCACTTTCTGGGTTTTGTTACAAACTAAATCAAGTTTGATTGTTAAATCAAGAATTAAACACTTTTTACTCAGATACTGTCTCCCAACCCCCAATATTTCTGGAATGGATTGGGGGAGATGGTGCGGAGAGCTGAGATCGAGGGCTCTGCAGGAGGCTTGTTGGACCCATCTGCTTCATGCCAGCTGGAAAATAGGACAGTGCCTGGTCTGTGCGAACAAATGGCCTCTGGAGAGGGCCGGGGGTGGTGGTGGGGGGGGGGATAGAGGATTTCCCGCTGCAAATTTCTGATTAGGGTAAATTAAACCAGATGTGCCCAGAAGAAGCAGAGTTTACACTAATGAGATTTGATAGAGGTCAAGAACAGGAACTGTCCCAAATTAACCCTTCAAGGACTTTGTTTTTTCAGACACTAGATGCAAGATGTTTAACATCTAAAGTTAGAACATAGCCTAGAAACGATGGATGAAAGCAATCTTAATGACTTGCATGAAAAGAAACTGCAACTTGTTCCCCAATGTTAGAAAAAACGAAAGTAGCTGATTTTATTGTACTATGTCTCTTGTACTTGGAATATTTCAGCTGTACTCTTAGAATTTTGTACCAATTTATAATTAGTACTTGAAGCATAGAACGGGGGTTAAAACTGGTCTAAATTTGAAGGTTATTGAGCATGGAGAATGAAGTTGTGTCGGTTACAATGTGCAAAAGGAAATTGGTAAACATTTGAAGAGAAATGTTTACAAAATTTTGATAAAAAGCAGGAGAAAGGGATTAAAATAGCTAACTGATTTGGAGCTAATACAGACACACGTGCAAAAGTTGGAATTCCCCCAAAGAATAGGAGTAAGGCATTCAGCCCATCGAGCCTATTCTACTGCTTTGTTAACCACGGTAGCCGTTAAATCTAAATGAGTTGCTGTTTTCCAAATAGGCATTAATCCACTTGCTTCCCAGAAGTAATTTAAATACCTACATTAATTTTGTTTTGTGTCCATTCTGTATTCTCATAACTCTCAATGTTTTATTCTGGATTTGTTTTAACTGGCATGGATCTGATTTTAAAAATATTCCTCCCTTCTGTGCCCAGGATTTTGTGATAAAATAAATGCTGTTCATTATTTGTCAGCTAGCAATTTTAGTATTTAAACTTTTGAACATCTGAGGAACAATATGGCATGTTAAAATTTGAATGATTCTCATAATGTTTTCATGTTTGAGTTGATGTTGCAACTCCTATTTTGGAAGTCGCATTCAGAGATTTAGGCAGACACAGCTGTATGTCAAACTGATTCAAACTAGCCCAACTGTTTTGTAAAAAGGAGGGAGGAGGGGAGTTTCAGCTCTGCCATTAAGTCAAGGGCTGAGGTGATCTGGGGCCAGAGATCATGTGGGAGATGAGCAATGCTGGATTACCACATGCTGTCATGTGTAAATGAGAAACAATTAACAGTTTATTTTGCCAGTGAAGTGAGTATGGTGAAAATATACTTGTCTCAGCAAATTGTTTCTATCAGATTGAGTAAATTGATGAACATATTGTAATTGAGCCAAATCTGTGGTAAAATACTTTTAAAAGAGAAGAATGCCTTGGATTTTGCCTGAGGTTGTTTAAGTTTGACGTGTTATTTGAGTGCTTCTTCTTGGCAATTCCCAGCACCCCAATTCTCTCTCATCATAAATTCCTGCTTTATTTTATTTTCTCCTTTATTTAAACTCAAGTCAACTCAAGGGACAGGTTTAGCACAGTGGGCTAAACAGCTGGCTTGAAATGCAGAACAAGGCCAGCAGCGCGTATTCAATTCCTGTACCGGCCTCCTCGAACAGGCGCCAGAATGTGGCGACTAGGGGCTTTTCATATTAACTTCATTGAAGCCTACTTGTGACAATAAGCGATTATTATTATTACTACTATTATTATTATTGTTATTATTATTAAGTCACTGTGTGTGATACTCAAAACATGTGGGAAGGTGTGAATATATGTCAACTAATTCCAAATAGTCGTTCTGATAAAACCAGGAGAAAATTTGTTTTGCTAGTTTTAACAAAAATGTTTTGAACTGAGTCAAAGATTCTGGGTTCAAGATCCAATCTAGGTTAATATCGAGGTGCAGTTCTGAGGGGGTGCAGCATTGTTGGAAATATCCTCGAAGTCTGAAAGCATGCCTCCTTGTTTCAGTGGTTCATGTAGTGTAAGGGTGTTTGGACAGGCAAAGGTTAATGTGAGATCGGAAACAGTGTATTCCAAGTTATGATGTCGAGATTCCCGGCCGCGGGTCACTGTCCGTGTGGAGTTTGCACATTATCCCAGTGCCTGCATGGATCTCACCCCACAAACCCAAAGATGTGCAGGGTAGGTAGATTGCCCCTTAATTGGAAAAAAATTGCATACTCTAAATTTATTTTTTTTAAATATGGTGGCAATAAAAAGATGGATCCCGAAAGTATGAAAATGTAAAGAAAATGCAGTCTGACCTGTAAGAAGTGTGCGTAAATCGAAGACAAAGCTGGAGATTGGCGAAAAGAGCTCCATTGACAGACCTAAGCAATGCAGAGTTAAAGTAGTCAAAAGTACTTTGTTGAATTATAAGAAAATGCAAAAGAATCTGAAAAGAATTAATTAAGCTTTGTAAAGAAAAGAAAATAGTGTTGCAGGACCTATAGATGATGTACATTGCTTGGGTCAGAGTTTCCTCCTCTAGAAAATTACAAATAGAAGCAAAATGAATATAATGACACTCTTAAAGGACTGAATAACCAGGTGGTAGGAAAGACACAGCAATGTTCAATGTTCCAAGAGGTACAGGAAAGAGACTGAACAGCTGAAGAACCAGCTGAGTGGAAATAGGGGGCACTGAAAGGAAAAGGCATAGAGCTTTCCAAGCTGTGATAATGAAGCCATGAGTAGCACAATTACAGAACTGATATAAGTCAAGACAGCGCCAGAGATAGCTCTGGCTAACAGTGAAACCGAAATGAAGGGCAAGGACAAAGCTCGGCTGCAAGCAGAGAATTTTAAAAAAGAGATAAGATCAGAAAATATAATACAAGGAAGTACAAGAAAAAACACTAGATGCCCTAAACTAATCATAGAATCATAGAATTTACAGGGCAGAAGGAGGCCATTCGGCCCATCGAATATGCACCAACCTTGGAAAGACCACCTACTTAAACCCACTCCTCCACCCTATCCCCATAACCCAGTAACACCACCTAACCTTTTTGGATACTAAGGGCAATTTAGCATGGCCAATCCACCTAACCTGCAGATCTTTGGACTGTGGGAGTAAATCGGAGCACCCGGAGGAAATGGAGACACGGGAAGGAAGTGCAAACTCCACACAGACAGTCACTGGCGGCTGGAATTGAACCCGGGTCCCTGGAACTATGAGACAGCAGTGCTAACCAATGTGCCACCCACTGAGAACCATTGAGTTGTTGACAAAATTAATAGCTGAAATGAAAACAAAGAACCAAGAATGTTATGGAAAAGTTGAATATTTGTAAGATAAAGTAGAAATTCTTACAGCCGAATGTGAAGAATCTCAGAAACAACTAGCATTAGTAAAATGTAAGAATGTGAACTTAATAATAATCTTTATTATCACAAGTAGGCTTACATTAATACTGCAATGAAGTTACTGTGAAAAGACTGTAGTCGTCACAGTCCGGTGCCTGTTCAGGTATACGGAGGGAGAAATCAGAATGTCCAAATTACCTAATAGCACGTCTTTCGGGACTTGTAATAATAATCGCTTATTTCACAAGTAAGCTTCAATGAAGTTACTGTGAAATGCCCCTAGTTGCCACATTCTGGCGCTTGTTCAGGGAGGCCAGTACGGAAATTGAACCCGCGCTACTGGCCTGGTTCTGCATTACAAGCCAGCTGTTTAAACCAGCCCCTATGGGAGGACTTGTGGGAGGAAACCGGAGCACCTGGAGGAAACCCATGCAGATAAGGGGAGAACGTGCAGGCTCCGCACAGGCATTGACCCAAGCCGGGAATCGAACCTGGGACCCTGGCGCTGTGAACCCATAGTGCTAACCAGTATGCTAATGTGCTGCCCACTTGAAGGGTAGTGCAAAGGAAATAAGACTCTGCTATTCAGTGTACAGAACCAACTTTGATGTATGAAAGATGAGGTTGCTAATGAAAAATTAGATCAGGATAAACACCAAACGTCGGAAGTATATATTAAGTATCATGAATAATGCCGGGAAGAGGAAAGGGAGTTGCTGATGAAACAAAACAGTTGGGTGAATGCAGAATTAGCACCCAAAACTGATTAAATTCTTGAACTTCGATCCAATCTGGAGCATTAACGATGAGATGCACAGTACTGAACAGCAAATCCAGGCTTTAAATGCAGAAAAGTAAAATTCTAACAAACAGATTGAGGATCTAACAAGCGAATTGAAAGAGTCTAAAGTGGAGTCAATGACCATTCAATAAAGACTCTGAAAGGAACTGAAGTTGCTAAGCTTGTATAAGGATCCCACAAAAATTGCTGAAATAAAGATAAGTGAACTCACCATAGTTGCTGAGCTAAATGAAAAGATTCATAAAAAGGGATTGGAAAATAAGAGAGAAAAACAAATATTTGGCTAAAATTGTGAAATAAGTGGAAGTGAAGGTTCCATTTTTAAAGAAATGTCACTTTCCAGGAAGAACATGCAAACCCCATGGATAAAGAAAATCCATGTCCACTCTAGGAGTGAACACAGTGCATATTCCCTTTGGAAAGAGCAGGACAGACCCAGGGTGTCTGAGAGAAACAGACGGATTGTCAATAAAGAGAAATGAGGACAAAGAGCAAATCAAATGGAGCCGACCAAGTGCCAGAGACATAGAATACTGCAATTTCAGTGCCAAACCAACTGACAACGTCAATCCAAACTGAGAGTGCTATTCCTCCAAATGCAACTAGAATGAAACCTGGATGAATTGTTTCTTACCTTCATATACTCGCAGTTGCCCGTGCTACTCCACCAATTATAGTCTGGCTTGCAGACTTTGCAAATCAGAGACTTGAGATGGAGGGGCTGGGGGGGGGAAAGAGAGTGGGTGGATGGGTGAGTGAAAACGAGTAGTAAGTAACGTAAATTGTGATGTAAATATATTTGGGTGAGGACTTGGAATGGGGGAAGGTGTAGAATACGGGCAAACATTCAGATCAAAGGATAATGTGGGACTGAACAACACTACAGCCCAAGATACGATGCAGAGAGTGATGTGATGGTAGACTGAGTATAGTAGATTCTAGAACAGGCCTGTAGAGTCCCTCTCGGATACCCATGGATTAGTGGTTGAAATGGCGGGATGACAAGTCAGTGAGTTTGGAGGTATCCTGCAGGGGATTGTTCCTCCAATCACAATGTGTTTCCCTCCCACATTTGCTGCTCTCAGGCTCAATTGCCTATCAAGATAACCAGACTATAATTGGAGGAGTAGCACGGGCAACTGCAAGTATATGAAAATAAGAAACTGAGGGGTTGATGCGCATGGGGCATCCGCGCACACCAACAAACTCTCATCCACTCTCCTGAAACTTAGAGTGAGCTGAACACGTGCACACTCATTTCGCACTTCATTGGTCATCTTCATATATTACAAATATTTTCATTGTCAATGCCTTGTTGACTTTTTGTTTTGCTCAGCAAGTTGATTTACGTGCAGTAGCATTTTAAAAAAAATTCATATTTATTGTTGAGTCAAATTTTAACTTTCTGAAATTTGTTCATCACCCCCGTGCCCCACCCGACCCGGAGCGTGAGGAAAATCTAACTGTGCTAAGGTTGGACAAGCCTATTCTGGACGGTAGCAGTACCCATGCAGGGCTGTCCTTTGGTATATGGTTAGAAGTTTTTAAGAAACAATTTATGTTTAACCATAGAAGTTTCCAGACTTCTTAGTGAGATACAAAAAGAACCGTTCACATGCACTTCAAAGATCCCAGCGGCAAAATTTGAAGTGTTGAGAGTTCTGCTGGTCTCCCTGAGCACCACCACAACCACCAAAAATAAACTAGTTAGTCATTGCTGTTTCTGAACACTTGTGTGTAAAATAGGTGATGGATTAATCTACTTACCATCTTGTACCTCAAAGGTAATTTGCTGTGCGAAGCATTAACACAAATATTCCTGAGAGATAGGATATGACGCTCTATCTTTTTTAATATAAATTTAGAGTACACAATTCGTTTTGTTTTCCAATTAAGGGGCAATTTAGCGTAGCCAATCCACCTATCCTGCACATCTTTGGGTTGTGGGGGCGAAACCACGCAAACACGGGGAGAATTTGCAAACTCCACACGGACAGTGACCCAGAGCCAGGATCGAACCTGGGATCTCGGCGCCGTGGCGACAGCAGGACTAACCTATTGTGCCACCGTGCTGCCCAATATGATACTCTATTAAAGCAATTCTTCATTTGTTGCAAATTGTTTCTTTTTCTGAGAAGTTAAATTTCATCCTTGTACAATGTACTGTGGTGTGTGCCCAAAGAGTCAGCATGAGGTATGATCTTCAGGAGAGGAAATCCCGTGAGAAGGTGTCGTTGTTTGAAAGACCTTTCTTTAAAAAAATTAAATGCAAATAACAGAACAGAATCCAGAAGATCAGAGTTTTACTTTTTTAATGATGTGAATTTTAATTAAGGAATTTCCCAAAAAAAGCTTGTTTATTTGTGGGTTGTTCTTAGACACCAACAGCTTTGAGTCCTGAGGCGCGATCCTGTGGCCACACTGCACCGGAAAAACAACTCGCCGCGGCGCAGCTTGTCCTATAAAAGCCGGGAGACCCTGTTCCTGGGAACTACTCACTTCGCACCACCTCACGAGATCCAACGCAATAGGTGGGATCACTTTTTGGCAAATCTGCATATTACAGCCAGACAGCTAGTCTCACTCTATAGTGTGCAGATTTCTGAGATACCTGAGGCTTTGGGTTCATCCCCTACGCCTCAGAAACCTTAGGCGAGTGCTGTTCAGCACTGGTCCCCACAAATGGAGGACCAGACGGACTGGCACTCTTGTAGGTCTCCCAGGTGATTGGAGGCCCCCAGCTGCATGCTCTTTGTGCAGGGTGGTGCCCTGGCACAGCTGGTGCCACTTGGCAGTGCCACCTGGGAAGCCTGGCAGTGTTAGCTGGGCTCCAGCCTGGCACAGCCCAGGTGGCACTGCCAGCTGGCAGGGGCACTGCGCTACACTAGGGAGTTCCAGCGAGCGGATCTCCCCACTGGACAAAACGGGGCTATGTGCAGTCTCAGCCACGGGTTCCCGTTCAGGCCCCTTATACAATGCGAGTCACATTGAATAGCCGTGTGTTTCTTGGCAGTGCGAGCGCTGGGAAACACGTGGCTTTCCACACTCACTACGGAACTCTGTTCCCTTTGGAAGAATCGCGCCCAGAGTTTTTACAGCATGGAAAGAGGCCCTTCAGCCCATTGTGTCCCCGCCAGCCATCAAGCACCTATATAACCCCATTTTCCAGCACTTGGACCATTGCCTTGTATGCTATGGCATTTTAAATACTCATCTAAATATTCACTTTCTCCCTTTCAGGAGTTCCAGATTACCACCACCCACTGGGTGAATTTCTGTTTCTCACTTCCCCTCTAATTCTCCTGCCCCTTATCTTAAATCTGTGCCCCTTAGTTATTGACCCCTCCACTAAGGGGAAACATTCCTTCCTATTCACCTTATCTATACCCCTTATCATTTTACAAAGTTAATCAGGTCCCCCCTCAGCCTCCTCTGCTCCAAGCAGCTAAAACAGGAGCAGATTGAAGCTACTGTATACTGTGTCATGGGAGCGGTGGTTTTCAGAACCTCGAAATGTATCATGGAGTTTAACCAACCTCTCCCTTTAATGTATTGTTGCTTTTAAAGCACACTGCTTATTCTCCAATTACAATTATGGACACGTGGATTTTTAAACACAAAACAATGTTTATTCCATGAATTCAACTTAACCTTTTAAACAAACAAGTGGATCACTTAACACCCCTTACTTCAAAGATAACCCCGAAAATAGTACAACACTAAATAATCCTTCAGTTGTTCCTTTAAACATCCAAGAGGCTTAATACCTTTAAACAGAAACCCATCAGGTTAAAGACATTACTATTATGAGTTTAAATCACCCAAATGATTCAGAGAAAGTCTTTCATGGCAGAGATCACAACAGATCCAGCTCACTGCAAACACAGACACACCCAAGCTCTTTTCCTCAAAAACTGAAACCAAAAACAGAAGTGAGCTCAGCTCAGCTCCCCCCACCCTCTGACATCACTTCAGTAATATGAGCTGTTCCATTTCTTAAAGGTACATTGCTTAAACATCCATTTCTTAAAAGGTACTCTCACATGACAACTGTATTAAACACAATCCATTAGTAAGGTTACTCTTTGCTCTAGACATCACTGGGAGAAATTCTAGATTTCATCAAATCTTTGGGTTCAGAAACCTAGAAAGTACAGCTCTCTATTTTCCTTGTCTTAACTCCTCTTGGTGAGCATGATGGTGTTTTAGGAAAGTTTTGGGGGTGTACAAGTTTTTGAAAGTGGCAAGTTGACAGGTGTTCCTCGACTTTATAAAGGGAGGTGTTGGTTAGGTGCCAATGCGTATTGTGACCAATTCTGGACACCAGACTTCAGGAAGTAACTCCATGCCCGGGAGAAAGCATAAAGGAGATTTACTAAAATGGGATTGTGGATGAGAAATTCAGTAATGTGAAGGGACTATGGAAACGTAGAGCGAGAGAGTTGAAGGGGATAGGTATCTTTATAATCGTAAAGGGCTTTAATAGAGTAAACATAAATAATCTGTTTCCAGTGACAGAGGCTTGGTAACCAGAGGACACAGATTTAAACTAATTGGCAAAATGACTAGAGGTGACATATGGGAAAATATTTTTACAGAGTAATTTGTTATGATCTGGGCTGCACTGTCTGAAACGCTGGTCAAAGCAGCCTCAATTATAACATTCAAAAGGAACCTGGATAAATACTTGAAGGGGCAAAATGGATAGATACTTGATGGGAAAACATTTGCGGAGCTAATGGGAAAGATTAGGCGATTGAGATTAATTGAATAGTTTTTCAGAGAGCTGGTACACACAGTGGGCCAAATAGCTTCCTGCACTGTATCTCTCTGATCCTATGAGATGCTGGCATTTGTCTGGCTCCTAACTGTCAGTGTGATGGTGCTTTGGAGAGTTGCTTGTTGTCCTTGTATCAGCTCCGAAGAGTGAATGCGATATTATTTTGGGAGAATTGTCTGCTGTCGTGCATAACCAAAGTGGAATCTTAATCAACTTGTTTGTGGTTGTGGTATTCGAGTTGTTGGTTTTCAGTTTATCAATTTAGCCTCTTTTTTTAAAAAAAGTGAGCACTGGGGTGATGTTTAGAATAAAATTCTATGCAGTACTTCAGCAACACCAATCTGTAGCTGATGACAAAGAGGGGCTTCCTCGCTGTCACTTGCATTTAAACTATAAACTGTGTCTGTATAACCATGTTTCAACAGTGGCGGTGGTCCAATTCTTGTGGAAAGCACAAACTTGAGCCAAATTCATCTTTGCTTCTGGCGTTGGATAAAATTATAAATAGGAGAGTGCTTTGCATTAAGGTCAATATAGCAATCTCTTCCAGCACTAGCACTATAACATTAAAGTACCTGAAAACGCAACAAACCTTGTGCACAAATTGGCTACATCATTACAAAAGTAACTACACCTGAAAAGTGCATCTTAGCCTGTAAAGCATTTTGGAAGGCCCAGAAGTCATAAACAGTGCTTTATAAATACAAGTTTTCCTGTCTGTCATGATTGAATTAAACATGCTCCTTTTCTGTCTCCGCTGCGATTGTCAGTCCTGACAAATCACTTTAGCTCCTTTATTTTGTTGTACAAATGCCCAGTCATGCCAGGAATGAATTCAGCATTTACTGATGAGTGGATGGACATTTTGGAAACAGCGTGGGAAAAATTTAGGCCTGTTTATTTTTTCCCACATTGCCCTGATTGAGATCAGTTCATTCTAAGATTGCTAAGCAGGGCAAAGAAGTACAGTCATAGTTTTCAAAATTAATCCCTTTGAGAAAATTAGATGAATACTGAACCCGAGCACCCCCCACATCCCTTTGCCCCTCCTCAAAGCTGCTCTTGTAGAGAGAAAACGGTAATTACTGGCTAACACAAGGGAGAAAAAGCACAATCCTGTTGATATTCATACTAGGCCTCAACACTGCTTACAATCTGGTCAGTTGCTATTTTCCCTCTGGCACTCTTGAGCTGGAATGACGTGACCGTTTTGAAACCTTCTGTTTTGTAGCTGATGATATTGAAGTCAGTGGGGTTTAATTATTTGTTTTGTCCAGATTAGCCTTGGAACAATTATTTGAACAATTGCAGTCAGTGAAATCTATACAGAACAACTGCTTTGCATTCTCAAGCCTCAACCCCTGCAATTTGACTGTAGTTTCTGGATTTGCACTTAGTCTACAAGCCATTTCTGTGTTTGTAATTCTGTCCATATATGTGTCAGTATCCTTATCACTATTTTCTTGGTGGCTAAGGAGTAACTAGATGGAAGCTTTTGCTTTCTCAGGCAGAGTCTGTCATTCTAAGGAGCATGAACTGTTTGGCAAGGTTTGTGTGAATCTGCCTTCTGCACAATAACAACTGAACATGACAGGAAAGCAGATTAATCCGATTCACTGGTGTCTATGATGTGTTCAGTAGGAATTTCAAGCATCTCCTTGTTCAAGGTCCTGTTTTCTTCCAGAGCATTCCCACCATGGCAGCACTCTTAAAGGAATAAAGGGTTATGGTGTTCGGGCGGGAAAGTGGAGCTGATTCTACAAAAGATCAGCCATGATCTCATTGAATGATGGAGCAGGCTCGAGGGGCCAGATGGCCTACTCCTGCTTCTAGTTCTTATGTTCTTGCTTCTCAATCAGAAGGTTATAAATTCAGTTCCCATTCCAAGACTTGTACACAGAAATTGATGCTGACACTCAAATATGGAAGGAGTGCTGTAGTCTGAACTGGTAAAGCACAAACCTGAGGCAATTCTCTGGGGTCCCGGCTCGAGTCCCACCATGACAGATGGTTTCAATCAAAAATCATCATTTGGTAGGCATGAGTGAGCTCTTCTCTTCATGGCTGCTGGGAAACTGCTAAAAAGGAGCAGTGCTTAGTATGATCTGTCCCTTTCAGGCCCTTATTCAACAACTTCCTCATGAAGATGTCCTCTCATTAAGCATATCTGGGAGTCAGGGTGTTTTCTTTCCCCCCAAAATATATTGACTGAACAAATAAGTTGCCAACTGAAATTCTTTATGAAAATACCAAGGCTGTGGATGACTGATGTGAAACTGTTAGCTAAATGTTGACAAAGGAGCAGTTTTTTTTTTACTACACCGTTATATTTTGTAAAGCCTAAGCATCAGAAAAGGGAGGGGGACATTGCTATCACATATTACCATCTGTGGTGTGTTTAAGTAATCTGGGATCTGGTATTTAAAAGCAATTGCCAATTTATAGAAACTTTCTGTAGTAAGTAACTTTCAACTGACCATCGGAAGTGCATAGTTAGAGGGCCTGTTCCTCAGGATACTGTTGAGTAACGGCCTTAAAGACACAGATCATACTGAGAATTGCTCCATTTTAGCAACTATCACAATCATGCTTCTACCCTGCCCTTCCTCAACAGATGCCCCTTCAAATATTTGAATTGTTTACAGGAATGATGCTCCTGTAGGTTGAGCAACGAGTGATAAAAATTTGCAGCATAGAAAAAGGTTATTCATCCAATTGTGTCATGATTATTCCCACAACCCCACTTTTTGTCCATAACCATAAGGACGTCACGATGGCACAGTGGTTAGCACTGTTGCCACACCGTGCCAGGGATCTGGGTTCGATTCTGACCTCGGGTTACTGTGTGGAGTTTGTAAATTGTCTCAGTGTTTGCTTGGGTTACCCCCAGGTGCTCTGGTTTCCTCCCACAGTCCAAATATGTGCAGAGATAGGGCAGATGATTTGCCCTGGGTAATGTGGTCGTTTAAAGGGTTGGTACAGACTAAATGGACAGAATGGCCTCCTCACTGTAGGGGTATATTTTAAAAACTCTTTAAGTTCCTCACCCTCGAATGCCTACTCCCCATCTCAGTCTTGGCACTTCGTCAGTGGGGCTAGCTTTTACATGAGTAGTATGATTGAATATTCCAATTAGAATATAAAAATAATAGTCATACTTCTAGGGACTGAGTGATAGTTGTTACGACACCCTGGGCTAATGCGCCATCAATTTCAGCCCCACTTGTCCCGGAGTCACAACACAACTGAATTAATCAATAATTCTCAGAACAATACCCAAAGTCTTTGGCCCTTGGCTGCCCAATAATTACAGTCACCAGGTTTGTAAATGTAAACACAATTACTGCTTATTTATAACAAGAATGGGAATGGAATATGCAGCAAATACAGCTGGTGACCTATTAACCAATAGCTACTTCCCACTTTAACTTGTCCCCATCCTCTACAGATACACAGGAGAGACAAGCACAGAGGGGTGGAAAGAGGTAAAAGGAAGAGAGTCTTTGTTTCAGGTTAAAGTCTCTGTTTGTGACATGTAATGATCTTCTCTGTAGAATCTTTCTGTAGCTTCAAGAATACAGTACTGACAGCAGCCTATCAATCAAACCGAGTAACGACAAGTCTGTGGTCTCCCGTTCAAACCAGCATATATGAGCAAAGTGATCTCTCTAACTTCTGGTTTCCTTAAAGACATATGTCCATTAATCATCCATGGATCAAAATAATAACATCAAAATAAAATAATAAGCAGGAAGGACACTTACACAGTGGCATCTTAAATATTGCCTTTAACTTCTGAAACTTGGCATTAAATGTAATCCAGACTGGCAAAACAAAAGCCTCTTCTGTCTGTTGGTTAAAGGGCCCTATGTCATTGAGTTCATGCAGCCTTTATCCAGTTCTCAGTCCTTAGCAGCGAACATTGAACTGGCACTAAGTTCACTTGGCAATGCTATGCAATGGCCAGTGCAGAATTTGTGGAAAAGTAGCACATTAGTACCATGAAGAGATCGCTCCATTAGAGTATCGAACCATGTTTCACCACCTCTGCACAAAGCGAGGAAAACCAGGTTGATGAGCTGCCTTCAGATCTAACATAGCCATATGGGAATATCATGTTGTCACAGAATGACAGAAATGTGGCAATACAGAAGAGGCCATTCAGCCCACCAGGTCTGCACTGGTTCTCTGAATGAGCAATTCAATATTATTTTTGTTTAATTCATTTATGGGATGTGGGCATCGTTGGTTAGGCCATGATGATGAGCTGTCTTCTTAAACTGCTGTAGTAACTGAGGTATAGGTACACCCACTGTGCTGTTAGGAAGGGAGTTCCAGGATTTTGATGCAGTCATAGTAAAGGATATATTTCCAAGTCGGCTTCATGAGTGACTTGGAGGGGAACTTCCAGGTGGTGGGGTTCCCAAGAACCTGCTGCTCTTGTCCTTCTAGATGGTAGTGATCATGGTTTTGGAAGGTGCTGGCTAAGGAATCTTGATAAATTACTGCAGTGCATCTTGTAGTTGTTGCACATGGCTGCCACTATTCGTCGGTGGCGGAGGGATCGAATGTTTGTGGAAGGGGTAGCAATTAAGCGAGCTGCTTTGTCCTGGATGATGTCAAATTCTTGAGTGTTGTTGGAGCTGAACGCATCCAGACAAGTGGAGAGTATTCCATGAGACTCCTGACTTGTGCATAGTAGATGGTGGACAGGCTTTGGGGGGTCAGAAGGGGAGTTACTTGCTGTAGGATTCCTTGCCTTTGACCTGCTCTGCTAGCCACAGTATTAATATGGCTCATCCAGTTCAGTTTCTGATCAATGGTAGCCTGCAGGATTTTGATTGTCAAGGATTCAGTGATGGTGATTCCATTGAATGTCGAAGGGTAATTGTTAGATCCTCTCGTGTAGGAGATGGTCACTGCCTGGCACTTGTGTGGTCCGAATGTAACCTCCTTGCTCTTTTACTCTCTGTCCCTATTGATAAAACGCAGTATGATGTATACTTTCTTAACCACTCTCTCAACCTGTTGTGCCACCTTCAATGACTTATACACATATACATCAAGGCTCGTCTGCTCCTGCACCCCTTTAGAGTTGTACCTTTTATTCTATATTAGGTGCGATTCAGCGGCCTTGTTGTGCCCAGCGTGAATTCGGGCGCAGTGGGTGAATCACCCGTCAGCCCAAAATCCGGCTCTACGCCATGCCCCAGGCTGATCATGAGATGCAGATCTGCATATTTAAATGTGCCAGAACACTGTTTAGTACTTACAAACATGGACCAGGAGTAATGGCACCTCAGGTGGGGGGTCTTCCAGGCCACTGGAGACCCCTGGGTGGTTGTGGACAAGGCAACGTGGTACCCTGGAACACCCCCAAGCATCTGGTCACCTTAATATTGCCACACAGGCATCCTGGCAGTGCCATCCTGGCCTGTGCCAAGCTGGCAGTGCCAGGCTGCCCGGTTGCAAGGTTGGCACAGCCAGGGGCCGAGGCAGGCCTTCCTGGGGCGAGGTGTGGTTCTCGGGGGCCTCCCCAAATTTGGGGGGGGTGAGGGATCACAAAAGGTGAGACAGGAGCCTGAAAAGGGGGGGGAAGGGGGATCAAAATTATGGGGGCCGCTGGTCAAATGGCACCCCGACTTGCCCAGAACCTTTGCTCACCGTCAGGAAATCCCTCTGTGCGGCCTCAGCGGAGAAAATCTCCCCAAAGCCCAAAAAAATCAACAAAGTGCCATTGAATAGCTGGGTGTTACTCAGTACTGCAGCTGCCGAGAAACTGCCTGCTACCTGTGCCGTTAAGCTGACTTTGGGTGCATCCGCTAAATCGTACCCATTGTTTCTCCATGTTCTTTCTACCAAATTGAATCTTTTTAAATTTCCCAACATTGAACTTGTCCGCCCATTCCACCAACTTTTCTGTGTCTTTTTGAAATTCTGCATCCTCTTTCTCACAGATCACAATGCTTCCAAGTTTCCGATCATACCCAAACTTTGTGTCCAAACTTCTCACGCCAGTATTTAGGTCATTAATATTTATCAGGAAAAGCAACAGTCTCAACACTGATGCATGGGGAACTCCGTTACAAACCTTCCTGCAACCTGCAAAACATCCATTAACCTGCACTCTCCTGTCACTCAGCCAATTCTGTATCCATGTTGCTACTATCCTCTTTATTCCATGCGCTATACATTTGCTCACAATCAATGCTGCCTTTCTTTAATTAACCCACATTTGCTCATGTGACTATTAATTTTGTCCCAAATTATTGTTTCTCAAGGTTTCCCCACCACCAAGTGAAACTGACTAGCCTGTAGCTGTTGGGCTCATGTTTCCACCCTTTTACGAACAAGAATGTAATATTTGCAATTTTCCGGTACTTGAATTTAAAGCAGTGAAACCCAACCAGAGTATTGCAGCTAGTTCTGGGCACTAGACTTTAGGAAGGATGTGAAGGCTATAGAGAGGATACAGAGGAAATGCACTGAATTGGTTCCAAGGATGGGGAACGTCGGCTAGGTTGGTCGGATTGGAGATGCTGGGACTATTCCCCTAAAAAGGATTGAGAGATCTGATAGAGATATTCAAGATCATGGGGCCTCTGGACAGAGTGTATAAGGCAAAATTGTTCCCATTGGTGGCGGGATCAAGAACCAAAAGACGTTAATTTAAGGCAAATGGGAAAAGAACCAGACGTGTGAGAAAAAGCTTTATTTTTGCAACAAGTGGTCAGATGTGGAAAGCACTTCCTGAGTATAGTGGAAGCAGATTCACTTGTGACTTTCAAAGGGGAAATTAATAATTACCTGGAAAAACAATTGGTAGGGTTACAGGGAGGGCACAGGGTCCTGGGGACTGACAGGCAGCAGGCAAGGAAACAATAAGCAAAATGGCCTTTTTTTTTGCTGTAACCATTCTATGCTCCCTTCCTGTTGCCCTGCAGTTTTGTTTTCTCTTTTGGCCCGGAGTCTCCAGGAATTAAACAATTTCCAGGATATGGCTGTGTGCACGCTGGAGAAAAATCATTGAGGCATGAAAGAATTGTTTGTTTCTCGTCATTTTCAATTAACCTTTCTATTTACCAAATATGAAATTATTGAAAATGGGGAGGGGGGGGGAGGGAAAGCTGTTTCGCTGACAGTCAAACATCAAATGGGTTATGAGTCGTTTTGCTTTGTAATTAGCATAGAAAGGCAGTGCATCACAAGGATGGGTGTGTTGGCCGACTGATAACTGGATCGTGGGGGAGCAAGTCATGTGATGAAACCTCCAGGAACCCATTTAATCACATTTGGCAACCCTAATTGTGATGAATTTCAAGAGACCTTAGGCTGATAGAATGAACGGACACGTGGCAGATAAAATTTAATGTGGAGAAGTGTGAAGTGTGAAGTTAAACGTTTTGGTAAGTATAAGCAATATAAAATAGACAATACAATTCTAAACAGGGAGTGGAAGCATGTCCACATAGTTTAAAAGTGCCAGAGCAGTATGAGAAAATGTTTAAAAGGGCATGTGGGATCCTGAGCTTCATAAATAGAGGGAAAGAGAACAAAGGTGATATAGTTGTGGTGAATCTGGTTCTGTCTCAACTGGGAGATATTTGTCCAAGTCTGGGAAGTATTTGGAGAGGGTGCAGAAAAGGACTACAAGAATGATTCCAGGAATAAGGGGCTTCAATTGGATTAGGGAAGCTGAGATTGTTAGAGAAAATGGTGGAGATTTGACAGAGACATTCCAAATTATGAGGTGTCTAGACCAGTGTTTTTCAAACTTTTTTTCCCAGGACCCACTTTTGTCAAACAGCCGACCTTCGTGACCCACACCGGCTGACCTTCACAACACATGCCAAGTTTGCTTACCTTTAATGTGAAAGGGGAGCCTGCTTGATCCTCATGATCTCACTTGAATCAGGTTCAAATAGGAATGAGCAATGCACATATCAGGTGCAGACTTCAGCCAGTTCCTTTGCCTCGTCTTCATCTTTATGAAAATGGAAAATCCTACCTTGCGCATGTGGGATGTTGTGAAGGGCAATAGCAACAAAATGCGTGTTTTACTCAGCACTGGATACTCTTGGGAGATGCTACTCCAGTATGCTGACAGCCTCATGGGCTTTTGTCATGTTTTTAATGTGGTATCACAGGTCAGCTACAGCAGCGCAATCTTTTCATTTGGGGTCAGCTGTAAGTTAATAATTGACTCTGGGGTCTCAACCTCAAAAAGCATTTTTCACCCACCACTTCTCTCCGAAAATGCTCCTCTCATTTGCCAGTATTTCCCTGCATAAAACACACATAGGTTTGCATCCTTACTTGCAATGGCACAATTGACAAAACTGTATCTTAAAAAAACATATTTTACTGCTTTGTTCCCGAGTTAAGTTTCTTCTTTGTAGGCTGTTAACCAGAGGTCATGGAGCTCTGTACTGAGCTAACACTAGCAATGCTCTATCCTGCCCTGGACTCTCCTGTGCAGCTCTCTCCAGCAGATTGTGAGAGCCTGTCTAGTAGGTACATTACCTAGTCGAGTCCCTGGCCATCACTTACTTTAAGGAAAACGATAAATCTTCACAGTCCCCTTGTCTTGCTTGCCAGCAGCTAGAAAATGGAAGCAGCACTGATCCGTGATTTGGAGCCAAAAGCACATACATGGAGGGTGCTTGACATCAAGTGTACGTGCAGGGCACATGACCACCGCTTTTGGCCGGAAGACTGCATACAACCTCATTTCATTTAAAAGGCAGTAGTGGGTCCCATTCTCAATTTAAAAACCAGCAGCAACTGTTGGGCGCTTCTCCCGCAATCGGGACCATCACGGGAATGGAGCAACTGATCGCACTGCATCCCTCCCGGCACTCAGAGGTCATGACCTGCGCTTTGAAAAACCATGGTCCAGACAGATTGAATAAGTAGGAACTGTTGGTATTGCAAACCAGGGAGAAGAACTTTAAGGGATTGGCAAAAGAACAATGGAGACATGATGAAGAAATATTTTAAGCAGCAAATAGTTAGAATCTGGAATAAGAGTGTGCAGAAGCAGATTCAATTTGGACTTTCAATAAAGAATTGGATAGGCACCTGAAGAGAAACAAAACTCACGGCTATGAATAAAGGGTAGGGAGTAGGACTAGCAAAGTTACAGAGCGCTAGCACGGACACAGTGGGCCCAGGGGCCTCCTTCTGTGCTGTAACTATACTATGATGAGTGCTCAAAGCAAGCATGAGCTGCCTCTACGGAAGGTCTTTGGTTTCCTAGAGAGACTCAAATCCTAATGATGACCCAAACCTGACCGTATATTTTTGATTGCATTTCAGTGCGTTGAAGGTTCATTAATCCAGTCATATTTGCAATTAAACTTTGCAAGTGTTACTGCTTTGAGAATGAAAAGCAGCCATCTTCAGTTTTATTTTCCCTGTCTGTTGAGAATTTTAATTTTCAAAAAGGTACAGAACTTTTTTCACTCATGCAAGCAAACAGGCACATTGTAATAGTCATGGCATTCCTTTCCCATAGATGGTTACGGACATCAGAAATTTCTGTGCCTTTTTGCTTACCTAAATCTTTATCCTTCTTTTAGTGTGATGATTTTGTGCTGCACATGTTGAGCAAAATGTGCCCTCTGTAAATTGGCCTGGCTGCACCATTTGGTTCCAAAACAAGGGCTTCTTTGACAAGCAGGTCAAGGTGAAGGGGATGATGCCGATCTTGCTCACAAATCACAGTTTCACTGGAAGCCATTACATATGCAGTGCTCGGAGCAGCATCTCCCCGACACAATACATTTTAATTGGAATTTGCCATAGCCACCTTCCCCGGGGGAGTTTTCTCGCAAGTGATTCATACAACTGACAGATCTGAACAGACCTGCTGACAAATACAAGACTTTTTACAATTGAATTCCCCTCAACCCCCTGTCACCAAATTCCATCCCCCACCCCCAATACCCCCCACCCCCAATCCCACACCTAAATTAAGATGGCTGGCGTAGATTCCAATTGAGTTTATCGTATGTAATGTTTATTCTTAGCTTGTTTAGAACATGCAGTTCCTGTTGTCATTTGCAGTTTGTGGGAAGTAAATTTTACCACAGTTTTACTTAGTGGCTGCAAATCACAGATGAGTATCATAAAAATATTAAGGAATTGAGAGGAAGAATGGCATTTTGCTGCATTTACTGGATAAAGGCAGTATCCTCTTTGCTACAGGGGCTGACTGGTTTATTTCCTTCGACTGATTCAGATTTTAAAAGCACAAAGCAGAGCTCATTTGTTCTTTTAAAATGTAAATTTAAAATGCATATTTTACCAACAATCAGAAAAGTTGCCACATGATTAATTGCCAATTGGGGAGGGAGGGGTGTGAAGGCGAACAAATCACGTCATAGATTTGTTTCCTACTCTGCACTGAAAGCTGATCCCAGCTCGTGTGACAATGGGGAATCTAAATTGAACTCAATGACTCGTGATTTGGGAATAATCACTCTTCTGTCTTCCCTTGATAGGATCACCACCTACCAACCCCTTCTGGAAAATGAAGGTATTCAGATAAGGACAGTCTGTGCTTGGTTATATTGCCATCTGTAGTCAAGCATCTTTCTGGCTCTTTCTATCAACACTGGATTGATGGCACTGGTTGAGGTACAAGAAAGCAATCTGGCCACAATACACTTGGACATGTTTAACCATACCCCAGCAGCCATCCAACGTTTACATTTTAATCACCAAGATTTTCTGATTAAATTAAATGTTATACGTTTTGCTTCACAAGAAAATATAATTCAGCTGGAAAAAGCCCCCTTTTTTTGTGTGCCAGTTGGTTGTTTGATGCACATTAAACTATCATGTTTAATGACCCCCCCAAATCAAGTTGTTTACAGCTAATTAACTATTTTTGAAGTGTAGTCACTGTTCTAATGTCGGAAACACAGCAGCCATTTTGTGTACAGCAATGTTCCAAAAACAGCAATTAAATGAATTACTAGATTATCTGAGAGATTAAGATGTTGGTAAAGTAATAAATGTTTGCCCTGGTGGTCTTCCAGTAGTGTTGTGTAACGTTTTACATCCTCCTGAGTGGCTCAATGGGGGATTCAGTTTAATGTCACGTCCAAATACAGTGCAGCACATGCTCAGTATTGCACTCAAATGTCAGTTGGGATTTTGTGCTCAAGAGGGGGCCTTAAATCTTTTGATTCAGTGGAAAGATTCCCGGATCATATGCAGAGATCTGTGCTTCCTGGGCCTATTAATTAATTAGAAAGGCTGGTCAATCATCAGTAGTGTTCTAGAATACTGCAGATTGTCGAGCTCAGGCATCATATTGAATCTCTCAGTGAGAGGTTGTCTTCCGAGGAAAGATTAGATAGACTAGGCTTATTTCTGCTGGAGTTAAGAAAAGTGAAGGGTGACTTGATTGAGGTATATAAGATTCTGAATGATCTTGACAAGGTGGACGTTGAAATGATGCTTCCTCTTGTGGGCGAGTCCAGAATTAGAGGGCACTGTTTTAAAATTAGCCCTTTTAGGGTGGAGAGGACAAAGACGAGAAGATGTTTTTCTCTGAGTGTTTTGCGACGTTGGCATGCTTTGCCTCAGTAGGTAGTGGAGATGGTTCATTAAATATTTTTTTTTAAAATAATTTTTATTGAAAAATTTTGAATTTATACAACAATAATGCACCATAGTAAAATACCAAAAATAACAATGATATTAACAATCATAAACATTCGCCCCCACCTCCATGAACAACACAGCATTTTAACAACAACGCAAATTAACACAATATAAAAGTTACAGAATAGACACTACAATAAGGAACACCCCCCCCCGGGTTGCTGCTGCTATTGACCAAGTTACCTATCTTTGAGCTAGGAAGTCCAGAAAAGGCTGCCATCGTTTATAGAACCCTTGTATTGATCCTCTCAGGGCAAATTTGACCCTTTCCAATTTTATAAATCCCGCCATGTCACTGATCCAGGTCTCCACGCTTGGGGGCCTTGCATCCTTCCACTGTAGCAGAATCCTTCGTCGGGCTACTAGGGACGCAAAGGCCAGGACACCGGCCTCTTTTGCCACCTGCACTCCCGGCTCTACAGCAACTCCAAAAATCGCGAGTCCCCACCCTGGTTTGACCCTGGATCCAACCACCCTCGACACCGTCCCCGCCACCCCCTTCCAGAATTCTTCCAGTGCTGGGCATGCCCAGAATATATGGGCGTGGTTCGCTGGACTCCCCGAACATCTGGTGCACCTGTCCTCACCCCCAAAGAACCTACTCATCCTAGTCCCGGACATGTGGGCCCGGTGCAGCACCTTAAATTGGATGAGACTAAGCCTCGCACATGAGGAGGAAGAGTTGACTCTCTCCATGGCATCCGCCCAAGTCCCGTCCTCTATCTGCTCCCCAAGTTCCTCCCCCCATTTAGCCTTCAGCTCCTCCACTTACGACTCCTCCACCTCCTGCATTACCTTATAGATGTCAGACACCTTCCCCTCTCCAACCCACACCCCCGAAAGCACTCTGTCCATCGTCCCCCGCGACGGCAGCAGAGGGAATCCCTCTACCTGTCGCCTAGCAAACGCCTTTACCTGCAAGTATCTGAATATGTTCCCTTGGGGTAGGCCAAATTTATCTTCCAGTTCCCCCAGGCCCGCAAACCTCCCGCCAATAAACAGGTCCCTCAATTTGCTGATGCCCACCCTTTGCCACCCCCTAAATCCCCCATCCTTGTTCCCCGGGATGAACCGATGGTTGCCACCCAGTGGAGCCTCCATCGAGCCCCCTGTTTCCCCCCAATGCCATCTCCACTGTCCCCAGATTCTTAAGGTCGCCACCACCACCGGGCTCGTCTTAAACCTCTTAGGGGAGAGCGGAAACTTTGCCGTTACCATGGCACCCAGGCTCGTACCTCTACATGACGCCATCTCCATTCTTTTCCACGCCGCCTCTCCCCCCTCCATCACCCATTTACGCACCATTGACACATTGGGGTACTATTGGGCAACCAGAAGGTTGGGCAGCGCCAGCCCGCCTCTATCCCTCCCTCGCTCCAGGAACACCCTCTTCACTCTCGGAGTCCCATGTGCCCACACAAAGCTCAAAATACTGCTAGTCACTCTCCTAAAGAAGGCCCTGCGGATAAAGATGGGCATGCACTGAAAGAGGAACAAGAACCTCGGAAGCACCGAGATGGGGGAGGCAAACGTAATGTATCCAAGTTTACCAAGAATACAAAGGTAGGTGGGAGCCGAAGCAGTAAGGAGCTTCTTATCAACAGGGGCTGGTTTAGCACAGTGGGCTAAACAGCTGGCTTGTAATGCAGAACAATGTCAGCAATGCGGGTTCAATTCCTGTACCGGCCTACCCGAACAGGTGCCGGAATGTAGCGACTAGCGTCTTTTCACAGTAACTTCATTGAAGCCTGTGACAGTAAGCGATTATTATTATTATTATTATTATTATTATTATTATGAGATGGAAAGTAATTTAGACAAATTAAGTGAGCGGGCAAGAACATAGCAGATGGAAGAGCATTTGGGAAGTGTGAAGTTATATAATTGGAAGGAAAATAGTGAAGCAAAATATTTTTTAAACAGTGAGAGACGGGGAAATATTGATATTCCGAGTGACTCTCATTCATGCTTTCATTATCGCTAAACTTGGCAATTCTTACTCCTGGCTTATCTCCCAAATTCCATCCCCCATAAACTTGACTTCATCCAAACCCATGCCCTTACTCAAACCCAAGTCCCATTCACCCACCCTTGTGCTTGGTGACCTACTTTGGCTCCTTATCCAGCAATGTCTTAATTTTAAAATTCTCATCCTTGTTTTCAAATCCCTCCATAGCCTGCTCTCCCTATCTCTGTAAACCTCTTCAGCTTCACAAGCTTCCAAGATAAGACCATAAGACATAGGAGCAGAATTAGGACACTCGGCCTATCGAGTCTGCTCCACCATTCAACCATGGCTGATATTTTCTCATCCCAATTCTCCTGCCTTCTCCCCATAACCCCTGACCCCCTTATTAATCAAGAACCTATCTATCTCTGTCTTAAAGATACGTGTGCTCAACAAATTCTGCTCTCTTGTGCATCCTGATTTTAATTGCAATACCTTTTGTGGCTGTGCCTTCAGTTGTTCAGGCCCTAAGGCCTGCAATTTCCTCCCTAAACCTCTCCAACTCTCTACCTTTGAGATGCTCCTTAAAACCTACCTCTTTGCAAGGTTTCTGTCCGTCTGTCTTGTGTGGCTCTGTGTCTAATTTTGTAAAGCACCTTGGGACATTTTATTATGTTAAAGGCTTTATATAAATATATGTTGTTCTTGGACTTGGATCTTATTGTACACAATAAACAGAAAGTTAACACACACGTACAGCATATAATGAGGAAATCAAATTATTGCAAAAGGATTGGAATAAAAGAGTTCAAAATTGTAATTGTACATGGACCACACCTGGAGGATTGGGTACAGTTTTGGTCTCATTACCTAAGAAAGAATATATTTGATGGAGAGGGAGTACAGCAAAGGTTCACCAGACATTCCTAGGCTGAGGGAATTCTCTGATGAGGAGGAATTGAGGAGAAACTAGGCCGATGTTCCCTGGAATTTAGAAAACTGAGAGGTGATCACATTAAAACATATAAACTTCTTCAGGGGCTTCATGGAGTAGATGCTGGCAGGATATTTCCTCTAATTGGGGACTCTAAAACTACGGCTGATTATCCTAAATGGTCAATCCCTTTTTTTGAAACTGAGGTGAGATTTCTTTTTCACTCGAAGGATTATAATCATAGAATTTACTTTGCAGAAGGAGGCCATTCGGCCCATCGAGTCTGCACCGGCTCTTGGAAAGAGCCCCCTACCCTAGCCTACACCTGCACCCTATCCCCATAACCCAGCAATCCCACCCAACACTAAGGGCAATTTTTGGACACAAAGGGCAATTTAGCATGGCTAATCCACCTATCCTGCACATCTTTGGACTGTGGGAGGAAACAGGAGCACCCGGAGGAAACCCACGCAGACACGGGGAGAACGTGCAGACTCCGCACAGACAGTGACCCAAGCCGGGAATCGAACCTGGGATCCTGGAGCTGTGAAGCAATTGTGCTAACCATTATGCTACCGCTAATCCTTTGGAATTCTCTATCCCAGAGATCTGTCAATGCTGAATTGTGAGTAGACTGAGATTGATAGATTTTTGGATACTCAAAATAATGGAGGGATACTGGCATTGTACAGGAAGGTGGAGTTGATGAAGATCGTATTAAATGGCTGAGTAGGCTCAAAGGGCCCTACTTTTTTTCCTGTTTCATATGAAATGTTCTCAATTTGGTCTCAAATGAGTGCGCCTAGGCTAAAGCTGACAACCACCAGACTCCCAAGGAACAGATGTGAATCAACACACCGCTATCACTGGTATCTTCCAATCATGTAGAGTGAAAGATTAAAATCAGAAGCATACATGATGGTGATGCGATAATGATGTCAGATCATCTGACTGAAAAATAAGTTTTGGAAGGAGGAATAGCTGCAACCTCGAGTAGAGGTCCAAATATCTAAATACTTGCTGTTAATAAAGATAATTAGGTTTGAGAAACCACAGGCTCAAGCAGCATGGACAATTCCCCAAACCCCTCCCCGTCTAGACCCGACCATACAACAAAACAAATCACGAGTTTGAGATTCTCTCACCAGTAATAATATTGCACATGGATGCACTCATATTCATTTATCACTCGTTAGCTCATTCCTTAAGGTGAATATGGTCGATTACATCCCCAGATACTGGTTTGATAAGAGCACAATATCAGCTCTAAGACAATTCGCAATTCATTTTCGCATCCTTTCAGTACCATCCAAAATATCATTATTTAAGACACCAAATGGGCGTGACCAAAATTTAGGGGATACTGGCAGGGGTTCAAGGGCATCATGTCTAGAGTATTGAACATAAGGGTGGCAATGGGTCCGGAGGTGGCGATTTTTGGGGTTTCAGAGGCCCCGGAAGTCCGGGGAGAAAGAGGCCGTCGTTTTGGCCTTTGCTTCCCTGGTAGCCCGGAGACGGATACTTCTAGCTTGGAGGAAGTCAAAGCCCCCGAAGTCGGAAGCCTGGCTGTCAGACATGGCGAGTTTCCTGGGCTTGGAGAAAATCAAGTTCGCCTTGAGAGGGTCGTTGTTAGGGTTCGCCCGGAGGTGGCAACCATTCATTGACTTCTTTACGGAGAATTAATCGTCAGCAGGGGGAGGGGGCGGGGGGCGTTGGGGGAATGTTGTATAGGAGGTCAATTAGACAGATCAGGGTAGGACGGGTTGCGGCAATTGCACTGTGAACTTTGTTTATTGTACAGTCCTTTTGTTTTTTCATTCTGTAATTCTACTGTTTACAGTTCCAAAAAATACCTCATTAAAATTGTTTATCATTAAAAAAAAAGGAATATGGCATTGAGATTGAGGATCAGCCGTGATCATATTGAATGGTGGAGCAGGCTCGAAGGGCCGAATGACCTATTCCTGCTCCCTTTTCTATGGTTATACTTTTGTTCCTATGTTGCCATATAACTGAAATAAGGATAATTCTGTTCCATGCACCCATAGATACTGGATGCTGAATTTCATGGACAGAGCCAAAATTCATTTTGCATATAAGATTCTGATCAACCAAGTTCTCATGGAATAGTAACACAGATGCGAGGAACTGAATCACCCAATCTTGTTCCTACATTCTTATCTGTTCAACCAGCAAACAATGGAGACTTCTGCTTCCTTCAGTCTTGGGTGGAGTTGAACCCAGCTCCACAATTGACAGATCAAATCCCAAATACATTGCTCCATTCAGGATGTGCTGTCATTGCAATAGCATAATGATACTGAGATCTGGGACTGTAATACAGAGCTTCACATTTAGGAAACCATAGTAGAGATAGCTGAAATTTAGGTGAGAAAGAGTCCCCTTGCCAGCGATTTGCTTGCATCGTGTTTTTTGAATTGAAACTAGTGGTTAGACTTATGGGTTTCAACAAACAATATGATGTTGGACTGCGCCCACAACCGGATATGGACCCTGCAAAATATCAGCCCAAAATCCTGATGTCTTTATTCATTAAGACTGAGTGGGTTTTGAATTTGACCAATATATCATTGACAGTGGTTAGAGGCCCCTATTTTATTTCTCAGTATGATTCAGATTTTCACATGACAAATAAACTATCTATCATACTTGACAGTTGTCGCGCGATACATATGTAATAATCCGTTTAATTTAACATACAACAATTCCGTTACCTAATTTAATAGCCGGAGGAGAAAGGTCTGAGTTGGTATCTTGTTGCTGCAGTCCTAGCCCCTAATCAATTCAGTTTGACTGCAATATGACGAATGATTTAGATTGTTACCCCTGGAAACTTTGAGGATTGTACAGATACTGATTCAGAACAATGACATTTATTTATTTCAATGGCTTTTTCCAAATGACAGCTTTTTCAACAGCAGCGCAGTGAAGTAAAAACATTCCTGTTGCTGAGAGATGCCAGGTAGGAGGTCCCATTTTGGCCTTGGGCATTGTCCTACATGGCAATACATGGGTCAGGAAGAGTAAACTCATTGACCCCAATCTTTGTAAAGATTAGATATGTCAGGATTTCTGCACCCAACCTGACCCCTCTCTTAAAGTGTACACATATGCAATTGGTACTTGATACCTGGTACTTGTCCATCATCTTCAGGCATCCACCTGTTGTGTGCATATTTAGGTGAGGAAATTGAGGTTGGGCAAGGCTCGCTCAGTAGCTTCCTAATGAGATTCTATGCCTTCGGGAGGGAGGATGTGAGTGCTTTGGATGAAATAAATGCATTTTATCTATTTAATAGCGGCTTGTTGTGAAAAGAAAAATGTTTTATGCAACGCTGTATTTTAGGTTGAAGGTGCAGAGTGTATAATTGAATTCAATACAGATAAGCCAGTAAAGAATCATCTCATCAAATTCTAAACTCCATTAGAAAATGAACATTAGATAAAATCTGGTTGTCCTGCTACAAACATTAGCAATTCACCTCCGTGCTGCGCACTTACTGAACGTTAAGTAAATTGCATTATAGATTAATGTACCATGGACGTGGGAACCCATTTATAGTGACCTTGGACATAATCCAACTCTGAATGTTTTATGAAATGTCAATCATTCTAATGAAAATTGCATTCCTGTTATAGTTGTGTTTGTATCTTTGCACTCTTCCCATGGAGAATGGTGTGAAGTAATGGAAGGATTAGCTGGTTGATTAACAGCCTGACATCATGATGTTCCAAGGATGGTGAGTCCTATACAGTGGGAAGGTTCAACATACCATATGATGATTTGGAGAGGGGGTGAACTGGATGTGGGATATCCCGCAGGATGTCTCCCCAGAATTCTGAGATCTCCAAATACTAGGATTACCTGGAGCGTGTTTGGAACCTTGCACCTTCTTGTTCTGAGACAGGAATACTGCCACTAAACCAAAAGCACTCTCTTGAGTTCCAGAGAAATTAAGAAAATCTGAGTTCCAGACCTGCATTCCATAATTTGTAAGGAGTGATGAGTAGTGCTTGTAGATCAGTAGTAGCTGCTTCTATATGCATAATGTGGGAAGAAAGAAAGACCTGTATTTACATAACACCTCATGACAACTTCCTGAAACATTCCCAAAGCAGGACACATTCAGTACATTATTTTCAAGTTCACTGACTGGTATTTGAGCAAATGTGGCGGTTGTGTTGCATTCAGCTAAGTTCCAAACACAGCACTGAGTTGAATCACCAGTTAATCTGTTTGCGGTTTTGGTTGAAAGAATAATGTTGCTGAGGACATTGGTGAAATATTCAATCTTTGCCTTCTAATTGCACATTATAAAAATGTGTTTATTTAGCTGCAGATGCTGAACACTATCTCAGATTCAAAAAAATGAAAACCACAGCATACTATTTTAATCAAAGTTGAATTTATTACAAGTTATGTACTGCTTCTCATGGCTTTCCTCAAGCATTTGGTTGAAAATTGTTACATTTTTGTCCTTCGAATCCCAGTTAATTTTGGCTTCTACATTATAAATTATTCTCCTGCGTCAGTTGTGGCTCAGTAGGTTAAATATTTCTTCAAATTGTTTTAGATATTGGATCTACCCTCTGCTGCTACAGAAAAAGCAAAGTCTCTATAGCAGACCTTATTTTGGACTTAATTGTTTGGCAGTAATTATGCTCCCATTGGTCCTTAAATAGTCGTAACCTATACAAACCTATTATTTTGTAGCTGACCTTTATATATGCAGTACCCTTTTCTGGTAGTATTTCTAACTGCAAGCGATAAACTAATCTAACCTATCCCTCTGAAGGTTTCAACCAATCTGGCCTATGTCAGAGTTGAACAATTCAATCTATTTAAATGTGATTGAAAGAGTTTCTGAAACTGAAGGGGCTGGATTCTCCGTTCATGAGACCAAGTGTTGACGCCGGGACAGGAATCATGGACTTTCACAACAACAAAACTATCCTGAGCCTGGACCGACTCAGCGACTGTGGAGGGGCTAGAACCGGTACCACGGTGGAACACAATCGATTCCAATGAAAAAAAGTGCGGGACTTGCCGGGTCCATAATTGACACTCGGGGGGGCTGACAAGCTTCAGCACATATACACATTACAATCTCCACACACACTCATCCCATCAACAAGACAGCATTGGTTGTGCTGGGGCATGTCCATATAGCTGATGGGTTGGCTGGAGCCAGAGGACACCTACGGGGGTGGCCTGGGGAGGCATCTATATGACCTGTGGCCCCAAGTTCACAGTAGGCTGTCAACGGTGTGCGCAGATACATGGCTGCCTTTCCAGCTGCAGCAATAGTGTTCCGTGCCTGTCCATCCCAACCCCACAACCCACCTTCTGGTTACCCCCTGCTACTACCCCTGGCTCTGGCAGAAGCTCCGCGGCCAGCGGCACAACTGTCAGCAAACGATCGTGATGCTGGACACGTTCAGCACGGTAGCACAAATGGATAACACTGTGGCTTCACAGCGCCAGGGTCCTAGGTTCGATTCCCCGCTGGGTCACTGTCTGTGCGGAGTCTGCATATTCTCCCCGTGTCTGCGTGGGTTTCCTCTGGGTGCTCCGGTTTCCTCCCACAGTCCAAAGACATGCAGGTTAGGTGGATTGGCCATGATAACTTGCCCTGAGGGACCAAAAAGCTTAGGAGGGGATATTGGGTTACTGGGATAGGGTGGAAGTGAGGGCTTAAGTGGGTCGATGCAGACTCGATGGACCAAATGGCCTCCTTCTGCACTGTCTGTTCTATGTTATGTTCCGTGCCCCTCTCTCTCCTTCAGCCACAATGCCAGTTTCACGATTTTTAAAAGCACAAGTGAACTTTGCCATTGGGAACTCGGCCCATCGGAGGCGGAGAATGTGGAGGTCCCGGAGAACACCGGGTCAGGCCGACTAATGATATGCAAACTATGTTTACGGTACGTGTGTTCCGGATCACATTGACGCCGCTGTCAAGGTGACGGAGAATTGTGATTTGCCATCAAATCGGCACCCGCCGCGATTTTGGAGTCGGCCAGGTTGGACCTACATCTGATCCCTGATGACTAGGTCCAGCGCTTGCACTCTGGTTCACCGAGCTTTAATGTCTTTGCAAAGCCTGGTTCTATTGTCAACAAGTAACAGGTGAAAATGTTTACTGGTCGCTTATCAGACTGAAGATGGACCAGAACAGTTTGTAGCCTATGGTGATGACCTCGTCTTCATGTGTCGTCTCTCAAACTGGCTGTGATGTTAAGCCAAAGCTAGGATGGATCCATCTTGACTTTGAGATGACCAGGGTGTTAAGCTGAAGCTAGCATGAACCACCTCGGTGAGCACTTCCTGCTCACACGCCCATTTATACAGCTTATTTAGGGATCAGTGGCTATCTCATGCCAATTATTCACTTTAACTTATTTAATTGTCCAATGACAGGATGGAACCTCCCGAACGTAGGCTCAAGTCCCAAGAGCATTTCATCGCTGATCTTTTGCATGGACAGTTTGTTGTTATTTTCCAGATGGTTTGTTTGGATATGTGAATCATGAGTCTTCTTTCCCAACCTCTTATCAGGTCCAGTCACGCTTACCCAAAAGTCTGTTTCTGTTATGTCCTTGGCCATGTAATGGGTCCCTATGAAAATCTTTACCAAACACGATTTACGTTGTTCCATTGTCTCCCAGACAAACTGCTGAAGAATTTCCCATTTGCAGGAGAAATATGCTTCTGGTGGTTCTTTAAGATCATTATTTCTTACAAAGCAGTTTGAAATTTTGCCCAATGCACTTCAGCCTGAGTGAGGGAGGAAGATGGATTCATTAGTACATAGAACATAGAACGATACAGCGCAGTACAGGCCCTTCGGCCACGATGTTGCACCGACATGGGAAGTCAAAAACTAAAGGCCATCTAACCTACACTATGCCATTATCATCCATATGCTTATCCAATAAACTTTTAAATGCCCTCAATGTTGGCGAGTTCACTACTGTTGCAGGTAGGGCATTCCACGGCCTCACCACTCTTTGCGTAAAAAACCTACCTCTGACGTCTGTCCTATATCTATTACCCCTCAATTTAAGGCTATGTCCCCTCGTGCTAGCCACCTCCATCCGTGGGAGAAGGCTCTCGCTGTCCACCCTATCTAACCCTCTGATCATTTTGTATGCCTCTATTAAGTCACCTCTTAACCTTCTTCTCTCTAACGAGAACAACCTCAAGTCCATCAGCCTTTCCTCATAAGATTTTCCCTCCATACCAGGCAACATCCTGGTAAATCTCCTCTGCACCCGTTCCAAAGCTTCCACGTCCTTCCTATAATGAGGCGACCAGAACTGTACGCAATACTCCAAATGCGGCCGTACCAGAGTTTTGTACAGCTGCAACATGACCTCATGGCTCCGGAACTCAATCCCTCTACCAATAAAGGCCAACACACCATAGGCCTTCTTCACAACCCTATCAACCTGGGTGGCAACTTTCAGGGATCTATGTACATGGACACCGAGGTCCCTCTGCTCATCCACACTGCCAAGCTCTGTTTTATTGTTGAAATCCCTTTCCTGTTTCAAACATTAAAATTATCCCAGTATTCTGTGCGGTGAAAATCCTTTCCTTTTACTATTTTAAACATTAAAAAATTGTTTTTTATAGTTTTCTTCTGCCTCTTTTGTAGCTGTCTTCGGTGTTTAAATATCCCACAGCAAATAACGCACTCCTTCGCAGACCACATCTGACATCCAAATTTGTTTCCCCATCTTTTTAAAGATCTGCTGAATAAAAACTTAACTAGTTTAAAAAATTGGAGAAACTCCCACGACCCAAAGATGCGTAGGGTCGGTGGATTGGCCACGCTAAATTGCTCCATAATTGGAAAAAAAGAAATGGGTACTCTTAAGCCAGGATTCTCCGAGCCTCCGCAATCGCGCTCGGCGCGGGGGTAGAGAATGAGCGTCAGACCACGACGGAGAATCGGCGCCAATCATGCTTGCGCAGTCGATGCCGCGCTGGTCAAGGGCCATTGTAAGATGCCCCCGCAGCGATTCTCTGCCGACAACTGGCTGAGTTCCCACCGGCGTGGTTCACTCATGATTCCACCCGTCGTGAGCTGGGAGTAGCGGCTGCGGGCTCAGTCCACGGCCGCCCTGGAGGGGAGCGGGGTGAACCGTCACTGGTGGGGCCTCCAGGACGGCAAGGCTCACGGCCGGGGGCCACTGATAGGCGGGCGGGTGGGATCTCGAGGGGTTGGGGGGGGCCTATATTGTTGGGGCTGGCCCACGGTGTGGGTTCGCCATGTTGCACAGGGCCGTCGCAACAGGCGGCCGCCGCGCGCATGTGCGGAACCATGGCCGGAAGTACAGGGATCCGAAACGGCAGCCGGAGCTGAGAGGAGCACTCCAGTGCCCTGCGAGTCCCCTGCAAAATGGAGAATCACTCTGGACTTTCTCCAGGAAAGTCCAGAATGATTTGCACCCATTTTCTCGCAGGAGTGGGGACATAGCCCCATTATCAGAGAATGACGCCCTAAATGTTTTATAAAATGGATAATAAGCAAAACGGAGAACTGCCCTTGTTGCTCATGAACTCAGGCTTGTAGGTATGATTTATAAAGCCATTGTTTTCTCCATATGTCATTTACCCTACTATGGACTCGACATGATCCCTTTCTCTCCCTCCAGAGGCCTTTCAATCTCCAACGTGCACCTATCCATTTCCAACAATTCACCAGTCTATAAGCATTGCCTTTACAACATGTGTCTACATTTTGTGTGAAGAATTTCCTATGATTGAAATCCTTTCCTCCTTTCAGGCTGCTTCATTGCCTCAACTATCTTCTCTGTTGTTTGAACTACCCCTTTCAGATTTGATTTCCTTACCATTCTACATTGACCAACTCTTGAGCTCGCTGTCAACATCAACGAATATCTCATGGCATCTCCATATACAACCTGCCAAGAGACAGCAGGCATCAGTTGAAAATGCTTGTGCTCCAACCCTTGGTGCCAATGATGAGTCAACAGAAGGCTTCTAATCCACCTTGGACTGTCCAGCATTCCGAAGGGAGATAAGATCATCATCCTTTGGGACTTCAACTCCCGGGTTGGAAAGGGCTCCCAACTCTGGAAAGGAACCATCGGAAAGGAAGGAGTTTAGAATTGCTACTCCCAACGGGTTCCCCTACTCACCAATTGTGCGGAACACCAGCTTGTCATCACTAAAACTGCTGGAAGGACAGGCGTACTAATATCAACGTCCTTGAAGGTGCCAAGAGCACCAGCATTGAGGCTATGATCATGTGAAACCAACTCCGCAAAGCCGGTCATGTGCTTAGGATGTCAGAGTCCCGACTGCCAAAGCAGAGGCAGAGAATTTTATAAAGCACCTGTAAAGCCTCACTGGAGTTGTTCCAATTCTGGTGACCAAAGAACATCTACACCTTAGAGAAGGAAGATTTAATAAAATAGTTTCTCTGGTGAGGGATTCAGTTATGGGGAGAGCCTGGAAAAGCTGTGCTTGTTCTCCTTCGAGCAGAGAGCAGAAAGAGATTTGATAGAGCTGAGCAGTTTTGATAGAGTAAATAAGGTGAAACTGTTTCCAATGGCAGAAGGGTCAAGAGTACACAGATTTAAGGTAAAATGGCAATAGAACTAGGAGAAGTGAGGGAAATTATTTTTACACAGCAAGTCATTGTGATCTGAATACATCACTGGATCGTGTGATGGAAGCAGATTCAGTAGTAACTTGCAAAAGGAAAATTAATAAATCTTTGAAGGGTAAATATCTGTTGGGCTATGGGGAAAGAGTAAGGGAATGGGACGAATGGCATGACTGCCAAAGAGCCAGCACAGGTGTGATGGGTCGAATGGCCTCTTTCTGCGCTATATAATTCGACTCCATGGGAAATTAAACTTGTCCCTGGATGCCTTTACTTGTATATTACTTTTGTATTTAAAAACCTCTCTTCTCAATATCTTGTGCTTTAATGTTATATTATGCATCTTCTGTACTGGAGCACTTAACACTCAAGACAGGTTCATGCCTCTATTTGCCTATCTAATGGTGCTATCTTGCACCACATTGCCAATATAAAGATGCTCCTCCAAAATCCACAGCGAATGCCCTTTATATATCACTGCAGCAAAGCAACTGAAGAAGAACCAAGTCCTGCAAAGATGGCTTAAATGAAAGCCAGTCCAATTATTTATAGACTAACTTCTAACCATGAGATAAAGTGACATTGTAACATCAGTACCACACACTCTCCACTTCCTCACCCCCATCCATTCCTTGAGCTTTTCCCAAAGCATACGTGTCATTAAAAATTACAAGAATTTCTGAGAGGAAATCGCTGGATTTCCTTACTTGGAAATTCTCAAGAAAGAAAGCACATTTGGGAAAACAGTGACTATAAAATGCACAAACATAAAGATAGAAATTTTCCCTCAATCAACGAATTTCCAGTCTCAACCCTGTTGTTCTGTCACGGAATTGGTTGGAGTGTTGAAGTGTGAGGAGAATAAGTTGAGTCTCAACATGACTCTTGCCCAATTGCAGGAAGCAAGTGCAGCTGGTGAAAATAACCTGTAACAAAAGCTAAACCAAACCACAAGGTTACGTACAAAATTTGTATAATCTTGTGGGTCAATTCCTTCGACAAATTTGGAAGGATCCATAATGATGTCAACATTGCCTCTTTCATTACAGCGTTTTATTTGTCAAGGATATTGCTCACTCTTGTTGATTTTTGTGGTTCACTAGCCACTTTATTATTATTGTTCTATATTTGGCACTGATGTTAAACTAATCCATAACAATACAGAAGACAATTACCTGCCTGAATAGAAGTGTTGACCTGTCATTATGGATACTAATCTCCTTTTAAGAAATGTTTTTGAAAGCGTACTGTGGATTGGCAGCGCAGAACCTGAAGAACTGGTATTACTTGGAGCTAGTTCCTGCCTTAAAACAGCTCTGTCAACTCCTGTGCTCTGCTGGAGTCTCGCAAAGAAGATCAGTCTCCCTGCCTTGTGGATGAGTTAAAAAAGGGTGAAGCAATTACCATTATTTTAGCACCTTTCCCGACCTCAGAATATGAAAATGAAATGAAAATCGCTTATTGTCACAAGTAGGCTTCAAATGAAGTTACTGTGAAAAGCTCCTAGTTGCCACATTCCAGCGCCTGTTCAGGGAGGCTGGTATGGAAATTGAACCGTGCTGCTGGCCTGCCTTGGTCTGCTTTCAAAGCCAGCGATTTAGCCCTGTGCGAATATCATAAGGTTCTGTGCAGTTAATGAAACATTTTTGGCATGTAGTAACAGTTGTAATGTAGGGAATGTGGCAACCAATTTGGTATTAGTAAGCTCTCACAAACATCTGACAGGTCACCTGAAAGACAGCATCTCCAGGAACACAGCACTGCACTGTGGTGTCACAATGTACTCGGGATCCTTTTCAGAGCCTTCACTGTAACTTAGATGCAAGCACCCTTGTTTCTGAATCACAAGGGTCCAAGTCAAAACTGAGTCCAGGGCTGGAGGTTGAGTGCAGTACTGAGGCAGTGCTGAACTGTCAAAGGTGCCTTCTTTTGGATAAGATAAGATGGTTAAACCTAGGTCCGACCTGCCTGTGAGGGCATATGTACAATATCCCATGGCACTTTTTCCAAGAAGAATAAGGAATTTATTCCCAATATCCTGGCCAATATTTCTCCCTAAATCAACATCACCAAAATAGATGACCTTGTCATAATCACATTGTTATTTGCGGGAGCTTGCTGTACGTATATCAGTTGATGCATTTCTATATTACAGCAGTGGATAAACTTCAAAAAGTACTTAATTGGCTGTAAATTGCTTTGAGACATCTGACAGTCATGAAAACTGCTATATAAATGCAAGTCTTCCTTTATTTTACTCAAGGATGACATAATAGTAATCTTTATTAGTGTGACTAATAGGCTCACATTGACACTGCAATGAAGTTACTGTGAAAATTGGCTAGTCGCCACACCCTGGCGCCTGTTCGGGTACACTGACGGAGAATTCAGAATGTCCAATTCCCCTAACAAGCACATCTTTTAGGACTTGTGGGAGGAAACTGGAGCACCCGGAGGAAACCCACGCAGACACGGGGAGAATGTGCAGACTCCCATAACAGACAGTGATCCAAGCCGAGAATCTAACCTGGGACCCTGGCACTGCGAAGCAACAGTGCTAACCACTGCCTACCATGCTATCTATAATATCCAGGCAGCTAACATACTTAACTAGAAATGGACATCAGAAACTAAAGAAAGATCAATAGAAAATGAATGTTTATAAATTAATGTTTATAAATATAGGGTGTAAAATGGTAGCAGGTTCAAGGCAAGCCAAGACCTTTATTTCATCCAACTATCCCACCCAGCCAATGTATTGCCTTGTTACTTTCCCAGATCCTGTCCCATACTTCTTTACCCAGTAGGTCTTCTTGATTCACCACCTATAATTTGCACAGTTATGAATACGAAGTTCACAGGCTTATTTTACAATCAGTGGGTTTATAAATGATGCGTTTTCTTTTTGGATGATGAAAAGCAATCCCTGACACAAGTATTTTGCAAATTGTTTATATCATACAGGACAGTATCAATTTATACAGTAAAGTTCGGACAGCACGGTGGTGCAGTGGTTAGCACTGCTTCCTCCCGGTGCCAAGGTCCCAGGTTCGATCCCGGCCCTGGGTCACTGTCCGTGTGGAGTTTGCACATTCTCCCCGTGTCTGCGTGGGTTTCGCCCTCACAACCCAAAGATATGCAGGGTAGGTGGATTAGCCACGCTAAATTGCCCCTTAATTAGAAAAAAATGAATTGGGTACTCTAAATATATATATATATTTTTAAAATTCATTGAGTTTCAAATTTCCAACTATTATTAATATTGCATCCTCATCCTTGATGAAGAAATCAGTTAACTGAGGGTTTAACCTCTGTAACGTCTGTGAATTTGGAGCTAAAGTAACTTGGGGAAGTGTATCAAAGAATATTTTGTACCACTGCACATGTAATAACATATACTTACTGATAGATGTCAACGCCAATTGAAACCTACTCAAAAAAAGATAAAAGACTAGTTTTTACATTGCACCTTTCATAATCACGGGACTTCCTTAAGCGTTTTCTGAAACACCTTTTCAAGTGTAGTCACTGTTGTACTGTAGAAACCACAGCAGCCGATTGTGAACACCAAGATCCCACAAACAAGTGTAATTGAAAATCTTTCTAATGTTAGTTCAGAGGTGATTATTGACAAGAACACTGGACGTGAACACCTATTAAACAAATGTATCACTTTCCTTTAGAAAATATTTTATTTGAAGCATTTGTAATTTTCACAGTTTAACACATTAACATCTCTTAAACAACACACGTAAAGCCCCAAATATTGCCAATTCTGGACTCGGAGTTACCCTTCCTTCCAGGACCTCTGACATGTACACAAATCCCTGCCAAACAAATGTCTCACTTATTACTCAAACTAGCTTAGAGAATAATTTACCTTAACCAGTTGTATCAAGTGGCAAACTCCGAGGTTTGTTTGGAATCAAGATTCATGTTATCTTGCTGACAAGACATTATATTACATTTTTATAATCCAATATATTTTACGCTTAAATATTATGTTTTCTTGTAACTTGCTATTTAGTAAAACTCTACTGGTGGAACCCTGAACCCTCCAATGAAATCTTACATAGAAGACAGGAGTAGGAGGAGTCCATTCGGCCCTTCGAGCCTGCTTCACCATTCATCACGATCATGACGATAGCCTAAACCTGCTTTCTCCCCATGACTCTTGATCCCATTTGCCTCAAGTGCCATATCTAGTTGCCTCTTGAATGTATTCAATATCTTAGCGTCAACTACTTCCTGTGGTAATGAATTCCACAGGCTCACCACTGTTCGGGTGAAGAAATGTCTCCTCATCTCTGTAAAATAGTTTACCCCGAATCCTCAGATTGTGACCCCTGGGCCTGGACACACCCACCAACGGGAACATCCTCCCTGCAGCCACCCTATCTAGTCCTGTTTTAATTTTATAAGTCTCTATGAGGTCCCCCCTCATTCTTCTGAACACCAGCGAGAACAATCTAATCTAGTCAATCTCTCCTCATACATCAGTCCTGCCATCCCCGTAATCAGCCTGGTAAACCTTTGCTGCACACCCTCGAGAGCAAGAACATCCTCACAAAAGAAGACCAAAACTGCACACAATACTCCAGAAGTGGCCTCACCAAGGCCCTGTATAATTGGAGCAACACATCCATGCTCCTGTAGTCAAAACGTCTCGAAATGAAAGTTTTGTGAGGGCCATGAAGAATCCAGCACGAGTTGAAGAATAGAAAGAAATAACTTATTTACAATAACATATTTATTTATGCAGGGAATCTGCTAATGATTTCTCCCCCCCCCCCCCCCCTTTGGGGAAGCTCATACTCCCAAAGGATCGTGGGATTGCCATTAGTCCCCAGCCAGTGGTAAGCAGGCAGGTTATAACATCCCTCCCCACAAAAGTCCAAGGAATCCACCGAAGACCCTGGCGAAGGAGGGCATGGGACTCGTTTTGCCGCAGGCCAGACACCATTTGCACGAGGTGCTGGATCAGGCGGCGTGTAACAAGACGGAGAACGGCACTTCCATGATGAACGGAATAACGGTTGTACATCCATGGCCCGTGGACCTGAGGACTCCCCCTATGAGGAGTCCTGTGTCTCCATCTCGGAGTTGTTGTCCGCTGCCTCCGTCACCTTGGCGTCTCTAACTCCACGCGGTTCTGCAATGACCTGCACAGGCTTTGAGTGCGGCACCAGAGGAAGATTGTGAGGAATACTCTCCACTGTGTCTGGTCTCTGCGGCTGTAGAAATGAGCTCCGGGGGCGGGGAATCTTTGGGCGAGATGGTCTTCTAGACCGAACGTGGTCTACATGCTGGAGACGACCCTGGGCTTCCTCCTGGTAGGAGATAGGGCCCGTTCGGCGAAAGATAACGCCAGGGACCCACTGGGCACCACCAGCAAAATTTCGAACAAGCACTGGGTCACCGGGCGCAAACTGCCGAATCGGCCGATGCCGAGAAAAACCTTCTCAGTCGGTATCGAGGCCTGGCCACCAGACATAACTCCGGGCCAACATTTTCATTTTGGTCACACCTGGATGCCCATTGTGCAAGTCCCTTAGTATCAGCTCCTGTCCTTTTTCCGGGACAATCACACGCGTCCCCCACAAGAGGATACCGTCTTCCACGCTAAATTCTGACAGCTAGGAGGAAAATGCCTGCAACTCGCCTGGGAGCTGCCTATGCTGCCCACCATACAGGACTATGTGCCGAACCTTTGACAGGACTGGCCCCGTCTGGGTCCACTCACGGATCTGTGATGCCATGACAGGCAAGGAGTCCATAAAAGTTAGGGTTGCAACCACCTCACCGGTCGTGAGGGTCGACATGGGGCCGGTGGATAGAGGCAATCGGCTCAATGCGTCGGCATTCGCTATCTGGGTTCCAGGTTTGTGCTCCAGAGAATACTCGTAGGCAGCATGCAACAAAGCCCAGCGCTGTATCCGTGCGGAAGCAATGGGCGGTATTGGCTTATCCTCTCGGAAAAGTCCCAGCAGAGGCTTATGATCGGTCACGATAGTGAAGTGGCAGCCATACACATACTGGTGGAAGCGTTTCACAGCAAAGACCACCGGCAGGCCCTCCTCCTCGATCTGCACGTACTTCTTTTCCACTGCAGTCAATGTGCGGGTGGCGAAAGCTATCGGCCGCTCGGCCCCGTTCTCCATCTTGTGGGACAGGACGGCCCCAATACCATATGGGGATGCATCACATGTGATGAGCAAAGACTTTCCAGGATCATAGTAGGTTAGTAACCCAGACGACAAAAATTGTTGTTTTACCAGCCGGAAAGCGGTTTCTTGCGGCTGACCCCAAACCCAGGTGGGATTCTTCTTTAGCAGAAGGTGCAACTGGGCCAGCGTAGTTGCCAGATTGGGAAGGAACTTCCCGTAATAGTTTACGAGGCCGAGAAAAGAACGAAGATGCGAAGTGTCAGTCGGGGCGGGGGCCTGTTGAATTGCGCGCGCCTTCTCTGCGACGGGATGCAAACCTTCGCGGTCCACCCGATAACCCAGGCAGACTACTTCCTTCGCCTGAAAGACGCACTTTGTGTGATGTAAACGGACTCCAGCCCCTGAAAAGCGTCCAAGGACAGCCTCCAAAATTTCCGAATGTTCCTGCTTCGACGTCCCTGTAATCAAAACATCGTCTAAGTAGACAGCAACACGCGGCAAACCTCTCAAGATGGCCTCCATGACGCGTTGAAAAATAGCGCAGGCAGAGGATACCCCAAAGGGCAACAGTGTATATTCATTTTTTAAAAATAATTTTTATTCAAATTTTTACAAAATATTAATAACACAAAATTATGTATTAACAACTGAGAAAAACCAAAAAGAACAAAGCCCCCCTCCCCCAAACACAAAACAGAAAAAATAGATTAACGCCCGTCGGAAACCAAGAACATATGTACACATCCCTTCAGCTCCCTTCAGCCCAAACCAACGAGACGACACACACCCCCCCCCCCCCCCCCTCCCGGGCTGCTGCTGGCCTCTTTCCCTATTGTTCTGCTAGGAAATCTCGAAAAGCCCGCCATCGCCTGAAAAACTCCTGAACTGATCCCCGCCGGAGCAGTTGGCACCACGTCGACTGGCGCGACAACCGGCACCAGCGGCCTTTCAGGCCTGCCGCCAGTGCTGGCCGGTTCGCGCATGCGCCGATGGTGACCGTGGCGGTGGCGGAAGAGAAAGAGTGCCCCCACGGCACTGGCCCGCCCACCGATCGGTGGGGCCCGATCGCAGGCCTGGCCACTGTGGGGGCACCCCCCGGGGTCCGATCGCCCCGCGCCCCCCAGGACCCCTGAGTTCCGCTCGCGCCGCCGATCCAGCCGCCACCAGAGGTGGTTCAAACCTCGGCGGCGGGAGAGGCCTCCCAGCGGCGGGACGTCGGCCCATCGCGGGCCGGAGAATCGCCGCAGGGGGCTCACCGCTCGACGTGGCGCGATTCCCGCCCCCGCCAATTCCCGGGTGGCGGAGAATTTCTGCCACGGCGGGGGCGGGATTTTCGGAGGCCCCGGGCGATTCTCCGACCCTGCGTGGGGTCGGAGAATTTCACCCCTGATTTCATGAATTAGAGTCCGCCTGCAAGTTCACGTATAGATCCTCTATGCGAGGCATTGGATATCGGTCGAGCCGGCTTTCCGGCTCGACCGATGTATAGTCGCCGCACAAGCTAACTGTGGCATCTGGCTTCATTACAGGTACAATTGGGGCTGCCAAGTCAGCGAAACAGATGGGCCTGATAATACCCAAGGTCTCTAAACGAGTGAGCTCCCCTTCTACCTTCTCGACAAGGTGTAAGGCACCGGGCGTGACCGGAAATAGCGCGGCATGGCTTCTGGTTCGACTTGGATACGGGCCACTGCTCCTTTTATTTTCCTAAACCAGCAGGACTACATCTGGGTACCGTCCTAGCACCTCGGTCAACCCTCCAGAAACTGTTTGGAGGATGTGCTGCCACTGCAGCTGCAAATGGCGCAATCAGTCCCAACCCAACAGGCTGGGCCCGTGGCCGCGCACCACAATAAGTGGAAAACGCCCCTCGACTTGGATACGGGCAACTGCTCCTTTTCTTTTCCTAAAGTCAATGTTGGCTCAGCTAACAACTTTCTCTGGGTGGCCGCATTGTTAATACCACAAACCAAACAGTCATATAACATTTCAGACAAGGTCTCAACATAGTCACAGTACTCCGCAATCCTGTGTAGCCTGGATAGAAACTCTGCAAGGGATTCTCCTGGGGTCCTCTCAGTGGTATTAAACCGGTAATGCTGGACTATCGTTGACGGGGTTGGGTTAAAATGTTGCCCCACAAAGTTCACAAGTTCATTAAACGCCTTATTGTCCAGCGCAGCTGGGTACGTAAGGCTCCTAATTACTCCAAATGTATGCAGGCTGCAGGCGGTGATCAAGATGACCACCTGGCGCTCATTTTCATTGATGTCGTTTGCCCAGAAATTGTAACACATCCGTTATGCGTACTGGTTCCAGCTTTCCAGCGCAGCATCAAAAACATCCATACAGAGTCATGGTGTAATAGAAAACAACTTCCAACCTGTATCCAACAAAAATCCAGGGAGGGGGCTTCAGCAGCGTAGACAGCTATCCACTTTTAACCCTCGTCACCAGTTTTGTGAGGGCCACGAAGAATCCAGCACGAGTTGAAGGATAGAAAGAAATAACATTTATTTACAATAACATATATAAGCAGCAGCAGCAGCGTAGACAGCTATCCACTTTTAACCCTCATCACCAGTTTTGTGAGGGCCACGAAGAATCCAGCACGAGTTGAAGGATAGAAAGAAATAACATTTATTTACAATAACAAGCAGCAGCAGCAGCAGCAGCAGCAGCAGCAGCAGCAGCAGCAGCAGCAGCAGCAGCAGCAGCAGCAGCAGCAGCAGCAGCAGCAGCAGCAGCAGCAGCAGCAGCAGCAGCAGCACCCTTGCTGCTCACTCCTCTCTAGCTGGTTCTAAATTGGCCAGCTTTATTTATGCAAGGATCTGCTAATGATTTCTCCGCCCCCCTCATTGGGGAAGCTCATAGTCCCGAAGGATTGTGGGATTGCCATTAGTCCCCAGCCAGTGGCAAGTAGGCAGGTAATAACAAAAAGCCAACATGCCATTTGCCTTCTTTACCACCTGCTGCACCTGCATGCTTACCTTCAGCGACTGGTGCACAAGGACACCCAGGTCCCGCTGCATACTCTCCTCTCCCAATTTACAGCCATTCAGGTAGTAATCTGCCTTCTTGTTTTTGCTTCCTAAGTGAGTAACCACATTTATCCAAATTATACTGAATCTCCATTGATTTGACCACTCACCCAACTTGTCTAGATCATGCTGAAGGATCTCTGCATCCTCGTCACAATTCACCCTCCTACCCAACTTGGTATCATCTGCAAACTTTGAGATGTTACATTTGTTCCCTCGTCCAAATCATTAATGTAGATTGTGAATAGCTGGGGTCCGAATACTGATCCCTGTGGCACCCCACTAGTTACTGCCTGCCAATTTGAAAAGGACCCGTTAATTCCTACTCTTTGTTTCCTTTTGTGCCAACCAGTTTTGTATCCATCTCAATCCACTTCCCCCATCTTGTCATTATCTTGCTGTCATTGTCTTGAAATATATACCGGTGCCATAAACCCTTAAATGTATCTGCTTCAGTCACTGTGAGCTTTTCAGAGTCATTGGGCAGGATTCTCCTCTACCCGGCGGGGCTGGCCGTACTGGTGCCGAGCAGTGGCATGAACCACTCCGGCGATCGGCCGCCCGGAAGGTGCAAAATCCTCTGCACCTTCAGGGGCTAGGCCAGCGGCAGCGGGGTTGGCACCGCGCCAGCCAGCGCCAAAGGGCTTGGCGCCATGCCAATCGGCACCAAAGGCCTCTGCCGGCCGACGCGAGTTGGCGCATGCGCGGGAGCGCCAGTGTGTGCTGACGTTATCCCAGCGCATGCGCAGGTAGGTTCTTCTCTGTGCCGGCCATGACGGACTGTTACACCGGCCGGCGCGGAGGGAAAGAGTGCCCCTGCGGCACTGACCCGCCCATGCATCGGTGGGCACCGATCGTGGGCCATGCCACCGGGGGGGTTCCGCTCAGGGCCAGCACCTCCCGAGGGCTCCGCAGGCCAGGTCCTGCCGGTACGGACCTGGTGTATTTTACGTCGGCGGGACCCACCGAAAGCCCATCGCGGGCCGGAGAATCGTCGGGGTGGGCGCTGGCAACTGCCCCCGACCAGCGCAGCGCAATTCCCGCCCCCGCCGAAAAACTGACGCCGGAGAATCCGGTCGGCGTGGTGGGATTCATGCCGCCCCCGGCGATTCTCTGGCCCGACGGGGGGGTCGGAGAATCCCGCCCATTATCTGTAGTTTGGAAAAGAGTTGGAATGTCTGGAGTGGAGAGTGGAGCAAATTTGCAACCTGGGACAAAATGTTGTGGGCCAATCTGTTGGTGCACATTTTATTAGGTCTTGATTTGCTTCAAATAGAAAAATGTATAGTGCAACAAAGAATTATCATTTGTTATTACATCGCCAGTGCGAGGTGTTAGCATGGCCTATAAATTGTCCTTAATATAGAGCAGTGATTATCAAATTTTTCTCTGTGTAGGACCTATTGTTAGCATTGGTGCACTTCCTCTGCAAATGCTGCTGCACTCCCAAAGATCCCTTGCAAATACTGATACGTTCCATGGAACATACTTCCAGGGACTCCTTGTTGTGGGAACTCCTGCAATTACCGATGCAACCCGAAGGTCATCTTGAAAATACTGACGCACTCCCGGGAACCCTGGTAAATACAGATCTGGTGTTGTGGGTCCTGTATTCTAGATTCATAAACACGCTGTTAATCAGCCAAAGGAAATAAACATTTAGTACATAACAGATAGAAAAATATCAGTACAAAATTCGGAAGATCTGATGTACCCATAGCCTTGGGTTGGTTGAGACTATAGCAGAGGAATTGAGAAGCAAGATTAGTGTTGAAAAGGGCTCGGCATGGTGGCACAGTGGTTAGCACTGCTGCCTCACAGCTCCAGGATCCAGGGTTCAATTCTGGCCTCGGGTGACTGTCTGTATGGAGTTGCACTTTCTCCCCGTGTCTGCTTGGGTTTCCTCCGGGTGCTGTGTTTTCTTCCCACAGTCCAAAGAAGTGCATTTTAGGTGGATTGGCCATGCTAAATTGCCCCTTAGTGTCCAAAACGTTTGGACAGGTTGTGGGGATGGGGTGGAGGTGTGGGCTTAAGTGGGGTGCTCTTTCCAAGGACCAGTTCAGACTCGATGGGCCAAATGGCCTTCTTCTGCACTGTAAATCCTATGATTCTAACTGAATTCCCAAACGTCATTTTCACATGCAAGATATATTGTCTATATTTCCCCTGTTTTGCTGCCCCGATCAATATTTGCAAAGTTATTCTGACCTGTACAATTTAACAGATATTTCAATAATTCTTGCTGTATTGAGACTTAAAGTTGCTAATCCACAAGTTGCAATATGGTCCTTTTTACTTTTGTACGGTCACCCTTCTGTCCGTAGTAATTTGTCTAAAACAGTAACCTAAACCTTTTATATCTCCACACCCTCCTTTCATATATTAACTGAATGGAAGAACAGTCAACAAGGCTTCAGTTGCCAATCAGGAGTGTGGAATCACCCATAGTGAGAAAGGCTCCCGGCAGAGATGTTTTGGGAGGAAGCTACAACCCATAATGCTGCATTTATTAATAAATGCCTTTTGTGTTCACTAATGAAGTCTGTGAAAGTGCATCTTTACACACTCATTGTTTGTTTTAGCCTTCTTAATTATAAATAAAAATGTTTGCACTGATCACAGTAAATGTATTGGTCAGAATATTATACCACAGCATGGAATGAGAAACCTGGAGCGGGATTCTCCGATTCCCCGCCGGGTCGGAGAATCGCTGGGGGCTGGCATGAACCCCGCCCCCGCCGTCTCCCGAAGTCTCTGACTCCAGAGATTCGGTGGGGGTGGAATCGCGCCTGTCGGCGGCCCCCCCCCCCCCGGCGATTCTCTGGCCCGCGATGGGCCGAAGTCCCGCCGCTATCATGCCGGTCCCCCCGGCGGGAATCAAAGCACCTCCCTTACCGGCGGGACCAGGCGGCGCGGGCGAGCTCCGGAGTCCGGGGGGGGGGGGGGGGGGGGGCGCGAGGCGATCTGGACCTGGGGGGTGCCTCCGATCTTTTCCTTCCGCGTTCGCGGGGATGACGTCAGCAGCTGCTGACGCTCCGGCGCATGCGTGGACTTCCGCCGGCCGGCGAAGTCCCTTCAGCCCCAGCTGGCGTGGCGCCAAAGGTCGTTCCCGCCAGCCGGCGGGGCGCCAACCACTCCGGCGCGGGCCCAGTCCCTCAAGGTTAGGGCTTGGCCCCTAAAGGTGCGGAGACTTCCGCACATTTGGGGTGGCCCGACGCCGGAGTGGTTCACGCCACTCCATCACGCCGGGACCTCCCGGCCCGCTGGGTAGGGGAGAATCCCGCCCCTGGTATGTGGGTCGCAAAGTAAACGCCTGCTCACCATGTCTTTTCCTGCACTCTCCATGTAAATCAGTAAGAAGTCTTACAACACCAGGTTAAAGTCCAACAGGTTTGTTTCAAACACGAGCTTTCGGAGCACGGCTCCTTCTTCAGGTGAATGGAAAGGCTTGTTCCAGAAATGTTTATATAGACACAGTCAGAGATGCCCCGGAATGCGAGCACCTGCAGGCAATCAAATCATCAAAGATGCAGAGAGAGAGGTAACTCCAGGTTAAAGAGGTGTGAATTGTCCCAAGCCAGTTCAGTCGGTAGGCCTCTGCAAGTCCAGGCTTGTTGGTGGGTAGAGGTTAAACACCTCTTTAACCTGGAGTTACCTCTCTCTCTGCATCTTTGATGATTTGATTGCCTGCAGGTGCTCGCATTCCGGGGCATCTCTGACTGTGTCTATATAAACATTTCTGGAACAAGCCTTTCCATTCACCTGAAGAAGGATCCGTGCTCCGAAAGCTCGTGTTTGAAACAAACCTGTTGGACTTTAACCTGGTGTTGTAAGACTTCTTACTGTGCTCACCCCAGTCCAACGCCGGCATCTCCACATCATGTAAATCAGAGGAGACTATGTTCATGTCTTCCAGCTGTCATCCTGAGCTTTCACTTGTGCATGACCCATTCTGGTGCCACTGGCCCTGAACTACAAGTTTATTACCGACAACAGCAATCCCAGAATAAACTGAGGCACTTTTGCAAATGGCAACTTCCAAGAACACTCAGTTGGGAAAACAAATCTAGATTTTTGTCAAAGATTAACAAATGAGACAAATTTACTCAGATGTATCTGCACCAAGAGCCAACGAGGAAGAGGTGGACTTCCAATGAAACACTCAGCGCTGGGCCCCGGCGAATGGTAGGGCCCCATATGGTGAGGTGACTGCTGTGGTGGGAACACCAATCAGAGCCTTGGTAGCTCTAAACTTGCTGATCCCTATCAGCGGGCAATACAAAACAACATCGGCCTCTGATTGGTGAACTCTTTTTTTTTTTAACTGTTTGCCAGACTTTGAGAGGTAGAAGAGACTTAGAGCAGTTTGGACACAAATCTCCTAAATTGGTGCAATGTTTGATTGATTGATTTGATTGATATTTATTGTCACATGTACCGGAGTACAGTGAAAAGTATTTTTCTGCGGCCAAGAGAACGTACACAGTAGGTACATTGTAGACAAAAGAATAATCAACAGAGTACATTGACAGTGATGCATCAACAAATAGTGATTAGTTATAGTGGGGAACAAGGCCAAACAAGAGCAGCATAGGGCGTCGAGAATAGTGTTCTTACAGGGAACAGATCAGTTCAAGGGAGAGTCGTTGAGGAGTCTAGTAGCTGTGGGGAAGAAGCTGTTCCTATGCCTGGATGTGCGGGTCTTCAGACTTCTGTATCTTCTGCCTGATGGAAGGGCCTGGAAGAAGGCAAAGCCTGGGTGTGAGGGGTCTGTTAATGCTGTCTGCCTTCCTGAGGCAGCGGGAGCTCTATACAGAATCAATGTCAGGGTCGCAAGCTTGTGTGATGCGTTGGGCTGAGTTCACAACACTCTGTAGTTTCTTGCGATCTTGGGCTGAGCAGTTGCCATACCAAACTGTAATGCAGCCGGATACGATGCTCTCTATGGCACATCTGTGGAAGTTTCTGAGAGTCGATGCAGACATGCCGAATTTCTTTAGCTTCCGTAGGAAGTAGAGATGTTGTTGGGCTTTCTTGACTGTTGCATCAATGTCAGGACAGACTGTTGGTGATGGTGACCCCCAAGAACCTAAAGCTATCGACCATCTCTACTGAAAAGTTTCTGAACTTTCAATGAGTACTTCAATGAGTAAATCTGCAAAGCAGCAGCCGCGTTTCTGGCATTGGGTGTAGCGGGCAACCTTTGGCAAAAGTGAGGTCTCCGATCTAATAACGGGATGTGAGCCTGCAGAGCCTTTATCGAGGCAAGGAGGAGGTGTCGGACAATGGCCGTTGAGGGGAGCAGCAGGACGACTCTCGACCTCCAGGCCAGGGCTGAGGGAGGCGGGCAACCAACCAAATGAACAACCGATGAAGCAAGAAGATCAAAAAAACTGTCCCTCTAACGTTCTGCAAGAAATTTTGTTCTTCAAGGGAGAACATATGCTGGTCTGATATAATGGTTGGTGGCCAAATGCAGGTAATTATAACCGTGAGTGACCGTCACCCCCCATCGCTCTACTGGCCTTCAGAAAGTCCTTCTTATTCTTCCGGACAATTAAAGACAGTTACCAGCAAAGCCACTAATATTAGACTTGAACTGGACATTTAACTTCATTGGGGTATCAGCTCCTGCACTGGACCTTTTCTGGCTGATTCTGTCCTGCTAACCAAGCTATGCTACAGTCATATCATCGGCTGATTTCTCCATCCCGTTGCTCATCGGTTCTTGTTTACTCACCTCAAGACACAAAGATCGTAGAATTGACTATCTCTACTGTCATACTGACAGCAGGTAGGTTTGGATTTCAGTTTATCAATTAGTACAGGTTGTCATTAGTTAAAAAGCACGACAGCAGTCTGTCGAACAGTGACTTTGGGTTCCTGTGCCTTGCATTGTGTGAGCTGAGGGTGTGCGGGGTCAGGAAGGCAATGACATCATTCGAGGTGGGGCTCGACGTCATTGGTAGGCGGGTTACCACTTCATCAGGGGACGAGGCCTGAATTGGGGCCTCCGCAAAGAGGGAGAGCGCTCTTCGTTTAGCAGAGGCTCCCAAATGTGTAAGTCCTCCTCTGCAACCAGGCCACAGTATTAAAAACAGCTTATGTTGAAACTTTCCCCAGACTCCTTAACATCTTAATTCAGAATTTACATACTCTTGCTGAGAGCTCCAAACCTTTTTCTGCCTGTATTGGCCTCCAGTAAACCTCTATTCACAGCTCAGCAGATTGAAGAAAAAGGAAGAACTTGCATTTATGTAATGCCTTTCAGAACTCAGGTTGTCCCAAAGCAATTTGAATGAAATATGTTTGATGTATATTCACAGTTGCAATGTAGGAAATGTGACAGCCAATTTGCACTCAATACAGACCGAGTAAGAGCAAAGAGGCAATGACCAGATCATGCTTTTATGATCACGAACAGAAAATGCAGGGAATACTCAGCAGGTCAGGCAGCATCTGTGGAGAAATGTTTCAGCTGTTTCATCCGAACACTTGAATTATCAACTCTTTTTCCACAGATGCTGCCTGACCTGTCATTTTGTATTTTTATTTCATATTTCCAGCATCTGCAGTTAGGACTATTGTAATGCAGGCTAAATTGTGACCAGGGCATCAGAAAGGACTTTTCTGAATTTCTTCAAAACAGTGCCATACTATCTATTTCACCCACTCAAGAAGCCAGATGTGGCCAGAAGACATCTTTGACAGAGCAATTCTCTCGCTGACGTGCCAGCCTAGATAATGCGCTCAAGTCTCCAAAGCAAGACTTGAACCCACACCTTCTGACTTGGACAGTAATGCTAATACTAGAGCTGACACATCAGGATATCCTTCCTCTGTGTGCTGGGGCAAGCTTACCAAAAATCATGAACTAGAAATGTAAATAGATATTCAAAGTTTGGAACATTTGGTGAAACAATTATTAACTTCTATATTTTAGGTGTGTTGGTCGAAATCTTATAAACCTGGGTTCAGTATTCAGTGGAGACAGTCACTTGTTTTGGAATGAACAGGACGAATTGGGAGTCTCCTTTTTATTTACAGTCAGAAGTTTTGGAGCAGTACACTTGCACAACAGCTTTATAACATTAGTGTTCATGCTGCCATATTCAATTGACTTTTGGCCTCAATAGTGCAGTTCCTAGATGGCCTCTAAATATCAGCCATTGAACTGAAGCCCACTAAGTAAATGTCAAGCAATCTTAACAAGTGAAGAAGCAAAATAGTGTGTTGGAAGGGCAGCACGGTGGCCTAGTGGTTAGCACAACCGCCTCACGGCGCTGAGGTCCCAGGTTCGATCCCGGCTCTGGGTCACTGTCTGTGTGGAGTTTGCACATTCTCCCCGTGTCTGCGTGGGTTTCGCCCCCACAACCCAAAAATGTGCAGATTAAGTGGATTGGCCACGCTAAATTGCCCCTTAAATTGGAAAAAATAATTGGGTACACTAAATTTAAAAAAAAAAATTTTTTTTTTAAATGGAAAAAAAAAATATTGTGTTGGAAATAGACCATAATCCACCTTCAGACTGCTGGAGCTGAGTTAGCAGGACAGAAGACTGTTATTGTAGATAGCATCGCCCTATCAAATGCGAATGTTTTCTTTTTGGTTTTGATCCTCCTTTGAAATGTAAGGTTTTAGGAGGAGGGAACATAATTACAAGTATTTTAAGGAAAAAACTATCCAAGATATGCATGATTGAATGATTACGAAAATAGAGAAAAAATAAAGAAAAAATAAAATGGTGAACAAAAATAAATCGTCCCTGAGTAATTTTCTTTGGTGCTGGAACAGCAGTTGGTATACAGCATCACTAGATTTCATATTCGTAGTGGAGTGGCATTTGGGGTTAATAATGTAATAATGCGGCATCATTAGGGTATAGTGTAGCTGTTTTGAGGTTGATTATATATAATCAATGTAATGGTATTTGGACTGTTAATTCCATGTTGCACCAAAATTGGGGTGAGTTTAAATAATCTTTATTAGTGCCACAAGGAGGCTTACATTATTACTGCAATGAAGTTACTGTGAAAATTCCCTAGTCACCACATTATGGGCATCTATTTGGGTACACTGAGGGAGATTTCAGAATGTCCAATTCACCTCCGGATCATCTGGAGGAAACTCACTCAATCACGAGAACGTGCAGACTCCGCACAGAAAGTGACCCAAGCTGGGAATCGAACCTGGGACCCTGGAGTTGTGAAGCAACAATGCTAACCACTGTGCTACCATGCCACTCCTTAAATGGAGTCTGCAACATAACTCAGCCCAACTGGTTTATCCCAACATTTACACTCCACACAAGCCTCTTTCCCCCCCCTTTTCAAGTGGCAAAAGGGAGGAGAAACTTCAAACAATCATGGGGCGGATTCTCCGAACCCTGCCGGGTCAGAGAATCACCGGGGGGTGGCGTGAATCCCACCCCGGTCGGCTGCCGAATTCTCCGGTGCGCAGGATTTGGCGGGGGGTGGGAATCGCGCCACGCAGGTCAGCAGCCGCTGGCAGCGTGGGCTGGACCTGGTGGCGTGGGCGGCCTCCGGGGTTCTCGGGGGGGGGGGGGGATCTGGCCCCAGGAGGTGCCTCCACGGTGGCCTGGCCCACGATCAGGGCCCACCGATCCACGGGCGGGCCTGTGCCATGGGAGCACTCTTTCCCTCCGCATCGGGCGCTGTGTCCTCCGCCATGGCTGATGCAGAAACGAACCCTCCCGCGCTTGTGGCAACACATGCCGGCTGGCGGAGGCCCTTCGGTGCCGATGCGGAGGCGCTAAGCCCCTACCCCACCGGCCGGCGTGGCGCAAACCACTCTGGGGGTGGCCTAGCACCTGAAGATGCAGAGATTTCTGCATCTTTGGGGCGGCCCAATGCCAGAGTGGTTCACGCCACGCCTTCCCGCCGGAGTTTCCCACCCCATCGATTACGGCAGAATCCTGCCCATGGTCACTAGGTAACATTACTCAGAGACCTGATAGGAATAAAATCACCTGATTTGATAGCCTGCATCTTAGGATCTTAAAAGAGGTGTCTGCAGAGATAATGGATGCACCGGTTGTGATTTTCCAAAATTGTCTTGATCCTTGATCCGAGTGTATTGTAACACCTCTATTCAAGAAAGGAGGGATGAGGAAAATAGGAAACCATAGGCCAGTTAGCCTAACACCTGCCATTAGAAGGTTGTAGAAGAACGTATAGAAAACCATAATGCAATCCGGCAGAGTCAACATGGTTTTGTGAAAGGGAAGTCGTGTTTGACAAATCTGTTACAGTTCTTTGAGGATCTAACAAGCAGGATTGATAAAGGATGTCAGCTTTTACAGAGATTTATGTTACCTGACCTTGGCCTCTATCACTCGATAGAGATTCACTCCATATATCTCAATAGATTCACTTTTGGTTCCGACAAGACTTTAATCAACTAAGGCAAAAGCAGAACCCAGGATAGTACATTTTTAAAAGAAGTTTAATTTTAAAAGGATAAAGGTATGCTTATCAAATACAAGACCAACTTTCACAACTTCAGTTGGGTGATAAAGCTGTTGAATTGTGAATATTCCTCAGATTCCTGACCTAGCAACGATTTCCTAAATCTTCCCCTGGGGAGCACTCATTATCTCCACAACTATAGTTCAACTTGCAAGCAACAAGGTGCTCCTAAAACCCACTTTAAATCCTTGAATCAGCATTAATCCATCTCAAATCAGGCCTGCTGTAATTGGCCAATTGGTCATTTGTTGTTGCTGGTTTAATTTTATTGGATTTAGTCTTTTGCATCCAATACTCTACAGAGCGGAACAATGAGATGGTTCGTGATCTTTCTTTTATCTGAATTTGTGTCAGTCTCAATTCTCCGGATACCTACCCCAGACTGTGAAGGCTCATATGTTCTCTTTGCTGTCTGAATGCTCTTGACTCCCATGGGCAAAGCTTACAGCAGCAAATTAATATTTTAAACTTCTAACATTCGCATATTAACCAACCTTAATATCAAATTAATTAGTTACTTATTCATTATACGTTTGGCTCACTACTTATTTAGCCTTATTCTGGCTGGTTGCTAATTTTACATTGAGGCGAAGTTACACTTTGTGGGGCCATGCGCTCACCTTCATTTCTAGGCCCCCCTCTTCCTCTATGATGCCACACCCCCCCTGACCCCACCCACTTTGCCGAACAGAACGCAAAGACGCAAGCCAAAAAATACACATCTATTTTAGTGCTTTTTAACTTGTAAAAACATACCTCTATGAATAATTGCTGAACTGAAATCCAGTCTTACTTTTTGTCTGAATGACAGTAAAGATGGTCAATATTTCAATGAGTTTGCCAGCAAACATAGAACTTGTTGGTGAGCACGAGATGGAAAAATCAACCAATGGCATCACTGCAGCACAGGCCAGCGAAAGGCAGAATGAGCCAGTCCAGTGCAGGAGCAAATACTCCAAATCAACCAGATGCATATGCTGCCATCCAATAGGTTTCAGAATCTCATTCAGTTTCAAAAGTTAACTTCATTACTTCCTCTCTCAAAATCAAAGATGCTGTTGCCATAAATTCACATGAGTGAAGTGCCCAAGTCCAATATCAGTGACTCTCTCTGCAGGATTCTGTTCTTTGTCCTAGAAGAAACTTTTTGAAGGCCAGTCTTGACAGCAATGGTGGTTAGAACTATCAGCACGTCACCAACTGCAGCCATTATTGCACCTTTCAATATTTCAAACTTTTTAAAGCAAAATAGAATCCAGTCTTTTTGCCTAACTTCGTCCTCTTGCCTCGCCTTCCATTTTCTGCACTTTTGACAGCCAGATTGATTGTGTCGCTTCATATTACTAAAGAAACTGAAATTGATTTTAATGAATTTTCTGAAAGAGCAGTCTTTTGCACAGTCAATCCCACGTTAATTCAGTCTGGATTCATCTTTTAACTATGAAGCTCTGACTCTCGATTTCAAACTACACTCATTCTACTCATCTACCCATTCCGCCCCTCACAAACTCTCTCTCTTATATGCAACCTGGTGCTCACACACTCTCCTTCCCTGAAGCCTGCAACCCTGGCTAATCCCACCCCTCTCACACACTCTTCTCTCCCAGACCTGCCAGATCTTTATCCCCCACCCCTCACACTTTCCTAGTCTCACTAACTTTGCTTGCCTGGGGTCTTCAAGGCTGCCTCCTGCCTCACCCATTGTCTCCTAGTGCTGGTAATGCTAGATTTGGCACCTTACTGTTGCTGACTGGCCTGGCATCAGACCTAGGTCGAGCAACCTGCTGCCTACGCCTTTTTTCGCAAAAGTAAAACACAGGACTTTCTGCCACTGCTCTCTCTCTCTCCTTGCCTAGGCGCCTCTCATTCCTCGCGTATGTCTCAACATTCAGAGCAGCCTGTTTTCCTGCTCTAAGAGGATTCGACCAATTGGAGTGTAATGTCGCTCTGTATTGCCTGCTCAACTGAGCCTATCAGCAAATGCAGAGTTATCAGGTTATGATTGGTGCTTACTGACATCAGCCAGTGTAGCTCCCCAATTGGTCGGGGCCCTGTGCCTAGGCACAGTGTGTTTCATTTTAAATTCACCTCTGAATGTACAATCATTTTTGCTTTATACAAAGTTGGGATGAATGTGACATTTTGAGATTGCGTCAGTCCTGGAGCCCGAACCATTTATGATCTATAGTCACTGTAGTGATCCTTGCCTGAGTGTGTACAGAAGGGGCTGATGGGAAATGGAAGTACCACTAGGGGGCAGCACGGGGACATATAAGAGTGACGCCGAAGGCCCGCCCTCGCTCACTTTGGCTGGAGGAGCAGGGGAGCAGGACAGGACGGAAGTTGAGCTCAGGGCTGCAAGTGTGGTTAGGCCTAGTTGCAGAGCATAGAAAAGCAGTATCTTTACAAGTGCCATTCCAATGAAATCATTGAAAGATTCAACCTGCGTAACAGATTCCAAAAAAACGGGGCGACTATCTCCCACTTTGTAACAGATCTGCGCTTGCTAGTACAAGGCTGCAACTACGGTGATTTAACAGACTCACTCATCAGAGATCAATTAATCTATGGTCTTGCCGACGGAAATCTAAAAGAATCATTAATGCTGCAAAATGACTTAACACTGAAAACCACCATAGATAAATGCTTACTACAGGAGCAGAAAAAGCAGCAGTTACTGGAGCTGTCTGACAAACATACCTTTGAAAATACTCACCACGAGGCAGATGTGAAAATGGTGACCTCTCCTCACGGGCCCTCTCTTCCGGTCGCCGGCCCGTCTGCGCATGCGCGCCGTCCCGAAAGACGCGACCCTGGAAGTACTCTGTATGCGCATGCGCACTTCTTGCAATACCGGCCCCGGACTGAAAGTCGCACTGCGCATGCGCGAACTCAACATACACATGACGTCATGACGTGTCATCACTGTGGCTCCGCCCATTTAAAAGGGCAATGTCCTGCACAAGGAAAAAGGTGCAGAAAGTGCTCAAAAATGAACCATTTTGATTCCCAATGCCAGTCCACAGCCAAATATTACTCCACAATGCAAAGGCATGGAAACTTTAAAGTACGCACAGTTGATGTAATGGACACTCCGGCACCCGAAGACAGTTTCTCCGACCATGAAGAATTCCACTCCTGGGAGAACATGTACGGCATTGGAATCATAAACACCACAGCGGAACCACAGGAGCTGACAACAAAACCTCGACACGTGCATGCCATCGACTCTGCAAGCGAATGGAGTGCTACGGTGCAAGTCAATGACTTCCCCATCACGTTCAAGCTGGACACGGGAGCATCCACAAACTTGATGACGAGCAAAGATCTCGCATCCATCCCAGGGACGCACGAGATGTTACCTGCTGCATGCAAGTTAACTGATTACAACAGAAACCAGATCACCTCAAAGGGATCCTGCCAACTACAAGTTGCCAACAAAACAGTCACAACAGGACTACGATTTGAAATTGTAGATGACAAAAGATCCTCACTGCTAGGTGCTCAAGCCTGCAAGGATTTGCGGCTAATTCAAAGGATCTTCATGCACGCGGCTGACTCATCACGCATTGCCGATGACATACAGCTGCTACTCAGCGAGTACCCCGACGTCTTCTCTGGCATGGGTACGTTACCCTACAAATACAAAATCCTGCTCAAAAAGTATGTCATACCGGTCGTTCATGCCCCACGGAGGGTGCCGGCTCTATTGCGGGACAAGCTAAAAGCTGACCTTCAACGTCTCCAATCTCAAGGCATTATCTCACGAGTCACACAGCCGACTGACTGGGTCAGCTCGCTGGTGTGTGTTAAGAAGCCATCTGGTGAACTCAGGATCTGTTTAGATCCCAAAGACTTGAACAAGAACATTCGCAGGGAACACTACCCTATCCCCAAGCGACAGGAGATAACGAGCGAAATGGCACAAGCTCGCATATTTACCAAGCTTGATGCCTCACACGGCTTCTGGCAAATGCAGCTCGCTGAGTCCAGCTGCCTGCTGTGCACCTTCAACACGCCTTTTGGAAGGTACTGTTATAATCGGATGCCCTTTGGCATTATATCTGCATCCGAAATATTTCACAGAACAATGGAGCAGATGATAGAAGGCATTGAAGGCGTCCGTGTCTATGTGGATGACATAATATGGTCAACGACAGAGGAAGACCACATTGCGAGGTTGAAGCAAGTCTTCCAAAGGATCCACCACTTTGGACTGAAGCTCAACTGGGCCAAGTGCACCTTTGCACGGTCCTCTCTGACCTTCCTGGGCGACACAATATCAGAGCACGGGGTGAAGCCGGACGCTGAGAAGATCGCCGCAATTCAGAGCATGCAGAGACCACATGACAAGAAAGCAGTGCTAAGGTTCCTGGGATTCATCAACTTCCTCGGCAAATTCATACCGAACCTAGCAGCACGGACGACGGCGTTAAGGAAAGTGACAAGGAAGAACACAGAGTTTGTCTGGACCCAACATCACCAAGATGAATGGGATGATCTGAGACACCAGTTGATGGCAGCTTCAACGCTCGCATTTTTTGACCCGGCAAAACCTACAAAGATCTCCACCGTTGCCAGTCAACATGGAATATGTGCGGTGCTACTGCAACAGAATGACCAGTCGGACTGGGTCCCAGTGGCTTACGCTTCACGAGCGATGACCGCCACAGAGTGCAGGTGCGCACAGATGGAGAAGGAGTGCCGAGGGCTGATCACAGGCGTGACCAAATTCCACCACTATGTGTACGGTCTCCCCACGTTTCTCGTGGAAACTGATCATAGGCCACTGGTAAACATCATCGACAAAGATCTAAATGATATGACACCGTGCCTACAACGGAGGTACGACTTCACGCTGGTCTACACCCCTGGCAAGGACCTTGTAATAGCTGACACATTATCACGAGCCATGGACGCTGACAACCAACCACTGGCTTCCATCAATGATGTGGAAGCTCATGCACAGTGGTGTAAGGAGACACTCCCAGCAACGGACGAGAAGCTGCAGCAAATTCGTCAGGCGACACAGGAGGATGCCACCCTCCTTCAAGTCATACACAACCTTCAGCATGGCTGGCCAAAAGGGCGGTGCCCACAGTTCCAAAACGTCAGGACTGAACTGTCCGTGGAATAATACTGCGGAATGACAGAATCGTCATCCCACTGGCGCTCCGGGAGGACATGCTCCGCAGGATTCACGAGGGGCACCTTGGTGCCGAAAAGTGCAAAAGGAGAGCACGACAATCCGTTTATTGGCCAGGGATAAACGAGGACATAACGAACATGGTGCTCACCTGTGACACGTGTCAAAGACATCGACCGGCACAATGCAAGGAGCCACTGCAGCAGCATGAGATGGCCACGTCACCGTGGGACAAAGTTGGCATTGACTTGTTCCACGCCATGGGCCGCAACTATGTTCTGCTCATCGACTACTACTCCAACTTTCCGGAAGTACTGAAACTCCCGGATCTCACAGCGGCATCAGTCATCAAGGCCTGCAAAGAAACCTTCTCCAGACATAGCATCCCACGGACGGTCATGTCCGACAATGGTCCTTGCTTTGCCAGCTGGGAGTGGATGGACTTCGCCAAGCACTCCAACTTCAAGCATGTAACATCGAGTCCACACTTTCCGCAATCGAATGGCAGGGTGGAGAAAGGTGTCCACATTATCAAACAACTCATCAGCAAGGCTGCGGACTCAAATTCCGACATACACTTGGTCCTTTTGTCATACCGATCGTCACCTTTGAGCTCTGGACTATCACCGGCTCAAATGCTCTTCAACAGAGATGTGCGGACAACATTACCGGCACTATAATTCACCAATCCCGATCACTCGCCTGTCCTGGCTAAGATGAGTCACCAATGTCAAGTGCAAAAGCAGCACTATGACCAGCAGGCAAAAGTACTGCATCCATTGGCAATCAACGATACGGTGAGGTTGCGACACCCGGCTGGGGGCTGGTCTAAAATGGCGAAGGTTCTCCGCCAAATATCGCCGCGATCCTACGTTGTGCAGTCTGACGATGGAACACTGTTTCGACGAAATCGCCGAGACCTTCTAAAAGTTACACCTCGTCGACAGGTATTTCCAACACTAGATCTGCAGGACTCTGTCATGCAACATCCTGGAACTCCAGCAGCAGCTGTCCAAATGTACGTAAAAGACTCTGGATCTCCATGCCCACTCAGGAGGTCTACCCGGATCAGACGTACACCCAACCGTCTGAACTTATGAGCATGGACTGACAATATAATTGCTCTGCCTTCTCTTTGTATATAAACCTAACTGTGTTTGAATTTGTGTTTAGTTACAGCTCTGCAACTAAAAAAAAAAGTGAAAAAGGGGGATGTAGTGATCCTCACCTGAGTGTGTATAGAAGGGGCTGATGGGAAATGGAAGTACCACCAGGGGGCAGCACGGGGACATATAAGAGTGACGCCAAAGGCCCGCCCTCGCTCACTTTGGCTGGAGAGACAGGGGAGCAGGACAGGGACGGAAGTTGAGCTCAGGGCTGCAAGTGTGGTTAGGCCTAGTTGCAGAGCATAGAAAAGCAGTATCTTTACAAGTGCCTTCTGTAAGTAAAAGCTAATGAAGTAATTTATTGTGGAGCACAATAAACCATCCTTCAACTGCTGAACGACTTCTAGCATTCTTTTAAGAAACATAACAGTCACGACTTGAACAAAGCCATATTTGCTGATGCTACAATAATAGGTGAGAAGGAAGTGTCAAAGAGCACATATGGATATAGACAGATTTAGTGTTGGCCTTTATTGCAAGGGGAAGGGAATGTAAAAGTAGGGGTGACTTGCTGCAATTGTACAGGGCATTAATGAATTGGGACGTCTTGTTAAAGTTGCACAAGACTTTGGTAAGACCATACATGGAATATTGTGTTCAGTTCTGGTCACTCTATTATAGGAAGGATATTGTTAAACGAGAAAAGAGTGCAGAACAGATTTACGAGGATGCTACCAGGACTTGATGGTCTGAGTTATAAGAAGAGGCTGGATAGGCTGGGACTTTTTTCCCTGGAGCGTAGGAGGCTTAGGGGTGATCTTATAGAGGTCTATAAAATAATAAGGAGCATCGATAAGGTAGATAGTCAACATCTTTTCCCAAAGATAGAGGATCTAGAACTAGAGGGCAGAGATTTACGGTGAGAGGAGAGAGATACAGAAGAGACCAGAGGGGAAATTTCTTCACAAACAGGGTGGTGAGCATCTGGAACAGGCTGCCAGAGGCAGTGGTAGAGGCGGGTATAATTTTGTCTTTTAAAAAGCAGTTAGACAGTTACATGGGCAGGTTGGGTATAGAGGGATATGGGCCAAATGCAGGCAAGTGAGACTAGCTTAGTAATAGAAACTGGGCGGCACAGACCAGCTGGGCCATTGGGCTTTTTTCCATGCTGTAAACATCTATGACTCTATTACACCTAAATTATGGTGTTCTGTTTTGGTCTCCATACTTAAGGAGCAACAAACGTGCATTGGAACCCGTTCAGTGGTTCATTCATGGAGCTTCCTGGAATGAAGCAGTTGTCTTATGAGGGAAGTGTCATAATATCCACTCATGTATATAATGAGATGCAGACAGGCAGTGATTGACACACAGGATGCCCAATGAAGACACAACACAGAACAACCAATCACCAGACAGGACACCACCACTATAAAGCCCACAGGGCAATCAGACTCTCTCTTTCTCAGGACCCAGCTACTGAGACAGTCAGAGTGCACTATCTAGTGAGCACTATTACCATGTGGTAGCTAGTAAGTCTGGTCAAGCCAGTAAGAGTTCCTCAGTTGGATTAGTAGAGTGTCAACCCACAGCTGAACATGTACAGCAGTCCACTAGTTAAATAAAACAATATTGGATCATCTCCTTTGTCAGACGTCTGTTTCTAGCTTCACTGCATCCAGTTACAGTCAACGTCGAACCAACCTGCCTAACACATCAGGAAGGTTGCACAGGTTGATCTTATATTCATCTGAGTTGAAGAATGAGGGGTGATCTTATTGAAATAGATGAGATCCTGAGAGGCCTTGAAAGGGTACTTGCTGAGAAGATGTTTCCCCTCATGTGGAAATCTAGAACTAGGAGGCACAGTTTATAAATAATGAAGATGAGGAGGAATTTCTTCTGAGGTTCATTAGTCTTTAAAATTCTCATCCAAAGAGAGTAGTGAAGGCTGGATCATTGAATGTATTCAAGGCTGGGTTAGGCTGATATTTGATCTACAAATGGGATCCACAGTTTTGGGATAGGCAGGAAAATGGAGTTAAGGCCAAAATGATCTTTTTGAATGGTGGGCAGGCTCACAGGGCCGAATATGCTACTCCTCCTATTTCTATTCATATACTTATCAAGAATGATTGGGATGAATACAGTATTGCAACATAATTAGGATAATCAATATACTAAGCAGTAACATTGGGGTTAACACATTAATGATGTAACTATTTATTACTGGATGTTAGGATTTGTTGCAACGTCCCAGGTTCAGAATCGTGGAATTCCCAACAACAGCAGTTGAAGGGTTAATGTCTCAAAATATTTCCAGTGGTTTGAATGTGAACAGACATTTTGTGTGTGTGTGTGTCCCTTGGTCTGTGCGTTTTTCTGTCTGCGTGTCTCTGTAGTTGTTTGTCTGTCTCTGTTTCAGTCAGAGCCAAAAATTAGACAATGGTGTGTTTCAGTCCATGGCGTCTTCTCTAATTAATTTGCGGATATCTGAACTGTGCATTGGGAGTGCTGTTTGAATTATAGGGAGAGAAAAAAACCCACTGAAGTGAACTAAACAGGCTTTTAAACAGGGGAGGTTGCAGCCCTTTGACAATTTGTGTAAGACTGATGCCGCCTTTGAAAACAAACCTCCCTTTCAATATTTCCATCTGCTATGCCCAACTCTTACAGCAAATTTCTGCTGCACTGCTCTGGTGAGGTTTAATTCTTGCTCATTGCTCCCAAACCTTCCATTCATCATGATTGACCACCACTCAGCAACTTGTGGATAGATAATAAAGTATGGGCTGGGCCCAATTTTATCACTTGCGCAGTTTTCCGTGGAATATTTTACAGAGAATTATTGTGGAAATTTTTTTTTTTTTATAAATCTTTTTTTTTCAAACATTATATACATTGCGGTTCGTATTCATTTATTGTACAATACAGAAAGGTTTGTCCTTTTCTTCCCTTGAATTTTTCTATGTACAGTCTGCCGCCATCCGACTCGGCGTGCAGTCCTCCGCCTCCCTGCCCCTTGTACCCTCCCTAGTCTATCCAGGGTGTTCCCCCGTTCTTCTCCCCTTCCCCCCCTTTCTTTTCTACCCTTGTTGGCTTTGTCCATGTCTCTCCTGTGGCTGGGGAGGTTGCCCCCTCTCTCCCGCGTTGTCTCTTTTATGCCCCTCCATTCCTCCGTCAGTTTGTTCAGAGTCGCTAGTCTTTTTCTTATGTAAAAGTCTCTAACTGTCAGCATTCCCCTGTCCTGTCTCCATTTTTTAATGGTGGTGTCTAGCATACAGAACTGGCTAGGTCATATAAGGCAGAGAGTAGCACTGGAAGGGTGCTTTTCTGATTGGAGGGCTGTGACTAGTGGTGTTCCGCAGGGATCAGTGCTGGGACCTTTGCTGTTCGTAGTATATATAAATGATTTGGAGGAAAATGTAACTGGCCTAATTAGTAAGTTTGCAGATGACACAAAGGTTGGTGGAATTGCCGATAGCAATGAGGACTGTCAGAGGATACAGCAGGATTTAGATCGTTTGGAGACATAGGCGGAGAGATGGCAGATGTAGTTTAATCCGGACAAATGTGAGGTAATGCATTTTGTAATGCAGGTAGAGAATAAACAGTGAATGGTAGAACCCTCAAAAGTATTGACAGTCAGAGAGATCTAGGTGTACATGTCCACATGTCACTGAAAGGGGCAGCACAGGTGGAGAAGGTAGTCAAGAGGCATATGGCATGCTTGCCTTCATTGACCGGGGCATTGAGTATAAAAATTGGCAAGTCATGTTGCAGCTGTATGGAACCTTAATTAGGCCACACTTGGAGTATAGTGTTCAATTCTGGTCGCCACACTACCAGAAGGATAGGGAGGCTTTAGAGAGGGTGCAGAAGAGATTTACCAGGATGTTGCCTGGTATGGAAGGCATTAGCTATGAGGAGAGGTTGAATAAACTTGGTTTGTTCTCACTGGAACGACAGAAGTTGAGGGGCGACCTGATAGAGGTCTACAAAAGTATATGGGGCATAGACAGAGTGGATAGTCAGAGGTTTTTTCCCAGGGTAGAGGGGTCAATTACTAGGGGGCATAGGTTTAAGGTGCAAGGGGCAAGGTTTAGAGGAGTTGTACGAGGCAAGTTTTTTACACAGAGGTAGTGGCTGCCTGGAACTCGCTGCCGGAGATGGTGGTGGAAGCAGGGACAATAGTGACGTTTAAGGGGCATCTTGACAAATACATGAATAGGATGAGAATAGAGGGATACGGACCCCGGAAGTGCAGAAGATTTTAGTTTAGACGGGCAGCATGGTCGGCACAGGCTTGGAGGGCTGAAGGGCCTGTTCCTGTATTGTACTTTTCTTTGTTCTTTGTTCATAGCTGGGTAGAATCTGTGGTTGCCGCAGATAGGGGCCATGGGGGACACTCCAGTCAGTCCGAAGTGCTGTCTTAATTGGGCCCAAGTTTTCAGTGTAGCCACTACCACTGGGCTTGAATATTTTGCCAAGGGGGATTGGAGTGCTACTGGAGCCAGTGCCTGGAGAGTCATCTCCTTGCAAGAGGCCTCCTCCATCCGCACCCACTCTAAACTGGGTTTGTGTACCCATCCACATTCTCTCCGCCATTGCTGCCCAGTGGTAGTACTGAAGGTTTGGTAATGCCAGGCCACCTTTGATTTTCCTCCTTTGCAGCATTAGTTTGGGAACTCTGGGGTTCTTGTCCTCCCACACAAACGCCATGATGAAGCTGTCTACGTTTTGGAAGAAGGCTTTGGGAATGAAGATCGGTATGGATCTAAACAGGAAGAGGAATCTCGGCAGCACTTTAATTTTGATCGTCTGCACTCTCCCCACGAGGGAGAGTGGGTGAGCCCCACCTCTGTAGGTCCTTTTTAACTTCCTCCACCAGACTAGTCAGGCTCCAATTGTGGATCTGTGTCCAGTCTCTGGCTATTTGGATCCCCAGGTATAGGAATCTATTTTGGGCTATTTTAAACGGGAGCCCATCCAACTCTCTCCCTCCTCCATTTGGGTTTACTGGAATTGCTTCACTTTTGCCCAGGTTGATTTTATAACCCGAGAGGGTTCCGAACTCTTTCAGGATCTGCATGATTGCCTTCAGTCCTTCCTGTGGCTTCAAGACATACAGGTGCAGGTCATCCGCATAGAGTGAGAATCTATGCTGTCGGTCTCCTCTCTGGATGCCCTTCCAGCTTTTTTGCGTCCCTCAGGGCTATCGCCAGGGGTTCGATTGCTGGTGCGAACAAGAGTGGGGCAATAGGCATCCTTGCCTTGTGCCTCTTTGTAGCTGGAGGTACTCAGAGCTGGTGGTGTTGGTTCGAACGCTCGCCTTGGGAGCGTTGTATAGGAGTCTCACCCATGCGGTGAATCATGAGGAGGAGGAACTTCCATTCGACTCTGTCGAAGGCCTTTTCTACATCCAGGGAGACGATCACCTCTGGTGTTCTCTCTCCGGGTTGGGGTCATTATTACATTCAGCTGCCGCCTGATGTTCGCAGTGCGTTACCTACTCTTGACAAAGCCTGTTTGGTCCTCTGCGACCACATCTGGTTCGCAACTTTCCAGCCTTTTAGCCAAGATCTTTGTGAATATTTTTGCGGCTACATTTAGAATTGAAATGGTCTATATGATCCACATTCTGGGGCAGCACGGTAGCATGGTGGTTAGTATAAATGCTTCACAGCTCCAGGGTCCCAGGTTCGATTCCCGGCTGGGTCACTGTCTGTGCGGAGTCTGCACGTCCTCCCCGTGTGTGCGTGGGTTTCCTCCGGGTGCTCCGGTTTCCTCCCACAGTCCAAAGATGTGCGGGTTAGGTGGATTGGCCATGCTAAATTGCCCGTAGTGTCCTAAAAAGTAAGGTTGAGGGGGGTGGGGGGTTGTTGGGTTACAAGTATAGAGTGGATACGTGGGTTTGAGTAGGGTGATCATTGCTCGGCACAACATCGAGGGCCGAAGGGCCTGTTCTGTGCTGTACTGTTCTATGTTCTATGGGTCTTTGTCTTTTTTGGGTGTCAATGAAATTATGGCCTGCGCTAGCGTAACAGGCAAAGTGGCCCTTGCCATTGAGTCTACGAACATGTCCCTTCGGTGTGGGGCCAGGAATAGGTGCAAAATTTTAATAGAAGTCTGCTGGGAATCCTTCCCCGCCTTCATGGAGCTGATGCTCTCCATGATTTCTCCCGGATCTATTTGTGCTTCCAGCTCCCCCGTCTGTTCTCCCCCACAACTGGTAATTCCAGTCCATGGAGGAACTGTTTCATCTCCACGTCCCCGGCGCCGGGCTTGGAGGTGTACAGCCCTGGGGAGAACATATTGTAGAAATTTGACATAAGCATCAATAGTTTAGAAATAAAAATGCAAAGGAACTTTTACCCAACATCCAAGTATCTTTTTTCATGACTATTTCAGTTATTAACACCCATAATCAACAACCTCATGTCCCTCTGTGTGAAGAACGTTATTCTCATTCATGCCCTAGATTTTGTGTCTGTAATCCAGAATATCTGACATTCAAGTACCAGAAGTAAATTGTTTTTTTCAGCCATGTCCCTTCCCTTTTTAATTTTATCAAATCACCCCGCAATCTACTTTTCTAACAAAAATTGTCACAATTACCTCAGTCTGCTTTCTGTGCCGTGAGCCACAAAACTGCACACATTAATTCATCTGGTTTTATTAAGGTTAGGGATAAATTCTCATTTGCAGATCAATTTTTAGATGGCGAAGGAGAGAGAATCTGACACATATTGGGACTTGTGTGGAACCATTTAAGTTATATATCAAATTTTGTTCAGTACTTTCAGTCATATGTTACACCACAATTCTGATAGAATGCTATGTTTATGCTGTCTTTTTGTGGCTGACAGAGATTGTTGAGCCTGCACTGCTGGTAAAGCACTAAGCTGCACATACTATTATTATTTGGGAACTTCTAGATTACTGTCATAAATTGCAATGTAAAAGCACTGTCAAAATATGCTCCAGGAAGGGGCAGCACAGTGGTGCTGTGGGTTAGCCCTGTTGCCTCATGGCGCTGAGGTTCCCGGCTCTGGGTCACTGTCTGTCTGGAGTTTGCACATTCTCCCTGTGTTTGCGTGGGGTTCACCCCACAACTCTAAGATGTGCAGGGTAGGTGGATTGGCCATGCTAAATTGCCCCTTAATTGGAAAAGGAAATTTTAATTGGATACAGTAAATTTAAATATATATATATATGCTCCAGGACAGTAAAAGAGGGGATACCAGCTTATTGTTCACTGCTTAAAATGTCACAAATAACGATGGGTAGAAATGTTCAGCTTGAAATAAGAAGGAAGAGTCAAAATTTGCATGTGGACACCAATGGCAATTTTCATTTAGATAGTACTTTTAACGTTCAATATTTTTAAGAAGAATCCCACAGTGCTTCACTGAGACACACAAGGAAAACAGACATCCATCCAGAAATAGAGAGATTAGGAGGGGTGATGGAAAGGTTGGTCAAATAAATGGGTGCTCGGGGACTTTTGTGGAAGGGAGGGAGGTGGAGGAATTTAGAATTGGAAATCTGAAAAGTAGAAATGAAACCACAAAGTTCTGCCACTAAAATCGAGCAAGAGAGGGGATGTGGGGAGTAGTGTTAGCCGGGGTGTTACACTAAAATGGGCAAGAAATATACAGCAGGACTTTGAACAAGTTACTGCTTATATAGGATGAGGATGGGAGGCTGCCTATATATTAATATTTCTAATATATATTAATGACTTTGGCCTTGGTGCTCAAGGAACAATTTCAAAATTTATAGATGATAGGAAACTTGAAAACACTGTGACGAGGATAGTGTAGAACTTCGAAAGGACATAGACAGTTCAGTGGAAAGACAAGTGGCAGGTGAAATTTAACACCAAGAAGTATGAAATGATTCGTTTTGGTTGCAAGAGCATGCAGAGAGACAATATAAATTGAAGGGTACAATTCTAAAGGAGTGGAGAGACCTGGGTGTATATGTGCAAAAATCACTGAAGGTAGCAGGCCAGGTTGAGAGAGCAGTTAGTAAGGTATGCAGCGTCCCAAGATTTATTGATAGGGCCATAGAGGGAGATTGTGTTGAATATGTATGGAAGATTACTTTGGCCTCAACCACAGTGTTGCGTCCAGTTCTGGGTATCCGGGAAGGATGTGAGAACATAGGAGAAGATGCAGAAAAGATTTGTGGGAGTGTTCCCAGGGATGAGGAGCTTCAGTTGCCAAGGAGGATTGATCAGGTTGGGACCATGGTAATAGAAGATGACGTGATAAATTAAACACAGAAGACAAAGCAAAAGAGCACGGTAGAAAATAAGCGAAATACTAATCATAACATGGACGGGTTCCGGAGTTGGCCGAGGGCAGAAATTGGATGGATGGGGATCTATTTATAGACGGGAGCTTTCCGAGCTTGAAAGCTTTGGAGGATAAATTTAAATTGCCAGCAGGGAATGGTTTTAGGTATCTGCAGGTGTGAGACTTCCTGAGTAAACAGGTGCCGGCCTTTCCGCTGCTGCCGCCATGGGGGATATAGGACAGAGTAGTCTCCTGTACCTGGGTGGGAGAGGGGAAGGTATTGGATATTTACCAGGAGCTTTCGGAGGCGGTGGAAACTCAGGTGGAAGAGTTTACGGGCAAGTGGGAGGGCGAGCTAGGAGGAGAGATAGAGGCGGTGCTATGGGCGGATGCCCTAAGCAGGGTTAATACCTCCTCATCATGCGCCAGGCTTAGCCTGATACAGTTTAAGATAATCCACTGTGCACACATGACAGTGGCTCGGATGAGCAAGTTTTTCAGGGCAGAGGACAGGTGTGCGCTGGAAGCCCAGCAAATCATGTCCACATGTTTTGGGCATGCCTGAAGCTTAGAGGGTTTTGGCAGGATTTTGCTAAGGCAATGTCCACAGAGCTTTAATCACAGGTGGTGCTGAGTCCGGAGGTAGCGATCTTTGGAGTGTTGGAAGAGCCGGGAGTTCAAGGGGCGAAAGAGGCCGACGTATTGGCCTTTGCCTCCCTGGTAGCCTGGAGACGGATCTTGTTAATGTGGAGGGACTCGAAGCCCCCGAGTGTAGAGACCTGGGTTAGTGACATGGCTGGGTTTCTCCGTCTTGAGAAAATAACATTTGCCTTAAGAGGGTCAATGTGAAATGAAATGAAATGAAAATCGCTTATTGTCACGAGTAGGCTTCAATGAAGTTACTGTGAAAAGCCCCTAGTCGCCACATTCCGGCGCCTGTTCGGGGAGGCTGGTACGGGAATCGAACCGTGCTGCTGGCCTGCTTGGTCTGCTTTAAAAGCCAGCGATTTAGTCCAGTGAGCTAAAACAGATCTCATTTTGTGATGGTGCAAATCTTAGTGGATAGAATGAATGCCTCCCTTGTCTAACATAAGAATCATGGGTTTCTTTATATATACCTTTGGGCATTGTTTTGATTGTCTTGTATTGAATTGTATTGACCATATTGAATTATTTTCTGTTTAACGTTCTGAGGCTTCAAGTATTCATATCACAGCGTTGGATATCTTAAATTAACTGAATAATTCTTCCCCTGAATTAATAGCAAATTTGTAATACTGCAATATTGTTTTGTGTTGACTTCAGGAAGCCTCGCCCAGTGTCTCAGCTGGTGGCACAGCAAGTAACCCAACAATTTGCATCACCCACACAACCAAAGAAAGAGAAAAAAGACAAGGGAGAGAAGGAGAAAAATGAGAAAGAAACTGTCAGTAAAAAGAACAGCCACAAGAAAACAAGGTAATGCTTTGCCATTAAAGTTACAGATACTGATCAGTCATGGGACATTGTATTGGTCACAGGAAGCTTTAGCCCAGTAATGGGCGTTCTAGTTATGAGCTGTGTTCTGCAGTGGGTGCATGTCCACAGTGTGTGGAGTGGATTGGTTAAAATGTTACCTGTATTCTCTAAATAGTAAAAACCAAAGTAAGGTGAAGGAAGATAAAAGTTCTGTTTGCTTCAGGCCAGGGGATGACAACACGTGAAAGTCGTTGAAAAGAGTGGTGATTCACTGTAAGATAAACCACTTTATTAACACAGATGTTGTATCTAGGGAAATATCCTTATGATTGAGTTAAGCTGTCTTCAAAAAAGGCTCAATTAAAATTGTTGTGGAACACAATAAGGCAGTTGCTTTTTTCGGAAATCTCTCTATTTAGTTTACAAATTAAGCAGAATAAGTCGGAAGTAACCTTGAATCAACAATCTTATTTAGAAAATGTCAATGACACACCAATAAAGCAGGCCAAGCCCTTACGAAAAGAGGATTTTGCATCTAATGAAGAAACAAACTAATGAAGAAGTTTGATTGGACAGTGGAATTGGTTGTGCACGAAGACTTCGAGGTGGACTTTCAATTAAACACAAAGTGCTGCATCATGGCCCTCGATCAATGCGGGGGGCCCATACGGAGAGGTGACTGTTGTGGTGAGAACTTGGTAGCTCTAAATTTACGAATGAGCCTATCAGCAATACAGAACAACATCGGGCTTTGATTGGTAGACTCCCCTTTAGAGCAGTTTGCCCGATATTGAGAGGTGATGGAAACTTTGTGCAGTTTAGACAGAGATCTCTTGAATTGGTGTGAAGTTTCTGGACTTTCATTGAGTAAAGGTGCAAAGCAGCAGCCAGGTTCCTGGCATTCAGTCTGACGGACAGCCTGAGGCAAAAGTGAGGTCACTAACCTAACATTGGGGTGCGAGCCTGCAAAACCTTCATCAAGGTGAGGCGAAGGCGCTGGTCAACAGCCATTGAGTACAACTCTCAAACTCCCGGCCAGGGCTGAGGAGGCAGGTGGGTAACAACAAAAATGAATAGCCACCAGTTCAGACACCCAACAACCAGCCAGGCGCACACGCTGTCGTTGAGGCCCAGCCACCCAGTGTGAGCTGAGAGGTGAGCAGAGCAGCAGTCAGGAGGTCCGAAGAAGGACAGTCAAGCGCGGCATCATGTCTTGGAGAATCGAGGAGTGGCGGTCAGCGGAAGCGGGGCAACTCAACCAGAGACCAGCCAGGCAACAGGACTGAGAGTGAGAAGGCTGGACTGGGCAGAAACCAAACTGGGCGATGAGAGAGCAGAGGCCAGACTAGATAGCCAGCAGCAGCCAGGCAGCCAGCCCGGGACACATGCAGTTGTCAAGGCTTGAGGCCAAGCCACCCGAGAGAGAGTTGAGAGGCGCATAGAGCAGCAGGCGAAAGAACGAAGAAGGCCAGGCATTTGCCGACATCAGAGTCTCTGGGAATCGGGGAGCAGTGGGAGCAGGGCGACGCGACTACTCATCAGCGGCATTATGGCCAGGGCTCTATGTCATTGGGGGAGGGCCACCACATCAACTGGGGAGAGGGCATGACATGGGGTCCCCGCAAAGAGGAAGAGCACGCGTCTCCCAAAAGTGCAAGCCTCTGCTCAGACTAGACCGGTTATGACCTATTGAAACTGAATACGAAGACGAAACATGTTACAGGTGAGGAGTTTCTGAGAACAAATAGAATATTAAAGAAATTAAATTTTGAGAAATGCGCACTCAATTTCCAGCCTTTGTGATATGAAGCTAGTCATTTTTAACAGTGCTTCACACACTGATCTTCTGGATATCCTGGTACAGCAGGGTTTACCATATTCTTGGTGGAAAAGACTAAAAAATGTTGTCCATTGGCAAAAAAATTTGAAAAGAAAAAGGGTAGTTAAAAACAGCTAGGGCAGCACGATGGCACAGTGGTTAGCACTGCGGCCTCACGGCGCCGAGGTCCCAGGTTCGATCCCGGCTCTGGGGGCAGCACGGTAGCATGGTGGTTAGCATAAATGCTTCACAGCTCCAGGGTCCCAGGTTCGGTTCCCGGCTGGGTCACTGTCTGTGCGGAGTCTGCACGTCCTCCCCGTGTGTGCGTGGGTTTCCTCCGGGTGCTCCGGTTTCCTCCCACAGTCCAAAGATGTGCGGGTTAGGTGGATTGGCCATGCTAAATTGCCCGTAGTGTCCTAAAAAGTAAGGTTAAGGAGGGGGGGGGGGGGGGTTGTTGGGTTACGGGTATAGGGTGGATACGTGGGTTTGAGTAGGGTGATCATTGCTCGGCACAACATCGAGGGCCGAAGGGCCTGTTCTGTGCTGTACTGTTCTATGTTCTATGTTCTGGGTCACTGTCCGTGTGGAGTTTGCGCATTCTCCCTGTGTTTGCGTGGGTTACGCCCCCACAACCCAGAAGATAAGCAGGGTAGGTGGATTGGCCACGCTAAATTTCCCCTTAATTGGAAAAAAATGAATTGGGTACTCTAAATTTATTTAAAAAAAGAAAAAAACACTTAGCTGCTGAAACACTGGCGCTAGCAAAAGCAATAGATATTGTTCTGTACTTATCTAATATTTGGAAGGAAATACTATACAAGGAAAAATCTGAGAAATAAATGTTTGCCCAGAGAATGCTTTGTGGATAACTGTTCTCTTTGGGACAATGTTTATTTGATAAAGGATGTCACAGAAAAAGGTTGAGGATTGACCTTGCTACCACAAAGAAAATGCTGGAAAGACAACAGATTTCCAAAATAAAATGGGTGGATGCCAGTAACCAATTGTCAGACTGTTTTTCAGAGAAGTGCTTACTCCAGTGAATTATTAGATGTAATAAAGATATGGAAAATCAATATTTTCTTTGATTGCTTTGTATTATTTGCACATGTTAAAAAATGTTTTGTTTAACGATAGGGGAATATGGGAGCTGATAATGGTTGATTCCACTTTAACATGAGACATTGAAGGTGAAAAAAGAAATATAATTTTGTTTCTTTTTTTAAAATAAATTTAGAGTACCAAATTATTTTTTTCCAATTAAGGGACAATTTAGCATGGCCAATCCACCTACCCTGCACATTTTTGGGTTCTGGGGGCGAAACCCACACAGACACGGGGAGAATGTGCAAACTCCACACGGATAGTGACCCAGAGCCGGGATCGAACCTGGGACCTCAGCGCCATGAGGCAGCAGGGATTTTGTTTCTTTTTGATTGTTCTTGTGTTTTCAAAAGTTTTAATTTAACGAAAAGAGGGTAATCCGTTAACCTCTTATCAAATACATTTTGCAGTAAGTGAAACAGGTCTTCATTATTAATTGACTTAAAGTACATATAAATAGGAGATATATGGTCCACAGAGTTGTGTGGGAAAAGACTTGTGAGACTGACCAAGTGAATAAACTCACAGTAACGAAAAGCTCTGTGTCTTGGTTTTGGCTTCACCAATCAGCTTGGATCCTATTGTTGAGGATTCCCAGGATGAGGGTCTTTGACCATATACAACTGTGCCGACGCCTCTGGTGGATCTTTGCTGCTGTTGGGGCAGGCGTACCGAGAGGTGGCAAGATTGGGCGTAAGTTATGATTCTATGAATGTGACTATTTCAGGCATTCCGTTGACTTGTCTGTAAGATATTTGTCCCCGGATGTCTGTGGGAAGGACTTTGTAGGGTTGACTATGCCTTTCAGAATCTGAATCGAATGCTTAGGTTGCTGCTGAGTGGTCCCATCCAGTTTTTAATTTTTAGTGCCTTTTTAATAGTGGCAAGATACTGAATGGCTTGCTGGGCCATTTCAGAGGGCAGATAGAAGTCAGGCACTTTGCGGTAGGTTTGGAGTCACATACAAGCCAAGCATGGTAAGTATTGATTTCATAGAATTTACAGTGCAGAAGGAGGCCATTCAGCCCATCAAGTCTGCACCGGCTCTTGGATAGAGACCTAACTTCACCCTATCCCCATAACCCAGTAACCCCACCTAACACTAACTGCAATTTGGACCCTAAGGGCAATTTATCATGGCCAATCCAGCTAACCTGCACATCTTTGGACTGGTAGGGCAGGTTTCATTCCTTCAGAACATTATTCAGCCAGTTGAGCTTGTATGACAATCTAATATCTTATTAGCTTTTTATTCCATATTTATTCAATTAAACTCAAATTCACAAACTGCACGATGGGGTTAGAAGTCACCTCTGGATGATTAGACCAAGCCTCTGGATTAATAGTCCAATAGCATAACCACTGTGCCAGTATACCAAATCAAAGCCAAATATAAGCTAACCGCAGACAGTTCCCCTTTGGGTGGCACGGTAGCACAGTGGTTAGCACTGTTGCTTCACAGCGCCAGGGTCCCGGGTTCAATTCCCGGCTTGGGTCACTCTGTGTGGAGTCTGCACCTTCTTCCCGTGTCTGAGTGGGTTTCCTCCAGGTACTCCGGTTTCTTCCCACAAATCCTGAAAGACGCGCTGTTAGGTGAATTACACATTCTGAATTCTCCCTCTGTGTACCTGAACAGGCGCCAGAATGTGGCGACTTGGAGCTTTTCACAGTAACCTCATTGCAGTGTCAGTGTAAGCCTACTTGTGACAATAATAAAGATTATTACTATTCTATTACTTTTTTCAAACCCTATGGCTGCCTCTGTAAGGTCAGATTTAACCTGTCTAGCATTCCATTGTAGATAACCTTTAATGTTTCTACTGAACTGAAGTCATCAAATTGCTGTCCTCCAAAATCTCTGCTCCCTTACCATTAACTCCATTATCCTAAGTCGCTACATAGAACATAGAACATAGAACAGTACAGCACAGAACAGGCCCTTCGGCCCTCGATGTTGTGCCGAACAATGATCACCCCACTTAAACCCACGTAACCCGTATACCCGTAACCCAACAATCCCCCCATTAACCTTACACTACGGGCACTTTAGCATGGCCAATCCACCTAACCCGCACATCTTTGGACTGTGGGAGGAAACCGGAGCACCCGGAGGAAACCCACGCGCACACGGGGAGGACGTGCAGACTCCACACAGACAGTGACCCAGCCGGGAATCGAACCTGGGTCCCTGGAGCTGTGAAGCATTGATGCTAACCACCATGCTACCGTGAGGCCCCTAACATATTTCCGCTGAGCAGATTTCATGGGCGGGATTCTCCCGTAATCGGCGGGGTGGGCCGTACCGGCGCCAAAGAGTGGCGTGAACCACTCCGGCGTTGGGCCACCCTGAAGGTGCGGAATCCTCTGCACCTCTGGGGGGCTAGGCCGGCGCTGGAGTGGTTGGCGCATGCGCAGAACCGCTGGCGTGATTGCTGCGCATGTGCAGGGGGTTTCTTCTCTTACGCCGGCCTGTGTAAGGCTCCGCGATGGCCGGCGCGGAGGGAAAGAGTGCCCCCATGGCACATGCCCGCCCGTAGATCGGTGGGCCCCGATTGCGGGCCACACCCCCCCCCCCGGGGCCGGATTCCCGCACCCCCCCGGAGGCAAGCCGCCCTCAAAGCCAGGTCCCGGCGGTATGGCCCTTGTCTAATCCATGCTGGTGGAACTAGCCAAAAACGGGGGGCCGCTTGGCCCATCGGGGCCCAGAGAATCGCCAAGGCGGCCACTGCCAACGGCCCCGACCGGCGAGGCACGATCCCCGCCCCCGGCCAAATATCGGCACCGGAGGATTCGGAAGCCGGCGGCCGAGCGGTGGGGCGGGATTCACGCCGCCCCCTGATGCTTCTCCGACTCAACGGGGTGTCGGAGAATCCCACCCCTTGTGTTCTGCTTGATCCGGAGCCGAATTCAAACCTTATATTCCATCTGAAACCATGTCAATTACCTTCATGAAATTGTCTGACTCCTTCCAAAATCCATTCCCAATGCTGCTGCAGCCTTTTGGTCATTTATTTGTCACCTGAAGACTGAATTTCTTCAGTGTCTTCATTCTTCGCATCTAACCTCTATAAATTCCAAATAATTCATAACTCCACATAACCGCAGTTAGACACACTTAAATATGTCTCCCCCAGAGCTAACCAGTCTGCAGGATCTAACGGCCTTACCGAGGCGGCCCCAGCCAGGTACATTTTAGCACTGGTCTTCCCAAAAGAGGACGAGGCGGGGGGCGTCACTTAGGGGTGATATCCTAGGCGATCAGAGGCCCCTGGGTGGTTGGCCTCTGGGCAGGGTGGCACCCTGGAACTACTGATTCCAGTCAGATACCTTGGCACTGCCACCCAGGTATCAGGTTGGCAGTGCTGAGGTGGCATTTTGTCTGTACCGGGGATCGGACTCGGGGGTGCCCGGCACTTATGAGGTGGGGTGTAAGGGGCTCAGGACCCCCCCAACAGGTAAGCGGAGCTCCTCAGTGCAGGAAATGAATTAAGTGCAGCCTCGGCAAGGAAAAGAATAACAGAATCCCTTTCGATAGCGGGGTTGTTCCAGGCGTTACAAGTGCCGGGAAACACCCTGCTCTTTTTTTGTTGTATCACACCCTTTAAGTTGATCAATATTTTAAATCAATCATCACCATCCCTCTCTTGCTATCTCTCAAAGGCTTGTGAAGTCTTCTTTATCCTCTTTTTCCACATTAATGGTTTGAAAAAATGAACATTGAGGCTGTTATCTTGGCCTTTCTATTTCAGTATGATTTTGAATGTCTCCCATGGGTTAATTGAAGCTTATTTAGTTATAAACTGTCTTAGTCTCATGAGTCGGATGTTCTAACCATGCTGTAGTTGAAGTTTCTTGACATCTTTTGTTTGTGGCTTACAAGATGAAAGTTATTAGGCCCAAACAAAACCATCACTTGCTTATATGAGAGAAGTGGCTGGATTACTAGCCGTGCCGGTCTTGCAGTGAAAAGGAATATATTAGGACATGCATCTACTGTCCTTGGTCAAAAATATTGCTGTAACCAATTCAAGGTCATGCACCAGGCTCACATGACAGTGGCTCAGATGAGCATATTCTTTGGGCAGACGTTCTGGCCTTTGCTTCCCTGGTAGTCCGGAGGCGGATATTACTAGCATGGAGGGACTCAAAGCCCCCGAAGTCGGAGACCTGGCTATCGGACATGGCTGGCTTTCTCTGCCTGGAGAAAATTAAGTTCGCCATGAGAGGATCATTGTTAGGGTTCGCCGGAGGTGGCAACCATTCATCGATTTCTTTGCAGATAATTAATCGTAGCAGAAGGGGGGGGCTAGGTTAGCGTAGAGTAGGGGGTTAAGTAATGGTGGAACCTGTGGGGGTGGGAGGCGGTATTTGCACTATGTTTATATTTTTATGTACATTGTTTATATTGCTGCTGTTACAATGCCAAAGAAATACCTCAATAAAATGTTTATTAAAAAAAACAATATTCCTGTAACAATATCTTCTTTCCAAGTTAATGGTTGGGTGGATTGGCTTTCTATGTTGCGACGGTTAAATCTTATGTTTGTGAATTGTATGGGTCGGATTGTTGGTTTTGTTTTTTCTTTCTCTGGGACTGGGTGGAAGGGGATGACATATCTTAGCGGGGGGAGCCACCTGCGCTAGCTAACTAAAGTCAGCTAGTGAACGGAGATGAGGTGAGAGGAGGGCTGCGGATGTTGGAGCCTGGATAGCAGGCTTCAATGGGCCTATGAGGTGAGCGAGAGGGGGGGCTGGGGAAATGTAGGAGGAGAGATTCTTGCGAGGCGTGGGGGGGGGGAAGGTGTTCGATGTTAACAATGGACAGAGGTGGGTCAGGCTTATGGGGCAGGGCCCGGTGGTATGATGATGGTGGATAAGAAGGGTGGGGAGGTGAGAGACCCCCAGTTAGGATAGTCACGTGGAACGTGAGAGGGCTAGGAGGTCAAGGGTGCTTGCGCATCTTAAAAGTTTAAAAGCTGACGTGACAATGCTGCAGGAGACTCACTTGAGGGTGAAGGACCAGGTGAGACTTAAAAAGGGCTGGGTTAGTCAAGTGTTTCACTCTGGATTTGACGGAAGGGCTCGAGGGGTCGCAGTGTTGGTCAGCAAAAGGGTACGCTTCCAGATGGAGAAGGTGGTGGCAGATCAGGGGGGCAGATATGTGATTGTGACAGGGGCACTGGAGGGGAGATTAGTGGCGCTGTTAAGTGTATATGGTCCCAATTGGGACGATGCGGGATTCGCGAAGAAGGTGCTTGCGGCCACCCCCGACTTGGACACACACAAACTGATTGTGGGGGGGGGAATGGAACTTGGTGCAGGAGCCAAGATTGAACAGATCACGGCCGCGCTCGCTGGTCCCATCAGGGGGGAACGAAGGTGCTGGCTGGGTTAATGGTGGAAATGGGAAGGGTGGACCCTTGGAGGTTCCTGCACCCAGGGGAACGGGAGTACTCGTTTTTCTCAGCAGTCTATAAGGTATACTCGCGGATCGATTTCTTTGTGGTGGGGAAGGCTTTGCTGGCTGGGGTTAAGGGGTCGGAATACTCGGCTATTGCAGTGTCAGATCATGCTCCGCATTGGATGGATATGGTACTGGAGAAGGGGGTAGCACAGAGGCCGGGGTGGAAGCTGGATGTGGGGTTTTTGGGGAACCAAGTGTTTTGTGAGAAAATTGAAACGGTAATTAAGGAATATGTAGGTTTCAACTGTACGGGTGAGGTGTTGAAGGCAGTGGTCCGGGAGGCTCTCAAGGCGGAGGTGAGGGGTGAGGTAATTTTGTTTAAGGCCAGGGTGGACAAAGAGGAGAGGTTGGAGTGGCAGAGGGTAATAGACAAGATGTTGGAGGTAGATGGGGGATACACAGAGGATGGGGACCCAGCGAAGCTGGAAAAGAGGAAGGAACTACAGGCGAACTTCGACCGACTGTCTACCAGGAAGACGGTGCGCCAACTGAGACGAGAAAGGGGTACAGTTTATGAACATGGAGATAAGGTATGTTAGCAGGTCAACTCCAGAGGGAAGCAGCTGCAAGAGAAATTCTTCAGGTGAGGGATAGGGCAGGGAAGTTGGTGGAGCTGATTAACAATGTTTTTGAGGAGTTTTATGAGAGGTTGTACAGGTCAGAGCCACCCGGGGGAGACCATGAGATGCAGGAATTTCTAGATGGGTTGGAGTACCCGAGGTTAGGAGAGGGGACAGGGCTACATTAGAAGGAGCAATAGTGGAGCAGATAAAGGATGCGATTGGGAGGATGCAGTCGGGGAAGGTGGCAAGGCCAGATGGATTTCCGGTGGAATATTATAAAAAATTCAAGGATAAGCTGGCACACTGATGGTGGGGATGTTTGAAGAGGCGATAGGGAAGGGGGTATTGCCACAAACCTTGGGACAGGCATCGATTTCACTATTGCTAAAAAATTATGCAACGGAGTGTGGGTCGTATAGGCCCATATCACTTCTGAATGTGGACGCAAAATAATTGGCGACGGTACTGGTGGGTAGGCTGGAGGAGTGCCTCCCGAAGGTGATAGGCGAGGATCAGACGGGGTTCGTGAGAGGTAGGCAGCTTTTTTCAAACATTAGGAGGGTTTTGAATGTCGTTATGGGACCGGCGGAAGGGAAGAAAACAGAGGTGGTTGTGGCATTGGACACCGAGAAGGAGTTTGACCGGGTAGAGTGGGGGTACCTGATGGGAGTTCTGGAGCAGTTTGGGATTGGACCAAGATTTGTGAACTGGGTACAGCTATTATATAAGGAACCGAAGGTGTGTCCGCACAAACAATATCAGCTCGAGATACTTTTTTCTCCACCGTGGGAAGAGGCAGGGATGTCCTATGTCCCACCTGCTGTTTGCACTTGCGATTGAGCTGTTGGCCATTGTATTAAGAAGTTCGGGAGCATGGAAAGGAATAGTACGGGGGGGGGGGGGGGGGGGGGGGGGCGGGATAGAGCATAGGGTGTCCTTATATGCTGACGACTTGCTGCTGTATGTGTCGGAACCGAGTGCGTTGATACGAGGAATATTGGAGCTACTGCGAGTATTTGGGTCGTTCTCGAGGTACAAGCTGAACCTGGACAAGAGGGAGTATTTTGTGGTGTCTCGGGTCGGGGGGGGAGGGCGAGGGGCTGCCATTCCATAGGGCAGGGACTCACTTTAGGTATCTGGGGGTGTAGGTTGCCCGGGGGTGGGGGAGGCTTCGCAGGTACAACATCACTAGTTTGGTGGGGAGAGTGAAAGCCAATCTGGCAAGGTGGGATGGTCTCCCTCTGTCACTGGCGGGTCAGGTACAGGCGGTTAAAATGAATGTGTTGCCGCGATTTCTGTTTATTTTTCAATGCCTACCGATTTTCCTGCTAAAGGCTTTTTTCAGAGAGATTGAGGGAAGGATTACCTCGTTCATATGGGGAGGGAAGGTGGCCAGAGTGAGAAAGGTGCTGCGACAGAGGGGAAGGCAGGCAGGGGGTTTGGGTCTCCCGAACCTGATGTACTACTACTACAGGGCGGCAAATGTGGAGAAGGTGCGGAGCTGGGTCAGAGGGGTCGAGTCCCAGTGGGTCAGAATGGAGGAGAGTTTGTGCAGGGGTCGGGACTGAAAGCACTAGCAACAGCGCCACTCCCGATAGCTCCAGGGAAATACTCAGGGAGTCCTGTAATAATAGCTCCATTGAAAATCTGGAGGAATCTCCATTGAAAATTCGCCAACATTTCGGGTTGGGGGCAGGGTCAAGGGAAATGCCGATTCGGGGGAACCACAGATTTGAGCTAGGGAGGTGGAATAGAAGTTTTCAGAAATGGGAAGAGAAGGGGATTAAGATGATAAAAGATTTGTTTCTTAGGGGTTGGTTTGCAGGATTGAAGGAGCTGGAAACGAAGTATGGGCTGGAGCAGGGAGAAGTGTTTAGATACCTGCAGGTTCTAGATTTTGCTAGGAAGGAGATATAGAGCTTCCCGGAGGAACCGGCCTCCACATTGCTGGAGGAGGTGCTGACAACAAGGGGGCCGGAGAAGGGGTAGTGTCAGCGGTGTACGGAGCTATTTTGGACGAGGATAAGGCACCACTGGAAGGGATCAAAGCAAAGTGGGAGGAAGAGTTGGGAGAGGTTATAGAGGAGGAGGTCTGGTGTGAGGTGCTCCGGAGAGTAAATGCCTCCACCTCATGTGCGAGGTTGGGGCTGTTACAGCTGACGGTGGTATATAGAGTGCACCTCACGAGGGCAAGGATGAGCCGATTCTTTGAATGTGCAGAAGATATGTGTGAGCGTTGCGGAGGGGGGGAGGGGGTCCCGCTAATCACGTTCATATATTTTGGTCCTGTCCAAAGCTAGAGGATTACTGGAAGGAGGTTTTTCGGGTAATTTCCAAGGTGGTGCACGTGGAATTGGACCCGGGCCCCCGGGAGGCCATTTTCGGGGTGTCGGACCAGCCAGGTTGGAAACGGGTGCGGAGGCAGATATCGTAGCCTTCGCCTCGTTGATCGCCGGAAGGCGGATCCTGCTGGGGTGGAGAGCAGCCTCTCCATCCTGTGCCCTGGCGTGGCGGGGGACCTGTTGGAATACTTGACTCTTGAGAAGGTTAAGTTTGAACTGAGGGGAAGGACGGAGGGGTTCTACAAGTCATGGGCATTTTTCATTATGTACTTTCAAGAACTGGATAACATTGAACATTAGTTGGGGGGGGGGGGTGGGAGGGTTGGGGGGGAGGGGCTGTGAGTATTAAGGGTGACTATGGGTAATCCCGGATTACTTTTTGTCATTTGTTTATGTCAACATGCGGGCTAATGGTTGGGGGTTGGTGGGAGGATGGAATCGTTGTTATTGTTATGGGAATTGACATATTTGCTAATTATTGTTTATTGTTGGTGGGTATAAATTTGGGAGAAAATGTGAAAAAGGAGAATAAAAAAATATTTTAAAAGAACAATATCTTCTTTCCAGGTTTCTTTGCCCTTTATTAATCCTTTATTCAATTTTCAGATTGTGTGTTCTTCCCAATCATGTTCTTTCTCTCAACCAGATCTATGTGTGTAACAGTAATCTGCAGTGAACCATATATACTCTTGTATGTATTCTGTTGATCTTGGAAGGCGGCAAGGTAGCACTATGGTTAGCACTGCTGCCTCACAACCTCAGGGATTCAGGTCAAATTCTGACCTTGGGTGACTGTCTTTATGGAGTTTTTAAGTTCTCCCTGTGTCTGTGTGGGTTTTGTTTCCTCCCACTCTTCAGAGATGTGCAGATAGGCAGATTGGCCATGCTAATTTGCCGCTTTGTGTCCAATGATGTGCAGGTTAGGTGGGGATAGGGGAGTGGGCCTCGGTAGGGTGGTCTTTCAGAGGGTAGGTGCAGACGCGAAGGGCCAAATAGCCTCCCTCTGTACTGTAGGGATTCTATGATTCTAAGTATTCAAATCAATTAAGCAAGCTCCTGACTGTAATTGCAGTATTTTATGTGAACTATGGGCTATGTGCAGTGCAACACTGCATCAATGCATTATTTTGTGTTAATGTTCTTCCTTAATTTCCCTTTTCCTGTTAATGGAATTAATTTTTCCAGGGATTTGGTCCTATATACATCCATCTTTCTATACATTTAACACGTGGCAATTTTTCAGTTGTGCGCATCAGCTATGAATACTCAACTACAAGGAACTTTACAGCCGATCTAGAACCTCTTTTTGTTTGTGCTTCTCTGGAGTAATTGGATAATCTGCCTCATATTTTTGCTGTCCTCCAGATGTTGAGGCCAATCATAATATGTCTTCCTCTCCCTGCGGCCTCCCCACCGAAATCTCATCCAGTTCTGCTGACCTTAACATTGACCAGGGTTTGAACCTTTGAACATGAATGCCTGCCTCAGCTTCTATCCACTGTACCTTGCAGAGTCTCTTACCTTGACTATAGGTTATTCTGAGCACTGTACAAACAATCTGAAATGACAGCAGCAAGCTCATCCCTTTATGTCCTGACTGATCTTAGAAGTTCTTGGTTAATAAAATTTACAAATGGAACAGATGTTTGTCTTATTGGTGGTAAACCTTTAGATGACGATCTTTCAAAACGAATAACAGAACATAGCATCCATGTTACATCATGTGCAGTTTTGTAAATTAAGGGGTGGATTGCATGCCATGGTGTTGGATCATTTCAGTATCATAGACTGGGCTTCAAATTCGCAATAGTCGGAATTGGCAGTTCTTTTTTTTTAAATTACAAAGCCAGAGCTCAGAGTGTGGACAGGGGCAATCCAGCTCCTTGCCTGCTCCAAAAAAACAATTCAAATTGAACCCCCCCCCCCCCCCCCCCCCCCGGAGACTTGGTGAGCCTCAGTAATGTGGTATTATAGCTATGCAGAAGGTCTCAACGAGGGAGCTGGATTAGTTGCTGTTGGGGGCAACAATTGGGTCAAGTAGAAGAAGTTAAATGGATTAACAGTTAGCGTACGTATGGTCGATGTGGCCTGGACTGGTTTCAATCATCTAAGAAGGTGGGAGAAGAATTTTTCAGATTTTTGCTTGTTGACTATGGTTTTCTTTTGCCTCTCCCAGGAAATTACATAACAGAATGACTGGCATTTATCGAGAACCTTTCCTGGCCTCAGATCATCCACTTTGTAGCCAATTAAGTACTTTTTTGAGGTATAGTCATATCGAGGGAGGAAATGTTTAGTTAAAATGCTCCAAGCATCATGAGGATGGGCCAGGATTGATAGCCTTTCAGTTTTTACATGACAGCAGGCCTTTGAAATGAACTTTTATTCATGGGTTGTCTTTTGCCTTTATCCTATTTTTCTAGGCCGAGGTTAAAAAATGTGGACCGGAGCAGCGCACAACATTTGGAAGTGACTGTGGGCGACCTGACAGTCATTATTACAGACTTTAAGGAGAAAGCAAGGTCAGCCCCGGCGGCCACTGCTACCTCGAGTACCACCGCCGACCAGCATAGCCTGAGCAGCTCCAGCTCCGACAACACAGAGAAAGGCTTGTCCCGGTCATCATCACCCAGGGGGGAAGGATCAGTAAACGGCGAATCCCACTAAAGCACCGACTGACCTACTTCCTTTACTCACTCCTTGCTCAACGATTCAATGGACAGCATTCTCAACAACTTCAGTCCTGGGCGTTCAGTGTTAATACTGGCAAGTTGGGCTGCCTTCTTCAGTTTTGGTTTCAGTGCTTTCTAATACTTGCGTAGCAATCTGGAACTCCTGCACTGCGGCATGTTTTTGAGTGTAATTTTCTATAACTAAGATCGGACTGCCTAAGTAATGTGTTCGAGGACTGAATTGTGAAACAGCTGGCTTTAAGTATCCAGTGCTACCTTCGGTCAATTTTCAATCGACTGCCGCAGTAACAAATCAATTTCTGAAAATCATTTGCCTAGTTAAGTGCACCTGCTGGTACTTGGTGTGGTTAAATAGGAAAAGCATTCTCAAAAGCATTTGTATAAATTCATGCCAATGTTTTTCAACATTGATATTTGGATGGGGATAAAAACATTTGGCCATTAAAATTGTGGCTTTACCGATGTCCACTGTCATTCATTTCAGTAAGTTACAGTTTTAATATGTAGTCTTGGGCTAATTGACCAGGTTTGACTGAGGATACAGTCCATGCTACTTAACTGCAGCCACTCGGGTAAAGGAATTGAGTTGCTGTAATATATTTAAAAAAAAGGAGGGTCATTTTTGCACCCTTGTCTCATTGGGAAGGGATGCAGATGTGTCACTTGCGTGACTTTGTATTTCACGCATGTCCTCCTAGCTGAGCGCCCCCTGCAAGAAAGGAGGAAACGCTAATAATTAGATGCTTAGTATGTCTAAAAGTAGTTTCAATGGTATGTGTGGGAATAGTTTATGATGATATTGCCAGTTCTGGAAAATTCATTTAAGGTGTTTTGCTGATGTTTTGAATTTGCGACAGTATTTATACGTATTGTTGTAATAAAAAAAAGTTATGCAAGAACACGTTCTATCTTTGAAGTTCTGTTACTTCTCTATGTTACTTTTTAAATAGCCTACTTGTGTCGTCACTGGTGAAAGTGAGTTTTTTTTTGTGGGAGAGCACTGTGCTGAAACTTTGTGCGAAGACGGTTGGGACGTGAACAGAAGAATTTGTCTTGGTCTGATGTTTAATTCGTACTAGATGTGTTTCTGTCCCTTTTTTATGTACATCTCACATTTTCCAAGCAATACAAGAAAAATACCTCACAGGAATTATAACAGTTTAAAAAAAAATGTGTTGCAGCAACTAAAAAAATAAATAAAACCTTAAGCAGATCTGAAGTTATATTTGTTACCCGCAAGCAAAACACCTTTTTGAAAAACATAAAACTAAATGGTAACAAAACTAGTCAAAGTGATATGGGGAGGGCCTAGCAACTGTTTGATGTCAGATACTGTTCCAATGTAACATGCAATAAGTGGCATAGACTGTATTTTCAGATGTAGGTATTTGATACTAATACCTGTATTCAGTGATTATAGATTGTTTTACATGAGATTTTTATATCCTTTAAAAAACTCTCGGTGTTCATGCTGATATGTGTAGTGTTTGGTATATATTTGATTTCTATCAGAAAACAACTCACAATTAAAAGATATTTGAATTATAAAGGCCAGTATCCATTTTTAAAAGGGAGGGAATGGGATTGAAAGGAAACAATTGCAATAGTTGTATTTAATTTAGCCAAGTGTAAAACAAAAACGCTGCTCGATAGTGAGCAGGATTACATCAGATGATCAATCACATTACTCCTGGGAGAAAACCATTTATGTCACAGTAATTGTGCATTTTCTTGCTTTTATTTGTCAGCCACCTCTCCAGACCATTTCTCCTGCTGTTCAACCTCCTGGATTCCTTTCTAGGACTTAGCCAGTAGGATCCTAGCCATTATTGAGACTTGAAAGTGGACTATTTGATTGCAGCTAATCACTCTTCATTGAATGCTGATGCTCTCCTAACATTGAGGATTATTTTACTTTGAGGGTTTTAATATGTTGAATGCTTATTTTTGCTTAAATTTGCCATTAAAGGAATCACTTCATTGGGAGTTGACAACCATCAACTTTCAGCCTTCCTCTGGGACGAGAAAATTTAGAGCCAGAGCCATATATAGTGTTTCCCCCATTTGATGTCCACAACAGATGACTAACCTACTGCTAAATCCTACCTCTCCATGTTGCAGGACCATCAGCAGGTGTATCAAAGAAATTGATATTGCTTCTGAATAAGTCACATTCTTTTTTCTTTCAGGAGATTCTGAGATTTATTTTTTTTACAACTGTTGAGTGAACCAAATTCCGGGTGATTTGATTCTGAGAAAATCAAAACCAGCCTTGAAAATTGTAGTTCAAAGCCTTCTTGCATTTTATCAAGAATCTTCATCCATTCACACCTCGTTCCAAAGTAGTCAATTGTCTCACCATCAGATTTGAGCTATTAACTTACAACTTACATCTGAAATGTCTTCACATGGCTTGATCGTCTTCTCGCCTACAAATACATCCCCATCTGTCCTGTAAGTCTGTATTTTAGTGCATCCGTTCTGGTATTTGTACTGAGTTGCTTCATTCAATGTCTTATGTGCTGTTGGTGCCAATAAGCAATAAACTCCCCTTGTGTTTCTTGACGTGCAAAAGATCATGTAAATGAAAATAGTAAATATCCACCCTCTCAAGTGTTCTTTTGAGGACTTTGGTTTAGCAGGAGATTGGGCTTTGCTGTGATGCTCTCCATGATTGCATGGCCTGTGCACTTTGCGCTCTATTTTTACACAGGAATAGCTGTTTAAATTGGGTGCTGGAGAGGCAAATGAAAGCGTGGTCAAAAAATAGGTTCTGAGAAGGTGGGGAGAGTAATGCAAAGGTGGAATAAATTTTAACAACCAAGTGAGGACAATCAACACGATGCATAAAACGTCAGTCGTGGAATGGAAGTGCCACCAGGGTGGCAGTGCAAAAGTGCCCAATTGTCAGGTTGGCACTGCCAAGGGTCAGGGGCGAGAGTGGCCTTGCTCATAAAATGAGGGTGGAGGAGGAGTTTGAAGGGTGGGAGAGTGCAGGGCGGGTACGTAGGAGTCTCCGGGAAGTTGGGGTGGGGTGATGAGTGTAGGTCCTGTTAGGGAGGGGGTGCTGTAAGGGGCCTTGGGGGGGCCTGAAGAGGTGTAAATCCCATTGTGGGTGTCCTCACTTGGGGGATGTGGAGTGGTGCCCATGTGTTTGGCGGTTGAGTTTGCCCATAGTTGGGGGGTGTGGAGGACCCACAAGTTCACTTAGAGATCGGGACACCCTTTCAAAATGGCGGCCGATCTCTGAGTTCCGCTCCCCAGTGTGGCCTAAACCGGTGAGAAACTCACCAGGGCTCAAAAATGTGACTAAGAGCCGGCGGGAAACTCCCTAAAAACCCACAAATAAACTTAGAAATTTTGGGGGAGAATCGGGCCCATAGTAACTTCAATATAAAAAAGAATTAAACAGAGTTCAAACTGAGATTCTGGAGAAACATGTTTGCTCCTTCAGAGGAGTTAAAAAAGTAATCCTTCCCCCTGACAGACACCCCGAGGTGAGCTGGATATTTCAGACTGAACCAGAGACCCTTTTTATAGCGAACGGATTTCACCCTTTTGAAATTGAGGTATTGATACAACTGAATGGAGTGAGCTTCCCATTTTACCTCCCAGTGTTCCTTGGCCCATCGAAAGACCTATTTCTTCTTCTTGAAGTTGTGGAATATTATCATAACCGCACTCGGGGGTTCCCCAGCACGAGGTCTGTCACCATGTGCGATATGCATGGTCTAGCTCTGGGGTGGGGTGGGGAACGTAAAGACTCCTTTGGTTTGCATGTTGGAAAAATATTCTGTCGGGTTGTTGCCTCCATCCCCTCCAGCAAACCCACGAGGCAGATATTCTGACTTTGCGATCTGTTTTCTAGGTCATTTCATTTGGCTTTTAGAATTTTATTTGTCTCCACTGCCAAAGACATGCCATTTTGTAGTGCGGAAATCCGATCACTATGATCAGAAAGGGCTGCCTCCATGTTTTCCAGGTAGCCCCACGTGCTTCCATAATTTTACTTGATACCTGAGCCAGGGCTTCATGCACAGATCTTTTCACCTCTTTTGTCGGGCTTTGAAGAATAAAGGGATTAAGGGTTATGGTGTTCGGGCAGGAAACTGGAGCTGCGTCCACAAAAAATCAGCCATGATCTCATTGAATGGCGGAGCAAGCTCGAAGGGCCAGATGGCCTACTCCTGCCCCTAGTTCTTCTGAAAATTTACTAAAGCTGGGCAGCACAGTGGCTCAGTGATTAGCACTGCAGCCTCACAGAGCCGAGGTCCCAGGTTCGATCCTGGCTCTGGGTCACGGTCCATGTGGAGTTTGCACATCTCCCGTATCTGCGTGGGTTCTGCAGATGGATTCCCAAGGCAAGAGGCCAAATCTGAGCTCCCGTAGCACAAAACAGCTGGGTGCCGCCTCATGAGAAAGATGATCGGTGGCATGGATGTGCTCTCAGTTTTCTTCAGAGGAATCAGCAAATAAAGAGGCCCAAAGGGCATCAGGGTGGAGCGGACACCTTTCTGCAGCATTGGTTTCAGGTGAGGATGCCGGTGGACGTTTATTTAATAAAAAGAGTATAAGCATTTGGTGCTGTAGACAAGCTTCAGCTAATAGAACACAGAGGAACAAAGTAGCTCAATATCTGTCAAGAAGTAGCAAAGTGTAACAAATAGAGTGAGCCACATAATGTCTATTTTAGAAGCCGTAATGAAAATCTGGTCAAGTTCTGTGAATTTACTCCTACAAAATAGATAAGGAAGACATTTGCCTTTTTTTTAGAACATTGGTTGAATGATTTATTAGCCTACAATATTTTTGTTCAAGCCAAGGATTCAAAAGTTGCCGACGGTAAGATAATGTATTTAACAGAGTCAGAGACTTGAGGGGAGATGTAGTGTAAAGGCTTAATGCAAATAGACAGTCTACATCATCAGTGATTAAAGATCATATGATGACAGAATATGTTGACAGGATAGTTCTATGTGAAATCTAATTTTATTCTGTACATAGAGAAAAACGGTTTGCAGTTTGTAGGACACAGAAGTAGCAGTGCACCAACTCAAAAACATGAGGTGTGGTAGCCCCATTACTCAGGATTCTCTCTGTGACAGGAAAAGGCTGCATTGGCACGAAGAATGTCCTGCCAAAAGATGCAGAGTCGCATTCCTAAAAAAGGAGAGGACATTTTCTATGCAGCAGCAAAAAGCTCCGAACTCAGAAATTTAAGGAGAAGCTAACTGAAGCATGTAACATTAAATAAATGAAAACCGTAAGACAATGAAGTGTCATTCTTGGCATTAATTATGACAGGGTCGAATGAGAACCATTACAACATAGGCATTATGGTCAATGGACATAAAACAAACTTTAGTGCGGGAGGGTCCGCAAACCTTGTCCACACCTTTTGGGCATGTCTGAACCTGAGGGGATTGTGGCAGGGATTTGCAAATCTCATGGTTTTAAAGACAAGGGTAGCACCGAGTCCAGAGGTGGCGATTTTTGGAGTATAGGTTGACCCTGGAGTCCAGGGGACGAGAGAGGCTGACGTTTTGGTCTTTGCCTCCTTGGTAGCCCGGAGACAGATCCTATTGGCATGGAGGGACTTGGAGCCCCCGAAGTCGGGGGGAATGGGTTAGCGACATGGCCAGATTTCTCAGGCTTGAGAAAATCAAGTTCATCCTAAGAGGATCAACGTTAGGATTCGTCCAGAGGTGGCAACCGTTTATCGACTTCTTAGCAGATACAAAAAAAAAATATTGTCACGAGTAGGCTTCAAATGAAGTTACTGTGAAAAGCCCCTAGTCGCCACATTCCGGCACCCGTTCGGGGAGGCTGGTACGGGAATCGAACCGTGCTGCTGGCCTGCTTAGTCTGCTTAAAAGCCAGCGATTTAGCCCAGTGAGCTAAACTAATAGGGAGGTGGTTAGGGAATGAGGGGGGTAGGGGGAGAGAGTATAGTTTAGGCGAGACCAGCGAGTGGAGGAGGAGGGACTGGGGGACTGAGTGTGGAAGCCATGTTAATTGGGTCTGGTTGTTGGTTGGGGGGTGTTATTTACTGAGTTTTGTTTACATTTGTAATTGTCCTTATAATATCATAAATGCGGACTTCTGGTGGCGCTCGTGAGCGGAGTGGCTGCGTCGGAAAGAGGCTCCCGCTGGTCTGTGATCTTTCGGACTTTTTCGGGGGTTTCCCCATGGTTCTTTCTTCCCGGGTTTCTTCGGCCATTGGGGCCTGAGGGACGGGTGTCGGGTCGGTCCGGTTTGGAGCCGGTGAGGAGCCCCGCGGGAGTGTCCAGCTGCCGGAGCGGGAGGCACGGACCGAGGTCGGATGCGTGGGCGGAGCTTGACATGAGGCAAGGCAATCGAGGTGGCAGGCCTGAGTCCAGAACGCGATGTAGAGGGGGACTAGAGCACACTGGGTGGCTCCCACTGAAAATGGATCTTTGAGGAGTTTGAAGTCTGGTCTCTGGGGGAAGAGATTTCTTGAAGTTTGAAAGCCGATGTAGCAATGCTGCAGGAGACTCACTTAAGGGTGAAGGACCAGGTGAGACTTAAAAAGGGCTGGGTTAGTCAGGTGTTTCACTCTGGATTTGACGGAAGGGCTCGTGGGGTAGCGGTGCTGGTCAGCAAAAGGATGCGCTTCAAGATGGAGAAGGTGATGGCAGATCAGGGGGTAAATATGTGATTGTGACAGGTGCGCTGGAGAGGAGATTAGTGGCACTGTTAAGTGTAACCGGTCCCAATTGGAGCGATGTGGGATTCGCGAAGAAGGTGTTTGGGGCCATCCCCGACTTGAACACACACAAACTGATTGTGGGGGGGGGAATGGAACTTGGTGCAGGAGCCAAGGTTGAACAGATCACGGCCACGCTCGCTGGTCCCATCAGGGGGGGGGAACAAAGGTGCTGGCTGGGCTAATGGTGGAAATGGAAAGGGTGGACCCTTGGAGGTTCCTGCACCCAGGGGAACGGGAGTACTCGTTTTTCTCAGCAGTCCATAAGGTATACTCGTGGATCGATTTCTTTGTGGTGGGGAAGGCTTTGCTGGCTGGGGTGAAGGGCTCGGAATACTCGGCAATTGCAGTGTCAGATCATGCTCCGCATTGGGTATGGTACTGGAGAAGAGGGTAGCGCAGAGGCCAGGGTGGAAACTGGAAGTGGGACTTTTGGGGAACCAAGTGTTCTGTGAGAAAACTGAAAAGGTAATTAAGGAATATGTAGGTTTCAACTGTATGGGTGAGGTGTCGAAGGCAGTTGTCTGGGAGGCTCTAAAGGTGGTGGTGATTTTATTTAAGGTCAGAGTAGACAAAGAGAGGTTAGAGCAGCAGAGGGTAATAGATGAGATGTTGGAGGTAGATAGGAGTTATGTAGAAGATGGGGACCCAGCGAAGCTGGAAAAGAGGACGGAACTGCAGGTGAGCTTCGACCAACTGTCTACCAGGAAGGCGGTGCGGCAACTGAGACGAGCAAGGGATGCAGTTTATGAACATGGAGATAACTTCCAATGTTAGCAGGTCAGCTCCGGAGGGAAGCAGCGACAAGGGAAATTCTTCAGGTGAGGGACAGGGCGGGGAAGTTGGTGCTGGCTCCGGAGCGGATTAACAAGGTTTTTGAGGAATTTTATGAGAGATTGTACAGGTCAGAGCCATCCGGGGGAGACTGTGAGATGCAGGAATTTCTAGATGGGTTGGGTTCCCCTTGGCTAGGGGAGGGGAATAGGGCTACATTAGAAGGAGCAATAATGGAGCAGGGGATAAAGGATGAGATTGGGATGATGCAGTCGGGGAAGGTGGCAGGGCCGGATGGGATTCTGGTGGAATATTATGAAAAATTTGAGGATAAGCTGGCACCCCTGTTGGTGGGGTTGTTTGAAGAGGCGATAGGGAAGGGTGTTGCCACAAACCTTGGGGCAGGCATCGGTTTCACTGTTGCTAAAAAAGATATGGATCCGATGGAGTGTGGGTTCTATAGGCCCATAATCATTTCTGAATGTAGATGCAAAAGTATTGGCGAAGGTACTGGTGGTTAGGCTGGAGGAGTGCCTCTCGAAGGTGATAGGTGAGGATCAGATGGGGTTCGTGAGAGGGAGGCAGCTTTTTTCGAACATTAGGAGGGTTTTGAACATCGTTATGGCACCGGCGGAAGGGAAGGAATCAAAGGTGGTTGTGGCATTGTACGCTGAAAAGGCGTTTGATTGGGTAGAATGGGGGTACTTGGTGGCAGTTCTGGAGCGGGTTGGGATTGGACCAAGATTTGAAAATGAAAAAATGAAAATCGCTTATTGTCACGAGTAGGCTTCAATGAAGTTACTGTGAAAAGCCCCTAGTCACCACATTCCGGGGAGGCTGGTACGGGAATCGAACCATGCTGCTGGCCTGCTTTAAAAGCCAGCGATTTAGCCCAGTGAGCTAAACCAGCCCCTAGTGAGCTGTGAACTTTGTAAAGCTACTATATAAGAAGCCGAAGGCGAGTGTCCGCACAAACAACATCAGCTCGAGATACTTTTCTCTCCACCGTGGGACGAGGCGGGGATGTCCTCTGTCCCCCATGCTGTTTGTACTTGCGATTGAGCCGTTGGTCATCGCATTAAGAAGTTCGGGAACATGGAAAGGAATAGTGCGGGGGGATAGAGCATAGGGTGTCCTTGTATACCGACGACTTGCTGTTATATGTGTCGGAACCGAGTGCGTCGATAGGGGGAATATTGGAGCTACTGCGAGTATTTGGGTCTTTCTCAGGGTACAAGCTGAACCTGGACAAGAGTGAGTATTTTGTGGTGTCTCGGTGGGGGCAGGGGTGGGGGGGCTGCCATTCCTTAGGGCAGGGACTCACCTTAGGTATCTGGGGGTGCAGGTTGCCAGGGAGTTGGGGAGGCTTCGTAGGTACAACATCTCTAGTTTGGTGGGGAGAGTGAAAGCCAATCTGGCAAGGTGGGATGGTCTCCCTCTGTCACTGGCGGGTCGGGTACAGGCGGTTAAAATGAATGAGTTGGCGCGATTTCTGTTTATTTTTCAATGCCTACCAATTTTCCTGCTAAAGGCTTTTTTCAGGGAGATTGAGGGAAGGATTACCTCGTTCATATGGGGAGGGAGGAAGGTGCTGCTACAGAGGGGAAGGCAGGCGGGGGGTTTGGGTCTTCCGAACCTGATGTACTACTACTACTGGGTGGCGAATGTGGAGAAGGTGCGGAGCTGGGTCAGAGGGGTTGATTCCCAGTGGGTCAGAATGGAGGAGAGTTTGTGCAGGGGTCGGGACTGAAAGCACTTGCAACAGCGCCGCTCCCGATAGCTCCTGGGAAATACTCAGGGAGTCCGGTAATAATGGCTTCATTGAAAATCTGGGTGTTAGGGGCAGGGTCAAGGGAAATGCCGATTTGGGGGAACCACAAATTTGAGCCAGGGAGGTGGGATGGAAATTTCCGGAAATGGGACGAGAAGGGGATTAAGACGATAAAAGATTTGTTTCTTATGGGTTGGTTTGCAGGATTGAAGGAGCTGGAAGCGAAGTATGGACTGGAGCAGGGAGAAATGTTTAGGTACATGCAGGTTCAAGATTTTGCCAGGAAGGAGATACAGAGCTTCCCGGAGGAACCGGCCTCCACATTGCTGGAGGAGGTGCTGACGACAAGGGGACTGGAGAAGGGGGTAGTGTAGCAGTGTACGGAATTGTTTGGAAGAGGATAAGGCACCACTGGAAGGGATCAAAGCAAAGTGGGAGGAAGAGTTTGGAGAGGTCATAGAGGAGGCGATCTGGTGTGAGGTCCTCCGGAGAGTGAATGCCTCCACCTCTCGCGTGAGGTTGGGGCCGATACAGCTGAAGGTGGTATACAGAGCACACCTCACGATGGTGAGGATGAGCCAATTCTTTGAAGGAGTAGATGTGTGTGAACGCTGCGGGGTGGGCCTCACTAACCACGTTCATATGTTTTTGTCCTGTCCAATGCTAGAGGATTACTGGAAGGAGGTTTTTAGGGTAATTTCCAAGGTGGTGCATGCGAAACTGGATCCGGGTCCCCGGGAGGTCATATTCGGGGTGTCAGACCAGCCAGGGTTGGAAACAGGTGCAGAGGCAGATATCATAGCCCTCGCCTCGTTGATCGCCTGGAGGCGGATCCTGCTGGGATGGAGAGCAGCCTCTCCACCCTGTGCCCTGGCGTGGCAGGGGGACTTGTTGGAATTCTTGAAAAGGTTACGTTTGAACTAAGGGGAAGGATGGAGGGGTTCTACAAGTCATGGGCATTATTCGTTATACACGTTCAAGAAATCGATAACATCAAACATTGTTGGGGAGGATGGGTGGGAGGGTTGGGGTGGAGGGGGCTGTGTGTATTAAGGGTTACTATGGGTAATCCCGGATTCCTTTTTGTCATTTGTTTATGGCCAATGTTTGGGGGTTGGTGGGAGGATGGGATCGTTGTCATCGTTATGGGGATTGACATATTTGCTGATTATTGTTGCTGGGTGTAAATTTGGGAGAAAATGTGAAAAAGGACGACAATAAAAATATTTTTTTTAAAAAATCATAATTGCCTTAATAAAATGATTTTTAGAAAAAATAAAAGACACTTTGAATTAGACGCTGACGAAAGCTAGACTTCCTTCAGCCGTCGATCATACAAATCCATGGTCCAGGAGACATTCAACCGAAGGTTAAGGGACAGCTGTTTGTTATACTTCAGTACAAAGGATGATAAATCACAGAAACCTTGTACATAATCCAAAACCAAGGGTATTCAATATTAAGCCAAAAGGCTAGCACAAATCTGTCATAATATATGCACAAGTATATGATGGTGCATAGACAGACACTGACTGACACACTGAAAGACCAATCAATACACAGAACACAGCAGCCAATCACTAGACAGGACACGGCCACTATAAAGCCAGAGGGCACTAGTTTTCCCGCTCATTCGGGATGCAGCCTCTGAGACAGCCAGAGCCCGTGATCAGTAATACGAACATCTACCATGTGCTAGCAGTATAGTCTGGTCAGGTTAGCCTCGGGTCTCCAGTCAACCTAACATAGTGTCAACCCACAATGCAAGTATGTTTAACAGCTCATAGTTAAATAAAATAGAGTTGTACTTCTATAAGTGTTGGTAGCCTGTCTCTCTCACTGCTCTGGTAAACGCAGTTCTCACAGACCCAGCATACCCAACACATCATGGTACCAGTACATGATGTTAGAGTTTGATGGACCTACCCTTAAATAATCTGCCTTCGACCAGCGATCAGCCATCTGGTAGTATGGACAGCGTCCGCCGTCCCCTGCCGCTCCGCATCACCGGCAACCTTGGTGTGAACTGGAAGATTTTTAAACAAAAGTTTCAACTGTACCTCGAAGCTGCCTCAGACGCCAGAAAGATTACTCTCTTTCTCTCCACGGCCAGGGACCATGCCATCCATATTTTAAACTCCCTCAGATTCGCTGAAGGTGAGGACAAGTCTAAGTTCAAGACAGTCCTGCTCAAATTCGACAGTCAGTGTGACATCGAAGTCAACAAAAGTTTTGAACATTAGGTCTTTCAACAGCGTCTGCAGGGTAAGGATGAACCTTTTCAATCTTTCCTCACCCATCTTCGCATCCTCGCACAATCCTGCACTTACGGCTCCACCTCCGATTCAATGATCCGCGACCAGATCGTTTTCGGTGTGCACTCGGACCCCCTACGCCAGTAGCTCCTCAAAGTTAAACAGCTCACCCTCGCTATAGCCATCAAAACCTGCGTTCTGCATGAACACGCCAGTAACCGATAATCGCATATTCAAGTGGCAGAGACGGTGCGGCAAGGCACCCACGAAGCAGAGCAGGTGCAGGCCGTAAAACAGCTCCAGGGCCTGAGCCTGGATGAGGGCGGCCATTTCGCGCGCTTCTCCCGGGCTCCCACGCATGTGCGCAATGACCGAGGGGACGGCGAGGCCGAAGACCGAACTGCGCAGGCATGCACTACGTACGACCTCACCGCAGATGCACGATGGTGCACTTAGCGTTCTGATGTCACGACGTGCAACAACTGTGGCTCCCACTTAAAGCGGCAATGTCCCGCGAGATCTCGACGCTGTCTCCAGTGTGGCAAGCTTGGCCACTAGGCAGTCCTGTGCAGGTCTGCTCAAGCACCTGCCTCCCGCCGCTCCCACCAGCAGCGCAAGGACGTCCGAACCGTGCAACAACCGGTCACCGATTCCGACTTCGACATGATTCCAGACCCTGATACCGAGGATCTCAAATCCCCATTCCGGGTGGGCATCATCACCAAGCACACGGTGCTTCAAATGAAAAAGGCCAAGCCCTTCCCAGTGATGAGCATTGATCCGGACGATGAGTGGTGTGCCACCCTCACGGTCAACAAATCTCGCATCCGATTCAGGCTGGACACCGGCGCTTCAGCCAACCTCATTGCACGGTCTGACCTGGACAACCTCCACGTTAAGCCGACCATCCTTCCATCCGCCTGCCAGCTTCTCGACTACAATGGCAATGCCATTATATCTAAAGTAACAGAACCAACCGACTGGGTCAGCTCCATGGTGTGTATATTAAGAAACCATCCGGAGAACTACGCATCAGCATCGATCCCAAAGATCTGAACCGTAACACCATGAGGGAACACTACCCTATCCCAAAGCGTGAAGAACTCACCTGCGAGATGGCTTGCGCCAAATCTTTCACAAAGCTGGATGCATCCAAGGGGTTCTGGCAGATACAACTTGATGCATCCAGTCAGAAGCTCTGCACCTTTAATTTGGCCGGTATTGTTACAATCGGATGCCGCTTGGCATCATCTCAGCCTCGGAGGTGTTCCACCGAATAATGGAGCAAATGATGGAGGTTATCGAAGGGGTGCGGGTATATGTAGACGACATCATTATCTGGTCTACCACCCCACAGGAACACATTGATCGCCTCCAACGGGTCCTCCGGAGAATTCATGAGCATGGCCTCCGCCTCAACAGAGCCAAATGCTCCTTTGGTCAAACAGAAATAAAATTCCTCGACGACAACATATCACAGTTTGGTGTGCAGCTGGATGCAGACATGGTGTCGACAATCAATGCCGTGAAGACACCGGAGGACAAGAAGGCGGTCCCCCGCTTCCTGGGCATGACCAACTTCCTGGGGAAGTTCATCCCCAACCTCGCATCCCACACCACGGCTCTCCGCAATCTGGTGAAGACAACCGAATTCCAATGGCTCCACGCCCACGAGCAAGAGTAGCGTGAACTCAGGGCGAAACTCACCAAGGCCCCGGTATTGGCATTCTTCGACCCTGCCAAGGAGACGAAGATCTCCACTGATACGAGCCAGTCCGGCATTGGAGCAGTGCTCCTCCAACGCGACGACACCTCCTCATGGGCTCCAGTCGCATATGCATCACGTGCACTGACGCCCAGCGAGCAACGCTATGTGCAAATCGAAAAAGAGTGCCTGGGCCTCCTCACAGGAATTGTCAAATTCCATGACTACGTCTATGGACTCCCCAAATTTAGGTTCGAAATGGACCACAGGCCTCTGGTCAACATTACACCAATCAACACACAGAACACAGCAGCGAATGACCAGACAGGACATGGCCACTATAAAGCCAGAGAGCACTAGTTTTCCCGCTCATTCGGGATGCAGCCTCTGAGACAGCCAGAGCCCGTGATCAGTAACACGAACATTTACCATGTGCTAGCAGTATAGTCTGGTCACATTAGCCTCAGGTCTTCAGTCAACCTAACATAGTGTCAACCCACAGTGCAAGTATGTTTAACAGCTCATAGTTAAATAAAATAGAGTTGTACTTCTACAAGTGTTGGTCGCCTGTCTCTCTCACTGCTCTGGTAAACGCAGTCCTCGCAGACCCAGCATACCCAACACATCAAGATTTACAACTCATCCATAAAGTGGACAAATTGCAAAGCCAAGACAAACCAAAAGAATTCAGGACAGAATTTCCAAACTTATTTAGAGATCTTGAGAAGACTGAAACAAGTGCTCTGAAATGGAAGCACCAGAACCTAGTGGAATTAAGTGAAAACCTTGTGAAAACCAGGCAGAAGATTTCCCATGAACTGCAAGTGAAGGAACACAAGTTAATTACTAATAAGGACGGGCGGCACGGTGGTACAGTAGTTAACACTGCTGCCTACGGCGCTGAAGACCTGGGTTCGATTCCAGCCCCGGGTCACTGTCCGTCTGGAGTTTGTACATTCTCCCTGTGTCTGTGTGGGTTTGACCCCCACAACCCAGATATGCAGGGTGTTGGGTTACGGGTATAGGGTGGATATGTGGGTTTGGGTAGGGTGATCATTGCTCGGCACAACATCGAGGGCCGAAGGGCCTGTTCTGTGCTGTACTGTTCTATGTTCTATACCCTCAAGTTAATGGGAAGGCCAAACGAGGATTAAGGACGGTGAAGGCTTTGTTGAAGAAAAATGTCGATATCAAATCGTACTCGTTAGTTATTGTTCCACACTGCTCCAGAATGAACTGGCTTCATCCGGGTATCTTGAGAAGGTGACTGCAGATGCAGTTTCCTGTTCTTTTTCACACACATACGCAATGCAATAGATATGAGTGAGTAGGGGTGGATACGTATTGTGCTAATCAAACCAGAAACTATATTTAATGCCATGGAGTATGTATGATGTGGAGATGCCCGCGTTGGACTGGGGTGAGCACAGTAAGAAGTCTTACAACACCAGGTTAAAGTCCAACAGGTTTGTTTCAAGCACAAGCTTTTAGAGCGCAACTCCTTCCTCAGGTGAGTATGGAGTATGTAAAAATACGTGAAATTGTGACCAAAATTACAAAGTGTGTCTTGGAAAAATAAATTACATCTGCAATCTTATGGAGACCAAAAATAGAACAGTGAGAAGAAACAGAAGTACACTTATATCAGCAGGAAGACGCTCTTCAATGGAACCCAGAATATCAGGAAAATGACTGGAACAGCATCCTGGCAGTCTCTGATAATTCACTTACTAAAGTTGGAGAGGGAATATGAATAACTTGAATCCTCCGAGATGACAGAATATCAGGGAGATTGGTGACACCACCACAACTGTTATCTCTATGAACCAGGGATGAAGGTAAACACTTTGGGGGGAGATGTAAGATGATGCATTTTAGAGCCAGAGACATTTTTTTTGTGTTTTTTAATATAAATTTAGAGTATCCTCTAATTTTTTTTCCAATTAAGGAGCAATTTAGCATAGCCAATCCACCTCCTGCACATCTTTTGGGTTGTGGGGTGAGACCCACGCAGACATGGGGAGAATGTGCAAACTCCACACGAAAATGACCCAGGGCTGGGAACGAACCTGGGACCTCAGCACCTTGAGGCAGTAGTAGAGTCAGAGACTTGAGGGGTGATGTAATATAAACGGTTCATGTAAATAGGCAGTCTACATCGTCAGTGATGTAAGATCACACGATAACAGAGTATGCTGTGAAATAGTTCTATGTGAAGCCTGCTCCTGTACATGGTTAGAAGAATGCTTCATAAAAGTTAAAGGCTACCAATTTTAACCAAGGACAACCTCAGATAAGATCTACAATGATGATAACAAACCTACCTCCATGAAGAAAGCATTAATATACTAAAAATGCTGCTCAATCAATTTGTAAAGCCTGATGTGTTAAGCAATGCCATTAATGTAATCATGATAGATTTGCAAAATGAAGGTACTCCTTTTTCCACCCTGTCAATTACATCCTCAAAAAACTTACAATAGATTTGTCAAATGTGATTTCCCTTCCATAAAGTCATGTTGTCTCTAGCTAATCATGTTATGATTTTCTAAGTGCTCAGTTGCCAGTTAATTAATCATGGATTCCAGTATTTTCTGAACTGCTGATATCAGACGAACAGTTAGTACTTTTTAAACTCTGTCATGGGATGTGGTCATTGCTAGCGAGACCAGAATGTATAGCCCAACCCTAACTGCCCTCAAGAAGGTGATGATAAGCTGCCTTCTTGAACCACTGCAGTCCATGTGGTGTAGGTGCATCCCACAATGCTATAAGGGTGGGAGTTCAAGGATTTTGACCCAGCGACAGGGAAGGAACGGCAAAATATTTCCAAGTCAGGTTGGTGAGTGGCTTGGAGGAGAACTTGGAGGTGCTGGTGTTCCCATGTGTCTGCTGTCCTTGTCCTTCGAGATGATTGTGGTTTTGCAAGATGCTAAGGAGTCTTGGTGAGTTTCTGCAGAATATCTTGTAGATGGGACTCTACTGTGCATTGGTGATGACTGAATGTTTGTGAATGGGCTGTCAATCAAGCAGGTTGCTTTGTCCTGGATGGTGTCAAACTTCTTCTGTTGTTGGAGCTGCACTCATCCAGGCAAGTGGGGAGTATTCCATCACACACCTGACTTGTGCCTTGTCGGTGGTTGACAGGCTTTGGGGAGTCGGGTGGTGAGTTACTCACCACAGGATTCCTAGCCCCTGACCTGCTCTTGTAGCCAGTCTTTATATGGCTAGTCCAGTTCAGTTTCTGGTCAATGGTATTCAATAGTTCCCCTCTTTCCCTCCTTTCTTGAACAGCATTGCTCCATTTGCTATCTTCCAATTTACTGGGACCATTCCAGAATCAACATTTTTGAAGATCACAAACAGAGTATTCAATATTGTGCCTTTGCAACTCCTCTTTGTAACCCTAGGCTGTAGGCCGTCAGGTGCAGGGGATTTGGCAACTTTCAATCCCATTAATTTCCCTAGTACTTTTTATTTATTATTACTAATTACATTAAATTCCTCAGTCTGGATGACACAGTGATTAGCACTGCTGCATCACAGTGCCGAGGACCCAGGTTTGATCCCAGCCCTGGGTCGCTGCGGAGTTTGCACTTTCTCCCTGTGGTAGGCTATATTTGGGGTATCACGGTACCTAGGTGGAATGTACCTTATTCTGTATGAGCGGTAGAATCTGCCTGCTGGTTCCGCCCAGCAGGCGGAGCATAAGAGTCTGTGTTTCACCCACAGCAGTCATTCTGTACCGGAGCTGCTGGGGTAACTACTTGTTCATTAAAGCTTTCAATTGGACTACAATCTTGCTTCAGTAGTGATTGATCGTGCATCAATTTAATGAACAAGAATTGAAGAACGGCTGCTCTCCGCATCAAGCCAGAGTGTCTACAAATCAACCCCCACGCAGCAAATGCAGCAGCAACTTTTAAACATTGGCTGGCATGTTTCAACGGGTACATCAGGACGGCCCCGACTACCCCCACGGAGGAACAGAAAATGCAAGTCCTCCACTCAAGGGTGAGCCCAGAAATCTACACGCTTATCGAAGACGCGGACGGTTTCGAGAACGCAATGACTTTGTTAAAAGAGCACTACGTCCGCACTGTGAACCAGGTATACGCTCGGCATCTTTTAGCTACCAGATGGCAGATCCCAGGGGAATCACTGGCCAATTGTTAGCGTGCATTGTTAGTGTTAGGTAGAAACTGTAACTGTCCACAAGTCTCAGCCAATGACCATACCGAACTCTTAATACGGGATGCTTTTGTTGCGGGCATGCTGTCCTCTAAAATCCACCAGCGACGGCTGGAAAATGACATACTAGGGCTCAAAGAGGCACGGAAACTTGCGCACTCCCCAGATGTAGCCTCCCGCAACGCCCAGGCTTAAGTTCCCAATCGCGCGGTACCCGCATGGACAGGGTGGACCCCACCCACGGCCGATTCCAAAGCACCGCTAAATTCCCCACAAGCTTGTGCAGTGCGGCAGCCAGGAAACCCCGGGGGGGGGGATGCTATTTTTGCGGGCAAACCAAATGCCCTCAGCAACGCTGCCTGGCCCAATCCGCAATCTGCAAGGGCTGCGGGAAGAAGGGGCACCTCGTGGCTGTATGCCAGGCCCGGGCGGCCGCTGCTGTCTCCAAAGGTGAACCGGGCCTGCTGCCATTCCTCTCCTCACAGGCCATGTGTGATTCATGGGGGCAGCCAACTTGGATGACGTCTCAGGACCCCGACTCGACTGGCCATGTATTGCCTGATGAGATCTCCCAGCCGGCCATGTACGATTCATGGGGGCAGCCACCTTGGATAACGTCTCAGGACCCCGACTCGGGTGGCCGTGTATCCGCGACGAGATCTCTTCAGCTTCTGCCATAATCTACCTCAGTGACACTGGACCAGTCTCGGCCCCGAACGCTTTCAACCACTACAATGTCGGTACTCATCCTACTTGATCCCTAGCCTCTGGGTCCCACTCTGTGGAGATCCTGGGGTACTGCATAGCCAACCTCACGGTCCAGGGTGTGTAGTTTAATAACTTCCGACTCTACGTCCTCCCCCATCTCTGCGCTGCCACACTCCTGGGACTGGACTTCCAGTGTAACCTGCAAAGTTTAACGTTCAAATTCGGCGGCCCCATACCCCCCTCACTGTCTGCGGCATCGCGACCCTCAAGGTCGACCCGCCTTCCGTGTTGGCAAACCTTACCCCCGATTGCAAACCAGTCGCCACCAGGAGCAGACGGTACAGTGCCCAGGACCAGACCTTCATGAGGTTGGAAGTCCAACGGTTACTAAAGGAAGGCATTATCGAGGCCAGTAACAGCCCCTGGAGAGCTCAAGTGGTGGTTGTAAAGACCAGGGAGAAACATAGGATGGTCATAGGCTACAGTCAGACCATCAACAGGTATACGTAGCTCGACGCGTACCCTCTCCCCTGCATATCTGAAATGGTCAACCAGATAGCGCAATACAAAGTTTTGCTCCACAGTAAACCTTAAATCAGCCTACCACCAGCTCCCCAGTTGCCCGGACGACCACAAGTACACTGCATTCGAAGCAGATGCGCGGGTCTACCACTTTCTAAGGGTTCCCTTTGGTGTCACAAATGGGGTCTCAGTCTTCCAACAGGAGATGGACCGAATGGTTGACCGGTACGGTCTGCGGGCCACGCTCCCGTACCTCGACAATGTCACCATCTGCGGCCATGACCAGCAGGACCACGACACCAACTCCCGCAAATTCCTCCATACCGCAAAAATCCTTAACTTAAACCTATAACAAGGACAAATGCATGTTTTGCACCGATCGCCTAGCCATCCTCGGCTACGTAGTGCATGATGGAGTCATAGGCCCAGATCCCGAACGCATGCGCCCCTTCATGGAGTTTCCCCTTCCCCACTGCCCCAAGGCCCTGAAACTTTACCTGGGTTTCTTTTCTTATTACGCCCTGTGCGTCCATAATTATGCGGACAAGGCCCGCTCACTAATCCAGTCCACAGTTGTTCCCCTATCGGCAGAGGCTCGCCAGGCTATCAGTTGCATCAAAGCAGACATTGCCAGGGCGACGATGCATGCAATCGATGAGACCCTCCCCTTCCAGGTCGAGAGCGACGCATCAGACGTTTCTCTGGCTGCCACCCTCAATCAGTCGGGCAGATCCATGGCCTTCTTTTCACGCACCCTCCACGCCTCAGAAATCCGCCATTCCTCATCAAGAAGGAGGCCCAAGCCATCGTCGAAGCTGTGCGGCATTGGAGGCATTACATGGCCAGCAGGAGATTCACTCTCCTCACTGACCAACGGTCGGTCGCCTTCATGTTTGACAATGCACATGGCATGGAAATTATGGGCTGCATGTGTCGAAAATGACATCTACGATTCCATAATTCACAGTTACGGAATCGAATCTTTTGTCAAGTCAATCGAGAAATGGTGGCAATTTTTCTGGGAACGGCCTGGCAGCAAAAGCCATATCCTGCTTGGACAGTACTACATTACAGAATTGACAACATTTCAAAAGTATTTCATTGGCCTTAAAGCCATAAGACCATAGGAGCAGAATTAGGCCACTCGGCCCATCGGGTCTGCTCCGCCATTCAATCATGGCTGATATTTTCTCATCTCCATGCTCCTGCCTTCTCCCCATAACGCCTGAAGCCCTTGTTGATCAAGAACATATCTATCTCTGTCTTAAAGACACTCAGTGATTTGGCAAAGAGTTCCACAGATTCACCACCCTCTGGCTGAAGAAATTCCTCATCTCAGTTATAAAGGATCGTCCCTTTAGCCCTTGGGGCAGCAGGGTAGCATGGTGGTTAGCATAAATGCTTCACAGCTCCAGGGTCCCAGGTTCGATTCCCGGCTGGGTCACTGTCTGTGTGGAGTCTGCACGTCCTCCCCCTGTGTGCGTGGGTTTCCTCCGGGTACTCCGGTTTCCTCCCACAGTCCAAAGATGTGCGGGTTAGGTGGATTGGCCATGCTAAATTGCCCGTAGTGTCCTAATAAAAGGTTAAGGGGGAGGTTGTTGGGTTACGGGTATAGGGTGGATACGTGGGTTTGAGTAGGGTGATCATGGCTCGGCACAACATTGAGGGCCGAAGGGCCTGTTCTGTGCTGTACTGTTCTATGTTCTATGTCTGAGATTGTGTCCTCTGGTTCTAGTTTTTCCTACAAGTAGAAGCATCCTCTCCACCTCCACTCTATCCAGGCCTGGCATTTTCCTGTAAGTTTCAATAAGGTCCCCCTCATCCTTCTAAACTCCAACGAGGACAGATCCAGAGTGCTCAACCATTCCTCATATGACCATGGAACGCCCTGCCGTTATTGAAGAGCTGGGTACCGGACGGCTGCTTCGCGATGCAGGAGCGACGCCAACAGCGCGGGTCCAATTCCAATGCCGGTGAGGTTGTTCATGAAGAAGCCCCCTTCTTCACCTTGCCCCTTAGCCGAGGTGTGGTGACCCTCAGGTTAAATCAGCACCGCTCTGTGGCTGTGGCAATACTGGCATTGAATGCAGGCAGGGCAAAGCCTCCATCTCTTCAGGCATCCGCAGACGTTTTGAGCACTTGGAGGCGCGTGCCACTTGCCAAGCAACCGATAACCGCCCGCGGGCCCAGGACCGGGATGTTCCCATTGGGTGCAGCCGATTGCGTCACATAATTGACAGGCCAGCCATCCAATGGACGGGAATGTGGGCGGGACCTTCGCTTAACCCTTTCAGAAAGTTTTTGAAAAAGCGGCTCCAGACTTTTGGGAGGAGGGGGAGGGGACGGGGTGTGATTTAAATAACTGCCAGTGGCAGCGCGTGCCCGCGGCGGAGCCACGAGGGGGGAGGGGGCGAGGCAATGCGGCACTACCGGCGGGCGGTGCTGCTGTGCTCGCTCTTGGCCCTTCTCGTCATTCTGTATGTCTTCAACGAGATCGCCGAGGCGGAGGAAGAAGTCCCCGGGCCGTCCCCCCGAGTCGCGGGAGCTCGAGGGCGGGGAGTGGACCTGCCAGCTGCGGCGCGGCCGGAGCCGCTGAACAGGTAAAAGGGGAGAGGCCTCGCTGGGCAGGGAGGGGAGCAGCCCGCGTTTGGGCACATCGTTAAAAGGAGGGTTCCCAGTGAACCGCCGCAGGAGCGTCTCCTACTGGCTCGGCGGATTAACGCACCTCAGTGCTGAGGCTAAATGCACCGCCTGTCCCTCTCCCCTCCATGGTGCTGAGGTCAAATGCACCGCCTGTCCCTCTCCCCTCCATGGTGCTGAGGCTAAATGCACCACCTGTCCTTCTCCCCTCCATGGTGCTGAGGCTAAATGCACCGCCTGTCCCGCCCCCTTCATGGTGCTGAGGCCTGTTTTGGTCTCCTTATCAAGAGAAGGATTTCCTTACCATATGGAGGGAATGCCATGGAGGTTCTTCAGATTAATTTTTATTTGTCACGTGTACTGAGATACAGTGAAAAGTATTGTTCAGTGTACAGTTCAGTCAGATTGGTCCATACATGAAAACATAGAACATATGGTAAATACGTGAGGATACATAATGAAAATACATAAAAATAGACAGTGGGTGAAGTATATGGTGTACATAGAACAGTACAGCACAGAACAGGCCCATCGGCCCTCGATGTTGTGCCGAGCAATGCTCACCCTACTCAAACCCACGTATCCACCCTATACCCGTAACCCACCTACCCCCCCTAACCTTACTTTTTTTTAGGACTCTACGGGCAATTTAGCATGGCCAATCCACCTAACCTGCACATCTTTGGACTGTGGGAGGAAACCGGAGCACCCGGAGGAAACCCACGCACACACGGGGAGGACGTGCAGACTCCGCACAGACAGTGACCCAGCCGGGAATCGAACCTGGGACCCTGGAGCTGTGAAGCATTTATGCTAACCACCATGCTACAGTGCAGCAACTGCAGAGAATATGCGTCAAACGATCAGTTCGATTCATAAGATCAGTTCAGACCAGTTCATAAGATGGTCATTCAGGAGTCCGGTAACAGTGGGGAAGAAGTTGTTTTTGAATCTATTTATGTGTGTTCTCAAACTTTTGTATCTTCTGCCCGTTGGAAGAAAGAATTAACCGGGTTGGGAGAGGTCCTTGATTATGCTGCCCGCTTTCCCAAAGCAGCAGTTGGTATAGATGGGAGGCGGGTTCACCTGATGGACTGGGCTATGTTCACAACTCTAGTTTCTTATGGTCTTGGGCAGAGCAGTTGCTATACCATGCTGTGATGCAGCCAGATAGGACGCTTTCTATGGAACATTAATATAAATTGTTATTGTCGTTGTGGACATGCTGAATTTCCCTTATTCTTGAGGAAGTATAGGCGCTATTGTACTTTCTCGGTCATAGCGTCGACATGGGTGGACAAGACAGATTTTTGGTGATGGTCACACCTAGGAATTTGAAGCTATCACCCATCTCCATCTCGGCACCATTTATACAGACAGGAGTGTGGACGACACTTGGATTCCTGAAGTCAATGACCAGCTCCTTTGTTTTATTGACATTGAGGGAGAGATTGTTGTCATTACACCATGCCACTAGGTTCTCTATCTCTCTCCTGTACTCTGACTCATCGTTAAAAGATCTGACCCGCTACGGTCGTGCCATCAGCAAACCCGGAGTCGGAGCTGAATATTACCACATAGCCGTGTGTATAGGGAGTATGGTAGCCCTGCGGGGCCCTGGTATTGAGGACTATAATGGAGTAGGTATTGTTTATCCTTATAATTCCTGTTTGTGGTTCAGGAAGTTGAGGATCGAGTTGCAGAGGGAGGAGCCAAATCTTAGGTTTTGGAGTTTGAATATGATCGACTGGGATTATGGTGTTGAAGGTGGGGTTGTAATCAGTGAACAGGAATCACTGGGATTGCAAGATTGTTATTGAGATTGAGGAAACTGGCCCTGTAATCTCCAGAGCTTTGAAGAGATGATCTCTTTGAAATATACAACATTCTTAAAGGGTCTGATTGGTGAGTGGAGAATCGGAATACACAGTCTCAGAATAAGGGGAAGCCTATTTAAGACCATGAATAGGATCTTCTTGAGGATGTTGAATCTTTGAAAATCTCTACCGAAGAGGGCTGTGGAAGCTCAGTTATTGAGCTTGTTCAAGACTGAAATCGATAGATTTTTGTCTACTAGCAAGAGATATGGGAATAGCATAGAAAAATGGTGTTAAGGTAGATGATGAGCCATGATCTAATTGAATGATGGAGCAGGTGCGACAGGTTGAAAAGCTTTCTCCTGCTCTTATGATCCTAGTTTATATCTGGAAGGGACAGATTTTATATTGGTTAATGATTTGTCCATTGGAGGTGGTAAATGGCAATGACTGTTGTTATGCTGACTGTACCAAACTCAAATTACTGTGGTCAAACATGCAAAACCTATTGCAGAAAACGAGCAATTGAAGGAAAAACTTATCAGTGTAGAGAACCAATTTTCATGCAACAAAACTGAGCTTGCTAATGGAAAGCAAGAACTGGTGAGAACACTTAAATATCAATCACACAAAGTAGAACACTTGAACAAGGACTTGAACCGTTTGTTACAGACGGCTGGTCAGCTCTGAACAGAGGTTAAGAGGCTGGACCAGATCCCATAACTTTAATGCAGTGCGGAAAGATCAATTCGTTCCAGGAGTGATAATAAGAAATGAGTGATGGTTGTACTGAATGACAATGGATCTTGATTGGATTATCCTGGCTGAACCGGGACATCCTGTGTGTTAATTAATAATAATCTTTATTGTCTCAAGTAGGCTTACATTAACACTGCAATGAAGTTACTGTCGCCACATTCCGGCGCCTGTTCGGCTTCACCGAGGGAGAATTCAGAATGTCCAAATTACCTAATAGTGCGTCTTTCGGGACTTGTGGGAGGAAACCGGAGCACTCGCAGGAAACTCATGCAGACACAGTGAGAACGTGCAGACTCCACACAGATAGTGACCCAAGCCGGGAATCGAACCTGGGAATCTGGTGCAGTGAAGCCGTAGTGCTAACCACTATGCTACTGTGCTGCTCTTGCTGAACGAGGTTAAGTCTGAATGGGACAAGGTAACTCTGCTGTGGGCATATCTGTCTAACTCTACTGCTGGTAGTCTTTTCCTGAAGTCCGTTTAACCCCTAAATTGCCTGCTACATCTTGGTTCTCGTTTCTGGACCTAAGTTCCCAATATCTCCTTATCATTGCACATCTAAATAATAAACTTGTAGAAACAACTTCAGCATAAGTAGATCTTCAACTAAAACTTGGTGAACTTAAAGTATCTGAAGCCTCTATTAAATACGATAAACACATTCAACTGAAAAAGGAATTGCCGATGAATGAGAACAGTTTATTAAATGCCAAAATAAAAAACAAGACTGATCAACTGTTAGAATTTTGTCGTGAAAGAACAATGAAGTTCTTGAATCTTGATTCAATCTGGAGAGCAAGAAGGATAATATGCGGTATGGAAGAGCAAATCCACAGTTTGAAAGCAGACAAGGAAAATGTTAAGAAACTGATTGATGATCAAACGAGTGAATGGAAAGAGCCTAAAGAACAGTCAACGAGTATAGAAGAAAGATTTCTGAAATTAAATGAATGCCCATGTGAAGTTGTGTTAAGCTTGTATAAGTCTTTTACAGATGACCCTGAAGCAAAGTCAGTTGAATGACCCAAGCAATTGCTGAGCTGAAAGAAAAGATTAATAAGCTTGGAAAGGAATTGGAAAACAAGAGAGTAAACAAAGATTTAGATGCAATTATGAGAGAAGTGCAGATGAAGTTTCCATTTTTCAAATATCAATGAGAAGAATATGCATAAGGCTGTAGCATATCTCCTGGATAAGCTAGAAAATGACAGTAAAGACAGGAAAACTCTCTCGTTGCAAATTTATTCATCTGGTGTGAATCAAAAAAATGAAATGACAAAATCTGTTACGGAGGAGGCGAGTGAAGATCATCATTTTGAAGCTTATTTCTGGAGACTGCTGCCTCACGGCACCGAGGACCCGGGTCCAATCCTGGCCCCAGGTCACTGTCCGTTGAGAGTTTGCACACTCTCCCTGTGTCTGCGTGGTTCTCACCCCTACAACCCAAAGATGTGCAGGGTAGGTGAATTGGCCACGCTAAATTATCCCTTAATTAGAAAAAAAGAATTGGGTACGCTAAATTTATAAAAAGTCTTTCTGGAGAAAACGTAAAGAACCTTTTTAAACATGTTTACATCCACAGAGGAGAAGAACCATCATGTTTATCTGTATTAAAAAATTGAAAAACCTATGCGAATATTAGTTGTGGCATATAACATGACTTGCATCTGTCAGTGAAGAAGGGAAGAAAAACAAAGTATTTATTGGTTTGTGGTTACATAGTAAGTTGAAAATTCAGTACAAAATTGAAAAAGACAATCCAAGCTGAGCAAGATCTTTGGGAAGAGAAACTTGAATGCACTTTCACTATTTTTGGTTAAACATGAAAAGATTATGGTAAAAACTGTAATATTTGATGTTCATAGCATGGCTGGGAGAATGAAGAGAGACAGAACAGAAGCTAATAGAAGAGTGGGAGGAGGACGTGGGAGCAATTCTCAGCAAGAGTGAGAAATGGATGAGATGTCTTATCATGAGAGAGCTTATGAGCAAAATATGCCAATCCTTCAGCTGTAATTTCAAAGCAGGGGTAAGAAGAGCAGTGTCTGTGGCTATGAAGTCAGTGGTAGAAGAGGGGATGGAATTGACAAAAAGAGCTCTTAGATTATCGAGTCTGCTGTTGAGTATATATTCAGTTCCAATCTGACACCAATGTTCATGTCATTTTGGTATCCTTTCCACCCAAGGAGAGCCTGTTTGCATCCAAAGGGGATCATTGTAGAAGCTAGACATTGAGTGACTTTGAGTCCTAACTTTCAGGTGCCAGGAATGAAGGAGCTGCGCTCCGAAAGCTAGTGATTCCAAACAAACCTGTTGGACTTTAACCTGGTGTTGTAAGACGACTTACTGTGCCCACCCCAGTCCAACGGTGACATCGCCACATCAGGAATATTTGAGTGGATGATGAACACAGCTGCCCATAAACTGAATACAGTCAATGTTCTCCTGCACACAGCATGGAAGACCTTGTAAATAATGATTTTACTACTGTCATTTCAATCAAGGTAGGAACAGACCCCATGTTTTCACAGGGTGCTTCAAATGGTGAAAGCACAATAAAGAAAGCAAAATTATTTTAAAATATTTTTATTCCAATATGCAATAACCAACAGTTCGGCACAGTACTTTAGAAATGTATATTTTCACATCATTGATTTTAACCTTTCTAAGACACGTGCCAATGGAAGAATTGAAGTATCTTGTACTTGGAAAGAAGCACACATACATATCAAAAGGATTACTGTGGATGACATATAATTTAATATGAAGAAGTTGGAGAATTATGTGTAATATGAGTTTAGTTAGTTGGAGATTATACAGTCTGTTCACTTTGGAGGATTACTTGGGTACAAATGTCGACTTCATGTAGACTTCATTTAAAAATCAAATATTTCATAAAAATAAACAAATAGATGTCCGAGATAAAGTACAGAAACAATTTAGAACCTGGTGACAATTGACAAAGAGCAGAACAACAGAAATTTTAAGTATCAGTTATCAAGATAACCTAAGATCAGTTTGATGTGCCCTGGCAGAATGAGTGCTGTACAAGGAAGGAGGCAAAAGGAAAGTTTTGAAGGCTTGAATGGAAAAGAAGAAACGGAACAATTTGTGATGAAAATTGAGAATAGAATCGCAGAATAGAAATAGTCACAATGAAAAAAGCCCTACTATTTTTGTGTGGGTGAGGAAGAAGAGAATGTTGCTGACCTTCACACTGCATCCAGAAGCACAGTGAATGGGAAACCTTGGAGAGAAAATTATGAAACAGCATCCCTATCAAGAGGCAAACCTTTTACAACAAAACGTAGATGACCTCCAGCACCACGTCTGCTTAAACTTTTGGTCATGTTGGCACACAAATTGGGTGCCCTTACATAGCTCTTGACCCAGATATGTACCCAAACATGTAGCCAACTTGATTCAAATGTTTGGAATACACCAACATGGAGCAAAACAAATTCAGTCAATTACTTGTGTCATGTGACAGTGCCTTTAAGAAATGGGTGTTTATCAAATAGCTGCAGTGATATCAGAGTGTGAGTGGAGCTGAACTCTGCTCTGCTTTTACTTTCGTTTTGAGCTGTGAGCTGGCTTTGGCTCTGTTTAGTTTCGCTTTGAGTTGGAGAGCTGCAGTCAAAGCAAGCAGATGTAGACTGGTATCTCTCTACAAACTAAAGAGTGTCTTCAGGTCATTTGATGATTTCAAAAGTAATACCTGTTTCTGTAGAGAATTCAAACCTATTGTCTTTGTTAAAAGGGTTTTGGCTTATGGATGTTGTTGGGAACGTTACTAAGGGTTACCAATAGAATATTGTATTTGGGAAAGTATCAGTGTTTGTAGTTGATAAGATGTTTGCTGTGTGCTTATAAAGAAGTGTTAACTGAATTAATAGAATAAACATTGTTTTGTTTTAAATATACTTTAGATCTCTGTTGCAACACACCTGTAAAGTGGGCCCTTGTGCTCCCCATAACCAAAAACTATTCAACGTTGTGAATGTCAGGTGAATTCCATAATATACTTTGGAGTTTTCTAAACCCTGGCCCATAACAAATTGGGGGCTCATCAGGGATAAAAGTCCATTTTTCGTGATTGGGTTGGCATAGTGAACTTAAAGTTAGTGAGGGGTGAGCATATTTGTGTTTGCTTTTCAGATGTGGTCTACCAATTTAAGTAGGGAGTGTGTTGTGGACAGTGGCTATTTCAGAGGCTCGGATGTTTTTGGGGGTGGAGAAGGTCACATGCAGTACCTTACGAACAGAGACTAAAATAAGGCTTTTAGATTTGGCAAAAACAGTGCGGTTAATGTTATCTGATACGAAAAGAAGAGGTACTTACGGTGCTAGCTGAGCATTTAATATTGCCTGTGATACAGTCAGAAATGGCTAAAATTCAGTTACAGATTTGTCAACTTGAATATGAAAAAGAATTAAAGCAGCCTGAATATGAGAGAAAAAGAAAGAATAGCCGTAGGAGAACAACAAGAAAGAGAAAGGGAGGTACAGATCAGGGAAAAAGAAAAAGCGAGAAAGAGATAGAGAGGAAAGGGAAAAAGAAAGAGTTTGAACTTCAGAAAATCATCATGAAACATGACAGTCAGTTAAAATTGGCAGATGTAAAGGGAAACGTACAGTTTGAGGAGAGTGATGAGGATAACGAGAAAGAGCATCATAATCTAAGGCTTGGTGGGGATCTATTTAAATAAGTCCATGCATTGCCAAGGTTTGATGAGAAAGAGGTAGAAGCCTTTTTCATTCATTTGAGAAGGTAGCTAAACAAATGAAATACCTACAGGACATGTGGGTATTACTGATTCAAACAAAGCTGGTAAGTAGGGCTAGCGAAGTGTTTACATCACTATCAGAGGAGGTACCTGGGGTGTATGAGGAGGTGACAACATCCATTTTAGGTGCATATGAACTAGTGCCTGAAGCCGACAGACAAAGGTTTAGAAATTTAAGGAAAGAACCTGGTCAAGCATACATGGAGTTTGAAAGGATCAAACAGAGTAATTTTGATAGGTAGAGTTAAACAGAGTAATTTTGATCGGTGGATAAGGGCTTTGAAAATCGACCAAACGTATGAAGCTCTCAGAGAAATTAACCTTTTTGGAGGAGTTTCAAAATTCAATTCCTGATATAGTGAGAACTCATGTGGAAGAGCAGAGGGTTAAAACTGAGCAACAGAAATGGCAGATGATTATGAATTAGTTCATAAATCAAAGCTTGGTTTCCGACATGAGTTTCAGCCTGTGAGGGATAGAAACTGGGGGAAAGAGAAATACTCGTGGTCGAGGTAAAGGAGATCTGATGGGTGATAATAAGGAGAGTGTACCTCAGATTAAAAACGAAATCCAGGAGGGTGGAAGAGAAATGAAAAGTGTCAAATGTTTTCACTGTAATAAACTAGGCCATGTAAAGTGTTGGTGGTTGAAGAAATGCACTGGGAAAGCAGATGTGATAAAACAGGATAAGTCAGTGGGGTTTCCTAAAGTGGAAAATTAAAGAAAGCCCAAGTGAAGCGAAGGAAGTGCAAAAAATTTTACAGCCTGATCAAGAGGTGATTGAAAAGAAGGTGCCAGATCTCTTTAAATAATTTACTTGTGTACGTAAAGTTTACTCATGTGTATCAGGAGGAGCAGGTAAAGAAGTCACAGTTTTAAGATATACGTGAGCTAGTCAATCTCCAATGGTAAGAGATGAGGAGTTATATAGTTTGGGAAGAATATTGCCAGAAAAGGTGGTAATATGTGGAATTCAGGGTGAGAAGAGTAGTGTTCCATTATCTAAGGTAAGGTTGGAAACTCCAGTGAAGAGTGGTGAAGTGGTAGTTTTGGAGTAATAGAGAAACTATCTTGTCCTGTTTATCTTGGGTAACGATATAGCTGGATCGCAGGTGGGAATAATGCCTGTTGTAGTTGATAAGCCAGTGGAAAATCAGACAACTGCAGTGTTGAAGGATGGATATCCTGGGATTTTTCCGGATTGTGCCGTAACAAGATCGCAAAGTCACAGGTTAAGACAAGAGGAGAAATCAAAGAGTAAAGATGACGTTGAAATGCAATTACCAGAAACGATGGTTGAAAAAGAACAAGAACAGGTAGAGGATGAGGCGGATATTTTTAGTTTAGGAAAATTGGCGGAGTTGCAACAAAAAGATAGAGAAATAAGACAGATGTATCAGCAAACATACACGGAAGAGGAATCTAGAGCGTATACCAGAATGTTATTACTGTAAAAATCATGTCTTGATGAGAAAATGGAGATCTTTACATATGCAGGCGGATGAAAAGTGGGCAGAAGTTCAAGTGGTATTGCAGCTAGGAGGTGTTGCGAGTAGCACATGAGGTACCAGTGGGAGGTCATTTGGGAGTAAGGAAAACTCAAGCTAAAATCCAAAAACATTTTTATTGGCCTGGACTACGTAACGATATAGTTAAATTTTGTCGATCATGTCACATGTCAAGTGATAGGGAAACCTCAAGCAGTGATAAAACTAGCACCCTTAATTCTCATTTCAGCATTTGAGGAACCTTTTTTTTTCAAGGGTCTTAATTGATTGCATAGGACCACTCCCTAAAACGAAAAGTGGGAATCAACATCTTTTGACTATAATGGATGTGTCTACTAGGCTTCCAGAGGCCATTCCAGGACGTAATATTACAGCTAGAAAGATGTGGAGGAGTTACTTAAATTCTTTGCTAGCTATGGACTACCCACAGAAATACAATCGGATCAAGGATAAAATTTTACCTCCAGGTTATTCAAAGAAGTTATGGATAGCTTAGGAATAAAACAATTTAAATCAACTGCGTACCATCCAGAATCGCAGGGAGCGTTAGAAAGGTGGCATCAGACGTTAAAGGCAATGTTGAGGGCTTATTGTCAAGATTATCCAGAGGATTGGGATAAAGGAATTGCATTCGTACTGTTTGCAATTAGGGATGCACCTAATGAGTCAATCAAATGTAGTCCTTTTGATTATGAGGTAAGAGGACCACTTAAATTGATTGAGGAAAAATTGGTGGGTGAGAAATCGGAAATTACATTATTGGATTATGTGTCAAATTTTAGGGGACGGTTAAATAGAACAGGGGAATTGGCCAGACAACATTTGAAGGTTGCACAACATGTGATGAAATGGGTAGCGGATAAGAAAGCAAAAGTTCGTAGTTTTGCCAGTGGAGATTTTAGTATTGTTACCAGTGGTAGGTGAACCTTTTAAAAGCAAGATTTTGTGGACCGTATCAGATTGAAAGGAAATTAAGTGAGGTGAATTATGTGGTAAGAACGCCAGAGAGAAGGAAACCTCACCGAGTGTAATATGTGAATATGCTTAAAAGGTACTTTGAAAGGGAAGGAGAGCAAAAGGCGGAAGTTTTAATGATTCTAACTCAAAGTCCAGATGACTTTGAATTTGACATCCCTCAAATTAAATTGGAAAACGAGGATGCCTGAAAAATTGGGATAAATTGTTGAGTTACCTTCAAGAGGAAAAACGAACTGTCCTGAAAGTTATTGATATCACATGGTCAAGTTTATGGAGATAAGTTGGGAAGTACTAAAATGACATACATGATGTAGATGTGGGAAATGCTGTTCCAATTAACAACATCCATATAGACTTAACCCTTTAAAATTGGCACAGGTTAACAAAGAAATTGAGAGTATGCTTAAAAATGGCATAATTTAAGTGGGTTGCAGCTAATGGAGCTCTCCCGTAGTGATGGTACCAAAACCAGACTGTACCCAACGGTTGTGTGTGGACCATAGAAAGGTTAACAAGAACAGACTCTTATCCTATCCCACGCTTGGAGGATTGCATTGAGAAAATGGGGCAATGAGCTTTTATTTCCAAACTGGATTTACTTAAAGGTTACTGGCAGGTACCTTTATCTGAAAGGGCAAAGGAGATTTCAGCTTTTGTGATTCCAGATGGTATATACCAATTCAAAGTTATGCCATTTGGCATGAAAAACGCTCCAGCCACATTTCAACGGTTAACGAACAAAGTCGTTTCAGGATTACCCAATTGTGCGGTATACGATCTGGTAATTTTAAGCCAGACATGGAAAGAACATTTAAAGCATCTGATGGAGTTATTCTTTTGACTTCAGGAGGCGGATTTGGTGGTAAACGTAGCCAAAAGTGAACTTGGACAATCCCAAGTCACTTTCCTTGGACATTCAATTGGACAGGGTCAGATTGTCTCACGGGATGTGAAAAAAAAAGTTATTGGGGAGGTTCCAATACCCTCGACACAAAGAGAAATAATGAGATTTCTTGGCATGAGTGGATTTTACCGGAAATTTGTGCTGGATTTTAGCAGTGTGGTCGCTCCACTGATGGACTTGCTAAAGAAGAATAACAAATTTCAGTGGACAGTGGAGTATCAACGGGTATTTGATGGCTTGAAGGCTGTGTTAAGCAATGCTCCTGTGTTGGCCATCCGAAATTACACGAAACCATTCAAAGTGGCTGTTGATGCGAGTGATGTGGGCGTAGGTGCGTGCTCATACAAGATACAAGAAGGCGGCGAAGGAAGAGCGGCCTATTGGTTATTTTTCTAAGAAATTAAATATGATGATTGAGAAGGAAACTTTGAGCTTGGTGCTAGCTTTGCAATATTTTCACATTTATGTGACCAGCAATCCATCTGACACAATTATATATACTGATCATAATCCATTGACGTTTTTGGAGCGATTCTGGAATAACAATGAAGACTGTTTAGATGGAGTTTGTTGTTACAGCCATTTCATTTAAAAATAATACATGTGGCAGGACGAGAAAACGTGATAGCCGATGCATTGTCTCGAATGTGATGAAGAGAAGCAGGTTTGGTGGGAGGAAGAGGAACTGAAATGGACTATGTTATTATACCTGCTGCGTGTTTTGCTTTGTGAAACAAAAAGTATTTTAGTGTCTATATTTCTTTAAAGGAAAGTGAAAAGATGAAAAATGAAACCATCTTGGTAGTTGATAGTTTATTTTTTTTCTTGGGGGGAGGTGTCATGTGAGAGGGTCTTTAAGAAATGGGAGTTTATCAAATAGCTGCAGTGATGTCAGTGTGTAGGTAGAGCTAGGCTCTGCTCTGCTTTTACTTTCGTTTGGAGCTGTGAGCTGGTTTTGGCTCTGAGTTTAGTTTCTCTTTCAGTTGGAGAGCTGCAGTCAAAGCAAGCAGATGTAGACTGGTATCTCTCTACAAGCTAAAGAATGTCTTCAGCTCATTTGATGATTTTAAAGTAATACCTGTTTCTGCAAAGAATTCAAACCTACTGCCTTTGTTAAAAAGGGTTTTGGCTTATGGGTGTTGTTCGGAAAGATACTAAGAGTTACCGATAGAATATTATACTTGGGAAAGTATAGTGTTTTTAGTTGATAAGATGTTTACTGTGTGCTTTTAAGTGTTAACTGAATTCATGGAATAAACATTGTTTTGTTTTAAAAATACTTTAGATCTCTGTTGCAACACACCTGTAAAGTGGGCCCTTGTGCTCCCCATAACCAGACTCTATTCAAATTTGTCGGTCAGGTGAACTCCATGATATACTTTGGAGTTTTCTAAACCCTGGCCCATAACACTTGACCATATGAAATCCAAAGGGACTTTTATCCTGGCACACAGTGGGTCTTGTACGGTAATTATGAAGACAGTTGTCCTTGCGAGAATTTTGTGGCTACCTTAACAGGTATCCTTCCAGTTATTGTCTCAAATATCCTTATCAAAGCAGTCTTCTCCTATATCTTAAAGCATCATAAGATTTCATAGAATTTACAGTACAGAAGGAGGCCATTCGGCCCATCGAGTCTGCACCGGCTCCTGGAAAGAGCACCCTACCCAAGGTTAACACCTCCACCCTATCCCCATAACCCAGTAACCCCACCCAACACTAAGGGCAATTTGTGACACTAATGGCAATTTATCATGGCCAATCCACCTAACCTGTACATCTTTGGACTGTGGGAGGAAACCGGAGCACCCGGAGGAAACCCACGCACACACGGGGAGGATGTGCAGACTCCGCACAGACAGTGACCCAAGCCGGAATCGAACCTGGGACCCTGGAGCTGTGAAGCGATTGTGCTATCCACAATGCTACCGTGCTGCCCAAAGATTATTGTGCTTGCGTCAGGAAAAACCAAAGAGTTGTGAAATCCACATCTTCAGAAGCAGAATCAAAATTGTCTCTTAATGTGGCCATCTTGCTGGGAATTATTTCAAATGAGTGATTTGGAGAAAGCAAAATAAATGACTGTCTTTTGATAGACAATTGATGCAAAAGCTCTGAGTTTCTCAAACTCCCCGCCCGCACCGTTCCCAGGCACCTTAGTACATGGAATTTACAGTGCAGAAGGAGGCCATTCGGCCCATCGAGTCTGTACCGGCTCCTGGAAAGAGCACCCTACCCAAAGTCAACACCTTCACCCTATCCCCATAACCCAGTAACCCCACCCAACACGGAGGGACATTTTGGACACTAAGGGCAATTTATCATGGCCAATCCACATAACCTGCACATCTTTGGACTGTGGGAGGAAACCGGAGCACCTGGAGGAAACCCACGCACACACTGGGAGGATGTGCAGACTCCGCACAGACAGTGACCCAAGCCGGAACCGAACCTGGGACCCTGGAGCTGTGAAGCAATTGTGCTAACGACTGTGCTACCGTGCTGCCCAGGGAATTTCAAACTCGGGGTCGCGACCCGCGGGTAGATCATGGGCAGGTTTTGGGAATGTCACGGTGCTGGTTTGTGGGATTTCCGAACGCAGGAGGAGCGCCCAACTACCGCAACAGGCTTTTAAAAAGGCCTGCAGCAACGGACGTTAAAGATTGCCGGCCATCCCGCACATGCATCCCGGATCAAGCAGTGTATAGGCCTGGAGCCCAGTGGCATAGACAGCCTCCTTCTGATATTAGCGTGCTGTCCAGGGCCAATTTTTTTTTCAGAAAACGACCGAGCCCTCCCACCAAGAGCAGCGGCAGAGAGCAGGTCACGTGGCCTGAGCCCTGACGTCACGTGTACTGGATGCGAGAGCTTTTCCTCCATTTTGCAGTTGTCAGCAGTGCTGAGACGAATTCCTGGACCTCTGGTGAACAACCGATGAAGAAGAAGCTGAAAACAGGAACAAAGCAGCATAAAGATGAGATATGGGTTATTAATTGTTCTACTGAAAATCAGGATTCAAAGTTTATGCGTGTTATGTGCAGGGAAGCACTGGCAAATGAAAGTTTAACACCCTCAAAACTTCAAAGATATTTGGGTACTAAACATAGCGAGTTCAAGGACAAACCTTTATTTTTGTCATGGATGCAGTGAGGTCTTAAATCATCAGCGGAAGTCATTATCAGAAATGTAGCATTGAATAACAAAGCAAGTGACATCATGAGTACCAAGCAGGCTCACCCGCCACATTAAAGGTAAGTGAAAATGGTGGTCGTAAAGGTCAGCCGGCGTGGATCACGAAGTTTGGCTGGTGTGGGTCCCGAAGGATGGTTGATTGCAAAAATGGGTCCCGGGCAAAAAAGTTTGAAAAACATGTTTTAATCAATTTATATGTTTGACCCAACCTGTGACGGTTAGCAAAGCACTGGCATGTCAGCAAGGTTGTTGCAAGGCACCATGGGACCTTGCTGTTCTGTGTGATATCTGAAACTTGGGACTTTCTGTGCATAAGGACACCTGCAAACTGACATTTGATGGGGTGTTCCCCGAACTACTCTGTTGTACAGGGAAAGTTTAAAAAAATACTCTGTTGATTTCTGCATATGGGATGCGTTCGAGAAATCTATTGTACAAAGGGTGCTGCCAACAGTTGAATAACTTAAAATTAAATCCTTGCAATAGCAACAGTCACAAAATGGTAAGACGCTGTTAAAATGAATGCATTGATTTTTACACCAATAAACTCAAATCTGCCATATATTTTGCAAAACCATGACTGGGCAGCAACTAAGAAAAAGTACCTCTAAAACATACCTCTTCATTCACCTGAGGAAGGAGCAGTGCTCCGAAAGCTCATGTTTGAAACAAACATGTTGGACGTTAACCTGGTGTTGTAAGACTTCTTACTGTGCTCACCCCAGTCCAACGCCGGCATCTCCACATCAGAAAAAGTTGAGAATAGGGACTTCCGGTGGCGCCTATGAGGGAGTAAGTTTTTGGTGACTCTCGCTCTGGTCAGACTTTAGGACCTTTTCCCCTGACTTTTTTGAACTTTTGAGCGCTCGAGTGAAAAACAATAGCACTCTAGATCTGAATCCATACAGAGTTGTATGGACAAGGAGCAGAAGGGAGGGAAAACAGGCGAAGAAAGGGCTGAACAAAGGTAGTGTGGAAGCTCGTGGGAGGAAAGATGGCCGATGAACGGACAACGGAACGGACGGTCCAGACAGCACTGGAAAACATGCTGAAGGTCATGAAAGAGAGCTTCGCAGCACTGAACCGGGATAATTTGGAACCGTTCCAGAAAGCGGTGGAGCGACTGGGCCAGAGGCTGGATGCTCATGATAAGAAGGTCCAGGCACTGTGGACGAGCAGGCGGATTTCCAAACGGTAGCGGACATGGAAATTAGAAAGTTGAAGGAGCATCAATCAAGGCTGATGGACAAGCTGGAGGACCTGGAAAACGGGTCTCGCCAGTAGAATCTGAGAATCATTGGGCTCCCGGAGGAGGCCGAGGGAGTGGATGCCACTTCATATGTGGCAGACATGCTGCAGAAGCTGGTGGGGGATGATTTCTTCCCGCATCCGTTGGAGCTGGACAGGGCACACAGTTCAGACAAGGCAGCCGCGAGGGGGGGGGGGGGGGGCGGCCGATGGTGGTCAGGTTCCATAGGTTCGTGGACAAGGAGCGGGTTCTACAGTGGGCCAAGAGCACGAAAGATCCTGCGCATCTACCAGGATCTGAGCCAGGAGGTGGCCAGAAGGAGAGCAGCCTACAGACAAATTAAAGAGATCCTGTTTAAAAAGGTCACGTTCGGGCTACTTTTCCTGGCGCGGCTTTGGGTCACATACCGGGAACAACAACATTATTTTGACGACCCCGGAGGAAGCGATGGACTTCGCTAAGGGGCATGGACTGGTGCCGAACTGAGGACCCATGGACTCAAGTTAGAGTGTATTAAGGGATGTTTGCATTTGTTCGCAGATTGCCCTTCATGTCAGCGATGTCGTTCGGCATGCTCTTTTACTTAAAATTGGGGTTGTTCTCGTATATGTGTTTGTCTGTTTTAAAGTTAAAGCCAAAAGTTATAGATTTTTTATTTTTTTTTATTTATAAATTTAGAGTACCCAATCATTTTTCCAATTAAGGGGCAATTTAGCATGGCCAATCCACCTAGCTTGCACGTTTTTGGGTTGTGGGGGCGAAACCCACGCAGACACGGGGAGAATGTGCAAACTCCACACGGACAGTGACCCAGAGCTGGGATCGAACCTGCCAAAAGTTATAGTTAAAGTTTAAATTATTGGGTGCTGGGGGGGCTGTTCGGGTTCTTTTTGCTATTTTTCTGGGAATGTTGGGATTGAACAAGGATGTTGGTGCGTGGTAGCGCCCACCTCGTCACACAGTTTGAATTGCACTATTGTGGGGGCGAGCTTTGTTCTTTGTTTGTTTTCTCTCTCTTTCGGTCCCAGAGCGATTGCTCGAACAGGGCTGTTCTGGGGAGGTGGTGTTGATGGGCGGGGGGAGGAGAGTGGGGGGACAATAGGTGGGAGAGATGGTGGCGCCAGAGTTGAGAGCCACCAGGCTAGCTGCTTTGAGCTAGTCAACGGGAGTGAGGTGGGGATGTGTGTATACAGCCAGTATATGACAGGAGTTGGGTTACAAGGGGTTGTTACTTTGGGGGGAGAGGGGGGAGATGATCTGCTGACGAGGGAGGGAACTGAACCAGGTAACAGGGAAGAGGTCGGGGGTGGGAGCTGCCAAGAGGCGGACCAGGGGAGGCATGGCACTTGGGCAGGGGGTGTGCCCAAGAAGGGGGATGGCTGATTGGTGGGGGGGCAGGGTGACCTCCAATCAGGCTGATCACCTGGAATGTTAGAGGATTAAACGGGCCGGTCAAGAGGGCACGTATGTTCGCGCACTTACGGGCTCTGAAGGCGGATGTAATGTTGCTGCAGGAGACGCATTTGAAAGTGGCGGACCAGATTAGATTACGAAAGGGCTGGGTTAGCCAGGTCTTCCATTCGGGGCTTGACGCTAAGACGAGAGGGGTCGCGATCATGATTAACAAACTGGTTAAATTTGAAGCGGACAGCACAGTTGCGGATGGGGGTGGTAGATTTCTCATGGTCCGGGGCAAGCTTGAGGGGTTGAGGGTGGTCTGGTGAATGTTTACGCTCCAAACTGGGATGATGTAGATTTCATCAAAAGGCTGCTGGGGAAAATCCCCAACTTGGATTTGCACAAGTTGATTATGGGTGGTGACTTTAATACAGTCCTCGATCCCGACCTGGACCAGTCGTGCTCCAGAATGGGCAGGGTCCCGGCAAAGGCAAGGGAACTGAGAGGGTTCATGGAACAAATGGGGGGGGGGGGGGGGGGGGGGGGGTGTAGAATCCTGGAGAATCAGCCGGCCGACGGGGAAGGAGTTCTCGTTCTATTCACATGTTCACCAGGTTTACTCTCGTATTGACTTATTTATTATGAGTAGGGACTTTTTGGAGGGGGTGAGGGATACAGAATACTCGGCGATCACTATTTCGGACCATGCTCCACATTGGGTTGACCTGCAGGTCTGCAAAGAAAGTTACCAACGCCCACAATGGAGGTTAGAGATGGGATTGTTGGCAGATGAGAGGGTGTGTGAGAGAGTGGGGAAATGCATATATGAGTACCTGCAGGCCAACGATACAGGGGAAGTCTCAGCAGCGATGCTCTGGGAGGCGCTGATCGCGGTGGTGAGAGGGGAACTGATCTCAATCCGATCCCATAAGGACAGAACGGACAGGGCGAAGATGGACAGACTGGTGCAGGAGATGGTACGGACGGATAGGGAATATGCGGAGTCCCCAAGGACAGAGCTATTTGGGGAACGATGGAGACTGCAGGCGGAGCTGGGGGCGCTATCCACTGGGAAGGCCTAGAGCAGCTCAGAAAGGCCAGGGGCGCGGTGTATGAGTATGGGGAGAAAGCCAGCAGAATGCTTGCACAGCAACTTAGGAAGAGGAAGGCGGCCAGGGAAATAGAGACGGTAGTGGACGAGGCAGGGAACCAGGTTCAAGGACTGCGTACCGGACGTGATTGTGGAGGACCAAACGGGGTTTGTTAAGGGCAGGCAGCTGGTAGCCAATCCAAGTAGGCTACTCAATGTGATTATGATGCCCCCGGAGGGCAGAGAGGTGGAGGTAGCGGTGGCAATGGATGCCGAAAAGGCTTTTGACCGGGAGGAGTGGGACTATTTATGGGAGGTGCTGGAATGGTTTGGGTTTGGGGAAGGCTTTGTGGACTGGGTTAGACTGCTATATAAGGCCCCGGAGGCTAGTGTAAGGACGAACAGGATGACATCTGAGTATTTTAGACTGCACCGCGGGACAAGACAGGGATGCCCCCTCTCTCCACTGCTGTTTGCGTTGGCCATAGAACCGCAGGCAATTGCTCTGAGAGGGGCAAGGGGATGGAAGGAAATGGTCAGGAGGGGGGGATAGAACACAAGGTCTCGCTCTACGCGGATGACCTGCTTTTGTACGTGTCGGATCCAGCGGCAGGGATGGACGGGATTCTGGAAATCCTAGGGGAATTTGGCTGATTTTCGGGCTACAAGTTGAACATGGCAAAAAGCGAGATGTTTGTGGTGCAGGCGAGGGGTCAGGTGAATAGGCTGAGGGAGATACCGTTTAGGCTGGTTGGGGAAAGTTTTAGGTATTATGGGGTACAAGTGGCGCGTGACTGGGGCAAGATGCATAAGTTGAACTTGTCTAGGCTGGTGTACCAAATGAGCAAATTTCAGAGGTGAGATGCGCTCCCGCTGTCACTAGCTGGGAGAGTACAGACAGTGAAGATGATGATCCTCCCGAGATTCCTGTTTATTTTTCAGTGTCTCCCTATTTTCATTCCGCGGTCGTTCTTTAAAAGAATCAATAAAATCATCCTGGGATTTGTTTGGGTGGGGAGGTCCCCGCGGGTAAAGCAGGGGATGCTGCAACGGAACCGTAGCGAGGGGGGACTGGCGGTGCCGAACCTCAGCAACTACTACTGGGCGGCTAACATAGCCATGATAAGGAAATGGATGGTGGGTACGGGGTCGGTTTGGGAGCGGGTAGAGGCTGCTTCGTGCAGGGGTACCAGCTTGGCAGCCCTGGTCACGGCTCCTCTGCCGCTCCCGCCGGCCAGGTACTCAACCAGCCCTATAGTGATGACGGCTCTGCGGATTTGGGGCCAATGGAGGAAGCATGCGGGAGAAGTGGTAGCGTAGGTCTGGTCCCCAATATGTGACAACCACCGATTTGTCCTGGGGAAGATGGGTGGCGGGTTTCGAGCGTGGCGGAGGGTGGGGGTGGGAAGGATGGGCGACTTGTTCCTGGAAGGGAGCTTTGCGAACATGAGGGCGCTGGAGGAGAAGTTCGGGCTGGCGAGGGGGAATGACTTTCGGTACTTGCAGGTGCGGGATTTCTTACGTAGACAGGTCCCGTCCTTTCCACGCCTTCCACCAAGGGGGATACAGGACGGTAGTTTCCAGGGGTGAGGTAGGAGAGGGGAGAGTCTCGGATATTTATAAGGAGCTTATGGGAGCGGAGGACACCGGGACCGAGGAACTGAAACTCAAGTGGGAGGAGGAGCTTGGTGGGGAGTTGGAGGGAGGCGTATGGGCAGACGCTTTGAGGAGGGCAAATGCAACCGCAACATGAATCAGGCTCGGCCTGATTCAGTTCAAGGTCGTTCACCGGGCCCACATGATGGTGGCCCGGATGAGCAAATTCTTTGGGCTGGAGGACAAATGTGCTAGATGTGGGGGGAGGACCAGCGAACCATGTCCACCTGTTCTAGGCGTGTCCAAAACTCGGGGAATACTGGCAGGGATTTGTCAATGTCATATCCTCCCACACTCCAAAGATGTGCAGGTTAGGTGGATTGGCCATGATAAATTGCCCTTAGTGACCAAAAAAGTTAGATGGGGTTATTGGGTTCTGGGGATAGGGTGGAAGTGAGGGCTTAAGTGGATCGGTGCCAACTCGATGGGCCGAGTAGCCTCCTTCTGCACTGTATGTTCTATATTTATATATCCCGGGTACTGAAAACAAGGGTGGCGATGAGTCCAGAGGTGGAGATTTTTGGGATGTCGGAGGACCCGGGAGTCCAGGAGGGGATAGAGGCCAACGTTGTGGCCTTTGCTTCCCTGATAGCCCGGTGACGAATACTGTTTGCCTGGAGGGTCTCAAAGCCCCCAAAGACCGAAGTATGGCTGTCGGACATGGCAAGCTTTCTCGGCTTAGAAAAAAAATCAAGTTCGCCTTACGAGGATCACTATCGGGGTTTGGCCGGAGGTGGCAACCATTCATCGACTTCTTCACGGGGAACCTAATCGTCAGGGGGTGGGGTAGAATAGTGTAGAGTAGGGGGGAAGAATAGGCGGGTCTATTTGCAAGAGAGGAACTGTTATTTGCACTATGTTTTTTGTAATTGGTATCTGTACACTAATGTATATTGTTCCTGTTTACAATGCTAAAAAATACCTCAATAAAATTGTCTGTTTAAAAAAAAATAAAAAGTTGAGAATAGAATGTTCTTTGCAATTGGCACAGCTGTGAATCCAGGAAGCAGGTCAGACACCAATGAGCAGAGAGAGAGCAAAGGGCAGCTAACCTCAGGAAACAGCTCAGCTAGAGATGGAAGTGCTGAAGACAAAAAGCCAGTTTGTGCAAAAGATTTTTTTTTTTTTTTTTTTTTTGGCTGAACTGAAGACCATTTCCAAGTCATGGTAACTTAAGTTATGGTTGTCACTGGCTAGATTTGTTAGGTTTATGGTTGTTTGGGAAACAAAGCAGTCTCAGTAGAGTTTAGTATTACAGGGGAAAACTGATGCTTTTGGGTTTCCAGTATTTGAGTGACTAAGTGCTTACAGTTAATGTAGAAGTATAAGATTTTGCAGTGTTTCATTGCCTTCTACTTCTATTAATACTTTTATTGTTGTTTTAATGAAAGAGAGGTTTGAGTTCTCACTGTTTCTGCAACTGTTACTCACTAATATTCCAAAAAACAATACACCAGTGTTTAAGATTGGAAAACTCTTGCACATGACGTCAGCAGGGTTTCATCAATGTGATGAGTTAGGGAATTCCATGTATGAAGGGTGGCGCCACAATTGAATAACTTAAAGTGATATCTTTAAATGATGTGCATCCATTGCTAGTGCACTTGTGTTCTTTTAAAATATGATGAGTGCCATGAGCTACGAACCTGTATACATAGAATTTTTTTTTCCATAGAATTTACAGTGCAGAAGGAGGCCATTCTGCCCATCGAGTCTGCACCAGCTCTTGGAAAGAGCACCCTACCCCTACCAAGGTCAACACCTCCACCCTATCCCCATAACTCAGTAACCCCACCCAACACTAAGGGCAATTTATCATGGCCAATCCACCTAACCCGCACATCTTTGGACTGTGGGAGGAAACCGGAGCACCCAGAGCTTATAAGCTAATAAGGTTAGCTTATTAGCAAAATGTGTATCCTCCAGGCACCAACATATGGCCTGTGAGAAGCATAATTCTTATGGTGTAAAATTGCATGACAGATGGGTTAGCAAAGTTGACAAAAGCAGAATTTCCATATTGTGTCAAATTGAGAACATTTTTTTAGATAACGAGATAAAGTTAATATAAGTTTAAAACTAGCTTTTGAAGATCCTTAAAGTGCCTTTGTCGCCAGGACAGCAGAGTGGGCTGTACAAAAATCTGATTTTAATCATTTTGTTTTTGTTGAACTTGGGGCACAATTTTAACTGTGTAAGTGAATGTGTTTTGAGAGTTACAATCGTTCCCTAAGAAGCAGGTGCTTAGTTTCAGGTGAAAACCAAAGGAGTTTTTTCTTGAAGGACCAATGTGAATTTGATTTGTAAACGCCAACAGTTGTCAGGCATGAAAAAGATTAATGCTGCCGGCAGATGACACGGACACTGTTGACGTTTTAAGAAAAATCTTTTATTGCATAAAGCACTAACTAGAGCTTTCAAGAAAGCTTTGTTTTAGGGTCAAATGTTAAAAGTAAACAGGGCATCAGGTAGATTGTAAACTACTGTTAACACCTTGTCCAGATGGTAGAATCGGAAAATATCCTAACTGGCTGTCCAGACAAATATATTTGATCATCAAATAAGCTTACGTTAACACCTGGTATCAGTTCCCTACTTTACCGTGCCTCAACTGACTGGGGCTAAATGGATTTGTTGTGAGGACAAGATCATCAATCCTTGCCAGTTTGTGTTTATATAGCACCTTTAATATGGTAAAATTCTCCAAGGCTCTTCAGAGAAGCATTACCAAACAAAATATTCATGACATATTAAACATACAGGTATCACCTTATGGAACGTTTCTTGAAGTTGTATATTTCTGCTATCACTTTAAAATTGTTGGGAGGAAACTTGAACTAGCAATATTGTTTGCAGTGAATAAAGCTGATTATGCTCAATTCATTGTAGAAAGAAAATGTATTCAAATATTGTGGTTCAGTTACATGGCTCTTGTGGTGCCTGTCTGCTTTTGCAGTTTTACTTTGCTAATTTTAAATGTCCTGTTTATGTGTGGCTTCATCAGAAGGGAGAAAGAAGTGGCTGAAACTTAACCTGTTTCCTGTTCCACATTTTCAGCAATTGAAGTGGTTTAACGGAGCATTTCCTGTTGCTGAGCTTTCTTTTACTATTGTTAAAATTGATTTATGTAACAAACATTTTCCATTTTGGTGCATTTTATAAAAATAGTTAGGGAAAGGTCGCAGCATTAGTTAATGCGGTTAATGGCATCATTTATGTATGAAAATCTATTTTGTAGCCAAGTTATTTGGTCATTGCTGGTTTGCATTCTCTTCCCCCCCCCCCCTCCATTACCCCATGCAGGGTTTATTCAAGTGAGTAAGTAGTTAAGCTGTTTTCAATGTTTAAAGCACATCCAGAATGCTTTTGTTTGGATTTTATTTTCCAATACTGTTCCAATAGTACAAGTTGGAGGTGAATCGTGTATCTTCTATTTAAAAATGAGATTTAATACGAGATTATGAATAGTTCTCAAACCGCCCCAACAAAAGGGGGCTGGTGGTAGATCAGAATGCACCTTTACAACTCCTGAGACCTGCACCAGAAAAAACTTTGACAACTGAAATTAATATGAATTTTTTATGTTAAAAAAGTATTTTTATTTGAATGTTAGCACTTGAAATGAAATGAAAATCGCTTATTGTCACGAGTAGGCTTCAAATGAAGTTACTGTGAAAAGCCCCTAGTCGCCACATTCCGGCGCCTATTCGGGGAGGCTGTTACAGGAATCAAACAGTGCTGCTGGCCTGCTTTCAAAGCCAGCGGTTTAGCTCTGTGCTAAACAGCCGATTTAAGAATTTTATTTTTTCTAGCTTCAGGAGTTCAGCCAGATCTGAAAGCCATTGTGAGGCTCTTGGTGGCGCTGCTGATTTCCAGTGCAGCCAAAGTCTCCTTCGCGATTAGAGAGGTGAAGGCCAGGGCATCCGCCCCATTACCTGCGAAGAGCTCTGGATGCTCTGACACCTCGAAGACCACCACAAGTGGGCATGGCTCCATCTTAATCCACACAACCGTGAACATCGCCTCGAAAAAAGCTGTTCAGAACCCATTCAGACTGAGGCACGACTAGAACATATGGATATGTTTGGCCGGACCCCCCCTCCCCCTCCGACACCTCTTGCACTTGTCTTCCACCTCTGGGAAGAATCCGCTCATCCTTTTCTTAGTTAGGTGCGCTGTGTACACTACCTTTAGATGTACCAGGCTTGGCCCTGCACATGAGGAGGTGGAGTTGATCGTGTGCAGCTCCTTGATCCAGAGTTCTTTCCCCATCACTGCCCAGCTCCTCTACCCCCCCCCCCCCCCCCCGATTTCCACCGTGTTACGTCTTGTGGGGTTCTGACCTGTTGTTCCATGATTTGTCCCTATATGTTGCCGCCTTTGTCTCCCCCTAGTTAGTCCAGCCCTACCATCGTGTCTAAAAGTGTGTCCAGGTAGCTGGGTGAACGTCTTTGTCTCTTTGCGGAGAAAATCACGCAGCTGCAAGTATTGAAGCTTGTTCTCTTTTGGAAGTTGGAGCTTCTTCGATCATTCCCCAGGGTCACTAACCTACCCTCCATGTACAGGTCCTTTACCCTCAAGGCCCCTCTGTCCTCCTTCCATGTCCATCCTAGCCGGTGTGACCGTATGATTATTGCAGATGGGTGCCTCTATAGTCACACAGCTGGGTTGAAGTGGTGCCTGAACTAGTTCCAGGTCTTCAATGTGGCTATTACACCAGGCTCCTAGTGTATGCCTGCGAAGGGGGGGGGGGGGGGGGGGGTCAGGAGGGGTGGTGGCCAGAGTATGCCTGCGGGGGTCAGGAGGGAAATGGTGGCCAGTGCCCGGAGAGTCGTCCTCATGCAGGAGGCCTCCTCCATTTGGACCCAGTCTGCCCCTCGCTCCTTCAGCCACCCCTTCACCTACTCTGCATTTGCCGCCCAATGATAGAACAGGAGATTTGGCAGCACCAGGCCTCCGGAACTTGGGCAGCACGTTCATTTTAATCATCTGTACCCTTTCACTATCAAGAGCAGGGAGTGAGTCCAATCTTTGTAAGTCCCCCCCATACCTCCTTCACCAAGCTGGAGAGGTTCCACTTGTGGAGCATCGTCCAGTTGTGAGCTACCTATATCCCCAGGTACCTGAACTTAAACGGTACCTCCAGTTCTGCTCTTCCCCAGGTTGGATTTGTAACTTGAGAACGCAGCGACCACTCTAAGGAGTTCCGTTATCTTTCTCATGTTGGCCAGGGGGTTCGACACATAGAGGAGCAGGTCATCTGCGTAGAGTGAAGCTCTGTGCTTCCGGTCCCCTCTCCAAATGCTGGTTGACCACTCCGCCGATCTAAGTGCGATTGCCAGTAGCTCAATTATCAGTGTGAAGAGGAGTGGGGATAACAGGCACTCGTGCCTCATTCCTCTGTGCAACCGAAAGTACTCTGAGCTGCTGGTGTTCTTCCGCGTGTTCACCTTGGGAATGCTGAACAGAAACTTCACCCAGATGGTGAACCCTGCTCCAAACCCAAACCGTTCAAGTACCTCCATTCTACTCGATCAAAGTCTTTCTCGGCGTTCAGGGAGATGATCATTTCTGGTGTCTGCTACCTGGTTGGGGTCATTATTCCATTGAACAGTTGTATGATATTTGCTGTTAGCTGTCTGCCCTTGACAAACCAGTCTGACTTTCCACGATTGATAGATCTGTACTTGGTTAATATATCTTATGTGTCGCCGCACTACTATATTATTCAACAGAACATAAAACTGAGCTTCATGCGTGAAGTAAATTGTAGCTTTATTCAGTCAGTTTTAAAATGTCTCTTGCTCAGGTCAATTTGTTTGCAAATACAGAGTTTAGAAAGTTTGTTTTGTCCAAGCAAATACAGATGACTGAGTTTAATTCAATACAGATTACAGTTCTTGATAATTTCTTCAAATCAAAATACACAATACAGAGAATTTGGAAATAAACAAAATGGCTTTCCAAGCAAAGCACAGGAAATAGCTAAAGAAATGAAGTAAGATGATCACGGGATGAATTTGATAATTCAAAATTTTCAGTCCGGAGGTAATCATCAGTCGAACATCAATCATGAAGTCAAGCGCCTTGAAGTACTTGCAGTTGTTATGAGATCTCAAGAGTCATCACAAGTCTCCACGGGTGCTGCTGTCATGCCAGCCTTTCCTTTTTTTAAAATTTGGAGTACCCAATTATTTTTTCCAATTAAGGGGCAATTTAACGTGGCCAATCCACCTACCCTGCACATATTTTGGGTTGTGGGGGCGAAACCCACGCAGACACGGGGAGAATGTGCAAACTCCTCACAGACAGTGACCCAGGGCCGGGATTTGAACCCAGGTCCTCAGCGCCATAGGCAGCAATGCTAGCCACTGTGCCACCGTGCTGCCCAATTCCAGCCTTTCCTGAATGTTTAACCTAAAAATTTAAAGGAAAAGTGTCCTGGTCGTCACCAGGTGTTAGATGTTGTCCGTATGAAACTTTTCCTGTATTGGCCGAACACTTGTGTTATGCAGGGATTAGTTGTCCTTGTGTGTGTGTATATATATATATATAATATATATATATTCCAAACCTTTCATATCCATTTTCCTAGTTATATTGCATTTGCCCGATTAATTAGCCAGTTTATAATAACTCAACTGTCTCAAGTTCCTGAAGCTACTGCAAATATCGTGGCACTTATAATTACTTGTAAAGTTCTGCACTGTACGTCCTATGTTCTAACACCAAAGATCCATTCTGCATGGGTTAATTATCTGAATATATCTGAAAATTCAAAACTTTTTTTTTAATAAATTTAGATTACCCAATTATTTTTTCCAATTAAGGGGCAATTTAGCATGGCCAATCCACCTACTGTGCACATTTTTGGGTTGTGGGGGCGAAACCCACGCAGACACAGGGAGAACGTGCAAACTCCACACGGACAGTGACCCAGAGCCGGGATCGAACCTGGGACCTCAGCGCCGTGAGGCGGTTGTGCTAACCACTAGGCCACCGTGCTGCCTGAAAATTCAAAACTTAAGATTTAGAAGTTCCAACTCAAAATTAATCTTCAGCTGTTTTGACTTTTTATTACTTTTATCAAAATTACAAGGCCAGAACTCAGTGTGGACAGGCACTGGAGTGTTGGATTGCTGCCAAGTTCCTGTTATCAGGTGTCTGAGAACGAATGATATCTATGGGATATCTGTCTTTTGGAATAAAGATTTGCTTCAGTCAGAGCCGTGTGATTCTTTTTTTTAAAAAAAGGCTTCACACATTGTCTGAAGTTTTAATTTCCAAGCTAATTTTGAACAATTATTTTAAAATATCAAACACAATATGTTATTGAATCTCTGACTGAACCAACTTTGCGCTGTATTGTGGTTCTTTCCCAGACGTCATGTTGTCATCACCCTACTTTTGTTTAAATGAGAAACATGATCATGGACATATTTTATTTACCCATCTGTCCTCTATACTTAATTCTGCAATCTCATAATTAAAACATCTGCGTTGTGAGACAGGTTAGTTTTACCTCACTGATGACTGCAAAGTATTTGTGTCAGGGAAGTTTTAACCCTGAACTAATGAAACACCGGCTTGATCATATGTCATATGAATTGCAACTTGTCATATGTATTTCAACTATCCTAACTTCCACTGAACACCATAAAACTAATATTTTCTTATTCTTACATACGTGATTTTGCACCCTGATTAAAATTCCTTGTGTATCAAGATTACCCCGGAAATGTCAATGATAGCCTTTGAAAAGAAAAAAATTGTTAACTGTACTCAACTATGATCTTTAAATCACAATGTCAGACGACACACCACAATAAGTTAGTGAAGGATTTTAGACTGTGTCAGTTGATGGATTTTGAAACTATCAATTCAAAGTTACCAGCTGCACTTGCGATTACTGGAACTCAGTAGAAATTCAAGTTAAAACTTGTCGGGTGCAAATAAGAATTGTTTTATTTGTCTTCTATTGATTACAACTTGAAAATCGAGTCAAAGTCTGAAGTTAAAGTCTGAAAATGAAATATGAATACAGAGAGACCGTGAATAGTTCAGATCAAAGTATAGATGCCGAAAACTCTTTCTCTCTCTGTCTATCTCTCCCTCCCTCTCTTCGTAACTCTGTCTGTCTTTGGAACTCTTGTCGCTCTTTCTCTTTATCTACCTACCTCTCCGTCTCTGTCTCTCCTGACTTGCTCTCTTTCGCTCTCTCAACTTTCGCTCTCTCAACTTTCGCTGTCTCTATCAGTCCCTCTCTCTGTCTCTGGCTCTCTCCCTAACTCTCTCTCTCTAACCTAACCTGACCTAACTCTCTCTCTCTCTCTCTAAAATGGCAGCAAAATCGTCTATGATAGAAATACCTGGCTTCTACAGTTAGGTAAAAATCCTTCTGGAGCCTATTTTAAAATTCCAGATTATAAACCCAAGGTTACTTTCTCAGAAGATAAATCGTAGCAGAGAGATATTAACATTCACAAACCAAGCATATACATTCTCACAGGTCGCAACTATCAGAGTAAAGAGACAGAATTTTCACAATAGCTCAATTAAAATACTGAACAAAATTTTTCATTCTCCTTCGAAAACTTTATCTGTGTTATTCCATTTAAGTCAATTTCCACTGATTAATTTTAGAGGCATTAGCTCTTCTTAGAGACTATATTTCTTTGTGCAGATGACCTGCTTGCTGAAATGGTTAAATGTTTGTACAGAATCGAAAGTGGTGGAGAACTTGGCATGATGCCATCTCCATCCCTTCCTTACTCAAATTGCTTTCTTGTTCTTTAAAGTGAATTCAATTTTCAATGTTCGTTATTTAACCGGTTTTTGGAAAGAGACATTACTGGATGTTTATTTTTCTTTTATTTCAAATGAATTGAATTACTGACGAATTTATCCGGATGGCTTGAAACGATCTGAAGTTATTCTCGACAAGTATCCATTGTTAAGTTCCTAACCGTAATCTTGTATTGACTTTTACTCCCCATTTTTCGTTTTGGGAGGGGGATTTGTCATCCTCAGATATCCCTGAACAAAAACTAATTGAGTGTTTTAGCCCCTTTCTGATCTTTTGGACTTTACTTTATTTGATTTTTTTTTCCTTGAGACATTCCAGGACAGTCGTTAGCTGTAATTGTTGGCAGTTTTGTGATGTTTTTGCCAGTTTGCACAATTTGTACTGCCGCTTTCTTTACTCGCTTTATTGCTATGCTTAAAGGAGTCAGAGCTCAATTCCTTTAAACTAGCCATTTTTCCAAACGGTGTGAAGGCTTAATTTCATCATTTGTTCTTTTAACTGGTGAACTAAGATGATTCCTGCTTTATTTGTCTTATCTCTCTTCTGTGTATCTCACCATTTTTCTTTGTTCCACAGGGATCACACCCATCTTTGATCATTGGTTTTTTTTACCAGTGTATTTTGCTCTTTAAAAACCAAAAAAAGGAGAAATTTTAAACTGACTCTTTTACTCATTTGGCCTTGATACCAGATTCGTTGGATGTTACCTCACCGTCTGTCCGCCTTGCCGAGTGACTCTAATTTTTGGCGGTCAAAGGTTTGACTACTCGCCTTGTCCACCGGCTCGAGCGGCGTCCAGCTCAGCAACATCCTTCCAGACTTACAGCAAATGTTAGGGGTGAAAATATTCACACGATGGCCTGAGTATCAGTAACAAAGCAGTTTATTATGTCAGAATTCTGGGAGATAAGATCTGGGGACTCCGCAGTCCCTGACAGCACCTTATCCCACTTAAGCTTAAACTCACATGGATTAATATACAGATTCAAGGCGGATAGCCTAATGACTTGGTTTTTTTCCCCATATGCGCATTCCTTTTTTCCAAGACCTTGGCTGTTTTAACTATTGCTTTCTCTGTCAATTTTACACCCCATTTTAATGCATTAGTTCCCCCCCAGTGGCCATTTTTCTTCTCCTAAATTTTTATGCAATTCCCCCCATAATAATTTCAGCTGCTTAGAGTGTTCCGGATACTGTTCACAAAGCGTTTACAGTGCACTGCCACTTTCAAAAGTGGTCTAACGTATTACCCATTATACCCTTTATCTGATGCCAGATGGTCCTTCCGATTACAATTTAATAGTGATCCTAGATCACTAATCCAATTTTGAATTTATTACAGGGTTATCCTGCCCTGTTTTTCAATTGATTAAGGAAATTCCGTGTGTGATGTTTTATGCCAGGGTCCGCACGCTTTTGCCCTGTTTATGTGTTGTTAAACAGAGTTATCCACATATACAGGGGATTATAATTTAAATCACGGAGTAATCGCGCTCCGTACAAGCCAATTAACAGCTCGAAGGTGACACCATAAAGATTCTATGTCACCCGCCTTACAAAGTTAACGGGAACCTTTTATCGCGAAGGTTTTAGGTAATAACAAGGACCATGTTGGCATCGATTCCTCTTTACTTCTTTTAACTGTTTCTTAGGGACTCCAACCCTTGTTCTTTAGAGGATTTTAACCTCAGGGATTCTAACCCAGCTCTTTAGAGGAATTTAACCTCAGGGACTCCAACCCGGCTCTTTTGAGGAATTTAACCTCTGGGCCTCTAACCCGACTCTTTTGAGGAATTTAACCTCAGGAACTCTAACCCGGCTCTTTGGTTTTCTGGGGTTCTCCGGACTAACCTGAATCTCGTAGGGACGTCTCCAGCAGCAGGCAGTAGGACAGGCTCGCGACCGGGACAGCGAAGGGGAAAAACCAAAGTGATAAAAATACTCACATTTGGGGGCCCTATTTCCCCTACGTGTCCGGAGGCGATCTGCCGCTTACACCGTCTGCTTCTCTTGACGCACCAGAGATCCCCGTACGGGCCACCATATGATAATTCTAAATTTTCAGTCCGGAGGTAATCATTAGTCGAACACCAGATAACTTCAAAGAACCTTTTATTTACCGCGGGGCTGCTACACAAGTGTAACTGAGTTACAGCAAGTGAAAAGCAATTTTTTCTTAGTTACAGTTGACTATATATTATTACAAAACCCCTTAAATCTTTCAATCATTAGTCATACAATTAGCTCATCAAACCCCTCCTTCATATAATTATTTCTTCCCATCATTAATCACACAGTTAGCCCATTAGTTGCATAGCATAGCAATTCTTTATCAAGGAAGTAGTATCCCATCCCACGGTTGCATTTCGTTCCTAGACAGTTCACAGGTTCCCACAGACAATTCACAGATTCCCACAGGCAGTTATGATCGCGTCAATGCCATACCAAGCCGAACACAGAAGTAATTCATCTCACAAGGCACGTACACATATTACACAACCGTGACATTCCATTTCCCATCAAGCTCTGATTTTAACTTGACCAAACTCTCATTCCATTTCCCATCAAGCTCTGATTCTAACTTGAGCCAAACTCTCAAATTGTTCAAAACTGGCACCTAGCTTTAAGGTAATTGCGATCATCAATGATCTGTCCCCTTTCTGGCTGTGATTGGGTCATAATAATTATAGTTCATTCAGTTCGATTGAAATGTCTGTCCATCAAATTTTGATATAGTGCGACTGAGATATTTCATTGCCACCAAACTTTATCCGTTGCCATGAAAACTGGATTAGGAATGCTACCCAGATTTTCATACCAACAAAATGTGTCTGGCCTGTTTTAATCTGATCATTCTCATGCTATTCAGCAGTTCTCACTGTCATGTTTGAACTGTATCACCTTAATAAACCATTTTAATTCTGAACCATTTCTTCCTTTTAAACTTGTATATTAAAAGTTTGATTTCTATCAGTGATCACCTCTGGCAGGCAACTGTCCAGGCACCTCGGCAGTGCTTTCGTCCGGACTTTAGCATCCGTGGTTAAAAGGGAGGAGTCTGTATGACACACACTCTGTCGGGTCCTTGTCTTTGTTGTGATCAGTGGGATCGACGCCTGTGCCATCATGGGTGGGAGGGCCCCCTTTGACGTCGTTGAACATCTCCCACAAGTGTGGGGCTTTCGCTGTTACAATTTTTTTGTTCTTTTTCATGATCTCATTGAGCTCTAGCGGTGCTTCCAGCTCTTGCTTCTTGTCCTCCCTCACCACTGGTATATCCAGTCCATCGAGAAATTGTATACCCCTCCAGGGGCTCGGAGGTGTGCACACCTCGGTTTAGTGAGCTTTGTCTCCATATTCATAAAAGGCTCTCTGTGACTGGCGGAGCTGGTGGACTACTTTCCCCATGGAGAGCAGATTGATTTCACCTGCAGCTTTTTCCTCTGCGAGTAGGTCCACGGTCGGGCCTGTGGAGTAATGCCGATCCACCTCCAGTATGGAGTCGATCAGCTGCTGCCTGGTTATCGTTTCCTTCTCATCCTGAAGGGCCCTATAAGCTTATATTTCACCCCTGATCACCGCCTTCAGTGTCTCCCAGAATGTGCGGCTTACAGGTTACATAACCGTTGATAGCTTGGGATATTTTAGTATTGAATTCCTTTTGGCGAGGAGAGCTGCATCCAGCCTCCATGGAGGATGTTGGATGGCCCTTCTGCAACCTCACATCCATGGAGCGCAGTGTGTGGTCGGAGATTATGATCGTGGAGTATTCTGCCCTTCCTCGCCCTGGAAGCACCATTTTCCCTACGATGAAGACGTATACGAAGTAGACCTTGTGCACGTTGGAGAAAAAGGAGAATTATTTTTCCAATGGGTGATTGAACGTCCGTCACCCCCCCCCCCCCCCCCCAAATCTGCTTCACAAAGGCGTTTAGTTCTCATGTCATTCCTTTTTTTTAATAAACATTTTATTGAGGTATTTTTTGGTATTACAACAACAATACAATAAACAATGGACATGATAAACATAGTGCAAAAGCCGTCTCCCTCCCTTACAGGTCCCACCTTTATTAACCCCCTACTCTCAGATAAACTAACCCCCCTCACCCCTTCTGATGACGATTAATTTTCTGCAAAGAAGTCGATGAACGGTTGCCACCTCCCGGGCGAACCCTAACAGTGACCCTCTCAAGGCGAACTTGATTTTCTCCAAACAGAGAAACCTAGCCAAGTCCGATTGCCAGGTCTCTGACTTTGGGGGCCAGGTCTCTGACTTCGGGGGCTTTGAGTCCCTCCAAGCTAGCGTCTCCGGGCTACCAGGGAAGCAAAGGCTAGAACGTCTACCTCTTTCTCCTCCTGGATTCCCAGGTCTTCCGACACCCCAAAAATCGCCACCTCTGGACGCAGCGCCACCCTTGTGTTAACACCGTGGACATGACCTCTGCAAACCCCTGCCAAAATCTAAGCTTCGGACATGCCCAGAACATGTGGAAATGGTTCACTGGTCCTCCCTCACATTTTGCACACCTGTCTTCCACCCCAAAGAATCTGCTCATCCGGGCATTGACTCTACTCAACGTGTCCGCTCATAGACCATACTCTATCTCTCCTCGCAGCACCTCTTCCCACTTGCGCTTAAGCTCCTCGGTCTGCGTCTCCTCTGACCCCATATGTTCCTTGTAAATGTCCGAGACGCTCTCTTTGCCGACACATCCTCTGGAAACTACGCTGTCCTGAATCCCCCTTAGCGGTAGGAGCGGGAAGGTTGACACCTGTTTATGTAGGAAGTCCCGCACCTGCAGATACAAGAATTTGTTTCCCCTTGCCAACCCAAACTTCTCCTCCAGCGCCCTCATACTCGGAAAGCTCCCCTCTATAAAAATATCCCAATCCTTTCAATCCCTGCTCTCCTCCATATCCGGAACCCCCCATCCATACTTCCCGGGGCAAACCGGTAATTATTGTAGATTGGGGACCAGACTGATGCTCGCACTGCTCCCACATGTCTCCTCCATTGTCCCCAGACTCTCTGGGCTGCCAGCACCACGGGGCTGGTGGAGTACCGTGCTGGCGGGAATGGCAGATGTGCAGTTACCAACGCCCCCAAACTGGGCCCTTGCATGAAGCCACCTTCATACGCTCCCATGCCGACCCCTTCCCCACTACCCACTTCCTGATCATGGCTATATTCGCCGCTCAGTAATCGTTACTAAACTTTTGCAGCGCCAGCCCGCCCTCTCCCGACTCCGCTCAAGCATTACCTTCCTTACCTGTGGGGTCTTGCCCGCCCAAACAAAGCCAGAGATCACTTTGTTGACCCGTTTAAAAAAAGGACTGTGGAATAAAGATGGGGAGACACTGAAACACGAACAGAAATCTCGGGAGGACCGTCATCTTCACCGTCTGCACCCTCCCAGCTAATGACAACGGAGTGCGTCCCATCTCCAGAAATCGGCCTTCATTTGGCCTACTAGCCGGGCTAGATTTAATTTATGCCGCTGGTCCCATTTCCGCACCACTTGAATGCCTAGGTACCTAAAGCTTCCCCCTACTAATCTAAACGGTAGCTCCCCCAATCGCCTCTCCAGTCCCCTCGCCTGGACCGCAAACATCTCACTTTCCTCATATTTAGCTTATACCCCGAAAACCGGCCAAATTTCCCTAGAATCCTTATGATTTCTTCTGTCCCCTCTAATGGGTCAGAAGCAGGTCGTCTGCAGAGAGTGAGACTCTGGGATGAGGATGTGAGGGGATGAGGATGTGAGGGGATGAGGATGTGAGGGTGAGGGGAAGTGAGGCTATGGGGATGAGGATGTGAGGGTGAGTGTGTGGGGATGAGGATGTGAGTGTGAGTGAAGCCCACTACTTAGATGACGATAATGCCTATCACGAACTGCACCGTGTGACTTCACCTTAGGTTGTCCCAATTTTTTAAAAAAAAATAATTTTTACTGAGATTTTCACAAAATATCAAAAACAGAAAATATCAACAAGAAAACAGTATTAACAACAAAAAAGAAAAAAAACCACAATGACGCCCAACCCCCCCCCCCCCCCCCCCCCCCCCCCCAGTAACTACAAAAAGAAGAAATAGATTAGCACCCGGCATATTCAATAAACACATGTACACATTTCTCCCCTCTACCGAAACAACCCCCCTCCCCACCCCCTCCAGCTTGCTGCTGCTGCCGGCCTATTTTCCTACCGTTCTGCCAGGAAGTTAAGGAAAGGCTGCCACCGCCTAAAAAACCCCTGTACTGATCCCCTCAGGGCAAATGTTACCCTCTCCAATTTGATGAACCCCGCCATATCATTGACCCAGGCCTCCACGCTTGGGAGCCTCACATCGTTCCACTGAAGCAAAATCCTCCGCCGGGGTACTAGGGACGCAAAGGCCAGCCTCCTGCACTCCCGGCTCCACTGCAACCCCAAAAATTGCGAGTCCCCAGCCTGGCTTGACCCTGGATCCTACCACCCTCGACACCGTCCTTGCTACCCCCTTCCAAAATTCCCCCAGTGCTGGGCATGCCCAGAACATATGGGCATGGTTCAGAACATATGAGCACCTAGCACACCTGTCTTCGCCCCCGAAGAACCTGCTCATCCTCGTCCCGGTCATGTGAGCCCTATGTAGCACCTTGAACTGTATGAGGCTAAGCCTCGCACAAGAAGAGGAGGAATTCACTCTTTCCAGGGAATCCGACCACGTCCCCTCCTCAATCTCCTCACCCAGCTCCTCTTCCCATTTACCCTTCAGCTCCTCCACCGAGGAAATCCTCCCTCCTCCAACCCACACCCCCGAGAGCACCCTGTCCCGTACCCCACGTGGGGGCAGCAGAGGGAACCCCTCCACCTGCCGCCTGGCAAACGCCCTAACCTGCATGTACCTAAACATGTTCCCCGGGGGGAGCCCAAACTTCCCCTCTAACTCACCCAGGCTCGCAAACCTCCCATCTACAAACAGGTCCCTAAACCTCCTAATACCTACCCTGTGCCAGCTATGAAACCCGCCATCAATGCTCCCTGGAACAAACCAGTGGTTCCCCCGTATTGGGGACTCCGTCGAGCCCCCCACCTCCCCCTATGCCGTCTCCATTGCCCCCAGATTTTGAGGGTAGCCGCCACCACCGGGCTCGTGGTATACCTCGTTGGAGGGAGTGGCAACGGCGCCGTTACCAGCGCCTCCAGGCTCGTGTCCACACAGGAGGCCATCTCCATCCTCTTCCATGTGCCCCTTCCCCGTCCATTACCCACTTACGCACCATCGCTGCGTTGGCAGCCCAATAGTACCCACAGAGGTTGGGCAGCGCCAGCCCCCCCCATCTCTGCCCCGCTCCAAAAACACCCTTCTCACCCTCGGAGTCCCATGCGCCCATACAAATCCCGTAATACTCCTGTTGACCCTCCTAAAAAAGGCCTTCGGGATAAGGATGGGGAGGCACTGGAACAGGAACAAAAACCTCGGGAGCACCGTCATCTTGACTGACTGCACCCTGCCCGCCAGCGACAGCGGCAACATGTCCCATCTTTTAAACTCCTCCTCCGTTTGCTCCACCAGCCTTGTGAGGTTAAGTTTGTGTAGGGCCCCCCAGCTCATAGCCACCTGGCCCCCAAGGTACCTAAAGCTCCTCCCTGCCCTTTTCAGTGGGAGCCTACCAATCCCCTCATCCTGATCCCCCGGGTGCACGACGAACAACTCACTCTTAACCAGGTTGAGCTTGTACCCTGAAAAGCCCCCAAATTCCCTAAGAATCTTCATCACCTCCGGCATTCCCCCCACTGGGTCTGCCACATATAGCAACAAGTCATCTGCGTAAAGTGACACTCGGTGCTCCTCCCCACCCCGCACCAGACCCCTCCAATTCCCCGACTCCCTCACGCCATGGCCAGGGGCTCAATTGCCAACGCAAAGAGCAAGGGGGACAGGGGACACCCCTGTCTCGTCCCCCGGTGCAACCGAATGTACTCCGATCTCCTCCTTTTCGTGGCTACGCGCGCCATCGGGGCCTCATATAACAGCCTCACCCAACTGACAAACCCCTCCCCGAACCCAAACCTTTCCAACACCTCCCACAAGTACCCCCACTCAACCCTATCAAAGGCCTTCTCTGCGTCTAATGCCATCACTATCTCCGCCTCCCCTTCTACCGCCGGCATCATTATAACATTCAGAAGCCTACGTATATTGGTGTTCATCTGCCTTCCCTTCACAAGCCCCGTCTGGTCCTCATGAATGACCCCCGGCACACAGTCCTCTATCCTTGTGGCCAAGATCTTCGCCAACAGCTTGGCATCCACATTTAACAGCGAGATCAGCCTATATGATCCACACTGCAGGGGGTCCTTGTCCCGTTTAAGGATCAAGGAAATCAGGGCCCGTGACATAGTCGGGGGCAAAGCCCCCCCCCCCCCCCCTCCCTTGACTCGTTAAAGGTCCTAACCAACAGGGGGCCCAGCAGGTCTGCGTACATTTTATAAAATTCGACCGGAAACCCATCCGGCCCCGGCGCCTTCCCCGACTGCCTGCTGCCTATCCCAGTAACCAGCTCCTCCAGCTCAATCGGTGCCCCCAGCCCCTCCACCTGCCCCTCCTCCACCTTCGGAAATCTCAGCCTGTCCAAAAAGCGCCCCATTCCTCCCCTATCCTTCACTCCACCAATCTCCCTGGCCGCGTCCCGCTTACGGAGCTGATGCACCAGCATCCAACTCGCCGTCTCCCCATATTGGTACACCGCTCCCTGTGCCTTCCTCCACTGAGCTTCCGCCTTTCTGGTGGTCAGTAAGTCGAACTTGGCCTGAAGATTACGCCGCTTCCCCTGCAATCCCTCCTCCGGAGCCTCCGCGTCCACCCTCACCATCTCCCCCACCAACCTCCCTCTCTCTTTGCTCTCCCCTCTCCCTATGGGCTCGGATGGAAATCAACTCCCCTTCAATCACCGCCTTCAATGCCTCCCAAACCGTCCCCACTCGGACCTCCCCATTATCATTGGCCTCTAAGTACCTCTTGATACACCCCCGAACTTGCCTGCCCACCTCCTCATCCGCCAGCAGCCCCAACTCCAGGCGCCAGAGTGGGCGTTGGTCCCTCTCCCCCCCCAGCTCAAGGTCCACCCAGTGCGGGGCATGATGCAAAATGACTATGGCCAAATACTCGGCATCCTCCACCCTCGAAATCAGCCCCCTGCTCAGAACAAAAAAATCGATCCGGGAATAGGCTTTATGCACGTGGGAAAAAAATGAATACTCCCTGGCCCTCGGCCTCGCGAACCTCCAAGGATTCACCCCTCCCATCTGGTCCATAAACCCCCTCAACACCTTAGCCGTCGCGGGCCTCCTGCCCGTCCTGGACATGGATCGATCCAATGGGGAATCCAGCACTGTATTAAAGTCCCCCCCCAATATCAGCCCCTCCCCCCCGTTTCCAGATCCGGAATGCAACCCAACATGCGCCGTATAAAACCCGCATCGTCCCAGTTCGGGGCATAGACATTCACCAGCACCACCCGCTCCCCCTGCAGTTTGCCGCTCACCATCACGTACCTCCCACCACTGTGAGCCACCACCTTTGACGCCTCAAACGACACCCTTTTTCCCACCAGGATCGCCACCCCCCGATTTTTTGCATCCAGCCCTGAATGAAACACTTGGCCTACCCATCCCTTCCGCAGTCTAACCTGAGTCTAACCCACCTTCAGGTGCGTCTCCTGGAGCATAGCCACGTCCGCCTTCAGCCCCTTCAGGTGCGTAAACACTCGGGCCCGTTTGACCGGCCCATTCAGCCCCCTCACATTCCAAGTTATCAGCCGGATCAGAGGGCTCCCTGCCGACTAGCCATAACCCATTCCCTGCCCGCCCCAGGCCAGCGCCCCCCCGCTCGGCCCGTTTCCCCACGCCGGCAAACCCCCACCCCGGCACCCCCCTGCATACTCCAGCTCCTTCCTGGCCATTTCAACAGCAACCCGGTACCCCCCCCCCCCCCTCCCCCCTAAGGCTAGGACCCCTCCCAGCCGCGTTACTCCCTCCATAGCACTCCCGTGAGCCAGCTAACTTCTGCTGACCCCGGCAACTCCCGCTACACCTCAGACCCCTCCCAATGTGGGGCTACGTCTCCTCCCCCATGCCCATCAGCAGACCCTCCTCTTCCCCCTCCCGCGCGCGAAAAAAGCCTGCGCTTCTCAGTTCCGCCCCGCCCCCATCCACCCTCAGCGCGGGAAACAAAAGAAAAGCCAGCGCTTTCCCCCTGCCCGACCCCGCCTCCTCTAGGGTAGCTCCCCTTGTCGGCCCCCACCACCAGCTCTCCACACTCTGAGCCCATCCACCGAACCCACGCAAAAAGGCAGTGCCCCACCTGCCCTAGAAACAACACAACCAGCATGAAACAGAGAACCCTCACCAAAAGTTAACACAGTTACATACAAAGCCCCGCCCCCGACTCTCCGTTAGAGTCCAACTTCTCGGCCTGAACAAAGGCCCACGCCTCCTTCGGGGACTCAAAGTAAACGTGCCGGTCCTTGTAGGTGACCCACAGACGCGCCGGCTGTAACATGCCAAACTTCACACTCTTTCTGTGGAGCACCGCCTTCGTCCGGTTGTACCCGGCCCTCCGGTTAGCCACCTCCGCACTCCAGTCTTGGTAGATCTGCACTACCGTGTTCTCCCACTTGCTACTCCGCTCTTTCTTGGCCCACCTAAGCACGCACTGTCGGTCAACGAACCGGTGGAACCGCACCAGCACCACTCCTGGTGGCTCATTCGGCTTGGGCCTCCTGGCCAGTATTCTGTGGGCCTCCTCCAGCTCCAGGGGCCCCTGGAAGGACCCAGCTCCCATCAGTGAGTTCAGCAAGGCGACCACATAGGACCCCAGGTCTGACCCCTCCAGCCCCTCTGTGATGCCCAGGAAGTGCAAATTTTTCCGCGTCGACCAGTTCGCCATCTCCTCGAACCGTTCCTGCCACTTCTTATGGAGCGTCTCGTGCATCTCCACCTTTACCGCGAGGGCCACGGCCTCATCCTCTCTTTCGGAGGCTTGTTGTCGGAGCTCCCGATTGCCACCCCCTGGGCTGTCTGCGTCGCCAGCAGCTTGTCCGTAGTAGTCTTCAGCGAGTCTAGCAGCTCCACTTCGAGCTCCCGAAAGCAGTGCTGGAGAGTCTCCTGCTGCTCCTGCGCCCACTGCCTCGAGGCCTCCGCCGGCCGCCATCTTGTTTTTCTTCGCCCGCTTTTTCCTAGGCGCTGCCACCGCTATTTTGCTGGCCCCACTCCTGGTCCAGACCATAGAACACTGGGGATCTGCTGCTGACACCTTCCCACGTCGGGAACCGTCGATCAAGTACCGCTGGGAGCCCTAAAAAGAGCCCAAAAGTCCATTCCTGGCGGGAGCTGCCGAACCTGCGGTTTAGCTCTGCATAGCCGCAACCGGAAGTCAGGTTGTCCTAATTCAAATGTTATTCCAGGTGAATGGGTAGTTCACCTGCATGGAGCTATCCGTATCCGGTATCCGTAATCAGCCGCTGTACCTTCTATCAGTTCCGGTCCGTCCTTCGGACGCTGACCCTTCGGAACAACAATGGCCACCTCGCCATGTACACAGGTGAGCCCGCTGGTGATTGCAGTAACCTCCATGGTTCCGTTCGAATATGGGCAACTGATGGCACACCTATCATTGGTGGTAAAGCAGGGCAGCGGTCCGAGTTTATTGGGGCGGGATTGGCTGCGCCATCTCTTGGTGGACTGGCAGAGGGTTTGCCAGATGTATCCGCACGACCTTGAAGGCATCTTGGCCAGATTCCCGTCCGTATTTCAAGAAGGTTTGGGCACCATAAAAGGGGCTGTGACCCGCAGTAGCACTAGCAATAGCAATAGCATTGGAGCAAATGCGCTGTTTTTGCTCCCGACCCCTCTCGTATGCATTACTAGACCGTCTTGAGGACCTGAATATAATCCACCCTGTCCAATCTTCTGATTGGGCATCGTCGTTCGTGCCGGTCATGAAACCGTCTGCCTCTATGGGGATGATAAGATGAATGCGAACCACGTCTCAAATTTGGATTGCTACCCCGTCCCTCGCATTGCGGATCTGTACGCCAAACTCAGTGGAAGCCGATCATTTTTGAAACTAGACATGAGCCACATGTACCTTCAGCTGCCCCTGGCTCTGTATTTCAGACGATTTGTGACCATCAACGCGCACCGTTGGCTATATGAATATACCTGGCTGCCATTCGGGGTTTCTTCCACTTGTGCCATCTTCCAACGTGTGATAGAATGAAATGAAAATCGCTTACTGTCACAAGTAGGCTACAATGAAGTTACTATGAAAAGCCCCTAGTCGCCACATTCCAGCGCCTGCTCGGCGAGGCTGGTACGGGAATTGAACCGTGCTGCTGGCCTGCCTTAGTCTGCTTTAAAAGCCAGCTATTTAGCCCAGTGTGCTAAAACAACCTGCACGGACTCCCACTGATAGTGGTGTATCTTGATGATTTGCTGATCACTGGGTCGTCTGACCGGAAGCACATGGAAAACTTGGCTGAGGTCCTCTGACCTTTCGAGGTGGCTGGGGACCGTGTTTTTATTCAACGCAGTTGAAATTACCCACTTGGGTTATTGTGTGGATCGCAATGGTTAACACACAATGGCAGTGAAGGTACAGGCGATCCACCAGTCCCCAATGGCTGAACGGAGCTGCATTTGTTTTGGGGCCTTGTCAACTATTATGGCAAGTTTACATCAAATCTCGTCAACTATTATGGCAATTTTATATTAAATCTCTCCACCATATTGGCCGCCGTCCACCAGCTGTTAAAGTAAGGACAAGGTTGGGACTGGTCCCAGGCTCAGGGGGCAACGTTTACTTTGGTCAAGAAGCAGCTGTCATCGTCCCGTCTGCTGCCCCACTTCGACCCGTCCAAACCACTCTTGTTGACGTGCGATGCTGCCACCCCCACTACCCCCACCCCCCCACGGCCACCGACTGGATGACGGATCGGAACATCCCATTGCTTTTGCATTTCGAACTTGGTGAATGCCGAGGAAAATTCAAGCGCAAATTGAGAAAGAGTATTTGGCTGTTGTAATTGGCGTAAAAAAAATTCCATCCTATATATCTTTTTTAAAATTAAAAAAAAAATTTAGAGTACCCAATTCATTTTTTCCAATTGAGGGGCAATTTAGCGTGGCCCATCTTTTTGGGTTGTGGGGGCGAAACCCACGAAGACACGAGGAGAATGTGCAAACTCCACACGGACAGTGACCCAGGGCTGGGATTGAACCTGGGACCTCGGCGCCGTGAGGCCTCAGGGCTAACCCACTGTGCCACCGTGCTGCCCTCAAATTCCATCAATATGTTGATGGATATCCTTTCACCATTTTCACAGATCACAAGCCCTTGTTGGGCTTATTCCTAAGCTCACCCCAAATCACATCTGCCAGGCTCCAACGGTGGGTTCTGCTTTTAGCCGCGTCCCAGTACGTGTTGGAACACCATTCCGGAGTCAAGATTCCACCAGGCCACCAACACCAGCATTGGCCGATTAAGTCATCGCCGCTCTCCATTTAATAGACCCTGCGGTCACAGCGCTCCGCATCGGTAGGTGGACCTGCACCTGTCCCGGGTGCAACATATTATCCTATATAGGGTCCAGCACTGCACCTTGCTGGGAGACTTGAAGGCATACACCAACAAGATCCCCGAATTAAGTATTGAGGACGAGGGTCATCCTGTGGTGGACGCGCATGGTGGTTCCCGAGCGCGGACTAAAGCCACTTTTGCAGGACCTCCACAACAGGCACCCGGGCCAAAATGAAGATGCTGGCTTGCAGCTACATGTGGCGACCACGGGTGGATGCAGACATCAAGAAGTTGGCCCAGCGTTGTGTGCAGTGCCAAGAGCACCAGAAACCTCTGGCAGAGGGGTAGCATGGCGGCACAGTGGCTAGCACTGCTGCCTTATGGCGCCGAGGACCTGGGTTCGATCCTGGCCCGAGGTCATTGTCCGTGTGGAGTTTGACATTGTCCCCGTGTCTGCGTGTGTCTCATCCCCACAGCCCAAAGATGTGCAGGGTAGGTGGATTAGCAACACTAAATGTCCCCTCACTTGGAAAAAAAAATAATTGGGTACTCTAGTGCAATTGGCCGGGCTGTCCTGGGTCTCCCCTCCATGTCGATTTTCACGGGACCATTCCAGAGAGCGATGTTTCTTATTATTGTCGACGTCCACTCAAAGTGGATGGAAGTCCGAAGATGCAGGTGACAACAGCTCGGGCCTCCATAGAAAGACTGCAATAATCCTTCAGCACGTCCAGGATACCAGAGGTACTGGTTTAGGACAATGGAACGGTTTACACCAGTGTGGTGTTCGGGGCATTCATGGCTGTGAACGGCATTCGACAAGTGTGTGCTGCCCCATACCACCCAGCGTCAAAATGAATTAGCGGAGCGGGCAGTTCAAACTTTTTAAAACTTGGAATGAAGAAACCGATTTCTGGTTCCTGGGAGACTCGGCGGGCAAGATTCCTCTTCTGCTACTGAACAATACTGCTTGCCACGAGGGGAATTGCTCTGGCCAAATTACTGTTGGGTCGCCACCTTCGCGTTCGGTTGAGTTTAGTTATCTCGAACATTGATGGGAAGGTCCGCCAGGGTCAGGACAAGACTGAGGCTGATGCAGGACGACATATACCGTTGCACACATTTGCTCTCGGGGATCCGGTACACCTATGGAACATTTTGTGAACGGGCCCCGTGGATCCTTGGCCCAGTCTGGACCAGTCACGTATTGGGTGTGGGCCCAAGGGTGCGAGTCAAATTGACCTGTGGACCACCTCTGCAGCTGCATTCCCCACTCCCCGGACCTAATCCTGGAGGTCCCTGCCCAGGCCCGTCCACCGCTCCTGTTACCGCCTCCGCCGCAGTTGCCACCGCTGCCCCCGGTTGTACCAGCCACAGAGAGACCTCATTTGGGAAGTCAAGGAGGTCGAGATACCAGAAGAGGTCCAGCCCATCTCTGATTCCGACTCGGATATGGATGTGTTCCCACCACCAGAGCCTATCGTGTTGGTTCTCATTGTGCCTTGTGTTCATCGGCCCCGCCCAGACCGTCACTGCGAAAACACTGATCCCTCATGGCCTCCCAGAATGGGGAGGAGGTTTTCCCCCTTAACAAGATGAAACCTGTCCATATATAAACCCCGACTTGGGTGTGGATCTGGGAGGACGACCCTTCGGGAAGTGGAGGTTATTGTACATCGAAATAAACCCAGTCTTTGCGTTCTACCTGCTTGTCTATGTGTGCTACTTTGACGGATTCTACACTTTTTGGCCCTTGGCTGCCCAATAACTGTAAACACAATTGCTTATATGCAGCAAATACAACTGGTTAACTATTCCTAATCCCCCCCCCCCCCCCCCCCCCCCCCCCCCCCCCACAACTTGCCCCCACCCTCTACATGCACACAAAAGGCAAAACAAATATAGAGGGGAAGAGAGGGGTCAAAATAATAAATACAAAAATAAGAGTCTTTGTTTCAGATGCTTGTCTTTAAACACACTTCCATCAAACAAGGCTTTCAGGTCGAGGCCTCTGTCTTCAGTCTGTAACAGCTTTTGCTGTGGATTCATTCATTCAGGTTCTCTGTAGATTCATAAATACAGCAGCTCATACCATTTCTGGAGAGAGAAGAGGGAGTGCAGACAATCACAGCTCCTTCTGTGTGTGTGAATGGGAGAGAGGCAAGGTAGACGTGAATGGGAAAGAGAGCGCGATAGAGAGAGATGAGTGTGTGAGAATGCGAGACAAAGATGGATGGCTGTATCTGTCATGAGATATAGCTTCCCAGCATCGTTGTCCTTACAGAAAATGATAAAGGATAAGACGTATATATTTTAAATCAGAAAACCTTTAGTGTCACAACCCTGTGGACTAGATGGTCAAGACCAGCCCCATTTGACCTGGAGTCACATTGAAATTAGATGTTATTTTAAAATAAAATTTAAAACACCAGTAACGTTTTAATTTGTACAATGTTATAATTAAACTGACAAAAATGTAATTGACCATCTAACACTGCTTTCTCAACCCCCTCCCCCTTTCTAACTACCCCACTGTATATACACACAAACAAACAGAAGGAACAAGGTGGTTGAGAGGTAAAGAAAATATCAATAAAAATAAAAGTATAAAGGATCTCTGATGCACTAGGATGGCTTCCAGTTAATGTATTTCTGGAGTTCAAGCTTTCGTTTCGATACTTCTTCCTTCTAGACTTTTGATGGTTTTCTCTGGCAAGATTGTCTACTTTCACTATAATTTCAAATTTATTGTAAAGATGTGCCAGGCAGTCTGGTTTTTGAACAATAAAGTAGTTCTTTACTTTTGCAGTGAGAGAGAGAGAGACTGTCCCTTTCACTTTCAAGGTCTAAACGCTTCTGCCAAGCTCTTAGAACCATCACACAGGAACCAATCACTGACTCTTGTCAGGCAAAACACTTTACCTGACCAACCTACAGGTTGCTAGCCAGCAAATCAAAACAACTGATTCCCAATATTCACTCCTCCAAAATACAAAACCTGAACCACACTGTCCCGATCAGCAGACTGCTTAGCTTCATTTCTCTGCTTAAAAACACCTTCTAATTATAAAATAATAATAAAATAAAAGAAATGGGAACAAAGGAAAAAAATAAGGAGGACTCTTACAACAATAACTAGAAAAGACATGTTTACATTTGAATTTTGTGTACACATCTATTTTGTGGCTAAAATGGGGCGTAGACATTGAGACTGTTTCAGGTTCTCCGATGCTCTTGGGAGGTTATTAGGGCTTCTGCTCAAAGTTTGGGAAACACTCAATTTTACCAGCCTCCCCGAATAGGCATCGGAATGTGGCGACTTGTGGCTTTTCACAGTAACTTCATTTGAAGCCTACTTGTGACAATAAGTGATTTTCATTTCATTTCTAATATTTCGCAGTCCTCCCTGATGTCTACACCTGCATCATCCTTTTCTATTGTGAAGAACGATGCAAAGTGTTTATTGAAGACTGAGAGAATAAATAATTAAACATTACTTCTGGCTTGTGCATCACTAACAATAGGGCATATCTGTTCAAGATTAGTACTAGAAATATAAATGAGAGTAGAAATGAATTTTTCTAACATTGTCTTTAGAATATGGGCTACATTAGAAAAAGTAGACATTGAAGCAGTTAAATTGAGTTAGATAAACATTTGAAGAACTAAGTCAGAGCATTTTGTTTGGTGGGGAGAGAGATATGGGATAAGGTGGATAATTTAAACTTGGATTTGGCACCATTACAAATTAATGCACAAGTGACCATCCAATTTGCTGAAATTGCTGTGATTCTACATCGCCTGTAGTTTTTCTAAATTCTTCATTGCAGTGAGCAAAATTTGTAAGATCAAATTGGCTTAAAGTTGAAAATGCAACCATTATTACCACTACATTTTAGTTCCTGTCTTGATTATGAAGCCACAGTGTTAAGCAGCATTTGAAATGTCCTTCTCTTTTCCCAAGAAGACTGCTGAGTACAATTATGCAAACATCCATAAATGCGTTTCTCAGTTGGAGTGGTAACTTGATTTTTCTCTCTTCCTCCCCAATTGTACCAAATCACATTTTCTCTACCCAAGCTTGGAAGTTCTGACGCTCCTAATTTTCACCTTTCATTCTTGGAAGTATTCAAGTTTTATCAACCTATGAGATAGGTGTGTAGTTAGTTATCCCAAATCAACACACATATGTTTCTTTAAGTAAGTACTTTAAAATATCCTAGAGTTAGACATGTGCATGAAGCCTGCTCATAGTCCCATGTCACACGCCTGCAACATGATCTATTTTCAGTCCCATCAACTTTGTGAATTGAATGCATCACCTATTTAAAAAAGGTGGGGTGTCTCAAAGACATCATCTGGTCCTCTCAGGAGCTCAAAGCATCTTTTAACTAATTCCTTGTTCAAAGGTAAAATACAACTTGTGAACAATTTAAAAAGTGATACAAGTAGCATGAATGTCAAATATTCAGTGAAGAACGTTGCAATTTTAAAAAAGTTAACTTTTTGATTATACTAACCTGCTTCACCATTATTTCAGCCCAATCATTTCATTGTATTAAGCTTCATAATCTGTTATTGTGCATTTTTAGATCATAATATTTTTAAATGGCCCACATAATACATAAGCTGAATTCAATCACAGTTTTTATGCTTTCCTTAATACGTGGTAATTTTATTTTTTTGCATATTGCTTTGTGAAAAAATAAGTTATTTTTCATAAATAGCCTACTTTCTTTTTATTCAATCAGGTGTAAGGATGTATCTGTATCTTTCTGGAATCCATATTGGATGCTGCCCACTGGTGTATGTGCAGTGAACTGCTTTTGGGAATCTGCATTTAGGTAGGCTGCTTTGTGATTTGTATACAGAATAGTGTCATTTATGTTCTGGTTTCAGGGATTAGTGTTCGTAGTATTGTGGGGGACAGGGGGTGGTGGGAGGAACCTACATTTGGAAAATGAGTGGAAAATAGTTATAATTGTTTTGATACACATGACCGTGTAGTCTTATACACATTCATGCAAATGAATACTTGTGTGTGGAGAGGCAGGCTTACTGAAATTTAGATTCAATGACCGTAGATGTTTGAAGTATTTTGTATACTTAAAACAATTGGGCAACATGATTGCAGCCATACCGTCTCCTTATTTTTTTGCACACAAAGTTCAAAGTATTTTGCTGCCCACTGCATCTTTGCATAACACAACAAACTTAATTTGTTAATTACTTTATTAAGAGATGACGAGCATAAATTGGAAACCGGGAGAGTAGTTCAAACAGCAGTTTATCTCACTACGAACCTATTTCTTGCTGTGAATTTTGAGTTTTGTGCTATTGATAGACTAAATTCCTATTTCTGAGCCTTAGGATTTAAATCAGGAAATATTATGTGACATTTTCAGGGTAATTTTCAGGAATCTTGTTTCGGGTTCTGAGTTGAATTTAATATAATTTAATCCATGGTTGGTATGTGAAAACATATAGTCATAATTTTATTTTGCCACTTAAATTTTCTTAGCTACCTGGAACTAACAATATTTTCAGGAATCTTAATCAGGAGATTGAAATCACAATTAAATGACCACCAAGTAAGGTTTTTTGAATGGATCAACAAATTTGTCACTTGAATGGCTGAGCCTACACCAGTGCTTTCTAAACTATTTTCCAATGTGACCCAATTTTAACACATGAAAACTAATGTGCCAAAAAAGCAATATAGTAACATTCAGTATATAATAAAATTTACATATTATGTATCAACATAATACATCAAATAGATAAAAAAATCTATGTTTTAAAGCATTTTGTAAAAATATCAATTTTTGTGCTCTTGTAGGTTTCAGCCAGACACTATTTCCTGGTGCTGGATGGCTCAACAAAGTCCCTCTGTGTGTGCTCGCTACTCCCACCACATGCACTGTAATGAACCCCTCCCTTTTTCCCTTGGTTAGCCAGTGGGGAGGCGCAGTTTGAGCCAGTGTGTGGCTAATTCCAATGGCAATGCCCCTGTTGTGAACTGGGGCTAAGAGGAAAACTGTAGTTGATGATGTCGCCTTTCAGACGAATCATATATTAATTAGGAAGGCTATTCCACCCCTTCATCCTCTGCCACCACCCACGTACTCACCAAAGTAATAACTGATTCCTCCTCAGGCTCCAGTTAATTTCTGCAGATCGACCTGTTGGTTTGTTAATTCACCTTCCTATCACTTGATGCACAGTAGGTTCAAGAATGCGCCAAGGAGCAGGAACGTCCAAATTAGTGTGTTCCCTGAATGCAACCTTTTAAAATGGTCATGAGAAGAAGAAAGAAAATCCCGAGAGCCAATCTGTCAGTCCTGAGAACAGATCCTGTAGAAAGATTCAGCGGAAGAAGAATGAAGTGTGGGAGGAGAAAATACATTTCTGGTGCGCTGAACTTTTTCATAGTATAGGCACTGGGCAGGACTCTCCTTACCAACTCTGAGAGAGGAAGGCAGATACAAACAGGATAAGAGCAGGATTCAACACTGCTTGGACCTCCGTGTGGGGTGCAGTCTCAGAGGAGTTGGGCTCACGACTCCATTTGGCACCGTGACCCACAGTTTGATCATTGTCCTTAAGGTAAGCTTATTGAACTTGACTAGGCTTCTACATTTGGACTTGGCACTCCCCAGGTTAGCAAAGCAAGAGAAATCATCATCTATTTACCCTATCAAAAAACATCGCAATGTGATTTCATTAATTTTTAGAATGTTTCTTGTAATGTTCCTGGATGACCTGATTTATATTACAAGAACACTTGTAGCTAAAGCTAGAAATTATTTATTAACATTAACTGTGGGTCAAATATATACAAAACAGCACATGAATAACAGTACGAACATGCACAAGCAGCCTTTCGCCCAGCTCCCTAGTCAGTCTGAGGCCACCTGATTCTAACATTCACTTGTATACTAATGATTCCAGTGGTCAGTCGGTGAATTACAACACAATCATGATATCACTACACTCCTTTGATTTTTTTTTTGGTTTTTCCTGAAAAGAAAATAAGCAAAAGTAGAACTTCGAACTTGTGAAAGGCAAAGTGATATATAGGAATTTCTCAGAGGTGGAAACTGTTATTTGTTTCGCATGAAGAGTTATCCAGGAGTGGAAATCCTACATCTAGGCTAACAATTCAGTGCAACATTGAGAGGTTACTGCATGATCAAAGGTATCCTCTTTTATAAACGAAGGTCTTGGCTGCCTGGTCTGGTGATGATAAAAGCTCCTGCAGCATTAAGAGCAAAGAACATCTTCCAGTGTCCTGGCCAACAATTATCTCTATGTTTAAGATTTTTGATATTGGGTAACTTCTGATGTAAATGAACAGGTTAATTTGGTCAATTCTCTCATTGCTAATGTGTAGCAGCACCGTGGCTAAATACCAAAACATACTGGAAAGATTATTCCCAATGATTTTTTGATTCCTGTATTCTAACTCTCACCATTCCATCCCAGTAATTTACTGAGCTCACTGACCTACATTTTCAAACTAATTGGTGGCTATTTCTTCAGCTGCCAAGGCCCTCAGCTGTGGAATATCCTCCCTAAATCTCTATGCTTCTCCTGCTTCCGTTTAAGATGCTACTTGACCAAGCTTTTGGTCACCTGCAGTCCAATCAGTTTAACTTTAGTGGAAGGGAAGCTTCCAGAAGCACTAATTTGGGATGAAATTAATAGTCACTTGGGCAAATGCAAATTAATTAAGGAAAACCAGAATGGATTTTTTAAGGGCAAATCGTGTTTAACTAACTTGCTTCAGTTCTTTTTGGTGAGTAATGATGAGGATAATTCTGTTGATGTGATATACATGGATTTTCAAAAGGCTGTCCAACAACCTTATGAGCACAATTATAGCTCATAGAATAAAAGGGACAGTAGCAAAGTGGATTTGAAATTGGCTGACTGGCAGGAAATGACGAGCAGTGGTGAATTAATGTTTTTCAGTCTGGAGGAAGGTTTATAGTGGAGTTGTCTCGGCAGCTATGTTTGGACCATTGCTCTTTCCGATGTATATTAATGATCTAGACCTTGGTGTACAAAGCACAGTTTCAAAATTTGCGGATGATGCAAAACTTGGAAGCATTATGAGCAGTGAAGAGGAAACATTATGAACAGTAAAGAGGATAATGTGGAACTTTAAAAAGACATATATCGGACAAATAGACAGGTTGATGGGATGGGTGGACAAATGGCAGATGAAATTCAATGCCGAGAAATTCATGTAATGCAGTGATTCATTTTAGTAAGAAGAACTTGGAGAAACGAAACAAAATTCTAAATTCCTGTATATGTACATAAGTCATTTCAGGTGGCAGAACAGGTTGAGAGAGTGGTCAATAAAGCATGCTCCATCCTAATCTTTATTAATAGGGGTGCAGAATACAAAGCTTGCATAGAACACTGATTCGGCCTCAACTGGAGTATTGTGTTCCTGTCTATGTACCACACTTTAGGAAAGATATGATTGTTAATAAATCCTCTAAACCTAATGTGCTACATCCAGAGTGTTGAAAGAGGTGGCTATAGAGATAATGGATGTATTAGTGGTTCATGCAGACTGGAAAATAGCAAAATAATTCCTATTATTAAAGAAGGGAGAGAGTGAAAACTCAAATTAGGAACAGGATTAGGCCATTTGGTCCCTCTAGCCTGCTCTCCCATTCAATAAGGTCATGGCCGATCTGATTATAATTTCACACCTTTATTGAACAGAATTATACCTAGCCGTCTGGAAAAAAAATCAACGACTGCTTCCATTGCCTTTTTAGGAAGCGAGTTCCAAAGATTCATGACTGAGAGAAAAAAATTCTCATCTCTGTCTTATTTTTAAACAATTTGAGATTCTCCCACTGAAGGAAATATCCTTTCTACATCCACCCAATCAAGTCCCCAGAGGTTTTTATATTCTATCCAGATCCGCTAGAACCTATTATAAAGGAAGTAATTTGTAGATACGTGCGGCGCTATTTACCGGTCGTGCCCCATTGAAATCAGGATGGGACACGGCTGGTAGATCCCGCTAGAGACCTCTTTCAGGATTCCCGACGGTCGTTATGCCTGGTAAGATCTAACGTGACCTCGCGTGACGTCGCGATCTGGATCTCGTCCACAATGGGCAGGATCCAGCCTTGCAGAACTCTGCCAATGCCAGGTCGAACCAGTGCCCGGGATTTACTGGCCTCACCGAGGAGACCCTAGCAGACGCTATTTAGCACTGGTCCCCACAAATGGAGGAGGGTTTCGAGGTGACTTGGGCAAGCTTGGTGAATGGGCAAGAACATGAGAGATGCAATATAATGGGATGGCAGGATTGTCTTATGAGGAAACTGGGCCTGTATTCTCTGGAGTTTAGAAGAATGAGATGATCTAATTGAAACTTGTAAAATTTCTACGAGGCATGACAGATAGATGTAGTAGGAAGGTTTCCCTGGCTAGTGAGTTTAGAACCAGCGGACAGTCTCTGAATAAGGGGTAGGCCATTTAAGACTGAGATTAGGAGGAATTTCTTCATTCAGAGAGTATTGAATCTTTGGAATTCTCTACTTCAGAGGGCCCTTGAAGCTCTGGATACTAATGACATCAAGAGATATGGGGTGGTTGGGTAAAATTACTTCTGAGGTAGATGATCAGCCATGATCTGTTTGAATGGTGGAGCAGGCTCGACAGGCCAATACTCCTGTTTCTTTGACAAGAAAGCATTAGAGTGCATAAAAGATTCACAAGGTAGGTTCCATGGTGCGAAAGTTCAGTTAAGGAAGTTGAGACTCTTTTTTTCCTGGGAGAGGGGAAAGCTAAGATAAGATTTGATAGAGGTATTGAAAATCATGAGGATGAATTTGTTCCCAATGGTGGAAGGATCAAGTCTAAGAGAATCGGCTTCTAATGAAGCAAGTTGAGCTGTAAATGAGCTTCCCACATTCATCACTTAATTTTACTGGGAAGCACGGTAGCACAGTGGTTAGCACAGTTGCTTTACAGCTCCAGGGTCCCAGATTCGATTCCTCGACTTGGGTCACTGTCTCTGCGGAGTCTGCACATTCTCCCCGTGTCTGCGTGGGTTTCCCCCGGGTGCTCCGGTTTCCTCCCACAAAGATGTGCAGGTTAGGTAGATTGGCCATAATAAATTGCCCTTAGTATCCAAAAAGGGTAGTTGGGATTTATAGGTTATGGGGATATAGTGGAAGTGTGGGCGTAAGTAGAGTGCTCTTCTCAAGAGCCGGTGCAGACCCGATGGACCAAATGGCCTCCTTCTGCACTGTAAATTCTATGATATCTAAACACTTGAAGTTGTTGCTTTCTTAATTTCATGAAATGGGCAAGTTAACCAAGTTATAACTAATGATTGTTTGCTGTGACAAAAAGCTGTCATTAAAGGGCTCATCTAGCATAAGAACAAATGGAGCCATTGACAGGTTGCAGTAATACAAATCCTGACAACTACATAAGTCTGATTGGGGCGCCTTGGGAGCATTTGCCTGCCTGGCCAATTTAAATTAATTGTGGGGTGTGGGCATTGCTGGCAAAAATTGTATTTGTGGGACATCCCTAGTTGCCCTGAAAAGCAGGTGGTGAGCTCCAATCACTCGCTTCAACTCGCCTCAGCTCAGGAATTCAGACCTTTGTTTATGTTTGTCCCAAGGGCTGAGATGAGGCATCGGTTAGCAGGTTATTGGTGAGTACGTATCGCTTGATAATATTGTCAACAATAATCTTCATGTAACTTGTTGCTGATTGAGCGTAGGCCGATTGGGTGGGAATTGATCAGCTTGAATTTGTCCTGCTTTTTATGGACAGGATATACCTGGACAATTATCTACTTAATTGGATAGATGCTGGTGCTGTATCTGTGTGGTAACAGCTTGGCTAGAGGAACAGCTAGTTCTGGAAAATAAGTCCTCATTATAGGCGGGATGTTGTCACGATTTTGTATTCAGCTATTTCTTCTATCATGTGGAATCTATCAACTTGGCAGAAGACTGGCATCTTTGATGGGTAGGATCCCAGGAGGAGGCTGAGGTAGATCATCCATTTAGCACTTCTTGATTTTGCATTTCACATGCTGGAGGTGTTTTCACCTTGGATGGGGATATTCATGGAGCTGCCTCCTCCTGCTGAGTGTTTAATTGTCTACCACAATTCATAACCCAAGTGTGGCAGAACTGCAAATCTATGATCTAATCCAGTGGTTGGGGGATGGCTTAGCTTTTGACATATTATTTACACACAGTAGAGGGGCAGAAGACTTTATTTAAAAAAAAGAAATCTGCGCTTGCTGTCCATTTCCACTACTTAAACCTCAAAAATGCAAAGAGTTGGAAGGAAAAAGTTTCCTCCGGAATCATTAGATGAAAAATTGTGGAAATAAAAATTAGTAAAGAAGAATAAATGAAACTAAAATTAAAAGAAAATTTAAGGGCAAAATCGGATGGTGATTGTTGATATTTAATTGAATAAAGGTAAGTAGCCTACATGTATGACTACTTAATTCAATTTGTCCTGTCCAATGAGAATATAAATTGTGCGAGTGGCTGCTTTGAGGTTGGGAAACCTAGCAGAATGAATTATCCTTGGGTGCTGCCAATTTTAACAAGCGGAACTGATTAGCACTTTTCGCTCTGTTTTCTGGCTGCAGTTAGCCACTTGGAAAAACAAGCTGGTTTCTGAGCAGGTACGCCTTTGGCATCAGGCTGCAGAAAGGAGGGAGGGAGGCATTGGAGGCTTTGTGCGGTTGAGCAAAGGGTGATTGGAAGAGTCATGACTGAGTTCAGCAAAATTGATTGTTGATGGGTGCAATGGGATGGGAATTGCTGGCCAAGGAAGGTGTATTCATAACATGGCCAAACAGGTTGATTATCTTCCAACACATGCTGATCAGGAACCCCTGTTCCTGATCAGCATGTGATAAAAAATATATTGGAGGCTCTACCATTAGTATACATAGCTTCAGACTGTAACATGCATGTAAAAGTGTGAATTGTAACACACCACCACCACTTAAACTTATTATAATATTTAAATTGACAACTTGTCTTTTGGAGGACGTTGCCCTACCCTGGTAAAACTGGAGTAGGTGAATTTGAGGTAGTTAGGATTCAGATTCCTAACATTTTAAGATTCCACCCTTTTCAAATCCACCAGTTCTTTTTGGTGGGGGGTTAAAATTTGCACCACTGATAACCACCCTCTCCCTACAGGTATGCAGCGAAGTTTCAATCAACCGCAGGTTACTACTAGAATCCCGAAAAGTGCAGATGGAGGGCATTCAGCCCATCAGGTCTGCACCGAAGCTGTGAAAGAACACCCCAACCAGGCTCTCGCCCTATCCCTGCAACCCTATAACCCTACCTCCTTGTACAACCCTGGACACGAAGGGGTAATTTAACATGGTCAATCTTCCAAACCTGCACATCTTTGGACTGTGGGAGGAAACTGGAGTACCCGAAGGAAACCCACTCTCCACACACCCAAGGCTGGAATTGAACCCAGATCCCTGGCAGTGTGAGGCAGAAGTGCTAACTACTGTACCACCGTGCCACCCCACTATTCCTTTCTTGATAACCGTTTTTTCCGGAAGCTATGTTGGGTATCCTTGAAATGGTTTTCTCTGTATAGTCATATGGTGCAGCTCTAGTAATGTTCTGGACAATTTATCTATCACTGAGTCTTCTAAAAATTGGAACCTACCTCCAGTCTAGGGAAATGACACCTGACTCTGTTGAACTATTTATGAATGAACTTAAAATACCTCTTCAGTTTCTCTTGGGTAGATGTTCGTTCTGAGTTACTGATTAACAAAATCCTGATGCATTTTATGCTAGAAGGTATCATCCACCCCAACGTTCCCCAATTGTTTTGCTTTTGTATGTGCTTTAACAGGCAGAAATTAGCATTCTGTTGATCAAAATATATTTCTTTGATATTTGCTATTAAGTGTGCAGACTTCCATAGTTTGATATCTTCTATGTTGGCTAGTTGTTTAGTGCAATATGATAATGGAATGTTAACAAACTGCGGTTGATATCATTTTAAAGACTGCCATTCTTCACTGTTCTTTATTTAAAACTTTAAATTTAAATAGTTTGTATTGTAAAATAGATGAGAGCGCTGTTACGAAAAAATATTGTTATTCCAGTGGTCATATTGCAGTGTGTTGTAGAAATTTTAATTGAAAATATTTTGTCAAAAGTGATGAATGATTTGCATTGAAAAATATGAAAGTACAACAATTGGATCAGAGCAATTATTGCATTCAGTTTGTGTTGTAGTCATGACATGATCCTTAAACAATTGATCCATATCCATGTAATCAATTGAAAAAGACAAAATTGAGACATTATTAAAATTGACTGCTTTGAAATACCTGAGCAGCTGATCGTAATCTAATGAAGCCCATAGCCATGAAGTCAGATCTTGTGTCTATTACCTGTTTTGTATATAGATATTCCCACCAGTCTACATCATTGTCATCACACCCTCTAAATGCAGGTGATATCTGCCAGGCTTTATGATTGTGCATCCTGTGGTGACTCAGCAGACTAATACTGGAGACACAGTCTTTCAGCAGAGAGGAAAAAAGAGTTATCTTGAGGAACGGGGATTCTCAAGCCAGGGTTCTGCTTTCTCTTTTTCTACTTGTGCCACTTCTCTGCAACATAGTTTGAGGTCAGTTTCCGATTGTGTTGTGGCTTGTTGGATGAGGCACTGCCATATGGTACAGTTTGCAACATGTTCCTCACGTGCATGCTATTGTTATTGATGGGGTGACTTCAGAAGTTGTTGAACACTTGTATCTCAGCAGCTACCTTTCTCAAAAGTTCACCACCGAAGAGGGGTTCCAACACAGCAGCAGTGTCAAAGTAGCCTTCCAAAATTGCAATATCAGGAATTTGACAAGAGATATTTATAATTGGACAAAAACTTTAGACTACATCATTGTTGTTGTCACCATTCTTCTATATGCCAGTAAGACTTGGTTCTGAAGAATTTCAATCAGCGGTGTCTCCATAGTTTACTCGACATGAGCAGACAGGCAAACAAACTCTAGTACTCTAACAGAAGCCAATTCTCTAGTATTGGAACCATGGTCCTGTGAAATTGGCTCTGTTGCCTTGCACTGCATCTGAGTGTCAAATAATCTGCTTCTGAAGCAGATCTTTTCAAAACGTAAGGATGGTATCCAACCTCAAGGAGGACAGAGAAAATATTTGAAAGACATTTTACAGGCTTCATTGAAAAATTGATCATTTTTAAATGCAACATCCATACTTCCCAGTTTGTAGGCTTGATGCATACCTACCGTTTTATTAGTTTCAGTGAATATCAATGGTCATGGTTTCCTTGAACCGTTTGTTTTTCAAGTCTACACTGGCTGTATTTCTGATTTTGATTTTTCAAAAAAAATTTTTTTTAATTCTTCTTTATCACATTTTCTTCAAACTTTACACCAACAAATAATCAGTGGTATCAAATACAATGTCAATCTCCTTATCAACAACAATCCCATCCTCCTACCAACCCCAATCAGCAACCCACATGTCAACACAAATTTCTGGTATTAAGTGAAGATCCTATTTTAGAATTTGTCTTGAGAGAGCATGGGCATTGTCTTTTCAGCCAGCAAACTTGAGTGCATATGTATAATTACATTGGAACAAAGAAAAGTACAGCACAATGCCCTAACTAAAAAAAAACCCTGCCTGTACTTGGTCCATATCCCTCTGTTTTCTCCCTATTCATGTATTCTTCCAGATGCCTTTTAAATGTTGCTAATATACCTATTTCCACCACATCCTCTGGCAGCGCATTCCAGGCACCCACCACTGCCTGTGTGAAAAACCTACCCCGCACATCTCCCTTAAACTTTCCTCCTCTCACCTTGAACCTGTGCTCCCTTGTAATTGACACTCCACCCTTGGGAAAAGTCTCTGACTATCCACCGTGTCTATGCCTCTCATAATTTTGTCGACCTCTATTAGGACTCCCCTCAGCCTCTGTCTTTCCAGTGAAAACAATCCCTAGTTTATTCAGCCTCTCCTCAAAGCCAACAGCCTCAAAACCAGGCAACATCCTGGTGAACATTTTTTGCACTCTCTCCAAAACTTCCACGTCCTTCTGATAATGTGGTGACCAGAACTGCACTCAATACTCCGAATGCGGCCATCTAAGGTTTTATATAGCTGCAACATGATTTCCCAACTCCTGTACTCAATACCCCGGCTGATGAAGGCAAGCAAGCCATATGCCGCCTTAATCATTTTGGCCACCTGTGTTGCCACTTTTAGGGAACTTTGGACCTGCACACCCAGATCCCTCTGTATGTTGATGTTAACAGTATAATTCATACTAGATTTGATACTCCAAAATGCATCATCTCGCATTGGTCCGGATTAAACTCCATCTGCCATTTCTGTGCCCAAGTCTCCAATCTATCTATCCTATTGTATCTTCTGACAATCCTCGGCGCTATCAGCAACTCCGCCAATCTTCATGTCATCCGCAAACTTACTAATAAGACCACCCACATTTTCCTCCAGATCATTTATAATACCACTTACACTTGACCTCCACTTCCACAAAGAACCCACACATCCTTGCGTCAGTTAATTGAGCCCTATGTACCACCCAAAGCTGAATCAGGCTGAGCTGCATGCAGGAGTTCACCCTACGAAGGACCTCCCTCCACACTCTCTCTCTTTCTCTCTCTCTCTCTCTTCTCTCTCCCCTCGCCCCCCCACATAAAACATCCTCATCCAAAACAGGTCCCAGCTCCCCTTCCCATTGCTCCCTTATCTGGTCCAGCTAGGCAGCTTCCATTGTTACCTGCTTCTAACTATTTGAAATGCAAGTATTCACATTTGGTAAATTATTGTAAAGAATTTTGCATCTTGCACTCAGATGTTTTCTCAACGTGTCTCCCCATCCAGATTGTCAGAATTTACCTTTACTATCCAGTACCTAATCCATGGGGTGGAAACAATGAATCATCTTGTGTGAATTGGATCTCCTGTGTTCCCCAATATATCTTTCTCCTGTATTCTTGATGTTGCATTAATGTGTGCGCGAGTGAACTGAGTCGAGTTGTAAATCAACAAATTGACATGAAATCAGCAAACAATTTAAGGTTTACAGTGCATTTTTTTCATTTTGTAGTGTTGATTGAGGTAAAGAAAATAAAACATGCCACATTATATCCCTGTTAGCAAGATAAATTCACTATTTTGACTGGCTATTGTTGGGTCTAATTTTAGTGTGTTCTTGCCTTCTGTGTTTGACTTCCAACCCAGATTCCTGCAGATAGCTTTTGTAACCATTCTACAGGAGTTGACAACTCCTCCTATGTGAATATTTGTGAATTTTGACTTGAATGTCTTAAAAAAAACCTTTATTGCCTGAAGTTAATGTGGTGTGTGGGAAGCTGCACTTCTCCAGTTAATTCATCTACATCTAAACCATATGCCCAAAAGCTTGTGTGCTGTGGATTCAACCCCTCATCTGCTGAATTTAAGTTGCTATCAGTGTATAAATTAATGTGAAACCCCTTCTATATCACAAATTACAACATGGGACAAGTTTGGAGAGGGGTTTAATTTAAACAGCCCTGATTTCTCCCCTCACCCTCTGTCCAAAAACAGAAGTGATTTAGTTTAAAAGTGCTGTTGTGTTTCCCAGCCCCTTGAGTTTTGCTGGGATCCAATTTTCTAAATACAGTCCTGCAGTAAACGTGATGGGGTGAACTCGGAAGGTTAGTTTATTTGCACACACAAAATGCTGGGGGCAGTCACTACATAGTCCCTGTGTGCTGACATAGTAAAGAGGAATAGAGAAAGAAGCATTTACAGGGCAAAGACCAAAGAATTATTGTTCACATGAGCCCTGAGTCCAAAAATCAAAGTCAACTTTCACAGAGGTTGGCAGGCTGAACTGATGTGGGATAAGTTACTTTTCCAGCAGAGTTGACTTCTATGATGAGATAGCTATTCAGAGGTGAATCAGTCTTGTAGTCAGTGGTACAAAAGGTCGAGTAGAAACAGTGTAGATGGGGCCAGGCATTCAAACCTGGACAGAGCCCCCTTTATGCACTGTTGCTAGGTAGATGGAAAGATGGCAGACAGCTTTGCAGTTCCACAAGGCAATATAAATGGCTTCACAAGTGAGGTGGTGGTGGTGGTGGGAAGTGTGGCTGGTCAGGGGGCAGGTGGGTAGCATGTCACAAGGCTCCCATTTTGCCACTGTGACTTTGACAAAGAGTGTGTATCCCTTTGTCCTGGCAGACCGGTTGGCCAGGCCTAGCTTGTGAAATGGAGATGGCCTCCATATACTTCCCTTTGAATTTGGTCTCTACAGCCCTCAGTCAAGAGATGCAAATTTCTTTGATACTGCCAAATAACTCTTCTTGTTTGCATGCCAAAATTAGACATTGCTTCAGGCATTTTGAAAGTGCTATTGTCCAGTTTTGAAATTATAGAAATTGGCCAGAAGGAGCATGAAGTCTTGCGCCCCCTAACAATATAAACTGGAGAATGAATTTGAAATATGTCTTGGGACTGTACATTGAACATATTAATTGTAAAGTAATATGAACACTGGAAGGTAGATTTTACTTTCATTTTCTAAGTTTGCTGAGGCTACCACATGGCACTTCTGGCTTGGGGATAATAGTCACCATATGCAGAGTTGAAAGGTCCTGTAACACAGCCATAAGAGAACATTCCTCCTCAAGTGTGAATCTTTAATGCTAGCAGCCTTAGAGTCAATTAATTCTGTAGATTTTTTTGCAATAGTAATTTTGTGAGGCCACCAAAATGCCACAGAGCTGTCAGACAAACAAGAGCATGATTTCATGATCGGAAGAACATAGAGCATACAGTGCAGAAGGAGGCCATTTGGCCCATCAAGTCTGCACTGACCCACTTAAGCCCTCACTTGCACCCTATCCCCGTAACCCAATAACCCCATCTAACCTTTTTGGTCACTTTAAGGGCAATTTATCATGGGGAATCCACCTAAACTGCAGTCTTTGGACTGTGGGAGGAAACCCACGCAGACACGGGGAGAACGTGCAGACTTGTACAGACAGTGACCCAATGGGGAATCGAACCTGGGACCCTGGTGCTGTGAAGCCACAGTACTATCCATTTGTGCAACCGTGCTGCCCACAAGGGGCATAAAGGATAGTTTTCTGTTGCATCAGTTATTTAGTTACAACTGGGAGTGTCCAGATTCTCAATCTATATGCGAAAATGGATATGAACAAAGAAGGGCACTTGTATTCTTTAGCACAATTTAATGGGAAAAAACGAAGTCCCGTTTTGGGGCCTTTAGCAGGGTGTTTTCCGCCGCCTGCAGTGCAGCAAACGACCCCGCTATCAAACGGGGCTCTGTTTTTTCCGACCTTGGTGGGAACGCCAAGGTTCCAGCTGGGTGGTGCCATGGTGCCCACTTTCTGGGTGGTCGTGCTCTGGGAAGCGGGTACCCTGACACTCCCGCTGGTGGCCCGTTCTCAGAGTTCAGTTCCCCAGTGCTGAGTGTGGGCTAAAATGGTGAGAAACTCCCCAGACCCGAAAAAAGTTAAAAAAAAAAAAAAAATTTTTATTAAAGTTTTCACAAAATATTAACAACAAAAATATAAAGTACAAAATGTAAAGGAAACTCAGTAACAAAAATAATAAATTAACACCCGCCAAAACACATAGCAAATATATACACCCAGACAAAACCTCCAATATATAGAAACAAAACTGAAATAAACTCCCCCACCCTCCCCCCTGGGTTGCTGCTGCCACTGATCATTGTCTACCGTTCTGCCAGAAAGTCTAGGAACGGTTGCCACCGCTTGAAAAACCCCTGTACCGACCCCCTCAAAGCAAATTTCACTCTTTCCAATTTGATAAACCCTGCCATGTCATTGATCCAGGCCTCAATGTTTGGGGGCCTCGCATCCCTCCACTGAAGAAGAATCCTCCGCCGGGCTACCAGGGACGCAAAGACCAGAATACCGGCCTCTTTCACCTCCTGCACTCCCGGCTCCTCTGCAACCCCAAATATTGCGGACCCCCAGCCCGGTTTGACCCTAGACCCTACCAGCCTTGACACCGTCCTCGCTACGCCGTTCCAAAATTCCTCCAGTGCTGGGCATGCCCAGAACAGATGGGTGTGGTGTGCTGGGCTCCCTGAGCACCTAACACACCTGTCCTCACTCCTAATAAACCAGCTCATCCTTGTCCCGATCATGTGTGCCCTATGCAACACCTTGAATTGTATGAGGCAGAGCCTTTCACACGAAGAGGAAGAGTTGACTCTCCTTAGGGCATCTGCCCAAGTCCCCTGCTCGTTCACCTCCCCTAGCTCCTCCTCCCACTTACCTTTCATCTCCTCCACCGAGGCCTCCTCCTCCTGCATCAAAATCTTCCCCTCTCCAACCCACACCCCCGAGAGCACCCTATCCTGTACTGTGCGTGGCGGCAGCAGCGGAAATTCCACCACTTGCCGCCTAACAAACGCCCTTGCCTGTAGGTACGTAAAGGCGTTTCCCGGGGGGAGCCCGTACCTCTCCTCCAGCTCACCCAGGCTCGTGAACATCCCATCCACGAATAGGTCCCCCAACCTCCTTATCCCTGCCCCGTGCCACCCCACAAACCCTCCATCTATCCTCCATGGGGCAAACCGATGGTTCCCCGTATCGGGGTCCACACCGAGGCCCCCAACTCTCCCCTGTGCCGCCTCCACTGCCTCCAGAGTTTGAGGGTAGCTGCGACCACCGGGCTCATGGTATACCTCGTTAGAGGGAGCGGCAGTGGCGCCGATGCCAGCGCCTCCAGACTCGTACCCTCACAAGACGCCGTTTCCAGCCTCTTCCATGGACACCCCCCCCCCCCCCCCCCCAAGCACCCACTTGCGCACTATCGCCACATTAGCGGCCCAGTAGTATCTACAGAGATTGGGCAGTGCCAGTCCGTCCCCCCCCCCCCCCCCCCCCCCAAATCCCTGCTCCGCTCCAGGAGTCTCTTCTCACCCTCGGAGTCCCACGTGCCCATACAAACCCCGTTATGCTCCTATTGACCCGTCTAAAAAAGGCCTTCAGGATAAAAATGGGGAGGCACTGGAACAGAAACAAAAACCTCGGGAGCACCGTCATTTTCACTGACTGCACCGTACCCGCCAGCGACAGCGGTAGCGCATCCCACCTCTTGAACAACTCCTCCACCTGCTCCACCAGCCTCGTGAAATTTAGTCTATGCAGGGCCCCCCAGCTCCTGGCCACCTCAACCCCCGAATATCTAAAGCTCCTCTGCCCTTTTTAGTGGGAGCTCACCAATCCCCCTCTCCTGGTCTCCTGGGTCAACCACGAACAGCTCGCTCTTCCCCATGTTGAGCTTATACCCTGAAAGTTCCCCGAACTCCCTGAGGATCCTCATTACCTCCGAGTGACCGTGTCTTTTAATAGCGGTGGGGAACTCGCCGGCTCTGACTCCCTGCAAAACCCGCCACATATGAACAGACATTTTTCCATTAAATTCCACCCCATGTCTGGAATGCAGCTATTATCTGTAGAACTGTGATCAAACATGAATCAACCCATTTGAGAAGAGTATCTCTTTTTGCATCAGTGAATCATTTTTCATATTTTTTGCACTTGTCTTTCTGACTTAAAATGGAAATTCAATAATTACCTAAGAATGAACATTTGCATATTGAGAGTCTGTCCTCACTGGGATGAGATTGTTTAAGCTCCGTTTCTTTCAGAATATTTGTTGCCAATAATGAGAGGTTTGATCCAAGAATTGTGAAACAATTGTGTTTCATATAAAAAAAGCTGTACCATACATTCCACAAATACCTGCTTTGATTTGGGGAAATGTTGCCATGACTGCAGAGACAGATGAAATGTTAACCAAAACTGATCACTAAGAAAATAATCACGGGTGGGATTCTCCGGACCCCCAGCCATGTTTTCCTGCGTGGCGCTCCCACACCAGCAGTGTGACTGTCCGTCCTGTAGCGTGCCAATGGGATTTCCCATCGTGGCCACCCCCTGCCATCGCGAAACCCGCGGGCGTGGGTGTGCTGCTGGCGGTCCGGAGGAATCCCGCCAACGGAGAAATCCGCAGCAGATCTTTCTGAAAATTATTTGTGCATGCAGTTAAAATGAATTTTAATTGGCTGTACCCATATCACCTAATTTGGAGACTGGTTTTAAGATATTGGAATATACTGATCATTCAGACTGGTAGCAGAGTGCTTTGCACTGTTGCTTCACAGCGCCAGGGTCCCAGGTTTGATTCCCGGCTTGTGTCACTATCTGTGCGGAGTCTGCACAGTTTCCCCATGTCTGCGTTTCCTCCGGTTTCTCCCACAAGTCCCGAAAGACGTGCTGTTAGGTGAATTGGACATTCTGAATTCTCCCTCGGTGTAACCGAACAGGCGCCGGAGTGTGGCAACTGGGGAGTTTACACAGTAGCTTATTTGCCGTGTTAATGTAAGCCTACTGATTCATAGAGGCTGCAGGCGTTCAGGTTCCAAAGAACACTAGAAAGAAGCTTCCATTAGTTGGCTTCCTTTTATAATAATCGTGAGTATAAAGGGGTAATTTTCACCTTCACTACTTGATCAGCAATCCCTTGCCATTGCAAAACCTATGTGAATTTCATCCCATTCGAATCCACAGAAGTAAAATCCAACATGTTCTATATTCACCTTCACGCTGGACAATGACCACCAGTGATCCAGCGTTGAAGGTGAATATAACCATTTTATTTTTTCTTGTGAAATGGATTTCTGGGACACGTTATTTCACTGAGGAAAAGTTTATTGTTGATGAGAAGCTACAAATTGTTCTTACAGTAGGGAGCAAATTGGATTGAACTTTCCACATTCAAAGCTATATTTTAAATCAAAACCTTGATTCCACAGACATCAAGTAGGAACTTGGAGCCCTGCAGGCACATCAAAAAACTCTTCATGGAGAATGCATCTGGCCGTGGTAGCTTGTGGACAGAGGCTGGAAGAAACTTTAACAATGCTGAAGTCTGCAGTTATATTTAGTCAGAAACCACTTCACTTCCACATATTTGCAGAGGATGAACTCCATGCGAAGTTCAATAGCTCGGTATGTACCTGCATTGATATTTAACTCATTTTCTTGTTTAAACAGACTTGTAAATAAATTTAATAAGCGTCCCATAGGTATATTGAATTTGATTAATTCAAAAGTTTTTAAAATATCTATTTAATGTAGTTACTGCACTATTTTTCCCCTTTCCTCTTCTGCCAGTGCCATTGTTTAGACAGCTGGGTGGTAACAATAGCCCTGTAATAGCTCACTTAGGTTATTTTCCTAGCAACCCCAGAATGAAGAGATGCTTCATTCCCATTGCAAAATAGATCATTGGATTAGCAACAGAAATTGTCTCAACGTGTATTCATTTTATTTCAAGGTAACATGTTCCTGGACTGAATTTTGCCGGACATCCCTGTTAGTAATGTATCTCTATTTTGCACACAGCTGGAAACCTGGAAAACAGCATTTCATCAGAAGTTCAGTCACACCATCTACCCAATAACATTTCCAGCTGAGACTGCAGTGGTATGGAAGAAATTGTTCAAGCCCTGTGCTTCACAGAGACTCTTTCTACCTGTAAGATTAATTTTTTGTTATAGTTACTTAATATGGCTTCTCTGTAACTAACATGATCGGAAAAAATCATTTAATTCAGAGTGTTACCATGGATCTTTGTTTAGATACTAGTGACTCAAAATGTGAGACTTTTTCCCTGAAACTAGAACCAAAAATAATCATGGAATATCCCGAAGATATAATTTTTCAAGGAAATATGTGGAAAACTCTGACTTCTTGCAGTTAGGTGTACTAGGTTTGGCTTGTCATTCAATTTGACTTCCATTCAAACAAGCAGAACATCAGAAATCTATATTTGGGATTAAATTATGCGCGCAATCTAATGGTCGTGTTGTGCTTAAGCAAGAGCATAACAAGGCCATTGGTTACTGGGAGAGACCAAAATTGAGAACCGTGCCAGGCAGCGATCTGTTTGCAATCTAACCACCCTGCCCCCATTGACAAAATCAGGATCCCGCCAAAGTGCAGCGAGAAACCAATAATCACTACTCAAGGCCAATCACCATACAATTAATAGCGATCCCCTATCTAACGGCCTCCTGTAAGCTAACGGCCTCCCAGCAATTGGTCACGTGGGCACTGCTTAATACTTCTTTTTAAAAACATGAAGCTAGCGGAAGGACTGCTGTGGGGATTCCCTGGGAATTGTGCCCGGGGGCACTGGGGTTGCTGCCCTGGTGCTCCGAGGGGAGTGGTGGAGCTACTGGGGGCCAGCCTCAGATAGGGTGGGCAGCCATGGGGTGGGGGGGGAGGGTTAAGGAGCACTGGAGTGGTCACGAATGGCCTCGGCTGGAAGGAGGGGAGGAGATGGATTTCTCAGAACCTGCAGGTCCACCATGTCACCCCCTTGATTGTGCATTCCTGGGGCAACCCCAGCCCCACCGAACACCCCTAACTTCCACTGACCGCCTAGGCCTCTGGCCGCTTGGTGAAGGTTAAGTGAGCACTTCACACCTCCCAAATGGGAAGGTGTGCCATGTAGTACGTGGGATTTATTGCCCTCCATCCTAATCAGACACCGTACGGAGACAACACCACGGACACAGAAGCCAACATCCAAGTCCCCAAGGGCTGGGCCCCAGCAATTTCGGCGACCAGAGTGTGCCATGTGCACCGGGGAGGGGACTAGGGCCCAGTCCACATAACGTAACCTACGGGTCTCTGGGTACAGGGTCCAGGGTCCAGTAGGCAGGGGCCTACTTTGTGTCTAGGTGTGTCCCCAGGATGCACATCAGAGGTGGAGGCAGCCTGCTGCCTACCGTGTCTCATGGCCTTTGATGCCCCTGGCGGGAGTCCTCTGGGGGGCTCCTGGGGCCGTAGGGTCTGGTGCATTTGCCGGGTCTCGGGAGCGGGCAGCTGCCATCGCCACTCCGTAGGGTGGCTCAGGGTTGGCACCTTGTGCCCCCTCCTGTTTGGTGCCCAAGGGCCATAGGGGTCACATCAGAACGCAGGGGATGCTGGATTGAGCCCCAGCTGCCTCTGCGTCATATGGCTCTGCCAGCCCTGGAGGCTCCCCACTGTTTGTAGCATGATATCGACCCCCTTGGCGATGCTCATCAGTGACTAGGTCATGCTTGGAATGCCCTGTGACTGGGACACGTCCCCCAGCAAACAGGATATGTCCTGCAGCTCCTCTGCTATGTCCACCTGAAACTGGGACATGTCCAGCAGAGCCTCAGCTATGCCGACATAGGACAGGGAGACCTCCCCTAACGAGCAGGATGTGCTCTGGAGGGCCTCGGCAATGCCCACCAGAGACTAGGACATACTCCGCAGCATCTCATCAAGGTCCACATGGTACTCGGTCAAGCCCCCCAGCACATGGGACACGCTGTTGAGGTACTCAGCCATGGCAGTCACTGACTGACACGCCTTGGACACCTTCACATGCTGCCGACGTCATCCTAGCATTGTTGACCTCGGTGCTACGCATTGCTGCCGCCATCTCCTGTTCCTGTAGCCTCCTGGACTTCTCCAGTCAGCTACGGACTTGCTGGAAGGTTGCTGACATCCCCCTCAGAATCTCATGGCCGCACCCTAGCGTTTGCATCAACTCCAGGTAAACGTGGTTCAGAGGCTCGGCATCTGATGGGGGTCCTGGGATCCAGCAGACCTCCGAATACTGTCTCGCCTAGTTGTTCCTGACTCCACTTGATGTGCATCTGTAACTGTGTGGTGCTCACCAGAAAGTGCCTCAGGAGCCTGTCCACAAATGTTGCCCTCTGAGGTGTTCTCATGGTGTTGGTTGGTATTGGGAAGGGGATGAGGAGTATGGGGGGGGGGGGAGATTTGGGGTGGGGGGGGGTGGGCCAGAGCACAGAATGGACGGGAGTGGTGCCAGGTGCACTCTCGTGTCAGGGGAGGTTCTGGTGCCAACCAGTCCATGCGGCCCGGAGGAGGGCATTCATCTTCTTACAACACTAGATGATGGTCATCCTGGTCATGCTGTCCGAGCTGACAGATACTTCCACTTTACCCAGGCGGCACTGACTGTCCTGTGACTGACCCTCCAAGACCGTTGAGGGAACATGGCAGCCCATCTGGCCTCCAAAGCGTCCGACAATCTGCGTTATGACCCGTTAAGTGGGTCAATTGACATTTTTAGCGGTGATAGCCTGGTGGGTCCGGCATCGGAAATGTCTGCCGTTCCTGCTCACTTTGAAACCTTTTGCTTAAGTCGCGCCCTATTGGTTAAATCGCGCCCTATATACCTATATATCAGCTGCAGTAACATTGATATTGTACCAGCACAGTAACATTGATATTGTACCAGCTGAGTAACCTTCATTCAGTATCCAGTGCTGGAGTTAAGATGGCAAATTAACTGAAAAGTACATGGCGGAGAGTGGTTCGGTTGCATGAACATCTTTCATATCCCTCCCATACCGTGAAAGAGGGTGACAATATGAAACTAAACAGAAGTTCCAATTTTCTTGACCTGAACAATGTCTTCTATGTTCAAGCCTTTTGGCTTAAGTCTTGAACCAGTCAGAAAATGTTATCTATAATTCAATTATAGGTGTTCTATAGGTTCTAGTTTGTTACTACTCAAGAATTGTCCAATATGTTAATAATTATCGTCAATTATGTTCAAATTCCTCATCTTCCTTATAAAGGTTGTCTACCGCCCCAAGCCATTCTATCTCTTGAATCATCAAATTTGGAATTCGGTCTGTGCAATTCTGGGTTTCGGAGCTGGAGTGGTGTGGCCTCTCGGGAAAGCAGCAACAGCCAAATTTGTTGCACCACAGTTGGCTGTGTTGTGCAGGAGATGAGAAGAAAGAGTGAGAATGCAATAGTTACAGGGGGATTGTAGGCTTTTCTGTGGCCACCAACAAGATTAAAGGATGGTATGCTACCTCCCTGGTGCTTAAGATCAAGGATGTATTAGTGCGGCTACAGGAAATTCTGGAGGGGGAGGGTAAACATCCAATGGGTGTGGTACACATGGCACAGTGGTTAGCACTGCTCCCTCAGAGGGACCCAGGTTCTATACCCACCTTGGTGACTGTCTTTGTGAAGTTTGCATGTTCTCCCAGTGTCTGCATGGGTGTCCTCCCACATGTGCAGGTGAGGTTGATTGACCATGCTAAATTGCCTCTTATTGTCCAAAGGTGGGGTTATCAGGATGGGGAGGGGGGGCAGACCCAATGGGCCGAATGGTCTCCTTCTGCACTGCAGCAATTCTGTGACCTATGACAAGTAAAAGAAGGGATGTGGCCCAAAAAAACAAATATAGGGAGTTGGGAAGTAAGTTGAAAGGATCTTGGGATTACTACCAGTGCACCGTGCTGGAGTAGAAATAGTAGGATATATTGGATGAATACATGGCTGGAAAGATGGTGCAAAGGGGAGGGTTTCAGATTCCTGGGACATTGGGACCAGTCTGGAGGAGGTAGACCAAATAGGAGGGATTATACCTGGGCCGGACCAGGACTGATGCCCTAGGGTGTGCACTTGCTAGTGCAGTTGCGGAGGGTTTAAGCTAGCATGGCAGGGGATGGGAACCTAAGCATGGTGACGGGGAAAGTGAAACAAGGGCGGTAATAAAAGAAAGAACAGTAAAGTGAAAAAAAGGTACACATGGTCATCAAGGACAAAACGCAAATAGGGCAAAAAGAACAATTAGGGCAATTAAAAGGGCAAAAAAGCAAGCCTAAATTCTTTGTATCTTTATGCACAAAGCATTCAGAATAAGATAGACAAACTGACGGCATAATTCAAGGTTAACTGGATATGATCTCATGGCCTTTACGAATCATATATATATAGGCAAATTCAAAGATGCCAGACAATGCTCAGAATGCGAGCATTCAGACAGAGTTTGGGCTGTTGACTACAGGGAAAGCAGTGGAACAGCTGAGGAAGGCAAAGGAGGGGGGGGGGGGGGGTGCGATTTATGAGTATGGGGAAAAGGCTAGCAGAATGTGAGCTCACCAGCTCAGAAAAAGGGAGGTGAATACGGAGAGTAAAGAGAAGAGGTGGGAATATGGTCCTGGACCCAGTGGGAGTAAATGAGGTGTTGAAGACCTTTTACAATAAATTATATGAGTCAGAACCCCAGGGTGGGGTGGAGGGGATGAGGCAGTTTTTGGGTCAGTTGAGGTTCCCGTGGGTGGATGAAGATCTGGTAGAAGGGCTGGGAGCCCAATTGAAATTGAGGAAATAGTTGAGGGGCTGGAGAGCATGCAGTTGGGCAAGGCCCCGGGGCCGATGGCTACCAGGTGGAATTCTATAAGAATTTTTCAGAGATATTGAGCCCACTGCTGGTGAGGACATTTAATGAAGCAAGAGAGAAGGGAGTCCTCCCCCAAACAATGTTGCCGGCCTCGATTTCATTGATCCTGAAACGGGAGAAGGATCTGGAGCAATGCGGGTAATACAGGCCAATTTTTCGACTGAATGTGGACGCCAAACTGCTGGCTAAGTTACTGACCACAAGGATAGAGGATTGTGTCCCGGGGGTGATAGGGAAAGACCAGATGGGATTTGTAAAGGGCAGGTAACTCGAGGCCAATGTTCAAAGGCGCTTAAATGTTATTATGATGCCCTCAGAAGGAGGGGAGATGGAGGTGGTGGTAGCAATGGATGCGGAGAAGGCTTTTGATCGGGTGGAGTGGGATTACCTGTGGGAGGCGCTGGGAAGGTTTGGTTTTGGTGAGGGGTTCATTGACTGGGTGCAGTTGCTCTCTCAGGCACCAGTAGCAAGTGTGCGTATGAACCGGCTGAGGTCAGGGTATTTTAAACTACACCGAGGTACGAGGCAAGGGTGTCCCCTCTCCCCGTTACTGTTTGCTGTGGCCATCGAGCCATTGGCCATGGCGTTAAGAGCTTCTCGGAACTGGAAAGGGCTGGTTTGGGGGGCAGTGGAGCACCGGGTCTCGCTTTACGCAGATGACCTGCTCTTGTATATTTCAGACCCACTGGAGGGGATGTGGGAAGTTATGCGGATCCTCGGAGAATTTGGTAATTTTTCGGGGTATAAATTGAACATGGAGAAAAGCGAGATGTTCGTGATACTAGCAAGAGGGCAGGAGAAGAGACTGGGAGAGCTGCCGTTTAGAATGGTAGGAAGGAGCTTTCAATATCCTGGAATCCAGGTGGCCCGGGAATGGGAGGCAATGCACAAGTTAAACCTATCCCGACTTGTTGAAGAAATGAAAGAGGTCTTGAAGAGATGGGCCATGCTCCCGCTATCACTGGCGGGGAGCGTACAGACTGTGAAAATGACAGCCTTCCCAAATTTCTGTTTGTCTTTCAGTGCTTCCCCATCTTTATCCCGAGAGCCTTTTTCAAGCGGGTGAATAAGGTTATTTTGGGCTTTGTGAGGGCGGGTAAAACTCCGCAAGTGAAGAAAGTATTACTGGACCGTGGGGGGGGGGGGGGGGGGGGGGGGGGGGGGAGGTTGGCGCTGCCGAACGTTTGCAATTACTACTGGGTGGCTAATATAGAAAGTGGGTTGTGAGGGAGGGGTTGGTGTGGGAGCGGATAGAGGCAGCGTCATTTAAAGACACTAGTTTGGGAGCACTGATAATGGCACCTCTTCCGTTCTCGCCGGCACGATATTCCACAAGTCCGGTGGTGGTGGCGGCTCTGAGAATCTAGGGCAGTGGAGGAGATGTAAGAGAGTATAGGGAGTATCGGTTTGGACCCCGATTTATAATAACCATCGGTTTGTACCGGGTAGCCTGGATGGTGGGTTCCGGAGATGGCAAACGGCAGGAATTAGGAGGATGGGGATCTATTTATAGACGGGAGCTTCCCCAGCTTGAAAGCCTTGGAGGATAAATTTGAATTGCCAGCAGGGAATGTGTTTAGGTATTTGTAGGTGCGAGACTTCTTGGGAAGGCAGGTTCCAGCCTTCCAGCTGCTGCCTCAGCTGCTGCCGCCACGGGGCAGACAGGACAGAGTAGTCTCCAGTACCTGGGTGGGACAGGGGAAGGTATCAGATAATTACCAGGAACTTTTGGATGCGGAGGAAACTCCGGTGGAGGAGTTTAAGGCAAGTGGGAAGACGAGCTAGGAGGAGAGATAGAGGCAGGTATGTGGGCGTATGTGGGGCCTTGTATTATGCGTTAAACACCCTTGAGCACAAACTAGTATGATGCCTCTGTCACTTTCTTTCATTCTTCGAACCCTTGGCCCATCTCTCCAGGCATCTCCCACTCCCCATGGCACCCACCCACCCTCTGGCCACAGTGCTATCCACTTGTGCTGCCCAACATGGCCAGCCCACCAACGGGAATCCTCTTGGCATGTGTGAAGTGCTCACTTACCCACGGTTGCCAATTCCCTATTACCAATAAACTTCAGCCCCACGGCCAGAGGCCTCTGCAGTCGGCGGGGTTATGCGTGGTTGTTGGGGCAGATAGGCAGGGACAAGGGTTTCCCCCGGAATGGGTACACACTATCCAGGGGTTGGCATGGTGATGCCGTGAGCGGTTGACCCCATCAACCTCCTATGGAGCCCCACCCCTGCGGAAAATCTCCCAACCCCAGCTGAGTGTCCCTCACACCCCGCCGAGCATCGAGGCGGCAATCCCTATGCTCCCGGGCTCTTTGTCTGTGATTAAAGATGGCTACTCACCTCCTTGGCTCCCCACTGAAGCCTTTCCGCCAGGTTCACATTTTTCATAAGGAATACTAATCGGTGCCAGCATGACCTCTTGCTGAGGAGTCCATTGAATATGGGGCGGCCCTCGTTATTTGTATGGAAATAGGGCTGAAGTGGTGATAATTGGTTTCTCGCCACACTACGGCTAGATCCCGATTTCGCCTATGGGGGCAGGCTGGTTGCATTGCAAATTGGCCCTGATCCGGTTCTCGTTTTCGGCCTCGCCTGCTATTCACCGGCCTCGTTCCGCTTGAGCGAGAGCGTAACATGGCCGGAGAATCACTCCCACTATCTCTTGCCATGCAAATTAATGCATGGCCAAGATTGCGAAGGATTCCCTCATGAATCCTATCGGGCCAATATGTTGAGCGCAGGTGGCTTGATAGCGAGGTCTGACGGCTGCTTCCCCGTCCACTGCAATGCAATTCTGCCCCCCACTACAAAATGTGATGAGTCACCCACCCCAAATGTTAATTGATGGGTCACCCCACCTGATAGTACAATGGCGACAAGACCCCCTCCATAATAGAGAGACTCCCCATAGGAGAGAGGTGACCACAACCCCGAAACCCTCCATTTCTCAATTACAGAGATCCCTGCCTGGAGCTAGAGTGCAGCCGAGGCAGAGACAGTGAAAAAAATCATTGCTTTAAAACTCACCTATGCAATGCACCTGATGGATCAGGCAGCGGAAGCAGCACCTCGAAAGTGAAAACCACATCAGTTGGGTTTAAAACACCTCAGAACTTTGAGCTGCAAGCCTTTCCTTTATATCAATTCATGGGAATTGGTTTTACTAGGCTGTGATTGATTGCTTAAACACAGCCAGCTATCTGGACTGTTTAATTTCACTTCCCTTCGCACTTGAATGGATTGCAGGTAGCCAGCTGTGAAACTGACTGCAATGTTTATAAAATTCTAGCAACGACTGACAGCTCTGGACCAAATCAAAGGCAATCAAGTGCTCTCACTTTCTCTGCAGAAAGCACTTAACGGCTTTTGATGTGGTCCAAGAGATGTCAATCATAGCTAGATGTTTATAAACATTTGGTTAGTTTCACAGCTGAGTAGTTGAGAATCTAGTTTAATCCTCCCGCTCGCACAGGGTGCGAACCTCGATTCTGCCGCCAGCGCCAGACCAGAGCGTTGCAACGGCCCCCGCCCTGTTTTTTGGATGATGCTGGATTCTCCTATCAGCCACTTATTTTTTTTTATTGTCCTCTGTATGAATGGGAACCTGTCATGGTTGTGTTTGATGCATGAGTTTCTGGTAAACCAAATCTAGCACCACATTTTCCTTGAGTAAGCAAAGACTACTCCAAGGACAGGACAACTTTAATTGCTGCTAATGGCCAGGGTATCTGCCTGTCTTCCAAAGATGATGATTGGAGGATTATACAAAATGAAGTGAGAATACATTGGGAAATCCACTGATCATACAGTAATAAGTAGAAATACTTTTGGCACCACTGCCAAATCTTGCAAAATATCTGTCAATTTGTTAACACTTAAAAAAAAGTGTTGCATATGTAATCCAGATGGGTCTGCCCAGCCATGTATTGTTGTAATTATTCCCTTTTACAAAATGTATATTTTTAGTCAGCATTGAAATTGTGGATGCTGGCATTGACGCAGACATTTCCAAATATTGTGAACCAATGGCAATAAAAACATTTTAAAAAATATTGTGAACCAAGAAGCACATCTCTACATCAATTCTATATTTGTAGGCTGTCCCGACCACTAATTTAAAAGTTGGTACAAAAGAATAATATATTTGGATTCTGCTAATCGGGAAGCTTCAATGACTTCTGTAGCATCCAATTAATTGAAATTCTGTTTTAAGGGAGTGGTGTTGTCTCAAGCTAAACTTTGATTGGTCTCTAGCAAGACTAATAAATAGAGATCCCCATCTTGTGGACACACAGAAGAACAACTCTTCTTGAGTGCGAGTGGATGAAAAAAATTCCATAAATGAAGATAATTTCAAAACGAAACACTTGCCAAGAATATTTCCAAGAAATTGGTTGTTAGTACAATTGCTTATCTATCAATGTATATTAATCTTTTGCCTTTATATAAACATTTGGAGCTGAAAATCCTGACTGCATGGATTGCACTCTGTGCTGACTGAAACTATTAGCAAATAGAGTTATCTTGAGCAGTCTCAGTACTCAGCATATATTTGCACTAAGCTGTTTCAACGCTAGTTTGTGTTTTTCCTGACACGTTTGTCTTTTTTTCAGTTGATCCTGAAGAACGTGGATTCTTTGCTCTATGTGGACACAGATATTCTTTTTTTGCGTCCGATGGATGATATATGGGCATTTCTTGAAGATTTCAATCACACGCAGATAGCTGGAATGGCACCAGAACATGAGGAGCCACGAATAGGCTGGTACAACCGTTTTGCCAGACATCCATATTATGGGAAAACTGGAATCAACTCTGGAGTTATGTTGATGAACATGACCCGTATTCGAAAAAAATATTTTAAGGTAAGTGATCTGGATTTTCCTTTTTAATCATATATTAAACTGTGGCAATGTTTTGTCTACATTGTTTTGTTTTATCTATTGTAATATAATTTGAAGAGGTAGGAAGTAAATTAAAATACTGAGATTCTTCTGAATTCAATATAGCACAGTTGGTTCTTTTCGTAGCCCATTCTTTACTGTGAAAAATATCCCACTATTGCTATTTTTTTTTGATCATTTAGTTAATTATAAATGTTTCATTATAAAGTATATGGTAAAATTATATTTACTGAATGGAATAATAGTCTGAACAATTATAATATTTTACCAGGCTCTGATCTACTATGTCATGCTTAACTCAAAATATTTGTTTTATTCCCACTTTTTATTCATGAAGATTTTTCCAAGTCTATTTTCTGGAGGGTTAAATATTAGCAATTCTGACCAGTTGATGGCGCTATCAGACTATCCTTTGGTGTCACTGAAATGTTACTGTTAGAGGTGGGAGAAGGGTCTGATTTCAGTTTAAGCATTGAATAAAATAATTATTGGTTGCTTGTTAAGATAAACCATAGTAAGGTAATAGTTATTTTCCGTTGAGCTATTTTTTTTTGTGCAACAGTGGTGGAATCTCTTCAGAGTATTAGAGAAAAATATTTCTTAACTATACAAACACTTTTGCCAATTAATTACAATACTATGTGCTTCAATCTTGCATAGGAGAAATTAATATCTGGTGTGAAAAATATCAGGTGTTTTTCCAAACCTAGGCAAAGAAATGGGGAAAATTTTGCTGTACATTCAATTGTTATGTTTCATATGAAGATGCCTAAAATGAGAGGGGCAGGGCCTAAACACATGGCACGCCCGGCTTCACAGAGAAAAAGGATGGCCAAATCTCAAAGTGACAGTAAAGATTCTCCGCCCACGCCCAGCAGCCATCCACGCCTATATCAGGAATTCAGTGACCCCCCCCCCCCCCCAACACACACACAAATCACTCTCATTGGAATTGGGGCTTCAGTGCCGCAGATGGTGGAATTTGAATTCAATAAAACATCTGGAATTTAAAAAAGTGTAATGATGACCATGAAACCATTGTCGATTGTCATGAAAACCATCTGGTTCACTAATGTCCTTTAGGGGAGCAAATGTGCCATCATTACCTGATCTGGCCTACATGTGACTCCAGACCTACAACAAGTGGTTGACTCTTAAATGCCCTCAGGGATGGGCAATAAATGCTGGCCCAGCCAGTGACACCCACATCCCATGAATGAATAAAGAAAAGAAAAATGGACAGAAAATGTAACTTATGATCTACCACCCCTTTCTAAATCCCCCTTCCTAACTCATCTGTCTCTCTCCTCGCCCTCTCTCCATACATATATTTATACATTGTATTTCTATTTTATATAATAAATATATACATAATATATATATATATATATATATATATATATATATATATATACACACATACACATACACACACATAAATAAAAACTACATCGAGAGGAAAGGATGATGGAAAAGGAAAGAAAATAAAAGGATCAGGATCTTTGCACTGGAATGACTTCGAGTAAATGTTTTTCTTGAAGTTCAGGTTTTTGTTTGGTACTTCTTCCATCTAGACTTGAGATGGAGAGAAAGAGAGATCTTTTCACTTTCAAGGTCTGAACACTTTTGCCCAGTTCTCTCCGAAAGTATCACGCAGGAACCAATCATTGACCGTTGTTAGGCAGAATACTGTCCCCGGCCGACCCACCAGTTGCCAGTTAACCAATCGAATCGAGTCCCTCCAAAGCTGGTTCATAAGATTCACTCGGTACCGAGGAGTCCGGCTTCTTCTTTCCAAAGTACAAAACCTGGGATCACAGTGTCCTGGCAAGCTTGTAACCTTGAGCTTTCTGCTTCTATGCACATCCTAATTATGGGTCCATGGATCAAAACAATAAAAAGAAAAGAAAAGAAATGGGAACAAAGGAAATAATCCAAAAGAACTGGGTGGCATGGTGGCACAGTGGTTCGCACAGTTGCCTCACAGCGCCAGGGACCCAAATTCAGTTCCGACCTTGAGTGTATGTGTGGCGTTTGTAAATTTTCCCCATGTCTGTATAGGTTCCCTCCGGGCGCTCTGGTTTCTTCCCACAGTTTAAGGATGTGCCAATTAGGTGGTTTTGACATGATAAATTGCCACTTGGTGTTTAGGGATGTGCGTGGAAGGGTGGGGCGGACAGGGGATTGGACATAGGTAGGGTGTTCTTTTGGAGGGTTGGTGTGGACTCGATTTGCCCAGTGGTCTCCTGCACTGTAGGGATTTCTATGATTCTATGACTCTTACAAAATGAAGGGGTAACAGAAGTACCAAATCAGTAAATTTTGCCGGCGGGGAAGGGGCTTGGCGCCACGCCAACCGGCGCCGAAGGGCCTCTGCTGGCCGCTGCGAGTTGGCGCATGCGCGGGAGCGCCAGCGTGTGCTGGCGTCATCCTAGCGCATGCGCAGGGGGGGTTCATCTCCGCGTCAGCCATGGCGGAGGACCACAGCGGCCGATGCAGAAGAATAGAGTACCCCCACGGCACAGGCCCGCCAGCGGATCGGTAGGCACCGATTGCGGGCCAGGCCACCGTGGGGGCACCTCCCGGGGCCAGATCCCCCCCCCCGAGGACCCTGGAGGTCGCCCGCGCAGCCCGATTCCGCCGGCATATGTTACACCAGGTATTTGGCGGCGGGACCTGGCTGCACGGGCGGCCTCCTGGGGAGGTGGGGGGGAGGAATTCGGCAGCTGGCGGGGGCAGGATTCACGCCGCCCCCTGCCGATTCTCCAACCCGGCGGGGGGTCGGAGGATCACGCCCATAGTCTCAGTTTTCGCAAAGTTAATTTTATAGCCTGAGAAGGAGCCAAACCTATAGCAAGAACAGAGACATCCGGCTTAGACACGAATATCAACATATCATAGCGTGACCTTGTGTTGCTTCCCACCACGAAACAACCCAGAAGCTGAAGGATTCTGTGTAATTGCCTCTGGTAGGGGCTCAGTAGATATTGCAAACCGTAATGGGCAGTGCTGCTTCGTCCCTTGCTGAAGACCTAAATGATCATATCTATAACGGTTAGTAAGAACTAACGGCAGAGGAGTTTTATAAAGCACTTGTATCCACTTAGCAAACTCCCTTACCAGCCCAAAGTTCTGCCGCAAGTAGAATAAATCATTCCACTTCACCCAGTTAGAAGCTTCCTCTGCATCTACTGAGATCACTAAGCTGTCTATTGCCTGCTTTTGGAAGACCTGAATAATATTTAATAATCTCCTAACATTATTACATAAATTTCAGACCTTTAAGAACCCAGTCTGATCGCCTCAGATAATCATGGGGATGATTTTTTTTCTAGACTCAATGCCAGCATTTCAAGTCTACATCAAGTGAAATCAGCCTATAGGATGCACATTCCACAGGATTCTTGCCTGCTTTCGAAATTAAGAAAATATTTGCTTCTTGAAACAACTGAGGCAGCAAACCTGCTTCGAATGGTATCAGAGGATTTATTGGGAAGTCTTTAAATTCCTTATAAAATACACTCCCAAAACCATCCGTCCCCAGAACCTTAATGGAAATACCACTTCCCTCTTCGAAATGGGAGCATTTAGGATCAACCTTTGGTCCTCAGAAATTCTTAGGAGTTTAAAGGAAGAGAAAAAATGCTCATCCCCCGACTGACCTGATTTATACAAATCGGCATAGAAGCTTTTAAATGCCTATTAGCTTACTTTGTCTTAATCATCCTATTACCATTAGAATCTAGCACAGAGGAAATAGCCCTACTGTCCACCTTCGTCCTAGTAAGGAAACTCAAATACCTACTTGACTTATTTCCAAGCTCATAAAGTTTTTGTTTGGCAAACTTTATACTCCTCTCAGCACATTGAGTCAGCAAGGAGTCCAGTGCTGTTCAGATTGCATTAATTTCTTTCCCCATTGAACAGCTAGGATTCCTACCATATTCCCTCTCTGTTTCGGCTAATTTTACTTCAAGTTGGCACTGTCGCTGCAGCATTTTACACATTTTGATGGCCATAACGAAATGACCAAGTGCTTTACAAAGGTCTTACAGCACGGTAGCATTGTGGATAGCACAATCGCTTCACAGCTCCAGGGTCCCAGGTTCGATTCCGGCTTGGGTCACTGTCTGTGTGGAGTCTGCACATCCTCCCCGTGTGTGCGTGGGTTTCCTCCGGGTGCTCCGGTTTCCTCCCACAGTCCAAAGATGTGCAAGGTAGGTGGATTGGACATGATAAATTGCCCTTAGTGTCCAAAATTGCCCTTCGTGTTGGGTGGGGTTGCTGGGTTATGGGGATAGGGTGGAGGTGTTAACCTTGGGTAGGGTGCTCTTTCCAGGAGCCGGTGCAGACTCGATGGGCCGAATGGCCTCCTTCTGCACTGTAAAAATTCTATGTATGTTTCCTAGAGGACTGGAGGGCTTACTCCAGAGAGAGAATTGACTGAACAGAGGTCAGCTTTAAAGTACAAGATAAAGTAAATGGAGCTGAAATTAGATAGGTTGAGCCCTAAGTCGATGGGAAGGTCGATACTGGCTAAAGAGTTAGGAGGGTTCATGGAAAGGATGGGGATGGTGGATCCGTGGAGGTTGGGGATGTGTATGGGGGTGTAGTCTGGGACAAATATTTTAGTGGTGAGCCGGGCGGTGATGATGGGGGCGGCAAGGTCACAATATGCATGATTGTGACCTCAGACCATGCGCCACGCTGGTTCTCTTTGAGGCTTTGTTTGGGACAGGTGCAGAGGCTGAGGTGGAGGCTGGACTCGGGACTTTTGGCTGATGCGAAGTTTTGTGGAAGGTGAGATTGACGATCAAGAAATATGTGGAACTCAACCAGAATGGTGAGGTGACGACAGCTGCGTTTTAGGAGACCTTGAAGGTGGTGGTCTGAGGGGAAATTATTTTGTTCAAGGCCCATAAGGATAGGATGAGGAGGGAGGAGTACCGGCGGTTATTAGGCGAGATAATTGAGGTGGACTGGAGAGACATGAATCTGCGGCTCCCACGAAGGAACTTCTGGCAGAGAAGAAGTTGTTGCAGGGGCAATTTGACTGGTTGACAATGGGCAAGGGGGTGGGGCAGCTGCAGAAGGCGAGGGGGGGTGCAGTATGAGTATGGGGAGAGGCAAGTCTTGTGTTACCCCACCAGTTGTAGCTTCGGGCATCGTCCAGGTAAATCTTGCAGGGAAGGGTGGTGTCGGAGCCGGAGAGGATAAATGAGGCGTTTAAAGCATTCTACGCTGGGGTTGTATAGGGCTCAGCCAGTGGGGAAGGCAGAGGATATGGGTGGGTTTCGGGATGGGTTGGCATTCTCAGAGTTGGAGGAAGGGAAGAGGCAGGCTTGGAGAAGCCTTTTGGTGATGGAGTATATTAGTAGGATGCAATCGGAGAAGGCCCCGGGGCCAGACGGCCTTCCGGCAGAGTTTTACAAGCAATCTGCGACGGAGTTAGATGCCCACCTGGTGGGTATGTTTAGTGAGGCAGTGGAAAAGAGGGAGTTGCCGGCTACATTAGTGCAGGCGTCAATTTCATTGATCCGGAAAAAAGGTGGAAGGACTCACTGGAGTGTGGGTCCTAAGGGCCCATTTCATTGCTAAACATAAATGTGAAAGTCCTGGTGAAGGTGTTGGTGTGTAGGTTGGAGGCGCACGTCCCGGAGGTGGTATCTGACGACTAGGCAGTCTTTGTGAAGGGGATGAGGCTCTCTAGTAACATTAGGAAGTTGCTGAATGTAATTATAACTCCCTCAGGGGGGATGGGAGCTAGAGGTGATTGTGTCCATTGTCGCGGAAAAGCCATTTGACCGGGTAGAGTTGAGGTGCCTGTTTGAAGTCTTGGGAAGGTTTGGGGTTGGACCGAAATTTGTGGCGTGGGTTTGATTGTTGTACATGTCCCCCATGGCTAATGTTTGAATGAGCAGGACAAGTTTGGGGTATTTTGGGTTGCATCGTGGGACAAAGCAGGGTCGCCCGCTATCGCGTTTGTTGGTGATTGAGTCTCTGGCAATGGCCATTTGGGTGTCGGCTGAGTGGCGAGAGATTGTGAGGGGGGCTAGGGAGCACTGGGTATCACTGTATTCAGATGGCTGTTGTTTGTGTCGGACCCATTGGAAAGTATAGGCAGAACTATGGGCTTGTTGAGTGATTTGGGGCTTTTTGCGGCAATAAGTTGAACATGGGGAAGAGTGAGGTGTTCCCCGTGAAAACAGCTGGGCGGGGGGAAAACCTGGGCCACTACCATTTAAGGTGGTCTGGGAGATGTTTAGGTAGCTGGGAATTCAGGTAACATGAATGGGCCACAATGCATAGGTGGAACTTAACAGGGTTAGTGGAAGAGGTTAAGGGGGAATTTAAAAGGTGGGGGATACATTGCACTTAAGTTTGGCAGGGAGGGTGCAGGTGGTAAAAATGAATGTGCTGCCAAGGTTCCTTCCGATTTTTCTCCCTAAGGCCTTTTTCTGGAAGGTGGAAGCGCTGGTCTTGGAATTTGTGTGAGCAGAGAAGCTACCGAGGGTGAAGAGGGCTCTGCTACAAAGGCAGAGGGTTGGCCCTCCCAAGCCTGAAGCACTAGTATTGCGCAGCGAATGTGGAGAAGGTGAGGCATTTGTGGAGAGGGGGGTGGGGCAGAATGGATCAGGTTGGAGGAAGAGTCCTGCAGGGGCTGGTTTGAGGCCCCTATGATGGCCCTGTTGCAGTTAGCCCCAAGGAGTTATACGCAGAGTCCGGTGGTGGAGTCGACTATTAAAGGTTTGGAATCAGCAGAGCAAAGCACTATAAATTGGACCAATTATCGGTGTTGACGCCACTGTATGGGAACCACAGTTTTAAGCTGGGGCGGGATGGATGGGATGTATAGGTGGATGGAGGAGGGGTTGGAGGGGGTCAGGGATATGGGGCGGGATTCTCCGTTTTGCCGGCGCCCGGGAGTTTCCTGACGGCGTGGGGCTGCTCCACAATGGGAAATCCCATTGACCGGCCGGCGTAATGGAGAATCCCGCCAGCGGGTCGAGGCTGAAATGTGGCGTGGCGGGGCGGAGAATCCAACCCATGTTCTCGGAGGGGAAATTCACTGGATTGGATGAGCTGAGGGAGAGGTTTGAGTTACCGAGAGGGAGTGAGTTTAGGTACTGGCAGTTACGGGACTTTGTGCGAAATGAGCTGCCAGCATTTCCTCAACTACTGGAGTACACGCTATTGGAAAATTGCTACTCCCAGATGAGGTGGGACAGGATTGGGGATATATATGGGTGGTTGAGAGAGCAGGGGAAGGAGAGGATTACGTAGAGGGGGGAGTTGGGCAGGGAGATAGGATGGGGTCTCTGGTGTGAGGCGATGCATCGAGTGAACGCAACTTTCTCCTCTGCTAGAATGAGGTTGATTCAGTTTAAAATGATACACCTGACTCAGGCTCGGATGAATGGGTTCTTCCAGGGGTAATGGATGGATATGAGAAGTTTGGGTGGGGGCTGGCGAATCATGTTCACATGTTTTGGGTTTGCGAGAAGTTGGAGAGCTTCTGAGAGGTGAAGATAGTGGGGCCGAGGTGAAGCCGGACCACATGGTGGTGATCTTTGGGTTTCCGAGCTGCTGGAGGGGAAGGGACCGAAATTCGCGGCCTTCGTCCCTCTGATTTCCCGTGACGGATCATTTTGAATTGGAGGTCAAATACACCACTGGGGTTACGGCGTGGCATAGATGCATTAAATCTCCAAGATCTAGGGCAGCACGGTTGCACAGTGGTTAGCACTGCTGTCTCACTGCACCGAGATCCAAGATTTGATCCTGGCTCTGGGTCACTGTCCATGTAGAGTTTGCACATTCTCCTCGTGTTTGCGTGGGTTTCACCCCCACAACCCAAAGATATGCAGAATAGGTGGATTGGCCATGCTAGATTGCCCCTTAATTGGAAAAAATTAATTGGGTAATCTAAATTTATAAAAAAAAACAAATCACCAAGAACTAGACTCCCAAGATGAATTCCCCTGAATAAAAATTCCAAAAAGATCAGGGTATGATCGGAGGCTGCACTACTACTTAGAGAGCAGGAGACCACTGAATGTAATATTGTTTTGGGCATGAAAAAAATAATCACTTCAAGAATTACATTGGTGGGGAGCATAGGATAAACCAAATTCTTTGGGCAGGATTCTCTGTCCAGCCGGAATTGCGAAGTGCAATTGGGCAGAGAATCGCACATCAGCCAAAAATGAGCTGGTGCAGGGTGCCCAACGGAATGCCATGCTCTGGTGACTCGACAGTAGCGTGAGCATGAAAATTGTACAGCAAATGCTGTTGGCATATGATTAATGAGCCTGACCTGGCAATTTCTGGGCCCGCTGCAATACACCATCTCTGCCAGGAGGAATTACCGATGGCGAGGTTCACTTGGGAAACAGTTGCCATGGCTGCTGAGGGAGAGAGTAGGTAAGGCATGCTTCCAAAGGCACAGCCATGGGCTGTCAGTCCTGCCGCTGGCTGGGCGGGTAGGGGGGATAGGGCTGTGGGATTGGGATCTCCCCCTGGGATTGATATGTCCAGGCATGGACCACCATTCCCCCTCCAAGGCATTCACCACACTGACCCCCTACCATGGCCCGTGTTGCGCAGAGTGGCAGTGGCCGCCCCCTCCCCATCACCGGGCAGCACCCACCCAAGGAGGATGCCCACAGTAGGTGACACAGAAGGGCACATGACACGGGTTGCGGAACGTACCGCCGGCATGGCCTGCGCCAGTCACTGATACCCCTGCCAGGCACTGACAGGCTTGGGGTGCACTGCAGAAAGCAAAACGGCAGGAGGATGGGAAGAAGCTTGCATGGGTAGAGGCAGTAATGCAGGCCGGGGCTACCGTGTAGCTTGCTGGAGCTGGTGGGGCACGGAGGTATGCACCATGCTAACATGTCCGCCTTTCACCCCCTGCAGACAAATTTTGGAGGGGCGGCATGGTGGCATAGTGGTTAGCACTACTGCCTGCGGCACTGAGGACCCAGGTTTGAATCCTGGCCCTGGGTCACTGCCCGTGTGGAGTTTGAACATTCTCCCTGTGTTTGCATGGGTTTCACCCCCACAATCCAAAGATGTGCAGGGTTGGTGGATTGGCCACGCTAAATTACCACTGAATTGGAAAATAATAATTGGGTATTCTAAATTTATTTAAAAAAAAGAAAATTAAAAAAGAAAGACTGGTTTTTGGTATCCAACCAGGAATGGTTGGCACTTGCCTGGCCGCCGCAGCACTGCCGGACGCACTGCGACTGTATGAGCAGGAGCTGCGAAGGACCCTGCAGTAGCGGGGTCTGCCCCAGAGGAGCAGGAGGCAGCCGGTGAAGGAGAACCAACTGCCCAACAGGCCGAGGAGGAGGTGGGAAGGTGGTGCTGCATCAGGTCCCGTGTGTACCATCAGCATCTGTTGTTCGACGACCTGCCAGACCGGCGGTGTTGTCAATGACTCCGGTTGACCAGGAAGACTGTCCGGCACATCTACTGCACCATGACGCACCTGGAGCCACAGGGACTGTGGGTGAGGACACCAGATCCCAGTGGCTGTCAAGGTAATGGTCGCCTTGAACGTTTACGCGACAGGGTCTTTCCAGGTGCCGAGTGGGGACCTGTCTGGGATCTCGCAGACCTCCGTGTGCAGATGCATCCGTGACAGTATGTAGGTGTGTTTGGCGCAGTACGACAACCTCTATGGACCAAGCCCACCAGCTTGCCCAAGCAGTGGGGTTCGCCACCATCGCCAGGATGCCCCAGGTCCAGGGGTGATCGACATGACGCATGTCCCCCAGTAGCACTGCCGCATGAGGATGTGCACTTCATGAACCGGAATGGATACTACTCCATGGTGTGCGACCATGAGCTGCACATCTGTGTCCAATACCCAGGCAGCGTGCATAACGACTTCATCCTGGCACGCCCGATGGTCCCCGCACCTTCTGAGATGCACCTCTGGGTGAGGGGTGGCTCCTGGGGACTGGGGCTATCCGCTGCGGCCGAGGCTGATGACGCCTATCCGGCCTCAGACCAATGCATAGAACCGCTACGATGATGCCCATGCAGTGACCAGGAGCGTAATCGAGTGGTGCATCAGTGTCCTGAAGATGCGGTTCAGGTGACCGCTCTGGGGGATCCTCCAGTATAGCTGCAGGAGAGTCTTCCACATCATGGCGACCTGCTGCGTCCTCCATAACATTGCGTAGCAGGGGAGCGGCATACTGGAGGGGGAGGAACAACACTAGGCCTTGTCCAACCAGGAGGATGTGGAGGAGGGCTAGGATGGGCAGGATATGGGGCCCAGGCAGGTACAGGAGGCCACACAACGTGTGCGCCCGGGCCACATGTTCTAATCACCACCAGGTTTGCCGCCGACGGGGCCCACTGGAACAAAGCTAGATCAACTTTCTCATTTAAAAAAAAGTTTATTCAAATTTTTGAAATTTTACAAAACATCGCAGGAAAACAAAGATAAAGAAAAACAAACATAGTTATCAATGTAAAGCAGGTACAGCAGATAGCAGGATTCATTACAAACATCTCCAACATTTTCTCTTCTCGGATAAAAGACCCACCTGCACCAAGACAGAATACCGTCAACAACAGAGTAACATCATACTCATCACGTCAAAGAAAAACAACAGAGGAAAATAAAACCACGAAAGCCCCAGTGCTCGGGGAAGTTACGTTAAATTGGTGCGCCACAAGCAATCCACCCCATATCAGGACAGAACAGATAACCATCGCATAACTACAATACACCAAAGTGAGGACTCGTTACTACACACCCAAGTAAAACTCAGACCTCAGACCTTAGACCGTGGGTCTCCCACAGAGAACAACAAAAAGAACAAGGTGAGAAATAAAGAACCCAGTTACCAAACTCCACCCAACGGGTAAAACAGCCAAAGAGGGGGACCCACATCAGGAGAAAAGACCAACTCGACCCAAAGGAAGAGTTAGATAAATGAGGGAGATTTCATAGATTCATCTTCACTGTCCTCTTGATTTGCTTGACAGCAGCTCGAAAATGGAAGTAGCTCTCCTCAGTGATTTGGCACCAAAAACACGTACACAGGGGCACTTGCCGTCATCTATCTCCAGGACGCGTGACCTGCTCACTGCTGCCGCTTCTGGCCGGAAGACTGCACACATGCTAATTTCTTCTCATTTAAAAGGCAGCAGCTGAAATGAAATGAAAATCACTTATTGTCACGAGTAGGCTTCAATTAAGTTACTGTGAAAAGCCCCTAGTCGCCACATTCCGGCGCCTGTCCGGGGAGGCTGGTACGGGAATCGAACCGTGCTGCTGGTCTGCTTGGTCTGCATTAAAAGCCAGCGATTTAGCCTGGTGAGCTAAACCAGCCCCGGTTCATGAACCAGCTGTTGCTATTCTCGATGAAAATGCTGGGAGCAGCTGTTGGAGCTTCTCCCACAATCGGGACCACCGTGGGAGCGTCACGACCAATGACTTTGCAACCTTCCCGACCTTTGAAAAACCTTGCTATTCTCCACTCTCAATTCATCCTACCCCACATTAACATAGAACATAGAAAATACAGCACATTCTCGGGCTTCATTCATTATTCTATTATGACCTTATTGATGGCCTCTTGAAAATTCTAATGAATTACATTTATTGCATTGCAATTTAAAAAATAAAGGGACTTGCATTTATAGAGTGCTTTATATCTCTACCAGATGCCTCAATTAGTATTTTTTGAAGGCTAGTCACTGCTATAATGTCGGAAATGCTAAGAAAACTCTCACAAATAGCAAGACATAGGAACAGAATTAGGCCACTCGTCCCATCAAGTCTGCTTCACCATTCAATCATGGCTGATATTTTTCCCATCCCCATTCTCCTCCCTTCTTCCCATAACCCCCGATCCCCTTATTTATCAAGATAATGACCAAGTCATCTGTTTTTTCTGATGTTAATTGAGGGATAACTATTATCCAGTAAACTGGTGATAACTCGTGCTTTTCTTTGAAATAGTGCTATGGGATCTTTTACATACCCAAGCAGTCAGAAGAGGCCTCCGATTAATGCTTCATCTGAAGGACTGCACCTCCAACAATGTAGTGCTCCCACAGTACTGCCTTTGATTTTTGAGTTCAAGGCCAGGAGTGATTCAGAGGTGAGAATGCTACCACTGAGCCCCAGCCGACACTTTGACCAGTATCTACTCTCTGTTACCTTATTGTCCAAAAGGATTGGGTGGGGTTACTGGTGATGGGGATAGGGAGGGTGCTCTTTCCAAGGGCCGGTGCAGACTCGATGGGATGAATGCCCTCCTGCACTGTAATGATTCTATGATTCCTAAAAACATTGATAAGGTTGGTCAAGCAAGGTTTTCCCATTTGAAATCCATGCTGACTATATTTTTCATTTATGGGTGTTTTTCTATTCTCTTATTTAGGTATTCCATTGTCTTTCCTACCAATGGTATTAAGCTGACTGCCCTCTAATTCTCTGTACATGTTCAGTCCCCCCTTTTAAATATACATCAGCTATCCATCAGTCCACAGGCACTACACATTTTCTTAATGAATTATTAAATATGTATAGTAATGGCTCTGCCAACTTTTCGATAGATTATTTTAAAATACATGAATGCAATCCAACTGGGCAGGGGTGTTGGCCTCTTGAGTTTGGTTAGTTTATTCAATGCAGCCCCTTCTTTATTTTAAATGCACTTATCTCTTAACTCAATTCATCATTCAATGTCATGTCAACGGATTCTATCTCCCCGGTAAATACTGAATCAAAATAATTATTTAATATTTCTGCCATCTCTCTATCATCATCCATGATATCATACTGACTATCCCTTAATAGTCCTCTTTGAATTACAGTCTGCCTTTCGTATTAATGTGCTTGTAAAAATTTTACTGTTTTGTTTTATGTTCCTTGATAATTGTTTCTCTCGATCTCTTCATATTCTCGCTCATCATTCATTATGTAGCGATTTGCACTGTAATTCCTATCGCCGCCAACAGTTAAGAAAATCAGGAAATTCTGGCTGTTAGCGCTTGCGCATTTTCTCCAAATATTTATACGATCATTGTGTCTTAAAGATCGCCTTCCCCTTCCCCTTTGGCCTCTCTTCGCTTCTTCCCACATCCCTATCCTGCTTCCTGCCAAACGACCTCCTGCATTCCCTATGCTTTTCATTTCCACTCCCCTGCTGTCCCACAATTCAATGTATTCAATTCAACATTGGAAAAGCAGCATGCTGCTATTGTGTGACTTCCCAGCCTAAATTAAAACATATGTACAATTTCACAGTGACTACTTAACAGAATGATAGCTGCTTTCAATATTATCCTGTAAAATGGGCTTTAAATTTTTGCAATGCACAATATAACCAGAAGTTGTGCATTTATATTGGCTTCTTAGGAAAGCCTAATTTTGTTATTTCCATAGTTGCCAGACCACACCAGTGCATATAAGTCCACCAAGCTTTAGAAGTCAACGTCAGTTTTCTGATTGGAAGTCAAGAACTCGGTGCAAGTCACTGAGCTAGCTGTTGGAATTTAAGTGGTGTAATTTCCTTTTTTTAGGAGTGCAAGTTATTTAGGTAAACCAACTTTAGTATTTTCACTCACACTGCATAAAGTGTCCTTAAACTAAGGGCTGGTTTCTCCAGCCCTCCAGGCACGTGTTTCTCAGCAGTATGCCATTCATAATGAACATAGGAACTAGGAGCAGGAGTAGGCCATATGGCCCTTCAAGCCTGCTCCGCCATTCAATGAGATCATGGCTGATCGTTTGTGGACTCAGCTCCACTTTCCGGCCTGAACACCATAACCCTTAATCCCTTTATTCTTCAAAAAACTATCTATCTTTATCTTAAAAACATTTAATGAAGGCGCCTCAACTGCTTCACTGGGCAAGGAATTCCATAGATTCACAACCCTTTGAGTGAAGAAATTCTTCCTAAACTCAGTCCTAAATCTACTTCCCCTTATTTTGAGGCTATGCCCCGTTGTTCTGCTTTCACCCGCCAGTGGAAACAACCTGCCCACATCTATCCTATCTATTCCCTTCATAATTTTATATATTTCTATAAGATCCCCCCTCATCCTTCTAAATTCCAAAGAGTACAGTCCCAGTCTACTTAACCTCTCATCGTAATCCAACCCCTTCAACTCTGGGATTAACCTAGTGAATTTCCTCTGCACACCCTCCAGCACCAGTACGTCCTTTCTCGGGTAAGGAGACCAAAACTGAACACAATACTCCAGGTGTGGCCTCACTAACATCGTATACAATTGCAGCATAACCTCCCTAGTCTTAAACTCCATCCCTCTAGCAATGAAGGACAAAATTCCATTCGCCTTTTTAATCACCAATTGCACCTGTAAACCAACTTTTTGCGATTCATGCACGAGCACACCCAAGTCTCTCTGCACAGCAGCATGTTAATATTTTATCATTTAAATAATAATCCCTTTTGCTGTTATTCCTATAAAAATGGATAATCTCACATTTGTCAACATTGTATTCCATCTGCCAGACCCTAGCCCATTCACTTAACCTATCCAAATCACTCTGCAGACTTCCAGTATCCTCTGCACTTTTTGCTTTACCACTCATCTTAGTGTCATCTGCAAACTTGGACACATTGCCCTTGGTCCCCAACTCCAAATCATCTATGTAAATTGTGAACAATTGTGGGCCCAACACTGATCCCAGAGGGACACCCCTAGCTACTGATTGCCAACCAGAGAAACACCCATTAATCCCCACTCTTTGCTTTCTATTAATTAACCAATCCTCTATCCATGCTACTACTTTACCCTTAATGCCATGCATCATTATCTTTTGCAGCATTCGCTGGGGGTGGGATTCTCTACTCCCACCGCTTGTCGATGGGATTTCCTATTGAAGCCGCACTACGCTGTCGGGAACAGAGTATCCCAATGGCTGGAGAATTCCGGCCTAAATAATATAATCAATTCATCACACTCGTGAGTTCATTGCAAGATAAAATCTTGTTATCAATTACTGGATCGCTAGAAGCATGATTTACAGAGGTATTACGAATGTGTAGTTGTGATCATTGTAGATTTTGTAAGGAGCCTTAAAGTGACTGCCAAATCACCTGACCTTTTACAACTGCAATGTTTGCCAAGCTTCCAGAGGCTCCAAGTAAATTACAAGTAGACATATCCAGACATGTGACGATATTTGAAATTCAATGCACTTTTCTACAAGGGTAAACCCAAACTAATTGACAGTGGCTTTCCTAGAGGTGTGAATAGTTCTTTCCTATCTCACCATACCTGGAAGAATGAGAGTCATTCAAGTTAATAGCTAAGATATTTAAAAGGTTAGTTACCTCAACTAAAAGACAATGGATGGGACTATGTCCCGAGACCAGAGCTGGTCCGACACCTATTATTGAAGTGTTAGGAATTTTAAAAACTAACCTGAATTTATTCAAAGGGACTAATTAAACAAATATGACTATTAAAAAGGATTCTATGCAATATTTATGCACTTCGAGTAAAAGACACCACTAGCTACATGTTTATGTAAGCGGTCAACTTTATACACATATCAGTAGGATGACTTTCCCAGACAGGTTGTGCTTTCCTCAAGGCCGTGGCTGTTTATTGTAGAAGGAACAGACACAGAGACAGAGATTACATGTGGCCTCTGGGAAGATAGGGGAGGACAAGTAATGCCTAAGCTAGGAGATACCTTGCCTGTGAACCATGTACCATCTGGATTCAGAAACATCTATTTAATATATATTTAATATAAGCCATCATGCAGACAGCATTGTAATCCAAACCATGATCTCCGAATGTGACTGTCAGTGTATAATAGCACAACAATTCTGTAGACTGACAAAAGAGTTCTGCTTCAGAAGTATCTCCGATGTAGTTCTCTCCCAGCATATGTTGGAAGAATCAACAATGGTATTGCATCCAAGTCTCCTGAGATCATTTAGTACACACATCATCATGACAGAAGCATTTAAAAAAATAAATTTAGAGTGCCCAATATGGTTTCTAATTAAGGGGCAATTTAGCATGGCCAATCCACCTAACCTGCTCATCTTTGGGTTGTGGGGGTGAAACCCACGCAGACACGGGGACAATGTGCAAACTCCACCCAGAGCCAGGATTCGAACCCGGGTCCTCAGCACCGTAGGCAGCAATGTGCCACCGTTCTGCTGTGACAGAAGCATTTTAAACTGTAAAAAAATCTGACTGAGAATAGCTATTTTGTGCAGAGGACCTAGGGCACCTCTGGAAGACAGTTTTAGCCAAAGCTGAAACCAACGGAGAACAGCTGTGAGAACAGCTGTGAGGCAATCTTCAATGGCCTGCCAGCAGAACCAGTGAATAAAAGAGACTACATCACCCGCTCCACAAAGCTACCTGCCGAATCCACCTGAAAAGGAAAACACCAACTAATTGACTCCAGAAACCATTGCAGCTACTGAACTTAACCCTTCACTTCAAACAATCAACACATCACAAGCTATTGACCTGCAACAATACCTTAAAGGACTGAATTAAATCTCACATTTATAAGCATCTTTTATCCTTACCTGCATTAAATTTTTCTATACAACACAGATTACAGTACGGAGATTATGCTTCAGTTATAAAGAGCATAGGTGGTGGAGCAGACTCAATGGTGTGAATGATACTTCTTTTCCAATTTCTTATGGTCTTATGATGGGACCACCTCTGGCGTACTGTGTACGGTACTAGAGCATGATTATCCGTAAAGATTTCAAAGTGTGGTAACGAGCAGGAACTGCCGCGAGCTTCCCAGCGCTTCGCCCTGCGAGGTTGGGAATGCTATTCAACACTAATTGGTCTACTTAACGAGGCTCCATGGGCTTCACTCCGCAAATGAAGACTTGCCAGCTAATTCACCGGGACCGCGCTTGCCAGCTACCCTGCTAACCGGGTCGAGCAGCTCTTAAACAGTACTTGTACAGCCAATCCCATTCTGCTCGCAGCCATGGCAGTGAGAAGACTGACCCCAGGATTTGGATACGTGGACCAGGGAACCCTCTTAGATGCAGTCGAGGCCAGGAGAGATGTCCTGTTCCAACGAAGGTACTGGAGGGTGGGCCACAGGACAGCCAATGCTGCCTCGGATGAAGTGGTAGCGGCTCGGGAAGCTTGACCAGGAGAATTGACCTCCAGTGCTGCAAGAATATCAACGACCTACACCAGGTGAGTTCACACCCTCCTCCTGAGACTCTGCGGACCTGCTAATGATGACACTATGGAGGCCAGAGAAGCGATATAATGAGGCTCATGTGGCCACCTGTGCTGTCATTGAACCGTGGATCTGACTGCTCAAAATGCGGTTTTGAAGCTTCAACCATTCGGTGGTGCCCTGCAATACACTGCCGGGAATGTTGCCCGCTTTGTGGCGCATTGCTGTGCCCTCCGTAATATTGCACAGCAGGAGGGCGGCACGTGGGTTGGCCACGTTAAATTGCCCCTTAATTGGAATATAGATAATTGGGTACTCTAAATTAAAAATAAAACATTGCACAGCAGTGGTGAGGTGTGCTGCAGATTGGGGAGGAGGAACATATGCCCACCTCTGAAGAGGAGGACCAGCTTGGTGTCACGGAGGCCTCCATACTTGCCCACTTCACTCGTAATTGCCGCCTCCTCCACCCACCCTTAATTCCTATCCTCCCAATGTGTGTGTGACATCAATCTAGGGTGCTGGGACTCTGTTGGCACTGTCAGCAGGTCACTGTCAAGGTGATGCTAACACTCAGAACTGAGCGCTGGTGCTCCTCAATCTGTGCCATATTATGATCCCTGCCTGTCTGCTTAATGCTCGCTCATACCCATCACCTGCACACTGTGTGCCCGGTGGGTGGCATGCCTGGAGAGTGGGCCAAGGATTCAGAGGCTGGCCTGCTGTGGGGAAGAAAGTGACAGACATCCTACTGGTTGTGGTGAAGGGTTTTTAATGTTTCACAGGGGTCCAACAATGCCCCACTCTCCCGATGGTGCTACTCTACTCCCCCTCACCCCCTAACAAACTCCCCCACCCCGTGTGCCCTCATTGATCCTTGATGTGCTTTACCTTCCTTGCTCTACCGCTACATGTAGGTGTCCCCACAGGATGCCGCACAATCCTTGGCCTGCCCTCGGGTGCTCACCGTCATCGATCTTCCTCCTATTACATTTTAAAAACCCTTCCCCTGTCAGCAGTACATTTCCCCTTCCCCACTAAACTTCTGCTCACCCCCCACTGTGCTTCCATGAACTTGCCCGCACAGCTAGCCTGGCAGCTCCCGCCATGGCACCTAGCATCCTATCCCCCACTGCCTTAATGAAATCCACCATCCGGCCAGGTCCTCCAGATTCTCCTTGCGTTGCTGGGTGAACTTTCCATTCAAGATGTCCACCAGCTACTCGATTGACCACTGAGCCGACAGGGCCGCTCCCTGACCCTCTGCCATCTCCACATGTGTCGCAGACACTGCACCAACGTTTGCGCTCTGTTCCCCCCTTGCGACCTCTTCTGGCCCTCAGCTCCATACACCAGTGGGTCACTTTCTTCTACTAACTCTCCTGCACCTTTTTGCCTCCTCACATCCACCCATTAACCGGGGAAAAGGTCTGGAAAAATCGCCACGAGCAGGAGCCACCAAATGTTCGACCACTCCTACCATAGCCATCACCGAAACTACACTAGCAGTGTTGGCCTTGTGCCGCGAATTGCCGGCAACGTCTACTGCATCTGTAGCCTCTGAAACTTCTCCAATCAGCTTGGACCTGTTGCAGTTTAGTTGATAGCTCCCTCCGAATGTCCTGGCTGCTCCCTAATGTCTTCATGAACTCCAGGATAGCATGTTTTTCGGCAGCAGAGGTGGCCTGCTAGCGGGATCTTGATCTGCCATCACCAACAGGATCGCCTGTCGAATGCACCCCTCGTCGCTGGGAAACCTGAGGTGTGGATGCGCCATCAGTGGCACTGGAGGATCCCGCCAGTGAACAGGTGGTAAATTCTGGCCTATATGTAAGATGTTTAAATGTTAAAACGCCCTGCCTGCAACAGTAGTAGACGCGCCAACTTTAAGGGCATTTAAGTGGTCACTGGATAGACATATGGATGAAAATGGAATAGTGTAGGTCAGATAGGCTTCAGATGGTTTCACAGGTCGGCGCAACATCGAGGGCCGAAGGGCCCGTACTGCGCTGTAGTGTTCTATGTTCTATGTTCCATTCCAGATTTTAGCAATGTCTCATTAAACCCTACCATATAGTTTCACCCAATGTGATTGTGTCCAGCTCTCCTGTTTTATTATGCACATTGAAAGCTGCCCGTGACCAATTTCCACAACTATTGGCTGGGATTCTCCGGTCCGCCCGCTGCATTTTTCAGTGTGGCGTGTCCCCACTGGCAATGAGATTCTCCGTTCCTGCAACCCGTCAAAGGGGTTTCCTATTGCGGACACGTCATGCCGTTGGGAAATCCGTGGGCGTGCATGCGCTGCCGGCGGACTGGAGTATTCCACCGACAGAGAATTCCGCAGATTATTTTTGTTCCTCGTCTTTTTTTGTGCTTATACATACAGTGGTTTTGTGTATATATTAAGTACACAGCTCTATTCTAAAGGAAGATAAATATTTATATTTTATAAAGTAAGCTCTGGTGTTTCTCAGGAATATTTCAAGATGTCATAGTATAGTGCAGCTTGGGGTCAATTGCTATTATTCGCCCCATTCCTCCCAATTTCGTAAAGAGTGGGGATGAGCAGCAAAATTACTCAGCAGACTGTCGACTGATACCAAGTTATCAAACCTTGATTAGATTGTACTTTGGTGGAGTTGCTTCAGACCAAACTCTCAGAGGGAATTTAAAACATTGCCATGTTTATGTTTTTTTTAATAAATGTTTTTTATTGTGTTTTTGAACAAAGTATATTTACAGTTATGTACACAGAATAAAATAAATATATAGAAGAGAAGAAAACACAAAAAAAAAACCTGGTAGGGTATTAGGAACTAGCTCAACAACAGCAACTCTGTGCAATTGACAATATTATTTTTAACACATAAGTAGGCACCTGTTTGTGTGTGTGTACGGGGTGGGGGGGGGGGGGGGGAGAGAACTGGGGCGGTACGTATACATTTGGGTGCCGGAGAGACCCTTACATTTTTTAAAAATAAATGTTTTTATTGTTTTTTTTGAACAAGGTATAATTACTGTTATGTGCACAGAATAAGAAACACACATATATACACACATTTAGAGAAGGGCACACCCCAACATAAAAAAAAATACAATAACATATGAAATGCAATAAATGGTGGGGTATTGTGCACCAGCTCGACAGCGGCATCTCTGTACATCTGGCAATATTACCCACCCCACATAAGTAGGCGACTGCCTGCGAGGGGGCAAGCAGAGGGTGCCGGAGAGAAAATCACAGTGTGCGATATTTGGCTGTGCTGTGTGTTGCTGTCGCCCGCCCTTCCCGGACGGGTCTCGCTGCCGTACCATGCACGCTTTGGCATCCCGTGTCCACCCTCCGGCTCCCTGCCCCCCCCCCCACGGTTCGCCTCCCTCTCCCCAGATTTAGCTGTCTTCTCCCCTCCCTCCTCAGGTTTAGCCGTCCCCCCCCAGTCCATCTCTCCCCTCCATGCCCCGGCTACCTTCTCCCGACCAGTGGCGGACTGGGTCTAAAAATATTGGTTGCCAGGTGACAAAGGGGGCCCACCCACAACTACAATGCTATCATTTAATTTTCATAACGAATAAATAAAATTTTCAAAAAATACATATGGAAAAAAGGGTACAATTAAAATTTTTGGGGGAAAAAATGTGTATTTCTTAGTAATTACAGTGTACATGTACTGTACATATTACTGGCAGTAGATACCAAATGTAAATACAGAATGATATAATTGAATTTTTTTTTAAATTTTAAGTAATTGTTTGATATTTTTAAATAGTTTACTGCACAGTTTACACATTAACAGATAGTTCAAAAGCACAATAGAGCATTGCATGTAGTCCACTATATTAAGAGCAATCGTTTGTGTTCGCTAGATGATTGTGCGAATCTGCCAATAATTGCTTCTGCATCCAATTCATCTAACAATTCCTTTTCAATGGATAGCAACATGTATGATTCCAAATTCTCCTCAGTCAGCGAATTTCTTAACCTTGTCTTTATGATCTTTAGCTTTGACAATGTCCTCTCACATTGGACTTGAGTAACTGATAGTGTGCAGATGACTTTATAAAGTTCATAAAGGTTATCATATGTCTTGTCATGAAGTCTGTTGGATGCCAGAATGTTTAGTACACACGATGGGCAAGTGCTGCAAATTTTACAATTGTTGCAACTGGAATCCATATTCTCACCATCATTAAGCAATAGCTTTAATACATCAAAGTTTGAAGCAAAAGAAAACAATTCCAATATTACTTGATCTTTGCTGATTTGTGGAAACAACTTAATAATACCTTCCAATGCTTCATCTTCAAGGCCCTTCTCTGCAATAGTTTTAAACTTTGCTGGGTCCATGCAGGACAAATCTTTATACAACTGTTTGTGTTGTACAAAGCGTGATTCTAGTGACTGGACAATGCGATCCATTATTAGGTTAAACACATTTACTCGAAAATCAGCTAGAGAATCTGAGGAATTTCTTTCATCATCAATAAGCTCATCTGCCATTCTTTTCTTCTTCCTCTGCCTCTTAACTGGCAATGCTGTTTCCAATGCATCAATTTCCAATGTTTGATTTTCATCCATATTCATCTGTGAAATCCTGTCATTACATTTATTTACAAATTCCAAAGCCTTGCTGTGAACGTTATCAAATGTTCTTGTCTGTTCCTTCAACTTTGTTGTAGCTGAATCTACCAAACTCCATGCAGTAAACATATCTAAACCACTTGTCTGTAGATAACTTGATAACGGGGTTGTAGTTTCAAATATATACAAGTAAGTAAATGCTGTCAATATGGTTTCAAACTTTAGAAGACTTTGAAGTAAAACATTTGCTTCATGTTTTGTTTTTGCATTAAACTTTTTTGAATCTTGTATCATTGATAAGCATGTCAATAGATTTACGAAAGTACTGGCAGCGGCATCATCAAAACGTCCAAATATAGTTGTTGCTGCATTGGAATTTCCTGACCATCTGGTCTCACCAATTAGCTTTAATCGTTTCATTTTTTCTTGTCCTAGATGTTTTCCAACAACTTCTATCCATACAGCCATTCTCTTGTATGATGCTTTGACAAAAGTTGCTATATTCTGGAGCAAATTGAAAAAAGAAACTGCAGGCACACAACATTTTGTTGTTTCAGTTATCACCAAATTCAAGACATGGGCATAGCACCATATATGAACATGTTGATCAGCCACATCAGCAATTTTACTTTGTAAACCATTATACTGGCCATGGTAGCTTGCAGCGCCATCTGTGCTATCAGATAAACATTTTTATCTTCGTTCCTTCATACACTGAGTGATTATTTGTTTGTTTCTTTATTGCATTTTTATTTGGTATCGCTCTTTTTAAAAACAATTATATTTTATTAAGTTAGAATACAAATCTCAGGAAAGAAGTTGGAGATTTATTTATCTAATTAATTATAATTTTTAAGGGCCCTTCAGAGATTCAGGCCCTTTCTTGGCTCCCCGGACCGATGTACCGGCTGAACCAAGACTACTGCTTGATATCCTTTGAAGTTGCCGACCATCTCAAATCACGAATTGTAACTTTATCTTTAAATTCACACACTCTTGCTGAAAACATGGAATTTCCTTAATTATGCCCGACCCGGGCCCCCCTATTCCACATCCTTCCACTACCTCCCCTGCTTCGTTCCTTTTCATGCACTGCTTATTTGTGTCCTGTTCTCTTTTTTTTCTTATTCCTTTTTATTACTAAAACAGTTGTCTGTGTTTGTTTCTTTATTACATTTTTATTTGATATAGGGGGCCCACTTTATCAGGGGCCCACTTGCCATCGGGCAAGCTGACACCCTGGCCAGTCCGCCACTGCTCCCGACCATTTTCCCCTGATTCTTGGCCACCTGGCTATTCTTCTTCTTGTTCGTTGGCCAAAACAGGTCCCGGAACAGTTGTATGAATGGCTCCCACGTTCTGTGGAAGCCGTCGTCTGACCCTCGGATGGTGAATTTGATTTTCTTGATTTGGAGAGATTCCGAGAGGTCGGACAGCCAGTCTGCAGCTCTGGGTGGTGCTGCTGACCGCCAGCCAAACAGAATTCTACGGCGGGCGATCAGGGAGGCAAAGGGAAGGGCGTCCCCCCCCCCCCCCCCCCCCCGGAATAGATCTGGCTGGTCTGAAAGCCCGAAGACTGCCACTATCGGGCATGGTTCCACCCTCACCCCCACCACTTTGGACATTGCCTCGAAGAAGGCTGTCCAGTACTCCACAAGTCTGGGGCAAGATCAAAACATGTGGGCGTGGTTGGCCGGGCCTCCTTGGCACCGTTCATATCCTCCACCCCCGGGAAGAACCTACTCATACGCGTTCTTGTTAAGTGGGCTCTATGTACCACTTTTAGTTGCGTCAGGCTGAGCCTTGCGCATGTGGCGGTGGAGTTGACCCTATGCAGTGCTTCGCTCCAGAGTCCCCACCCTATCTCAATCCCCAGGTCCTCCTCCCATTTATTTCTTGTTGCGTCCAGTACGGTCGGCCCTTTCTACCAGTTGGTCATACATGTCGCTACAGTTCCCTTTATCTAGGATGCTTGCGTCCAGTAGGTCTTCCAGTAGTGTCTGTTGTGGCGGTTCTTGTCTTCTTTCGTAAGAGGTTTTTGAGCTGCAGATAACTTAGCTCGTTCCCCCTGGCGAGCCGAAATTTCTCTGTCAGTTCGTCCAGTGTAACGATCTTGCCGTCTGTGTATAGGTCCCTGACTGTCAGTGTCCCCCCGTCCTGCCTCCACCTTTTGACGGTGGCGTCAGTCAGTGCTGGTGTGAATCTATGGTTGTTGCAGATGGGAGCCTTGTCCGACATGTTGGTCAGGCCAAATTGCTGCCGCAGTTGGTTCCAGGATTTGAGGGTGGCTGTCACCAGTGGGCTGCTGGAGTGTTTTTTGGGTGGGGATGGGAGTGCTACCGTGGCGAGGGCCCGGAGGGAGGTCCCCACGCAGGAGGCCTCCTCCGCGCGCACCCACTTGGCCTCTGGCTCCTGGATCCACCCCCTTACTCGCTTGGCTGTTGCCGCCCAGTGGTAGAATTGTAGGTTTGGGAGGGCTAGCCCCCCCCCTGGATTTTGTTTCTTGTCGGACCTTCTTTGGGATCCTAGCATTTCCCCCCCCCATACGAACGCCATGATTAGTTTGTCCAGTGCTTTGAAAAAGACCTTGGGGATGTAGATCAGAATGGATCTAAACAGGAAGAGGAACCTGGGCAATACGTTCATTTTGATCGTCTGGACTCTCCCCGCGAGGGTGAGTGGGAGTGTGTTCCATCTTTGCAGGTCCTTTTTTACTTCCTCCGTCAGACTGGTGAGGTTCCATTTGTGGATCCCTTTCCAGTCATGGGCTATTTGGATCCCCAGGTAGCGGAATTTGTGTCGGGCTTGTTTGAACGGCAGCCTCTTTAGTGCTGCCCCCCACCCTTGCGGGTGTACTGGGAAGATCTCGCTTTTGCTCTGTTGAGTTTGTAGCCCGAGAAGGCTCCAAACTCTTTCAGGAGCGCAATGATTCCGTCTATGCTGCTCTGGGTCCGAGATGTAGAGGAGCAGGTCATCTGCATAGAGTGAGAGAGACCCTTACATTAGTTATGCCCAATACAGAGAGGGCAATACGCGAATGGATCTGGTAATGGTGTTGTTACTTGCTTCTCCCGGACGATTTTCGTTGCTGTTGTCGTCTCATGTTCGCCTCCGCTTCGGTCGTTCGTCCCGACTTTCGCCCGTATTTTCCTTGCTCTCTGTTTCTGTATTTGCCAAGTTTGTTATCGTTTCCTGTGCCCTCCTTCCGGCTATCATTCCCTTGCCTCCCCCCTCCCCACCTCTCTGATTCCCCCTCTATTGTTCCCTGTCTCCTCCCTCTTCCCCTCTCCTCCCCTTCTCCTGTGGTTCACCTTTCTTTTCTCTTAGGTTTAGCTGTTACCCTCCCGGTCTATCCCTCCCTCTCACGCCTTGGTTACTTTCCCCTGATTCTTGGCTACCTGGCTATTCTTCTGATTGTTTGTTGGCCACAAACAGGTCCCGGAACAATTGGGTGAATGGCTCCCACGTTCTGTGGAAGCCGTCGTCCGACCCTCGGATGGCGAATTTGATTTTCTCCATTTAGAGAGATTCTGAGTGGTTGGACAGCCAGTATGCAACTTTGGGTGGTGCTGCTGAGCGCTAGCTAAACAGGATTCTACGTTGGGCAATCAGGGAGGCAAAGGCAAGGGCGTCCGCCCTCCTCCCCAGGAATAGATCTGGCTGGTCTGATACCCCGAAGACGGACACTTTTGGGCATGGCTCTACCCTCATCCCCACCACTTTGGACATTGCCTCGAAGAAGGCAATGTACCCCGCAAGTCTGGGGCAAGACCAGAACATGTGGGCATGGTTGGCCGGGCCTCCTTGGCACCGTTCACATCTATCCTCCACCTCCGGGAGGAACCTACTTATACGGGATCTTGTTAAGTGGGCTCTATGTACCACTTTTAGTTGCGTCAGGCTGAGCCTTGCGCACGTGGAGGAGGAGTTGACCCTATGCAGCGCTTTGCTCCAGAGTCCTTATCCTATTTCAATCCCTAGGTCTTCCTCCCATTTCTTTCTTGTTGCGTCCAGTACGGTGTCGCCCTTTCTACCAGTCGGTCATACATGTCGCTACAGTTTCCTTTATCTAGGATGCTTGCGTCCAGTAACTCTTCCAGTAATGTCAGTTGTGGGTACGTCCTTGTCTCCTTTAGTAGGAAATTTTTGAGTTGCAGGTACCTTAACTCATTCCACCTGGCTAGCTGGAATTTCTCTGTCAGTTCGCCCAGTGTTGCGATCCTGCCGTCCGTGTATAGGTCCCTGACTATCAGTGTCCCTCCGTCCTGCCCCACCTTTTGAAGGTGGCATCAGTCAGTGCTGGTGTGAACCTATGGTTGTCGCAGATTGGAGCTTTGTCCGACATTTTGGTCAGGCCAAATTACTGCCGTAGTTGGTTCCAGGACTGGAGGGTGGCTATTACCGCCGGGCTGCTGGAGTGTTTTTTGGGTGGGGATGGGAGTGCTGCCGTGGCTAGAGCCCGGAGGGAGGTCCCCTTGCAGGAGGCCTCTTCCGCGCGCAACCACTCGTCTTCTGGCTCTTTGTTCCATCTCCTTATTCGCTTGGCCGTCGCAGCCCATTGGTAGAATTGTAGGTTTGGGAGAGCTAGCCCCCTCCCTCCCTGGATTTTGTTTTTTGTAGGACCTTCTTTGGGATCCTAGCATTCTTTCTCCCCCGCCCCATACGCATGCCATGATTAGTTTGTCTTGTGCTTTGAAAAAGGCCTTGAGGATGTAGATTGGGATAAATCTAAGTAGGAAGAGGTACTTGGGTAGTACCTGGGAGAGTGGGAGTGTGTTCCATCTTTGCAGGTCCTTTTTTACTTCCTCTGTCAGACTGGTGAGATTCCATTTGTGGATCCCTTTCCAGTCATGGGCTATTTGAATCCCCAGATTGCAGAATTTGTGCTGGGCTTGTTTAAACGGCAGTCCCATTAGTGCTGCCCCCCTCTACTTGTGGGTTTACTAGGAAGATCTCGCTTTTGCTCATGTTGAGTTTGTGACCCGAGAAGGTGCCAAACTCTTTCAGGAGCACGATGATTCTGTCCATGCTGCTTTGTGGGTCCAAAATTTAGAGGAGCAGGTTATCTGCATAGAGTGAGACTCTGTGCTCTCTGCGCCCCTTCGGATCCCCCTCCAGCTTTTTGCTGCTTTGAAAGCAATTGCTAATGGCTCGATTGCTGGAGCGAACAGCAGCGGGGACACTGGGCATCCTTGTCTGGTGCCCTGTGCAGCTGGAATTATCGGGAGTTGGTGGTGTTGGTCCGTACGCTCGCCAGGGTGAGACCTCCCCGTTTTGGTTGTTCTCTGTGTACTCTGCTAAGGCCTACGATATCTTTTCATTGAAGGCCTTGTCAGCTAGTAGGGCAATGTCCAATATCCATGTGGGGTGTTCGGCCCTGCCCGTCTCCAGCCTCGCATCCATGTAGTGTGGAGCGTGGTCTGATATCACAATTGTGGAGTATTCCACTTTGTGTCACCCCGGAAGCACCGTTTTCCCCACCATAAAGAAGTCAATTCTGGTGTATACGTTGTGTACTGGGGAGAAGAAGGAGAACTCCTTCTCCCCTTGGTGGATGAATCTCCTGTGGTCCACCGCTCCCATCTATACCATAAAGTGACCGAGTTTCCTTGCCATGCTTGAGGTTTTCCCCATTTTGGAGCTTGATCTGTCAGTCGTTGGATCCTGTACACAGTCGAAGCCCCCCCCCCCCCCCAACCCCACAATGATTAATCGGTGCATCGCTATGTCGGGGATTTCTGCCATGGTCTTTTTGATGAAGCTCATGTCGTCCTAGTTGGGTGTGTGCACGTTAATTAGTACTACCTGTGCCCCATCCAGGCCCGCTGACCATGACGCACCATCCCCCTGGATCCGTAACCATCTTTGTCGCCTTAAACATCGTCCTCCTGCTGATCAGTATTGCCACCCCCCTGGCTCTCGTCCCACAGCGGGAATGGTAGGGCTGCCCCACCCAGCCCTTTCTTACCCGCAGTCGGTCCTGTTCTCTCAGGTGCGTCTCTTGGAGGAAGACTATGTTGGCTTTCAGATTTCTTAGGTGGGTGAGGACTCTGGATCTCTTCACTGGGCCATTGAGTCCCCTTACATTCCAGGTGACTATCCTGGTGGGCGGGCTTCTGTCCCCCCGTTTCTGTGGGATTAACCATACTTACCTTTTGTATGCGCCCCTGTGCTCCGGGGTTTCCCTTTGTCAAGGGGGCACCTGACATGGCCGTCCACTGTGCGTCCGCCACATGGGTAGTCCCCTGCACTCTGGAGTCTCCCTTCGCCCAGAGACCGTACTGGGTGGTTGCTTGCAGCGATTCTTTGTTCCGAGCCCTTGGTTGTGGCACTTTGTAGCCCTATTGTTATTCTCTTTCTATGTTTGTCCCTCCTTCCCTGTGTCCCTGCACCCCTCTCCGGTATACCCCTCTTTTGTTCCTGTTCCTATCCCCGTTTGCTCTCCCCTCTCTGTTGAGTGTTTTCCCCCCCCCCAGCCTAGCGCAGTCACCCCTGTTGGGGGCACGCTGCGCCCCTGTTGTGTTGCATGCCTCCGGCACTAGCTTTCCTGCTGGTGCGGTGGCCCCCCTCTTGGAGGCTACTGTCTCGCTTCTCCCTCGCCCGACCTCCATGGTTTTCTGCCCGCTCTTCCCCATCCTACCCTGCACTCCTCTCGCTTGCTCTCCCTTGTCCGCTACTCTCGTTCCCTCCTGCTGGGACCTGGTCACCCACCTGAAGCTGTCCCTCAGGTAGTGGTTTGTAGAAGGGCTGGCATTGCCCTCCCCCTCCCCCATTGCCCCTTGCCAGGGGCCCCTTATTTCTACCCTTGCTGTCGGTTTTCCAGCTCATGCTCCTCGACAAACTTGTTTGCTTTGGCGGGGGCTGTGAAAAAGTACTCTCTTGGTATCTGACCCAGAATTTCGCTGGGTACAGCATACCAAAATGCACGTCACTCTTGTGAAGAGCTGCTTTTGCTCTATTGAATTTGGCCCGTCTCCTGGCTCGGCCTGCCCCAATGTCCTCGTAAACTCTAAAGAAGTTTAGGGGCAGCAGGGTAGCATGGTGGTTAGCATAAATGCTTCACAGCTCCAGGGTCCCAGGTTCGATTCCCGGCTGGGTCACTGTCTGTGTGGAGTCTGCACGTCCTCCCCATGTTTGCGTGGGTTTCCTCCGGGTGCTCCGGTTTCCTCCCACAGTCCAAAGATGTGCAAGTTAGGTGGATTGGCCATGCTAAATTGCCCGTAGTGTCCTAATAAAAGTAAGGTTAAGGGGGGGTTGTTGGGTTACGGGTATCGGGTGGATACGTGGGTTTGAGTAGGGTGATCATGGCTCGGCACAACATTGAGGGCCGAAGGGCCTGTTCTGTGCTGTACTGTTCTATGTTCTATGTTCTATGTTCTAAGTGTCCTTCCCATTTGCAGGTTCTGTTTTGCCTGGCCCAGTGCAGGATTGTTTCCCTGTCTTGATACCGTTGCAGTTCAGCTATAACTGCCCTCGGTTGATCTCCTGCCTTGGATTTCGGGCGCAGCAACCTGTGTGCTGTGTCCATTTCTAGTGGCTGAGAGAAGTTTCCCTCCCCACTAAGTTGCCCAGCATCTCGGCCACGTATGCTGTGGGGTTTCTACCCGTGATCCTCTCTGGCAGGCCCACTATCCTTACATTTTGCCTTCTCGAATGGTTTTCCTGATCGTCCACTCTGCCCTTCAGGCTCCCCTGTGTTGTTACCAGTCTCGCCGCAACCTTCTCCAGTGCCGTGATCCGGTTGCTCTTGTCAGTCACGGCTTTTTCCAGTTCCTTAATGGTCGCCTCTTGGTCTTCCAATTTCTCCTCTGCTCTGCCCAGGGCGAGCTGCACCTCCGCCAGGGCCTTGGCCATTGCTGTGTTCACCGCGGCCTCCATGTCTGCTCTAGCTTCTGCCTTGTTTTCCTGCTGATGTTCCCTCAGTGCCTCGGCAAAGGATACCTTCCAGTTCCAGTTCCCCCCGGAACAGGGGGAAATTGCTCCTGTCTGTCCAGTTCTTTTTGTTGCGGCGAACCTTCCATTCTGCTGCTTCGTGCGCCGGTTAGCACGTCTGAGTGAACTCGCCCATGGCCTCTTCTGCTTCTGGTGCCCGTTCTCCCTCTGCTTTGGCTCCCTTCTGGCATTTTTCTTTCCCCTTTTCTTTAAAAAAAAATGTTTTTCGGTCTTTACCGCTGGGTCAGTCCCTACTCTGGTCTCAGCTTTGGTCCGGGCTGCCGCTTGTCTTGCCCTGCGCTCTCCTGCCATGTGGGGGGGGGGGGGGGGGGGGTTTCGGTCTTTGCCGCTGGCTTGGTCCCCACATTGGTCTGGGCCGCCGCTCGTCTTGCCCCTCGTTCTCCTGCCTTCTTGGGGGCAATCTGGCCGGTTTACATTTTTTTCCTTGAGGAACAGGACGGACTATGTTCCCTCCTCCGGAGCTCCGTTTGCCACGACCGCTCTCCTCCCCCGCCGAAGTTGAAAAAAAACGGCATGTTTATGTTTGTCCATTTCTGGTTTATTTGTCTTTTACATGCCGATAATACTGGGAATGATATATTGGACACGATTCTTCGGCCTCGTTATCCTCTCACTCAAGCAAAACTAGTCCGGTTAATAGCAGGAGAGAGCAAAACGAGAACCGCACCAGGCACCAAACAGTCTGCAATGCAACCGGTCCGCTACCATGGGTGGGGCTGCAATAGGCAAAATCTCGTAGCGTGGTGAAAGACCAATTATCACCACTTAAGCCCCATTTCCATACAATTAGCGAGAGCCACCCCATATCCAAGGCCTCCTGTCATTCAGCTGCCTCCCAGCAATTGGTCACGCTGGCGCCAAATAATACCTCTTGTGAAAAACGTGAACCTGACGGAAGGGCATTTCTGGGGAGCCGAGTAGGTGAGTAGCCAACTTTGCTCACGGGCAAAGAGCCCGGGCTACTGGGTTTGCAACCCCAGTGCTCCGTGGGAGCGTGGGGGACCTTTGGCTGGGGATGGGTACCCTCTACAGGGGTGGGCGCCATGGAAGAGTGGAGGGGTGGACTGGGGGGTGCTGCCAGGGTTCAACTGCTCGTGGCCCCACCATGCCAACCCCTGAATCATGTTTACCCGTTCCGGGGCAAACCCTTGTCCCGGCCTCTTCCCCCACTGACTACCCATAATATTCACCGTCTGCCGAAGCTTCCGGCCGCACAGCTGAAGACTATCTCTAATAGGGAATTGGCAATCGTGGTTAAATGAGCACTTCACACAACCCAAGTGGAGTCCCGTGGGTGAACAGAGCATGTGGCTATTACCTAGCATCCTAATCACACCTTGATGCCTGGACAGTGTGCTTGAACAATGCGGGAGGCAACACCACAGACGGATCAGCCAACATCCAAACACCCAGGGTATGGGCCACAGTTCCAGGGACGTGTCCATGGCTGGAAGGTGGGTGGGTGCCGAGGGGAGGTGCCTGGAGAGATGGGCCAAGTGTTCGGAGGTCAGTCCGCAATGCGGAAGAAAGTGACAGGCACTATACTGGTTGTGCACAAAGGTGTTTATTATGTTTGACAATTCTCCACCCTCCCGATGGTGCTGCCCCCTCTCCCGATGGTGCTGCCCCTCCCCACCCTCTCCCTGTCCCCCGGTGCCCATAGTGATTCTTGAGATGCTTGGCCCTCCTAGCTCTACTACTACATCTAGATGTGTCTCCATAATCAACATGATCTTTATCATTGTCACAAGTAGGCTTACTGTAATGAAGTTACTGTGAAAAGCCCCGAGTCGCCACATTCCGGCGCCTGTTCAGATACACAGAAGGAGAATTCGGAATGTCCAATTCACCCAACAATCAGTTTTTCGGGACTTGTGGGAGGAAACCAGAGCACCCGGAGAACACTGATGCAGACACGGGGAGAACGTTTGGACTCCGCAAAGACAGTGAACCAAGCAGGAATTGAACCTAGGACTCTGGTGCTGTGAAGCAATAGCACTAACCACTGTGCTACTGTGCCACCCATATGGCTAACCCTCCTGGACACCCCGGGGGACCTGTACATCCCTCTTGGCCACCACTGCTTCTCGCAGCCTCCCCACATCAGCGTCCCGAATCTTGGGGCTGGTCTCCTCGGTTCCATTGTTGCGTGCTGGATGGGGTTGGCTGAGCAAGTGCTGCTTGACCGGGGAGGCTGGCTAGCACGATCCTGGCGAGCCTTCTTTTGCGACGAGAAGCCTGAGAGGCCTAATAGTGTTGCAGGCGTGGCTAGGCCGAAAGCCGGCAAGCACGTGGCAATTCCCGCTTGCTACCACACTTCCCTTTCTGGAGAATTGCGCCCATTTTTCAATCATTCGGAGTGAAGTGTAGTGACATGTGATAACTAAAGTCTGTATTTATTCCCCTTTCCAAAATAATTGCTAGTTAGATTTAAGTTAATTGAAAAAGCTCTATTTGAGATATTTTTGCTTCTTATGCAAATACTAACTTGCTTGAATGGTGCTTGGAATTTAATGCAGTATTTTGTAAAAATCCTGTACATTTGTCTTTGAAAAATATCAGTTTCGATTTCTTAGAAATTCTGATTAGAAATATTACTTAGGGCAGCACGGTGGCCTAGTGGTTAGCACAACCGCCTCACGGCGCTGAGGTCCCAGGTTCGATCCCGGCTCTGGGTCACTGTCTGTGTGGAGTTTGCACATTCTCCCCGTGTCTGCGTGGGTTTCGCCCCCACAACCCAAAAATGTGCAGAGTAGGTGGATTGGCCATGCTAAATTGCCCCTTAATTGGAAAAAATAATTGGGTAATCTAAATTTATAAAAAAAAAAAGAAATATTACTTGACCACTTTCTCACCTATTAATACAACAAATTGCAGCATTAAAATGAGTTTTATGTTTACTTTTTTCTATCACATAGAACGATATGACAACTGCAAGACTGAAATGGGAAGATATACTTTTACCGCTCTTCAAGAAGTATAAGCTCAACATTACTTGGGGAGATCAAGACTTACTCAATATTATCTTCCACCACAATCCAGGTTTGTTCTTGTTTCTCTCTTTTTTCCTTTCTCTTGTTCTCTCTTGCTGTATTTCTCTCTGTCTCTCCCTCTCTTCCCCTTTCTGCCCTCTTGTTCTCTCTTCCTCCCCCTTTCTCTCCCTCTGGCTCTCTTTTCCCCTTTCTCTTTCACTCTCTCTTGTACTCTTATTTTTTCCCCTTTCTCTCACTCTTGCTCCCTCGCTTTCCCACTTTTTCCCCCCTTTCTCCCTCTCTCTTTTCGCCTTTCTTTCTCTTTTCTACTTTCTTGCACGCTTCCTCTCTTTTCCCCTTTCTCTCTTGCTCCCTCTTTTCTCTCTTTCTCTTCCTCTTTCTCTCTTCTCCTTTTCCTCTCCTCGCTCTTTTCTCCTGCCTTTACATTGCATTGAGAGCTGCTTATGCTTTACAATCTTTTTTAAACGTGTTCTTTAGATGCCCAACGATCCCTGCAGATGTTTCTATTTTGAATAGAGACAACAGGTAACCCTGCTTTTGAAACTGCTGTGTATTTGTGCCACAGATCATCATTTGTGTCAATGATCATCTCCAACACAAAATTTAACCACGTTCCCATGATAATCAATGGGGTGAGGGCTGGTGGTTGGTGATTATCATTGACCATACACTTTAACACGATAAGCCACATGAGTACTGTGGCTACAAGAGCAGGTCAAAAGCTGGATATTCTTTGGTGAGTGACTCCTCTTCTTACTCCTAAAAGTCTTTCCATCATTTACAAGGCAAGAGTCTAATTGAGTAATACATTTACTTACCTGCATAGGGTGCTACAAAAATATTGAAGTATCTTGACAATATCAAGAACAAAGGCTGGTTACCAGCAAAGTTGACATGGAATATTTGCAAAAGGTTTAATTGATTTTAAAGATCTAATTATGTTTAATTAAATTTTCTAGACTAGTCTTTATTTTTACAATTTACACTGCACTATCTGATGTTTTGCTCTTTTTCCTATTACAGAAAGCCTGTTTATTTTTCCATGTCAATGGAATTATCGTCCTGACCATTGTATGTATGGCAGCAATTGCAAACCAGCAGAGGATGTAGGAATCTTTGTTCTTCATGGAAATCGTGGCGTCTACCATGATGAGAAGCAGCCTGCTTTCAGGGCTATGTATGAAGCAATAAAAAGTGTAAGTACTGCAGCTCAGAAATATAGGCTGAAAATGATTAAAGGTGTTTTATTCCCTCTCTTGATGTACCATAGTGTAACATTCTAGTACTGTTCTGGAAAAATATTTCCCTGAAACCCATGCAACACAGCTGCCCCTGGGTCTGATGCTGTTCTACGCATTAATTCTTTCTCTTCTAAGAAGTTATTTACTTGGTTTCTGTTACATGATTTTTAAGATTGGGAATCTCAAGCAATTGTTTCATGCGTTGAAATATGATGTGGTAGTAGTTATTTTTCACTAAAAATCAATAGTAATGACCCTTGTAATTAGTCCAATGCACATAGGGGCGTTTTTTCTTTTTCATTCTACAGCAAAGTTGCATCAATTAAAGGCAGCACTTTGGCAGGTAATGAGCTCTTGAGTACATAACCCCCCTCCCCGGCTAATTCATGTGTGCTGACGTAAGCTTCTTTAAGCTCAATGTCCTTCTATCGTAAGGTTGTTCCTGTCACAAATTATAAAATGCCAGTCATTAGTGCTTTTCTTTAATAGAATGCATATTAACACATTTTAATTTTAAATGAAATAGGCTGTTTTTTCTTTTTTTTTTATCCTGAGCATTTTTCCCCTTGGTTTCTCTAAGGATTTTAGATTAGAAATACATGGATACCTTTTTGGGTAACACAATTATCTCCAATTTGCAAGGAGTTTCTACATCTGTCCAGAGTTGGGCTTAGTGATTCCACATTGTGAAGTCTATCTAATTTGTGCCTGTATTGTTCAATGTCATATCTTGGATGTAGGAATAAAACAGAGAAATGCTGGTGGCGCAGTGGTTAGCACTGCTGCCTCATGGCGCTGGGGGACCCGGGTTCGACACCGGCCCTGGATCACTGTCCGTGTGAGGTTTGCACATTCTGCTCGTGCCGGGTGGGTCTCACCCCCACAACCCAAAGATGTGCAGGGTAGGTGGATTGGCCCGCTAAATTGCCCCTTAATAGGAAAAATAAAAATAAATACCTGGATTTTTGCCAGATGGTGATGGAATTGATCTGTCTTCAGATGCTCAGCTGTCAATAACAGAGACCAGTCTCAGATCACCAGACCAACAGTTTGTCCAAAGATGATGATGATCAACCTTCCTGGATTAACCTCTCTAATAAGGTTAAACTACCTGTAGAAAGTGGCAGCATTTTTCAGTCTGAATTTGATCGAAATATTAATTAAATTTCCAAATTTTTATCTTTATTATCCCTTTTACACTTATAGCTCTTCCCCAAAGGGTGCTTGACCCTAAATATCTGCAAATGTTGGTGTCCATCTAGGGCATTTAGTGCTCTACAGTGATTCTACCAATCATTAATTTTTGTTACCTGTCGGTCTTCGCTGCAATTTCCAATGGTGATGCTGTTCAGGTTGTTAGATTCACTTCATGATGGTACATGTTTCCACTTCATTGTCTTGTGACCCCCATAATGCCTCTTTTTAGTTCTACTGCTAAAATTAATTGCTTTGAAAGCTGTTTTTCATAATTTCTTTCCTTTCTCACTGCTATTTTAAAATTCTTAACCCAGTAAGAGCTGAGGACCTAAGAGCACTGATTGAGGGTGGATGGGAAAAGAAGCAATGGTGACACGACGAAAAACATTTTTACACAGCAAGTGGTTAGGATATGGAATGCACCTCCTGAGGGACTGGTGTGGAGGGTGACACAATTATGGCTTTCAAATGGGATTTGGATAAATGCATGAAGAGAGAAAGTTTGCTACCAGGCAGTGGGAATAACTGAATTGCTCTTGTAGAATGCTGGCATGAATGTGATGGGTGAGTGTCCTCCTTCTGTTCTGTAATCTTTCTATGAATCTAAATATTGAAGATAACTACAGAGCAAACGTGACAAATCATGGGTGGGATTCTCCGCCTCGCCGTACCACATTTCTGCCCCGACCGGCCAGCGGGATTCTCCGTTACGCCAGCCGGTCAATAGGGTTTCCCATTGTAGGGCAGCTGCACGCCGTCGGGAAACCCCCGGGCGCCGGCATAATGGAGAATCACCCCGGCAGAGAATGGCTTCCTATAGATTTAAAGTTTCAATTTTTTTACAGCCAAAATTAATTTTGTTTTCCCTTACTCACTATGCTGACCTCCACCATTCCCACCAGAGTTTATGCTGGTAAGCCAGTCATAACTGAGAGGCCATTACTGTTGGAAATACATAAACAGGATTCTTCAATAGATAACACTTCTACGCTTCTTAAGTGCAGCAATGAAAACACCTCATTTCATTTTATTTTCATATTCTTTTTTTGTAACTAAGAGCACTTGATCTGGGCTCCCTTTTGTTATTTCCTTCTCTTTTGTTACAATTGGATTCCTCTTCATTCTCACTGATCAACCTCAAACAGTGTATGTTACCATATTCAATTACTTCACTGTACTCATAATTCCAGTGGTTTAAGTGACTTGTGGATTCAAAAATCAAACATGGTTTCTTAATTCCAGTACAGACATGGCTGTAGCATATGTTCCCATTGGTCACACAGTGACATTAAGCAGCGTTTTGAATCTTTATATTAAATTATTGTATAATATTATATTAAATTGCAGGATGCTCACGACTGTTTCCTCCTGACCACCATGCTTGTCATTCCCTTGCTCTTGATCGGTATCAGTAAACACTGTTTGTGATTGTGCTAGTCCAGCATCCCTTACGACTTGAAATGACTGTAGCTTCACTATGGGTGATAAATTGAATTCAGAGTAAGAAATGCATTCTCTCCCTGTGGTTATAGATTGGCAAATGTAAATATATTAGCTTGGATTGAGGATTAGTTAACAGATGGATAACAGTAGAAATCAAGGGGTCATTTTCAGGATTGCAGGATCTAATTATTGAGGTGCTGCAAGAATCGGTGCTTGGTTATTTTTTCTTCTCTTCTATCTATATATATATAATATATATAGATAGAAGAGAAGAAAAAATAACCAAGCACCGATATATATATATATATTATATATATTCTGTGTACATCACTGTAAATATACTTTATTCAAAAACCCAATAAAAAACATTTATAAAAAAAATCAAAAAAAAAGAGAATTGGTTGTGCCTCAACCATTTACAATCTATATCAAAGATGAAGGGACTAAGTTAACACACAGGTACAGCAGACAATTAGGGACACAAATGTTTTGTTCACCTATTTTGTAAGGGGGTTGTAGTATGAATAAGAGAGCCAAATATTTATCTGCCCTTTTTAGGCTGGGGTTGGCAATTTGCATCTTGTTTGAACCTGTTTCATTGTATAAGGACAGCACGCAAATTTGGTACACCCACTTAATGACTATAATTGCAGTGTAGGGCCGTGCAGGTTCCTAGCTGCTGGGTGACTCTAGGCTCAGAGTAGAATACGTGATGCATATGAGGCAGTCGGCCCCTCTTTAAGGCACTGAATAATGTTGCTGGAATGTAAAATATGGAAAATGGAGCATCAGAACTGGGAGAGATTTCGGGAGTGATTGATGTTAAGCTAGAGATATTAATGGTGGAGGTAGATGGGAGAAGTGACACCATTGAGCACCCTCAAAAGACAAGGAGCAGGTCGTCAAGAAGGTCAGCTTTTCAGAGTCTGGACTTGCGGACTTGACTGCAAAGTTAAATTACTGACGGTGCTCAATGTTAATAAATACGTCTTCACATGACATTTCCTATCCCGCATAATACAATCCTCTCACTGCTCAATACACTACAGCCTCACTACTCACACCTAATATTTACATACACTACTTCACGCTCACAGACCTATTGATGCTGCCAGCTTCACATTCTCCTCCCTTTCCTCTTGTACCTCCAGCTATTCAGCTATGGCGTGCACATCACCCAGTCACAGCACTACACAATCACTGACATTCTTTCCCTTTATTGTCAGACAAAGTGGCACACAACAGGAGGAAGCAGAGTAGAACCAGCGGGTTGCCTGCATCTCCTGAGCCCTACAGAGGAAATTTGTCTCACCATAATGCAGCTGACTGTGACAAAATCCGTGGCACCCAGTTCCACCTCATTCCCTTCCCAGCACAATCCCATCCTGCTACCTAACTTGATGAGCAGGCAGCTGTGACCATGAACCACTTTATTCCTCGCACCAATATTCTCCTTCTGATTTCCAGCTTTCGGACATCCAAGAATTGCCACCTGTCCAGTCAAAGTAGACCAATGACTTGGCCTGACACTCGCAACTACCAGTTCAGATATTGGCACCATAAAAACTGATATCTGGAGTAGGGTCAGTTTGTAGTGTCATCCAGGCACAACTTGGCTACAGCCAGACTAAGGGGAAAGATGGCTCTAGCACGCTGGAGGGTGAAGCAAATTCTGGGACAGCGGACTGAGAGAAGGACATTCAGGGCTTGCTTTCTTTTCACTGCTCCATCTACCTGTTGTGCTGCACACGCATAGCTGTAGCAACATTTCTGTGAGCAGGTCACTTAATCCTCTCTCCTCCCAGTAGCAACACTCCCTGGCAGATCCAGGACCTCACCACATTACTTCCAAAACTACTGCAGAGGCGGAGAAAGATCAGGGCTGTCGATCAAAATGGCGTCCTGATATACGAGAAGCTGTTCCTGCTGGTGGTATCAGCTCGTTAGCGGAAATCGCTCTAAGTGCGACCTCTGGGAGGGGAAACTTCACAAGGCCAAAAAACACTGGCAAAGTGCCATTTGAATATTGGGGTTTTTCTTGGCAATGCAGCCGCCAAGAAACATCCTGTTAAACACGCTCAAAAGTGAATTTTAACATTTGCCAGCTGAATCGCACCCACAGTCTATTTTGTAGTTTAGTGCTGGTTGATTGTTGAGTGGCTTGCAAATTAGTTGTCTGCACTTGGGTATTCCAAATTAGGTATCTTGTGTCATGAGAGTACCTTTAAGAAATAGGTGTTTAAGGAATGTACCTTTAAGAAATGGGTGTTTATCAGTGATGTCAGAGTGTGGGTGGAGCTGGGCTGTCTGTCAGCTTTTTACTTTCGTTTTAGGCTGTTGGCTGCAGGGTGTGCTTTAGTTTCATTTTCAGAGCTGGATAGCTGCAGTCACAGCCAGAAAGGGTATTAATCTATGTAATCTAAAAAATGTAAATTCCGATCCTTTGGTGACTTAAAACTAATAACTGCTCTCAGAATTTAACCTGATGTGTTTCTGTTAAAGGTTATGTTTTTAAGTCTTATGGATGTTTAAAGGAAAGCTTAAAGGATTACTTAGTGTTGCAGTCTTTGGGGGTTGTATTTGAATTAATGGTTGCTAAGATGTTCACTGTATGTTTCAAGAAGGTTAACTTGAGTTCATAGAATAAACATTGGGCGAAATTCTCCGACCCCCACGACGGGTCGGAGAATAGCGGGAGGGCCTTCCCGACATTTTTCCCGCCCTCCCGCTATTCTCTCCCCCCCCCCCCCCCCCCGCCCAACTCCCGACACGAATCGCTGCTGCCGTTTTTTTACGGCCGGCAGCGATTCACAGCTGTTCGATGGGCCGAAGTCCCAGCCCTTTACTCTGTTTTTACGAACGGCAAACAGACCTGGTCTGGCCGTTCGTAAAAACGGCGAGAACAACTCGCTTTTTATAACCATGGCACCGATTGGCACGGCAGTACCACGGCCGTGCCAAGGGTGCCATGGGCCCGCGATCGGTGCCCACCGATCGCGGGCAGCGGGCCCGATGCCCGCGCACTATTTGTCCTTCCGCCGCCCCGCAGTATCCATTCGCGGGGCGGCTGAGGGGCATCCCGGCCCGCGCATGCGCGGGTTTCGAGCAAATACGCGATGACGTCATCCGCGCATGCGCGGGTTGGAGTCTTCCAATCCGCGCATGCGCGGCTGACGTCATATGACGCGTCAGCCGGCGCTAACTCAGGCAAGCGGGCTTAACGAAATTCGTTAAGCCCGTGATGCCGGAGCTTGCGGCGTCGGGCTGCTAGCCCCGACCGGGGACCAGAATCGGTTCCCGGTCGGGAAGGGGCGCGCTGGCGTCAAACCCGCCCGGGTTTGACGCCAGCCTTACGATTTCTCCCGTTTTGGGAGAATCGCGCCCATTGTTTTGCTTTAAAAAATATTTAGCCGTGTCTGCTGTACCACATCTGTAGATTGGGCCCTGTGCTCCCCATACCACAATCTATTAAAAGTTGTGGGTCAGGTGAACTCCATGATACACTTTGGGGTTCTCTAAACCCTGGCCCATAACAAATTGGGGGCTCAAGGGGGATAAAAGTCTATCTAGTGGATTGGCTTAGTGAACTTAAAGACAGTGAGGGGTGAGCATATAGTGTGGTTGTTTTTCCGGTGTAGTGTTCTAGTTTAAGTAGGGAGTGTGTTGTGGACAATGGCTCTTTCAGAGACTCATAAGTTTTTGTAGGTGGAGACGGTCACACGCAGTGCCTTACGGACAGAGACTAGAAGCAGACTTTTAGATTCGGCAAAAACATTGCAGTTAACATTACCTGACAAAATGCGAAAAGATGAAGTAATTATGGTGGTGCCTAAGCATTTAAAGTTGAGTGAGATACAGTCTGACTCATTAGAAATGGCAAAGATCCAGTTGCAGATTAAGCAACTTGGACATGAAAAAGAATTAAAGTATCTTGAATATGCAATGAGAGAAAAAAAGAGCAAGGGAGATACAGATCAGGGAAAAAGAAAAAAAGAGAAGAAAGAAACAAAGGAAGAGATAGAGAGGAAAGGGAAAAAGAGAGAGTTTGAACTTCAGAACATGGCTATGAAACATAACAGTCAGTTAAAATTGGCAGATGTAAAGGGAAACATACAGTTGGTGGATAGTGATGAGGATAGTGAGAAAGAGCGTCATAGTCGAAGGCTTGGTGGGGATCTATTTAAATATGTTCAAGCTTTGCCAAGGTTTGACGAGAAGGAGGTAGAAACCTTTTTCATTTCATTTGGGAAGGTAGCTAAACAAATGAAATGGCCACAGGAGATGTGGGTATTACTGATTCAAACAAAGCTGATAGGTAGGGCTAGTGAAGTGTTTGCATCACTACCGGAGGAGGTATCTGGGACGTATGAGGAGGTGAAATATGAACTAGTGCCTGAAGCCTACAGACAAAGGTTTAGAAATTTAAGGAAGAAACCTGGTCAAACTGTAATTTTGATAGGTGGATGAGGGCTTTGAAAATCGACCAAACCTATGAAGCTCTCAGAGAAATTATACTTTTGGAGGGGTTTCAAAATTTAATTCCTGATGTAGTGAGAACTCATGTGGAAGAGCAGAGGGTTAAAACTACGAGATTAGCACCAGAAATGGCAGATGATTACGAAATAGTTCCTAAATCAAAGTTTGGTTTCCTACATCAGTTTCAGCCTGTGAGGGATACAAACTGGGGACGTGCGAAATACTCAAGTGGTAAAAGTAAGGGGAGATAATAAGGAGAGTGTACTTCAGATTAAAAAATAAATCCAGGAGGTGGAAGAGAAATTAAAAGTGTCAAATGTTTTCACTGTAAAAAAACTAGCCCAAGTGTTAGGTTAGAGAAGATCACTGAATTGCTATAGTGCAGAAGGAGACCATTCAGCCCATCGGGTCTGCACCCCCCCCCCCCCCCCCCCCAATGCCCACTCCCCCTCCCTATCCTGATAACCCCACCTGTGGACAATAAGAGGCAATTTAGCATAGCCAATCAACCTCACCTGCACATCTTTGTATAAGTGTTGGTGGTTGAAGACAAGCACTGGGAAGGCTGATGTGGTAAAACAGAAGTGGGGTAAGTCAGTGGGGTTTGTTAAAGTGGTAAAGGAAAGCCCAAGTGAAACGAAGGAGGTGCAAAAGATTTTACAGCCTGATCAAGAGGTGATTGATAAGAAGGTGCCAGATCTCTTTAAAGAATTTACTTGTGTCAGTAAAGTTTATGCATGTGTATCAGGAGGAGCAGGTAAAGAAGTCACAATTTTAAGAGATACGGGAGCTAATCAATCTTTAATGGTAAGAGATGAGGAGTTATGTAGTTTGGGAAGAATTTTGCCAGAAAAGGTGGTAATATGTGGAATTCAGGGTGAGAGTAGTGTTCCATTATATAAGGTAAGGTTGGAAAGTCCAGTGAAGAGTGGTGAAGTGGTAGTTGGAGTAATAGAGAAACTATCTTGTCCAGGAATACAGTTTATCTTGGGTAATGATACAGCTGGATCACAGGTGGGAGTGATGCCTATTGTGGTTGATAAGCCAGTGGAAAATCTGACAACTGAAGTATTGAAGGATGAATATCCTAAGATTTGTCTGGATTGTGCCGTAACAAGGTCGCAAAGTCACAGATTAAGACAAGAGGAGAGATCAAAGAGTGAAGATGATGTTGAAGTACAATTATCAGAAACTATTTTTGATCGGATGGTTGAAAAAGAACAAGAACAGGTGGAGGATGAGGCAGATATTTTTAGTTCAGGAAAATTGGCAGAGTTGCAACGAAAAGATAGAGAAATAAAATGTATGTATCAGAAAGCGTACACGGAAGAGGAATCTGCGTGTATACCAAAGTGTTATTACCATAAAAGTGATGTCTTGATGAGAAAATGGAGACCTTCACATATGCAGGTGGATGAAAAGTGGGCAGAAGTTCATCAAGTAGTATTGCTGGTAGGGTATAGAAAGGAGGTGTTGCGAGTTCCACATGAGGTACCAGTGGGAGGTCATTTGGGAATAAGGAAAACTCGAGCTAAAATCCAAAAACATTTTAATTGGCCTGGACTGCATAAAGATGTAGTTAAATTTTTGTCAATTATATATTTTTTTTATAAATGTTTTTTATTGGGTTTTTGAACAAAGTATATTTACCGTTATGTACACAGAATAAGAAACATATATATGTATACACATATATAGACGAGAAGGGCACACCCAAACATACCAAAGAAAAGAACATAGTAAACAGTAAGAAAAAAAAATACAATAAAAAATAAAATAGAATAACTGGTAGGGTATTGTGCACCAGCTCAACAGCAGCAACTCTGTACACCTGGCAAAATTATTTACAACACATAAGTAGGCGACTGTTTGTGGGGGGGGGGGGGGGGGGGGGGGGGGGTGGAGACTGTGGAGGTAAATATACATTCGGGTGCCGGAGAAATAATTACAATGGGCAATACTCGAATGGATTTGGTGGTGCTGTCGCTTGCTTCTCCTGGACGGATCTCGCTGCCGTCTCGCGCTCACCTCCCCTTCTGCTGTTCCTCCCGTCTTTCGTCTTTATTCTCCTCGAGATGCTATGTTCATTATTGTATCCCATGCCTTCCTTCCGGCTCTCATTTCCCTGTCTCCCCCCAATCCCTGGTTCTCCTCTCTTGTTCCCTATCTCTTCCCTCTTCCCCCCCCCCCCCCCCCCCCCCCCCCCCTCCCGTGGTTCGCCGTTCTTTTCTCTTAGGTTTAGCTGTTTCCCTCCCGGTCTATCTCTCCCTTTCATGCTTTGGCTACTTTGCCCTGATTCTTGGCTACCTGGCTCCTCTTCCTCTTGTTCGTTGGCCACAAACAGGTCCCGGAACAATCGTGTTCCCACGTGGCTCCCACGTTCTGTGGAAGCCGTCATCTGACCCTCGGATGGCGAATTTGATTTTCTCCATTTGGAGAGATTCCGAGAGGTCGGACAGCCAGTCTGCAGCTTTGGGTGGTGCTGCTGACCGCCAGCCAAACAGGATTCTACAGCGGGCGATCAGGGAGGCAAAGGGGAGGGCGTCCGCCCTCCCCAGGAATAGATCTGGCTGTTCCGAAACCCCGAAGACCGCCATGTTTGGGCATGGCTCCACCCTCACCCCCACCACTTTGGACATTGCCTCAAAGACGGCTGTCCAGTACTCCACAAGTCTGGGGCAAGATCAAAACATGTGGGCGTGGTTGGCCGGGCCTCCTTGGCACCGTTCATATCTATCCTCCACCTCCGGGAAGAACCTACTCATACGGGTTCTTGTTAAGTGGGCTCTATGTACCACTTTTAGTTGCGTCAGGCTGACCCTTCCGCACATGGTGGTGGAGTTGACCCTATGCAGTGCTTCGCTCCAGAGTCCCCACCCTATCTCAATCCCCAGGTCTTCCTCCCATTTCTTTCTTTCTTGTTCAGTCCAGTACGGTGTCGGCCCTTTCTATCAGTCGGTCATACATGTCACTACAGTTTCCTTTGTATGCTTGCGTCCAGTAGTTCTTCCAGGAATGTCTGTCGTGGCGGTTGTGGGTACGTCCTTGTCTCCTTTCGTAGGAAGTTTTTGAGCTGTAGATACCTTAGCTCGTTCCCCCTGGCTAGCTAGAATTTCTCTGTGAGTTCGTCCAGTGTTGCGATCCTGCCGTCCGTGTATAGGTCCCTGACTGTCAGTGTCCCTCCGTCCTGCCCCCACGTTTTGATGGTGGCGTCAGTCAGTGCTGCTGTGAACCTATGGTTGTTGCAGATGGGAGCTTTGTCCGACATTTTGGTCAGGCCAAATTGCTGCCGTAGTTGATTCCAGGATTGGAGGGTGGCTATCACCACCGGGCTACTGGAGTGGTTTTTGGGTGGGGATGGGAGTGCCACCGTGGCGAGGGCCCAGAGGGAGGTCCCCATGCAGGAGGCCTCGTTCGCGCGCATCCATTCGGCTTCTGGCTCCTTGATCACTCTACCGTCGCCGCCCAGTGGTAGAATTGTAGGTTTGGGAGGGTTAGCCCCCTTGCCTGGATTTTATTTTTTGTAGGACCTTCTTTGTGATCCTAGCATTTTTCCCTCCCCATACGAATGCCATGATTAGTTTGTCCAGCACCTTGAAAAAGGCCTTGGGATATAAATTGTAATGGATCTAAGTAGGAAGAGGTACCTGGGCAGTACGTTCATTTTGATCGTCTGGACTCTCCCCGCGAGGGAGAGTGGGAGTGTGTTCCATCTTTGCAGGTCCTTTTTTACTTCCTCCGTCAGACCAGTGAGGTTCCATTTGTGGATCCCTTTCCAGTCATGGGCTATTTGGATCCCCAGGTAGCGGAATTTGTGTCGGGCTTGTTTAAACGGAAGTTGCGTTAGTGCTGCCCCCCCCCCCGTCTGGTTCCGGCACCTTCCCCGCCTGCATGGAGCTAATGCTGTCCATGATCTCTCCCAGTGCTAGTGGTGCTTCCAAGCCCCGTTTTCTGCCCTCCCTCACTACTGGAATGTCCAGTCGATAAAGGAACCGTTTCATCCCGGACTCCCCCCTTGGGGGCTCTGAGGTGTACAGCCCTTGGTAGAAGGCCTTGAAGGTTTTGTTAATCTTTTCTGGTTCTGTTTCTAACATGCCTCTGGTATCCCTAATTTGTGCAATTTCTCTGGTGGCTACCTGCTTTCTCAGCTGGTGTGCCAACAGGCGGCTGGCTTCATCTCCGTGTTCGTACAGGGTCCCACGTGCCTGACTGAGTTGGTGCACTGCTTTCCTGGTGGAGAGCAGGTCAAAGTTCCTTTGTAGCTCTTTCCTCTCCGCCAGGAGCTCTACGGTCGGGGCCTCGGAGTATTTACGGACTACCTCCAGTATGGAGTTCACCAGCTGCTGTCTAGCCACCCTTTCCTCCCTATCTCTTCGCGCTTTGAAAGCGATAATTTCCCCTCTTAGACCTCCCCGTTCTGGTTGTTCTCTGTGTACTCTGCTATGGCCCCCGATATCCTTTTGTTGAAGGCCTTGTCAGCTAGTAAGGCCTCCATGTGGGGCGTTGGGCCCTACCTGTTTCTAGCCGCACGTCCATGTAATGTGGAGCGTGGTCACAATTGCGGAGTAATTATAGGCCAATTAGCCTAACCTCGGTTGTTGGTAAAATTCTAGAATCGATCGTTAAGGATGAGATTTCTAATTTCTTGGAAGAGCAGGGTCGGATTAGAACAAGTCAACATGGATTTAGTAAGGGGAGGTCGTGCCTGACGAACCTGTTAGAATTCTTTGAGGAGGTGACAAGTAGGTTAGACCAGGGAAACCCAGTGGATGTGGTCTATCTGGATTTCCAAAAGGCCTTTGATAAGGTGCCACACAGGAGGCTGCTGAGTAAGGTGAGGGCCCATGGTGTTCAAGGTGAGCTACTGGCATGGGTTGAGGATTGGCTGTCTGACAGAAGGCAGAGAGTTGGGATAAAAGGTTCTTTTTCGGAATGGCAGCCGGTGACCAGCGGTGTCCCACAGGGTTCAGTGTTGGGGCCGCAGCTGTTCACCATATATATTAATGATCTGGATGAAGGGACTGGGGGCATTCTAGCGAAGTTTGCTGATGATACGAAGTTAGGTGGTCAGGCAGGTAGTGCTGAGGAAGTGGGGAGGCTGCAGAAGGATCTAGACAGTTTGGGAGAGTGGTGCAGGAAATGGCTGATGCATTTCAACGTGAGAAAATGTGAGGTCTTGCACTTTGGAAAAAAGAATCCAAGCATAGACTACTTTCTAAACGGTGAGAAAATTCATAATGCCAAAGTACAAAGGGATCTGGGAGTGCTAGTCGAGGATTCCCTAAAGGTAAACATGCAGGTTGAATCCGTGATTAAGAAAGCGAATGCTATGTTGTCATTTATCTCAAGAGGGTTGGAATATAAAAGCAGTGATGTGCTACTGAGCCTTTATAAGGCTCTGGTTAGGCCCCATTTGGAGTACTGTGTCCAGTTTTGGGCCCCACATCTCAGGAAGGACATACTGGCACTGGAGCGTGTCCAGCGGAGATTCACACGGATGATCCCTGGAATGGCGGGTCTAGCATATGAGGAACGGCTGGCGTTCCTGGGATTGTATTCATTGGAGTTCAGAAGGTTAAGGGGAGATCTAATAGAAACTTACAAGATAATACATGGCTTAGAAAGGATGGACGCAAAGAAACTGTTTCCGTTAGGCGAGGAGTCGAGGACCCGTGGGCACAGCCTTAGAATTAGAGGGGGTAAATTCAAAACAGAAATGCGGAGACATTTCTTCAGCCAGAGAGTGGTGGGCCTGTGGAATTCATTGCCGCAGAGTGCAGTGGAGGCCGGGACGCTAAATGGCTTCAAGGCAGAGATAGATAAATTCTTGATGTCGCGAGGAATTAAGGGCTATGGGGAGAATGCTGGGAGGTGGAGTTGAAATGCCCATCAGCCATGATTGAATGGCGGAGTGGACTCGATGGGCCGAATGGCCTTACTTCCACTCCTATGTCTTATGGTCTTATGGTCTTATTCCACTTTGTCTATCCCTGGAAGCACCGTTTTCTCCACCACAAAGAAGTCAATTCTGGTGTATACATTGTGTACTGGGGAGAAGAAGGAGAATTCCTTCTCCCCCAGGTAGGCGAACTTCCAGGGGTCCACCGCTCCCATCTGCTCCATAAAGTGCCTGTTCCCTTGCCATGCTTGAGGTTTTCCCCGTTTTGGGGTTTGATCTGTCTGTCTTTGGAGCCTGGACACAGTTGAAGCCGCCCCATGATTAGTCGATGCGTCGCTATGTCTGGGATTTCTGCCATGGTCTTCTTGATGAAGCTCGTGTCGTCCCAGTTAGGTGCGTACACGTTAACTAGTTCTACCGCTGACCATGAAGTACTGTTCCCCCCGGGTCCGTAACCGCCTTTGTCGCCCTAAACATTGTCCTCTTGCCAATCAATATCGCCACCCCCCTGGTCCTTGTCCCATAGCAGGAATGGTAGGTTTGTCCCACCCAGCCCTTTCTTACCCGCAGTCGGTCCTGCTCCCTCAGGTGTCTCTTGGAGGAAGACTATGTCGGCCCTCATATTTCTTAGGTGGGTGAGGACTCTGGATCTCTTCACTGGGCCGTTAAGTCCCCTTACGTTCCAGGTGACTATCCTAGTGGGGGGGGGCTTCTGCCCCCTCGCTCCTGTGGGATTAACCATACTTATCTGGACGATGCGCCCCTGCCCTCCGGGGTATCCCTTTGTTAGAGGGCCGTCCAGGATGGCCGCTGTCACTGCTCTCTCCATGCGGTCGGGTCCCTGCGCTCCGGGGTTTCCCTTTGTCCTGGGGGCACCCTACATGGCCTCCCACTGTGCATCCGCCACGCGGGTAGTCCCCTTTACTCTGGGGTCTCCCTTCGCCCAGAGACCATACTGGGTGGGTGCTTGCAGCGATTCCTTGTTTCGAGCCCTTGGTTGTGGCACTTTGTAGCCTTATTCCTTTTCTAGCCTTGTTCGTCCCTCTTTCCCTGCATCCCCCCTCCCCGGTCTCTCCCTCCCTGTGTACACCCCCCCCCCCCCCCCCCCCCCCCACTTCCCCGCCGGCGTGTTGTTGCCCCTTGCCAGGGGCTCCTCATTTCTACCTTCGCTGGTGGTTTTCCAGCCCGGGTTCCTCGACAAACTTTGCCTTGGCGGGGGCTGTAAAGAAGTATTCTCTTTCTTGGTATGTGACCCAGAGTTTCGCTGGGTACAGCATACCAAAATGCATGTTGCTCTTGTGAAGAGCTGCTTTCGCTCTATTGAACTCTGCCCGTCTCCTGGCTAGATCTGCCCCAATGTCCTCGTAAATTCTAATGGCGTGTCCTTCCCGTTTGCAGGCTCTATTTTTCCTGGCCCAGCGCAGGATTGTTTCCCTATCTTGGTACCGGTGCAGTTTAGCTATAACTGCTGTCGGGTGGTCTCCTGCCTTGGGCTTTGGGCGCAACGACCGGTGTGCTTTGTCCATTTCTGGTGGGTTGGGAAAGTTTTTCCTCCACACTAAATTGCCCAGCATCTCGGGCCACGTATGTTGTGGTGTTTCTACCCTCGATCCCCTCTGGCAGGCCCACTATCCTGACATTTTGCCTTCGCGAGCGGTTTTCCTGGACGTCTACTCTGCCCTTCAGGCTCCCCTGTGTTGTGCCCAGTCTCGCCACCTCCCTCTCCAGCGCCGTGATCCGGTCGCTCATGTAAGTCGCTGCTTTCTTCAGCTCCTTAATGGTCGCCCCTTGGGCTTCCAGTTTCTCCCCTTGTTGTCCAATTTCTCCTCTGCTCTGCCCAAGGCCTGCTGCACCTCCGTCAGGGCCTTGGCCATTGCTGCCTGCACTGCGGCCTCTGTCTGCCCTAGCCTCTGCCTTGTTTACCTGCTGATGGTCCCTCAGCGCATCGGCAAAGGCTGCCTTCCACTTCCAGCTCCCCCCTGGCCCCGGGGGAGAATGCACCTGTCTGTCCAGCTCTTTTTGATGCAGCGATACTTCTGTTCTGCCGCTTCGTGCGCTGATTAGCTTGTCTAAGCTGGCTCGCCCATTGCCCCGTCTGCCTTTGGTGCCCCTTCTCCCTCTGCTTTGGCTCCCTTCTGGCATTTTTTCTTCCCCCTTCCCTTTCTTTATTTTTCCTTTTTTTTCCCTCCCTTTTCCGCCCCTTTTTTTTTGTTTCTTCCCTCTTTCTTCTCTCCTCCCTTCTCTCCTTTACCGCTTTATTTTTCCTCTTTTTATAAAACTCTCCTCAGGTGAACTTGTTTTGGGTGAGGAAAAAAAAAAGTGCAAAAAGAAAGAAAAAAAAATTCCCCCCCCCCCCCCTTAAAAGTTTTCTTTTCAGAGTTTTGTTTTTGCAAAAGTTCTTTTTTCCTTCCTTTTCCCTCATCCTTCCTTTTCCCTCACTCACCCAGGGTCGAGAGAGAGGCTTCTGGTCGGGAGTCCCTCTTTGTTCTTGCCTCGTGGTGGTCACCGCCAGTTAGGCGGGGGGGGGAGGGGGTCGGTCGTTTTTTTCCCCCCCTACGGAGACCCCCTGAAAAAAGCCCCAACTTCGTCGACCTGCAGGAGCCCTTTTCTCTGCAACCACTCTGCTCACGAACGCCACCGGAAGTCCCAAATGTTGTCAATTATGTCACACATCAAGTGATGGGGAAACCTCAAGCAGTGATAAAACCACCGTCCTTAATACCCATTCCAGCATTTGAGGAACCTTTTACATGGGCCCTAATTGATTGCATAGGACTGCTTCCTAAAACAAAAAGTGGGAATCAATATCTTTTGACTATAATGGATGTGTCTCCTAGTTTTCCAGAGGCCATTCCAGTATGTAATATTACAGCTAAAAAGATTGTAGAGAAATTATTTCAATTCTTTACTAGATATGGACTACCCACAGAAATATAATCGGATCAGGGATCAAATTTTACCTCAAGGTTATTCAAAGAAGTTATGGATAGCTTAGGAATAAAATAATTTAAATCAACTGCGTACCATCCAGAATCGCAGGGAGCGTTAGAAAGTTGGCTTCAGACATTAAAGACAATGTTGAGGGCTTATTGTCAAGATTATCCAGAGGATTGGGATAAAGGAATTCCATTCCTACTGTTTGCAATTAGGGATGCACCTAATGAGTCAACCAAATTGAGTCCTTTTGAACTAATTTTTGGTCATGAGGTAAGAGGACCACTTAAATTGATTGAGGAAAAAGTGGTGAGTGAGAAATCGGAAATTACATTATTGGATTATGTGTCAAATTTTAGGGAACGATTAAATAGTAGGTGAATTGGCTAGACAACATTTAACAGTTGCACAAAATATGATGAAACAGGTAGCGGACAAGAAATCCAAAGTTCGTAGTTTTGCGATTGGACATAAAGTTTTCGTGTTGTTACCAGTGGTAGGTGAGCCTTTAAAAGCTAAGTTTTGTGGACCTTATCAGATTGAAAGGAAATGAAGTGAGGTGAATTATGTGGTACAAACACCAGATAAAAGGAAGACTCACCGAGTGTGTCATGTGAATATGCTTAATAGTTACTTTGAAAGGGAAGGAGAGAAAAAGGAGGCGGTTTTAATGATTCTAACTGAAACGTGACGAACCAAATCCAGATGACTGTGAATTTGACATACCTCAAATTAAATTGGAAAATGAGGATGTTCCTAAAAATTGGGATAAATTGTTGAGTTACCTTCCAGAGGAAAAACAAAGTGACCTGAAAGAGTTATTGATATCACATGGGCAAGTTTGTGCAGACAAATTTGGAAATACTAAAATGGCTATCCATGATCTAGATGTGGGAAATGTTGTTCCAATCAAACAATATCCAGATAGACTTAACCCTTTAAAATTGGCACAGCTTAACAAAGAAATTGATAGTATGCTTAAAAATGGCATAATTGAAGTGGGTTGGAGCTCACCCATAGTGATGGTACCAAAACTGGACGGAACCCAACGGTTGTGTGTGGACTATAGAAAGGTTAATGCAGTTACAAGAACGGACTCTTATCCTATCCCACGTTTGGCAAATTGCATTGAGAAAGTGGGACAATCCACTTTTATTTCCAAACTGGATTTACTTAAAGGTTACTGGCAGGTACCTTTATCCGAAAGGGCGAAGGAGATTTCAGTTTTTGTGACCCCAGATGGTATATACCAATACAAAGTTATGTGATTTGGCATAAAAAACGCAGCAGCCACATTTCAACGGTTAACGAACAAAGTCATTTCAGGATTACCCAATTGTGCGGTATACATCGACGATCTGGTAATTTTCAGCCAGACATGTAAAGAACATTTAAAACAGTTATTCGATCGACTTCATGAGGCGGGTTTGGTGATAAACCTAGCCAAAAGTGAATTTGGAAAATCCCAATTCACTTTCCTTGGCCGTACAATCATACAGGGTCGAATGGTCACACGGGATGTGAAACCAACAGTTATTCAGGAGTTTCCGATGCCCTCAAGATGAAGGAAAATAATGCAATATCTTGGCATGAGTGGATTTGATCGAACATCTGTGCAAATGTTTTGTAGCGTGATTGCTCCACTGAAGGACTTGCTGAAGAAATGTCGACAATTTCAGTGGACAGCAGACTTTCAACAGACATTTGACTGCCTGAAAGCTGAGATAATCAATGCTCTTGTGTTGGAGAATTGTAAAGAACTCTGTGATCAGATTGAACTAAAGGATCTGACTTTAAAGAGAAATACCGAGGCGTAGAGAAATGGATGGATCGTGCAGAGACCTCTTGTTAAAAGAGACTGTCAATCGAGAAGGATTCCAGTTGTAGGAAAAAGAAAACAAAATGGACTATATTATTATACCTGTTTGCGTGTTGTGTTTTTTGAAACGAAAATGTATATTTACTGTGTGCATTTCTTAAAGGATAGTGAAAAGGTGAAAAATGAAACCATCTTGAAATTGATTGGTTTTTTTTTCTTCGGGGGGGAGGTATCATGTGAGAGTACCTTTAAGAAATAGGTGTTTAAGGAATGTACCTTTAGGAAATGGGTGTTTATCAGTGATGTCAGAGTGTGGGTGGAGCTGGGCTGTCTGTCAGCTTTTTACTTTTGTTTAGACTGTTGGCTGCAGGGTGCGTTTTAGTTTCGTTTTCAGAACTGGATAGCTGCAGTCAGAGCCAGAAGGGGTAATAGTCTCTCTCTATGTAATCTAAAAACTATAAATTGATCCTTTAGTGATTTAAAACTAATAACTGCTCTCAGTAGTGACTTTAACCTGATGTGCTTCTCTTAAAGGTTATGTTTTTAAGTCTCATGGATGTTAAAAGGAAAGCTTAAAGGATTACTTAGTGTTGTAGTCTTTGGGGGTTGTATTTGAATTAATGGTTGCTAAGATGTTCACTGTATGTTTTAAAAAGGTTAACTTGAGTTTATAGAATAAACATTGTCTTGCTTCAAAAAATACTTTTCCGTTTTTGCTGTACCACACCTGTAGAGTGGGCCTTGTGCTCCCCATACCACAATCTATTAAAAGTTGTGGGTCAGATGAACTCCATGATACACTTTGGGGTTCTCTAAACCCTGACCCATAACACTTGACATGGCAGTAGCCAGTTTGAACTGTGTCACACCAGAATGGTGCTCTTGGAAAGACTTCCTGCAAATAGACCAAATTGCGCCACAGCAAAAGAATGCTAGCACTGCTGAAAGGCTTGCTTCACATATATTTTTTAAATTTAAAGTCACAAATTATTTTTTTCAAATTAAGGGGCAATTTAGCGTGACCAATCCACCTACCCTTCACATCGTTAGATTGCGGGGGTGAGACCCACGCAGACCCAGGGCAAACTTGCAAGCTTCACACTGACAGTGACCTGGGGCTGGGATTAAACCTGGGTCCTCAGCGCCGTGTGGTTAGCACGGCTTCACTTTTATGGTGTTTTGTTGAGACTACACATGGAATACTATATACAGTACTGGTTTCCTAGCCTCGGGAACTTGCATATTTAGGGTTGACACGGTGGCACAGTGGACCTCGGTTCAATTCCATCCTTGGGTGACAGTTTGTGTGGAGTTTGCACTTTCTTCCCATATCTTTGTAGGTTTCCTCCGGATGCCCTGGGTTCCTCCCACAGTCCAAAGATGTGCAGGTGAGGTGGATTGGCCATGCTAAATTGTCCATTGGTGTCCGAAGATGTGCAGATTAGGTGGTGTTGTGGGGATAGGTTGGGGGAGTGGGCCTAGGTTGGTGTTGGGCGGCACGGTGGCATAGTGGTTAGCACTGCTACTTCACAGCACCAGGGTTCAATTCTGACCTCGGGAGACTCTGGAGTTTGCACATTCTCCCGTTGCCTGTGTAAATTTCCTCCGGGTGCTCTGGTATCCTCCCACAGTCCAAAGCTGTGCAGGTTAAGTGGATGGAGCATGCTAAATTGCCCCTGTGGCCAAAGAATAGGTGGGGTTACGGGGCTAGGATGGGTGTTTGGGCCTAGGTACGGTGCTCTTTCGAAGGATCCGTGCAAATCTGACGGGCCGAATGGCCTCGTTCTAGGAATTCTATAATTCTACTCGAGAGGGTGTAAACAAGGTTCACCAACTTGATTCCTGGGATGAGAAGGAGAGGTGATCTCATTGTGTAAAATTATTTTGGGTACAGACTGAGATGTTAATTCTCTAGGCTGGACAGGATAAGAGTCAATTTTACCACAGGTTATTGGACCCTGGTCAGGACCAAATGGAATCCACCTCATAGGGGAAATGGATGCTCACTTACTGAGTCTACTCAAGAGATCAATTGATTTTCTTTTGGCTGAGTTGGGGGTGGGGGAGGGGGTGGTGGGTGGGGGAGGTTGATATGGATGATCATATTGAATTGCAGAACTGGCTCAAGGGGCTGCATGGACAAATCATGCTTTTATTTCTTGAATTGTTGGCATTGCTGCCTTTTGGACAAACTGCATGATTCTAAAGGAGAGTTTTGAAGTAGTCTAGGCATTCACCCATGCTACTTGTGCGTCTGGTCATGTTAAGCTTTGGTTTTAGTTGCACTAGTAGGTTCTAGACATTTTGTGTAACACAACACAAACATTTCAGATGGTTGGGCAGTCCACCCATGTCAGTGCACACATCCCTTCTGATAACGTTGAGTAATCAAAGTAAACTTCTAAAATCATTGAATGCATGAACTTGCTTGTAGTTTTAAAAAAAAATATTCAATGTCTTTTGGACTTTGAAGTGGAAGATGCTGAAAACTAAGTCTAAAATTTATATTTGAAAAATCAATATCAAGTAGCCAGCTTTCATTGACAGATTTCCACAGTCGAAATTAAGATATCTGCTGTTTAGGAGTCGAGACTGTATTGATCACAACGGAAGTGTATTGCTATAAAATTTTGATTGTAGCCTCTGTCCTGTGAGTATCATAAAAACAGTACATACAAAATGCTTTTATCACTTGGTGTAATTTTCTTGATGGTCTTGTTTTGTATTCTGTGTGCTAGCATTAAGGTCAAAACACTAAAATACAATTTTAAAAATATAAGCCTTTATTTTTAAGAGCTTGAAAATATTTTTAAAAAACATTCTGGTGGTTTTCACATTATAAGACTTGCATAAACTTCTCATATAATCTTAATTATTGCCTCGAGTGTATAAAATATAAATTTGCCATTGAATAAAAATCTCTAATGATCCTCCTCATTCATGTTGCTTTATTGAGACAGGAATATTGCATACTGTAAAATGCAATAAATTATTCTGCTGTAAAAGTGTAGATTTTGTCCCTTTAAGACAATAAAGTCTAATTGACAAATACTGGTTGATATTCTTCAAAGATTGAGATCATAGGCTTTGTTTATTTGTGGCAAGGTCAGTTGAAGAACTACAGTTGCTGTGGATTGGGACAAATCACTGTTTTTCTTCCTTTTTAATATTTCAAATATGATAAACAATTTAATGTTAAATTCTGTAACATTTAAGTGTGAGTGTGAAGCTATGGCAAGTTTTCTTTTGTGGACTATTTTAAAGGGAGTACTAACTTGTTTAAAATAAATGGGTCAGGGGCATTTAAAAAAATAAATTTAAAGTATCCAATTCCTGTCTTTTCCAATTAAGGGGAAACTTTGCGTGGCCAGTGCACCTACCCTGCACATCTTTTTGGGTTGTGGGGGTGAGACGCACACAGATGCAGGGAGAATATGCAAGTGTTAGAGGCATTATTAAAACACTGGGGTTAACTCCGCTTGTAATATTCACACAACCTAACTCGGAAGGCTTTGTTTCTTATATCTACCACCGACTTTCGTATAACTTATCACTCGAGTATGATCGTCCACCCACCATATTGAAGTTGGTCGGCACAGCCGTCTTTCTCCCTCAAGTTGGGGCAGCACGGTAGCATGGTGGTTAGCATAAATGCTTCACAGCTCCAGGGTCCCAGGTTCGATTCCCGGCTGGGTCACTGTCTGTGCGGAGTCTGCACGTCCTCCCCGTGTGCGCGTGGGTTTCCTCCGGGTGCTCCGGTTTCCTCCCACAGTCCAAAGATGTGCGGGGTTAGGTGGATTGGCCATGCTAAATTGCCCGTAGTGTCCTAAAAAGTAAGGTTAAGGGGTGGGGGGTTGTTGGGTTACGGGTATAGGGTGGATACGTGGGTTTGAGTAGGGTGATCATGGCTCAGCACAACATCGAGGGCCGAAGGGCCTGTTCTGTGCTGTACTGTTCTATGTTCTATGTTGTTCTGGTCATGATTGACGGAGAAATAAAATCCTCCTTCTCTTGTCTGTTACCTTTGTTACACATCCAAAATTGGAAGGAAGGCCCAAGAAATCCTTCCATTTTATGTTAATTTATTTTAACTGGTCAACATGGTAATGTAATCTGGGAGGTACGGTGGTGCAGTGGTTATCACTGTTGCCTCACGGCGCTGAGGACCAGCGTTCTGTCCATGTGGAGCATGCACATTCTCCCCATATTTGTGTGGATCTCGTCTCCACAGCCCAAAGATGTGCAGGGTACGTGGATTGGCCATGCTAAATTGCCCCTTAATTGTAAACATGTAAATAAATAATAATAAAAAAACATGGTGATATAATTTCAAATTGTCTGAGATGTGAAATGGCCAGGTTTTTGGGCAAGTTTTGGAATGCTATCATCTGTAAATCAAAAAAGGCAATGGTACAGGTTTGAGTGGAAACAGGTTTTGCTGTTAATTGATGTACTGAATGTATACTCTGCTGTCAACTCCAGCATATGAAACCTTTGATCGGTTTCAAACTAGTATATAGGAAGTTCTATCTTTATTTTAATATCCAATGTTTTCCCAATCCCTGAAGACGATGAATCAAAAACAGAAAATGCTGGACAATCTCAGCAGGTCTGACAGCATATCTGCAGAGAGAAGGAAATTAACATTTTGAATCTGGATGACACTTTGTCAAAGCCGTCCGGGGGAGGGAGTGGTGCGGGGGAGGGAGTGATGCGGGGAGGGGAAGGTAACATCATGGGTGGATGTTACAGAGTCGTCTAGTAATTATATGATAATTTACTAAAACATGGATATCAGGTTTACGCACCTTCTGGCTAACGTGGCTGCTCAATTGTACACAGTATTTTTGAAAAAGTGTAGGGTAGAGGAGAAGGAAAGAGATGGACTTAAAGTTGATAAACCACTAGGTTGAATGGGATATACCTGTGAGTGTTGATGTAAGGTGGAAACTGCAGAGGTACTGAGAATTGTCCAATTGTCCCTCGATACCAGGTGGTTCAAGAGGGCTGAGGATTGGAAATAAAAACTATATTCTTCAAAAAAAAAACAATTCAAGGATAAATCCAGCAATTACAGCACAGGTTGAAACAGTAATCTAGGACAAAGTCAACTGTTACAAATGTGGATTAATTAAGGAAAGCCAGTGTGGATTTGTTAAAGGCGAGTTATATTTAATTTGATTTATTAAAAAAGAGTTGATGTGGCATACGTGGGCTTTCACCATGATGGCAATGTTTTAATTGAAGCACTATGAATCAAATTGTAGACAGCATGATAGGTGGGTCCAAACCAATGCTTTGTCCCAGCTCATTACCACATTTTATGAAGTGATATACAGGAACATCTGTTTATTTCACTAACCACAAGAAATTAGGAGATAATAAACTGTTAACAGTTATTGTGAGATTATCTTTTCACTGGTCTCTCACCTTCATTTTAATTTCTGAAAATCTGAGATGCATCTGAAGGTAGGTCGTTGTTCAATGTTCAAATGTTACCATTGACCAGAAACTGAACTGGACCAGCCGTATAAATACTGTGACTACAAGAGCAAGTCAGAGACTAGGAATTCTCCCTCCTGACTTTTCAGAAGTAACACACCTCCTGACTTCCCAAACCTGTGCAACATCTACAAGACACGGGTCAGGAGTGTGATGAAATAATCTCCGCTTGCCTGGATGAGTGGATCTCCAGAAACATTTGAGAAGCTCAACATTATCCAGGATAAATCATCTTGCTTGATGGTATCCTATCCATGACCCCCAACATCTACTCCCTCCATCCTCGGCACACTGTGGAAGTAGTGTGTACCATCTTAACGACGTACCACAAGTACTCGTCAAGTTTTCTTCAACAGCACTTTCCAAAATACAACCTCTACCACCCAGAAGGACAAGAGCAGCAGATGCAAGGGAGCACCACCACCTGCAAATTCCCCGCCAAGCCACACACCATCGTAACTTGGAACTGTATCGCCGTTCCTTCACTGTCTGGAAAGTGGGTCAAAATCCCAAAAGTCATTTCCAAACAGATTTGCGGGAGTACCTACACCACGTGGTCTGTAGTGGTTCGAGGAGGTGACTCCCGAAAACCTTCTCAAGGGTAATTAATGGGTGGGTACTAAAAATGCTGGCTGAGCCAACAATATCCATGTCCCATGAAAGAATACATTTTTAAAAAGCTGGTATTTGAAGACAGAATTAAGTGTTGCTTTTCAGACAAACTGAAATGTATGTTTTTACTTCAAATATAAGTAATTAATTTGTACTTTGTATTTTGTCTTGCAATCTCTGCAGTATCCCTTTGGGGAAGATCCCATCCGTTCACTCCTACATCCACTTGAAAAAGAACTGCAAAAAACTACCAATACATATTGTGGAAGGATCCATCAGGTCTTTACACAACAGCTGCGAAAGAGTGTAAGAACTTTGCAGGGCAATATTTCAAGAGGGAGGTGATTTTGGAAAATTACTGTAAATTTTCTCCTGAGTGTTTTTGTCTTGAACGGCAAAGACTTGAGTTTTCACATTTACAATTCCAGCCTAAATAAAGATCTGGAGGATCTTAAAATATTGAGGTGACACGCAGAAGTGAAAGAGCTCACACCAAGCACTGTATCTACACTGAAACCTCAAGAATGAATTCTATGAATGTAATCATTATCTCACACTTGAGCACTAATTTACCTTAAATTGATATTTTTATTTAGTGAAAAACTTTGTTTACAGAAAAAGGAGTGTTATTCTGTCATGTGAATATTTACTGGAATTATCGACAATCTGCTTTTCATTTTGAAATTATGGCAATTAATCTGTACTTGTGTACTGCAAAGTAAATGCAGGAGTATGTTGTATGTTTATGACAATCAGGTCTTGAACACCGTATTATGTCCTTTTTTGCTCCAATTTGAAGATTAGTTAGGGTCACTGGACAATGTAGTGAAGTGTAAAATATTAGAACTTTTGAGTTGGTTGCTTGCCTCGTCATTAATAGAAACTGAGCAACTAAAAATAATTGCAATCTTGCCAGTAGTAAATACATACTAGCCTAGAACAATGTTTGAAATCTTTGCATAAATGGAATCTAAAGTGCTTTATGTTTGGTATAATGGTGAATCTAAGTACAGTAAGTCTGCATGGCAGATGAAATATTCAGATGAAAAGCTCAATAAATAATTACTACCCATTTTAAATGTTAATAGATAATCACCACCTTGGATGCATTGAAATGTATTCATTGTCTCTTAACAGTCAATTGGCAGATATTACATGAGTTTTGTAGATCAGCCTTGCCACCAGCTAAATACCTTTTTGAAGGCTTTCCGGGAATTTGCATTTTATGCAAACTAATTATTCAGCTAATGGTGTAAAATTGTGTGATATTAGTTTAAAAATGTGACATGGAGATATCACAAATATATATATATGGCGGAACTTTTCGGCTGTTCATGCCGGCGAGCTCTGCCGGTTTCCTGGTACACCCAACAGGAAACCCCTTTGATAATGGTGGGACCAGTAGATCCCGCTGCCAGCTAATGGTGGGTTGCGTGGAAAACCCAACCCACTGTGTATATCATATAGTAATATCAGATCCACACAACTACCTTTTGGAGTGGAGTGATTTCATCGGCAGAGCAGTAACAATTGTGCACCAGCAATTTGCTTAAATTTTGGAGGAAATTCCAGAAGTATTATTACTTACAGACATAACAGAATTTTACATAATGATAATGTGAAAACAACTGAGCTAATTCATATTTTGTTATATTGAATTTGAATGATCTCTTGCTTTACAAAACTTCACCACTTATGTTATTAATTGTCCCTTTCCCTGTTTCACCTCCTCCCAAATTGAATGCATGTTCCATTTTTGGAAGCCTGCTTTTCCCACCAAATGTAGTGTTTATGTCTCTGTATACATTGTCACGGTTAGAATGGATGGCACAGTGGTTAGCACTGCTGTCTCTCAGCGCTGAGTTCGATCCCGACCCCAGGTCACTATCCATCTGGAGTTTGCACATTCTCCCCATGTCTACGTGGGTCTCAACCCCACAACCCAAAGATGAGCAAGGTTGGTGAATTGGCCACGTTAAATTGCCCCTCGATTGGAAAAAAGAATTGGGTACTTCAAATTTTAAAAAAATCAATGTTAGAACAGCAGTCTTGGAAGTTGTGACATTTATAGACTTCTAATTCTGAACTCAACTTCATTGAAATTATTTCAGTCAGCTTTGTTAATTGGAATTGGAGTTCAGCACTATTTACATCTGGCTTATTACTCTGAAATAACCTTAGTTTTTTGCTTATTTAAAATTGTTTACTTGACTCTGCTGTTAATTGAATACAAGCTATTTAGTGAGCTTTTGAAGTCTCCGTATATGAAGCTAATTGTAAATGCTTGATTTAACCAGAATAAAGAAAACCCACAGCTAAAGTTGCCCAACATGGCAGTTCTTGAAAACAACTTAGGAAAGCATTTGATTTATATAATGAAATGCCTTGTTAATCTTGGGTGTCACAAAAAATGGACATAAAGGGTGTTAAGTGCACTTCTTAAAAATGAAGGCAGGCAGATAAAAATGCATTTTAGTATCATTCTTGATAGTTAAATTCTGGTCTCACGATTAGTGATAAATCCATGACCATTGAGCCACTATTTCATTAGCTTGAGTGTTAACTATTTTAATTCTTTCGGATTGAAACCTCTAGTGTAACATGGCTTTTACAAGTCAGGGCCAATTATATGTACACATGAAATCTACATCTAGATGATTTTAAATAATTGACATTGATAAGTTTGACATTGACACATGTTGAAATATTGTAATGGTAAACATTAATATAGAATATGCATTTTTACTGAAATAAAATCGAATACAAAATCTAGATGTGAACTTTTTCTGAGAACAAGCTGCATGTTCAGATCGTGATTTGTTCATCTGACATTTAGAATGCTATCCAACCGAAATGTTTGAAGATGAGATGACGATCTCAAAATAGGCAAAAACTGTTTGAGATTTGAACTGTATTTGTATACTAATCATGTTAGACTGTCATATTCTTGTCACCATCAGAATGAAACAATATGAACAAGCTGGGATTTGCGTCTGTGAGACCCAGCACCCAAAGTTGTGTATCCCAAGAGCAGACGACTGATATATGGAGTCCAAGTTTCCCTTTAATCCAGCCCGCAAAACATTGGCAGAAGGAAATGAGTGCTACTGTGACATTGCACTCTTCTTGAACCCTGCTCTCCTGGAACCTGACCACCAGTGTAAAAATGGCTATAACTACCAGGAGAAGTGATCCCTTGGAGAAAGAATAAAGAAAGAACAAAGAACAGTACAGCACAGGAACAGGCCCTTCGGCCCTCCAAGCCTGCGCCGACCATGCTGCCTGACCTTCTACGCTTCCAGGGTCCATATCCCTCTATTCCCATCCTATTCATGTATTTGTCAAGATGCCCCTTAAACGTCACTATCATCACTGCTTCCACTACCTCCTCCGGCCACGAGTTCCAGGCACCCACTACTCTCTGTGTAAAAAAACTTAGAGGTACATCTCCTCTAAACCTTGGCCCTCGCACCTTAAACCTATGCCCCCTAGTAATTGACCCCTCTACCCTGGGAAAAAGTCTCTGACTATCCACTCTGTCCATGCCCCTCATAATTTTGTATACCTCAATCAGGTCGCCTCTCAACCTCCTTTGTTCCAGTGAGAACAAACCAAGTTTATTCAACCTTTCCTCATAGCTAATGCCCTCCATACCAGGCAACATCCTGATAAATCTCTTCTGCACCCTATCCAAAGCCTCCACATCCTTCTGGTAGTGTGGCGACCAAAATTGAACACTATACTCCAAGTGTGACCTAACTAAGGTTCCATACAGCTGCAACATGACTTGACAATTTTTATACTCAATGCCCCGGCCAATGAAGGCAAGCATGCCGTATGCCTTCTTGACTACCTTCTCCACCAGTGTTGCCCCTTTCAGTGACCTGTGGACCTGTACACCAACATCTGTTCTACCATGAGGGTTCTACCATTCACTGTATATTCCCTACCTGTATTTAGACCTTCCAAAATGCATTACCTCACATTTGTCCGGATTAAACTCCATCTGCCATCTCGCCGCCCAATTCTCCAAACGATCTAAATCCTGTTGTATCCTCTGACATTCCTCATTGCTATCCGCAATTCCACCAACCTTTGTGTCGTCCGCAAACTTGCTAATCGGACCAGTTACATTTTCCTCACAAATCATTTATATATACTACGAACAGCAAAGGTCCCAGCATTGATCCCTACGGAACACCACTAGTCACTGCCCTCCAATCAGAAAAGCACTCTTCCATTGCTACTCTGCCTTCTATGACTGAGCCAGTTCTGTATCCACCTTGCCAGCTCACATCTGATCCCGTGTGACTTCACCTTTTGTAGCAGTCTGCCATGAGGGACCTTGTCAAAGGCCTTACTGAAGTCCACATAGACAACATCCACTGACCTATCTGCATCAATCATCATTTTGACCTCCTCGAAAAATGAAACTTGTGAAAAATTGTGTATGTATCTTCAAAAAGTTACTTGCACTTTAGTACTCCACCATGTTACATAATAAATACAATTTCTAGAAAGGACAAACGTTGTAAAGGACTGTTGCAACATTGAAATAAAGTGGTCTTGTAAAATATTATGTGACTTAATAGCTTAACTCTCTGAACCCAGAGTAAAGCTGCAAAATACAGTATGCAGATAACATAGAACATGATTAGTGAAACTAAAATAACCAACAGCAACAAGCACAGATTGCCCCTCTGAGAAGAAGGCAAGTGTCAAAGTTGAAGACTGAACTTGTCAACATTGCAGCAGTCAGCCTGTTAAAAGGAAGAGTTTGTATGTTTTGGGTTTATATTTTGGAGAAATAGCTGAATGCAGGACATTTTTTAGTAATACTTGGAATTATCCTTGCTCCTGGACATTGAGCGTGTTTCCATAAGTGTTAAATGAAACCCAGCTATAGCTGAAATATTCAAATATACGAAGATGCAATTATCTATGGTGAACCAACTTCAAAACTGGGATTTTCCTCATTTGTGAGGCACAGTTCCTCATTGGACAAATTTATTGAACTAACAGCAAGGGGACAAACATATTTTAAAAATTAAGGTGGTAATTTGCATAGACCATTTTCCAGACCTCATTTTGAACATTTGGTAGCTTCCTTAGGAAAGACCTGGAGGATGTTCAACAACAATTCATCTCCATGCTGTAAGGGCTGTAGATTGTCATAAGAGATTGGGTCAATTTTGCTAAATTTCTCTGGAATTGAATTTGAGAGGTGATTCAAAAATAATTATTGGAATTAATATGACAATAATCTCTCCCTCTGCTTGAGTAATCAACAGCAGCGGGATATAATAAAATTGCAGCTCCTCTGATAGCAAATTCCGGGGGAAACTTCAGTTGGTCAGGACACTGGAAACTCCCCACTCGTCAAATTGTGTGGGATTTTTTCATCCACCTGAAAAGACGGAAGGTGCCTTATTTTAACATCTTATCCAAGCAACAGCACAGTCTTAGCACTGCAAATAATTGTTAAACTAGATAATGCATGCAAGTTGCTGTTGTGGGATTTGGGCCCCACAAGCTTTCAGACAGAACAACTTGTATTTATAATGCATTAACAATGATAAAATCTCCCAATGCACTTTACAGGAGCATTATCAAACAAGAAGTGAGACCAATTCACATAGGAAATTCACATAGATAACCAAAAGCTTAATCAAAAAAATTGGCTTTGAGTAGTATGAAGGAGGTAGAGAGGTTTATGGAAGGAAATTCCGGAGTTTAGGGCCTCAGTAGCTGATGGCACAGTCGCGTACTGTGAAGGGATTTATAATTGGGAATACTCAAGAGGCCAGAAGTAGAGGAATACAAATATCTCTTAAGGCTGGAAGTGGTTTCAGGGATAGGAAGACATGAGGGCATAGATTAATCTGCATGCTGTAAGGGCTGTAGATGGTCATGAGAGATTGGGTGAATTTTGGATGCGATCTGGTGTTTAAAATTAGGAAGGGTGGAAGATGGGAGGCAGACTTGGAGTGCATGGGAATAGTGTAGAGGTAATGGTTTCAGCAGCATATTATCTTGGCTTAAACTTTCCTCTGCTGTCGCTCTGAATTTTCATCTTTCTCCAGTTTCTTTGCTTTCTGCCCTCGGGCCCTCTCTGAGCTCACCTCGTCCATGAGACCATTTCCTTATTCTCTTGATTGTATTCTCACTAAATTGCTAACCACTTAGTGTCTCTTCATGACTCCTATGTTAGTTTATAGTGTTAACAGTTCTCACTTATCAGCAACTGTACCCCTCTTCAATCTGCTATCATTAATTTTCTGAAAAAAGTTAACCATTATGTCCTTGCAGACTACATCTCCTTCTGCCATCGTCCACATCCACACCCACCTTTTCCAGAACACCTTGTTTGAATCTTTCCAGTCAGGGGCTGGATTCTCTGACCCCCCCGCCAGATCAGAGAATCGGCAGGGGGCGGCGTGAATCTCGCCCCCGCCGTCTCCCGAAGTCACCGGCACCAGAGATTCGGCGGGGGTGGGAATCGTGCCGTCGGCGGGACCCCCCCCCCCCAGCGATTCTCCGGCCTGCAATGGGCCGAAGTCCCGCTGCTGTAATGCCTCTCCCGCCGGTGTGAATAAAACACCTCCCTTACCGGCGAGACTGGCAGAGTGGGCGGGTCCTGGCGGGGGCGATCTGGCCCCGGGGGGGTGGCCCCACAGTGGCCTGGCCCGCGATCGGGGCCCACCGATCAGCGGGCGGGCCTGTGCCGGAGGGGCACTCTTTTCCTTCCATGTTGGCCATAGCCTTCATGATGGCGGACGCGGAAGTGACCTCCTCCCCTGTGCATGCACGGGGATGACATCAGCAGCTGCTGACGCTCCGGCACATGAGCGGACTTCAGCCGGCTGGCGAAGTCCCTTCGATCCTGGCTGGTGTGGCGCCAAAGCCCTTTCCCGCGGGGTGGCAACCACTCCGGCACGGATCTAGCCCCTCAAGGTTAGGGCTTGGCCCCTAAAGGTGCGGAGAAATACGCACCTTTGGGGCGGCCCGACGCCGGAGTGGCTCACGCCACTCCATCCCCGCCGGGTAGGGGAGAATCCCGGCCAAGGTTTTTGTGCCGATCACAGTATTGAAACAACCATTAATCCTTCCATATCCTCCTTTACCCAGCTACAGTTCTTTACATAGTTGATCTTATCATTCCCATCTAATGCTGCAAGTCCATTGTCCAGCTGTGTGAGTCTGCACTCACTGGATTCCATTCTTATCTGTACAGCTGTAATCCGGCAATTGCCTCCAATATTTCTCTTACTGTTCCTGCACCTATGACGTCCCCAAGAATCTATCCTTGTCCCTGAATTAGTTTTAATCTGAATGTTGGCCCTTAGAGCAGTGTTCTTCAAAGCCGGGGGCGCGACCCGCGGGTGTTAGGAGGGTCGCAGAGCTGTTGTCCGCGGCGCTCCCGATCGCGCAAATCCCCATGCAGCAGCCGGCTTTTCATAACGCCGGCTGCAAGCGGCCGCGAACATGTTAAAAAAAAATTTGTCCGCAATGATAGGCGCGGATGCGAAAATGCAATTTTTTTAAATGGTTGCAGCTTTTTGTTTTACAAGTTCTGTAGTGGTTTTTATTCATTTATTTTGTTTTCATTTATTTTATTCATTTTTTTACAAGTTCGGGGGCGGGTTTTATTTTTTAAAATTTATTTTACTCATTTTATTTTTTATTTTCTTTTACAAGTTCGGGGGGGGGGGGGGGTTTATTTCATAAGAAATCACAGAACAAAATTCAGAACTTTGGACAGATGGAGACTCCATACTTTCCGACACCGGAAGGCTTCACCTTCATCCAACAGGTTCCATTGGGGGAACGTATACGATGGCCAAAGGGACCCAAAGCAATTTCCTCCATTTTTGTCAGCAGCAAACAAGGTAAGAGAAAATGGTGGCTCGCGCAGGTCGGCCGGCGTGGGCGAAGGTGGGCCGGGTTGGGTCCCGAAGATTGGCCGGTTGGTAAAAATGGGTCCCCGGAAAAAAAGTTTGAAGAACACTGCCTTAGAGACATCATCCAACATCAGTTTCACAAGTTGGCTGACAATATTTTACTTCACAATAGCTTCTCTTGAGTCCTCAGTCTCTAAGATACCCGTTAACAAATGCATCACAGCTGGATCCCCAGTTAGAGCCACCACTTTAACTCTTGGAAATGATATGCCCCAAGCTCTGCCTGATAACCTGTGTCATGTTATAGCCTGATACTTCTAATCTGCTTGGCAGTGACAATGCTGTCTGACAGTCTTCCATAGGCATCCAATGATGAATCCATCAGAATCCATTGTGACAACTTGTGTGTGACCTCTGGGATGTTGGTAGGTGAGCTACTCTTTCTCTATCCTGGTTGCAACCAACTTCTGCTCAGTGACTCATCATATGCTGTTCACATTGCTGTATTACTGCTGGTGGTACTTCTAAATTTGAGGTCTATGGCAGCTCTTTCCCTTTTCTCATGGGACACCATGGCTTACCAAATGACAAGGTCCTTGGTAACTGATAGAAATTGACTATTCTAGTCAGATATAAGAGGTTTAAATGAGAACTCATTCAGTGTAACTATAGCTGGAGACAGATTACGGGTTAATCCAGATCATACACTTTAGTTTTCTTCATTAAAACTAGACTTTAACATTTGCAGGCTTGCTAGAGAATCCAAGGCCAGTGACGTCAACTGGCCCAAAAGACTCCATTGTATGCAGCTACTTTCCCAAGCCTGGACAGTTCCGTTTCCATAGTAATACACAGTCTAAAGTCATAATGTCCTGAAGGCGATGCAGGTATCGATAAATCGGAAAATTGGCAAGTGATAGTATGAGAAATTCATCATGTATTTAAATACATATCTCTCAAAATTGACAGACACTTTGGTCGAATTGAGTATTATAAATTAGTTAAAGCCAATCAGAGATGTAAAGAAGGTGAAACTTTAAGATAATGATCTTAAAAATCAATTGTCGGGATGGAAAAATGTATTCCGGAATGACTCTCTCTCTCTCTCTCTCTCTCTCTCTCTCTCTGAAACCTATGTCTTTGCTGCTTGCTTTTGCTATCGCTATCTTTCTTTTGTTTAAATCACTCAGTCTTTTTATATTGTATATTATGATTTGAAGAATTATCACGATTTGTATTTTAAACTCAACCACTGTATTCACTAAAGACAAAGAATCTGACCAAATTTTGTCTTGACAACCAAAGTTTACCAGTAGGCACTAAAGCTGATAATAAAGTTCAACGAAACTTTGCCAAAAAGCACAGCCTGGAATCTGTTATTTGAGAACTAAGAAGGGATAACGCATAACCAGGGTTCCGAATGGACACCGAGATCCAGCAGTAACTTAAAGCAGAAAATGAATAAGGGAGGATCAAGGGAGGAAAGTGGGATGGAATGGAAAGCACCACAGGAGAAAAGTGGGATGGAATGGAAAGCACCACAGGAGGAAAGTGGGATGGAATGGAAAGCACCAAGTTCAATGGCACTCGATCTATAGCTTTCACTTTACAGATAGCAGGATAGGATGAGGAGGAATGTGAAAAGGAAAAGATTCAGATTTCTGGATAACTGGGGCTCTTTCTGGGGAAGGTGGGACCTCTATAGACAGGATGGTCTACATCTGAACCTGAGGGGCACCAATATCCTGGGGGGGAGATTTGTTAGTGCTCTTTGAGGGGGTTTAAACTAATTCAGCAGGGGCATGGGAACCTGGATTGTAGTTTTGGGGTTCGGGAGATTGAGAGTATAGAGGTCAGGAGCACAGATTTGACTTTGCAGGAGGGTGTTCAGGTAGGTGGTTTGAAGTGTGTCTACTTCAATGCCAGGAGTGTATGAAATAAGGTAGGGGAACTGGCAGCATGGGTTGGTACCTGGGACTTCGATGTTGTGGCCATTTCAGAGACATGGATAGAGCAGGGACAGGAATGGTTGTTGCAGGTTCCGGGGTTTAGGTGTTTTAGTAAGCTCAGAGAAGGGGGCAAAAGAGGGGGAGGTGTGGTGCTGCTAGTCAAGGACAGTATTATGGTGGCGGAAAGGATGCTAGATGGGGACTCTTCTTCTGAGGTAGTATGGGCTGAGGTTAGAAACAGGAAAGGAGAGGTCACCCTGTTGGGAGTTTTCTATAGGCCACCTAATAGTTCTAGGGATGTAGAGGAAAGGATGGCGAAGATGATTCTGGAAAAGAGCGAAAGTAACAGGGTAGTTGTTATGGGAGACTTTAACTTTCCAAATATTGACTGGAAAAGATATAGTTCGAGTACATTAGATGGGTCATTCTTTGTACAATGTGTGCAGGAGCGTTTCCTGACACAATATGTTGACAGGCCAACAAGAGGCGAGGCCACATTGGATTTGGTTTTGGGTAATGAACCAGGCCAGGTGTTAGATCTGGAGGTAGGTGAGCACTTTGGAAACAGTGACCACAATTCGGTGACCTTTACGTTAGTGATGGAAAGGGATAAGTATACCCCGCAGGGCAAGAGTTATAGCTGGGGGAAGGGCAATTATGATGCCATTAGACATGACTTAGGATGTGTTGGTTGGAGAAGTAGGCTGCAAGGGTTGGGCACACTGGATAAGGTTAAGGGGGGGTTGTTGGGTTACGGGTATAGGGTGGATACGTGGGTTTGAGTAGGGTGATCATGGCTCGGCACAACATTGAGGGCCGAAGGGCCTGTTCTGTGCTGTACTGTTCTATGTTCTATGTTCTATATGTGGAGCTTGTTCAAGGAACAGCTATTGCATGTTCTTGATAAGTACGTACCAGTCAGGCAGGGAGGAAGGGGTCGAGCGAGGGAACCGTGGTTTACCAAAGAAGTGGAATCTCTTGTTAAGAGGAAGAAGGAGGCCTATGTGAAGATGAGGCGTGAAGTTTCAGTTGGGGCGCTTGATAGTTACAAGGAAGCGAGGAAGGATCTAAAGAGAGAGCTGAGACGAGCAAGGAGGGGACATAAGAAGTCTTTGGCAGGTAGGATCAAGGAAAACCCAAAAGCTTTCTATAGGTATGTCAGGAATAAAAGAATGACTAGGGTAAGAGTAGGGCCAGTCAAGGACAGTGGTGGGAAGTTGTGTGTGGAGGCTGAGGATATAAGCGAGATACTAAATGAATACTTTTCGTCAGTATTCACTCAAGAAAAAGATAATATTGTGGAGGAGAATGCTGAGACCCAGGATAGATGGCACTGAGGTGCGTAGGGAAGAAGTGTTGGCAATTCTGGACCAGATTCTGGGGCCGGATGGGATTTATCCTAGGATTCTCTGGGAAGCCAGGGAAGAGATTGCTGAGTCTTTGATTTTTAGGTCATCATTGGCTACAGGAATAGTGCCAGAGGACTGGAGGATGGCAAATGTGGTCCCTTTGTTCAAGAAGGGGAGTAGAGATAACCCCGGTAACTATAGGCCGGTGAGCCTAACGTCTGTGGTGGGTAAAGTCTTGGAGAGGATTATAAAAGATACGATTTATAATCATCTAGATAGGAATAATATGATTAGGGACAGTCAGCATGGTTTTGTGAAGGGTAGGCCATGCCTCACAAACCTTATCGAGTTCTTTGAGAAGGTGACTGAACAGGTAGACGAGGGTAGAGCAGTTGATGTGGTGTATATGGATTTCAGTAAAGCGTTTGATAAGGTTCCCCACGGTCGGCTATTGCAGAAAATACGGAGGTTGGGGATTGAGGGTGATTTAGAGATGTGGATCAGAAATTGGCTAGTTGAAAGAAGACAGAGAGTGGTAGTTGATGGGAAATGTTCAGAATGGAGTTCAGTTACGAGTGGCGTACCACAAGGATCTGTTCTGGGGCCGTTGCTGTTTGTCATTTTTATAAATGACCTAGAGGAGGGCGCAGAAGGATGGGTGAGTAAATTTGCAGACGACACTAAAGTCGGTGGAGTTGTAGACAGTGCGGATGGATGTTGCAGGTTACAGAGGGACGTAGATAAGCTGCAGAGCTGGGCTGAGAGGTGGCAAATGGAGTTTAATGTGGAGAAGTGTGAGGTGATTCACTTTGGAAAGAATAACAGGAATGCGGAATATTTGGCTAATGGTAAAATTCTTGGTAGTGTGGATGAGCAGAGGGATCTCGGTGTCCATGTACATAGATCCCTGAAAGTTGCCACCCAGGTTGATAGGGCTGTGAAGAAGGCCTATGGTGTGTTGGCCTTTATTGGTAGCGGGATTGAGTTCCGGAGCCATGAGGTCATGTTGCAGTTGTACAAAACTCTGGTACGGCCGCATTTGGAGTATTGCGTACAATTCTGGTCGCCTCATTATAGGAAGGACGTGGAAGCTTTGGATCGGGTGCAGAGGAGATTTACCAGGATGTTGCCTGGTATGGAGGGAAAATCTTATGAGGAAAGGCATGAGAACATGAGGTTGTTTTCGTTAGAGAAAAGAAGGTTAAGAGGTGACTTAATAGAGGCATACAAAATGATCAGAGGGTTAGATAGGGTGGACAGCGAGAGCCTTCTCCCGTGGATGGAGGTGGCTAGCACGAGGGGACATAGCCTTAAATTGAGGGGTAATTGATATAGGACAGAGGTCAGAGGTGGGTTTTTTACGCAAAGAGTGGTAAGGCCGTGGAATGTCCTACCTGCAACAGTAGTGAACTCGCCAACATTGAGGGCATTTAAAAATTTATTGGATAAGCATATGGATGATAAGGGCATAGTGTAGGTTAGATGGCCTTTAGATTTTTTCCATGTCGGTGCAACATCGAGGGCCGAAGGGCCTGTACTGCGCTGTATCGTTCTATGTTCTATGACCATTGACAGGAACATAGTCGTCGTCCTGAATGGTCTCAGTGGCACAGAATGTAGTGAATTCTGTTACAGCAAGTTTAAACAAGCAGACGGGCCTGTCTCCATCTGGTTCTCTGCTCCGTGTGGTTATGTCCGTTAAGCAAGGCTGGCATCATTTTTTTTTAATTAAGGGGCAATTTAGCGTAGCCAATCCACCTATCCTGCACATCTTTGGGTTGTGGGGGTGAAACCCACACAGACACGGGGAGAATGTGCAAACTCCACACTGACAGTGACCCAGGTCCGGGATCCGAACCCGGGTCCTCAGCACCATAGGCAGTAATGCTAACCACCGTGCTGCCCTTCAAGGCTGGAATCATTGATGGGTATGGGGAAGCATAGTCCTTGAGGGCCACTTGGACCCTCTCTCCTCCTTTCAATTTCCAGAACTAAGGCAGCCAGTTCCAGATCTCCAAATCTGGGAAACCTTCCTGTTGTCCCATTTGGCATGCTTCCCTTTACAGCCAATTCCTGCACAGATAGTCAGCAATAGCCAATCAGCGTAGCTCCCCTTTCAGAGAGGCAAGCTGTCATTTTGGGGTTGCAGACTAGCTGGAACATGTGCCAGCTATGCACTCTGATGGTCCAACTGCCTTCGGCTAGCCAGCAACAAGGCTCCACTGAACACAACCATTGTGGAAGGAGCATTATGTTTGTGTGCTGCCTGCCTCAACAGGATAGGCCTTGGACTGCTTATGAATTGCAACCCTCACATCTGAAAAAAGGAACAGATCAAATTTTAACTAGAATGTCGTAACACAACTGGACTCTTCTATTAAATCTGCAGCAATGATTTCCTCCACATAAGCCCCAATCTAATCACAGTCTTGGGGCAGCATGGTAGCATAGGTTAGCACTGTTGCCTCTGGAGTTTGCACATTCTTCTCCTGTCTGCGTGGGTTTTCACTGGGTGCTCCGGTTTCCTCCCACATCCTAAATATGTGCAGGTTAGTGAATTTCCCCTATGTGGGGTTATCAGGATAGGGTGGAGGATTGGGCATAGTTAGGGTATTCTTTCAGATGGTTGGTGCAGCCCTGGTGGGCCGAATGACCTACTTTTGTACTGTACTGATTTTATAATTTTCTTACTTATTGCCCATAATCTTTAATAATACTTTTTTCATGAGTTTTTCTCCATGACCAGTGTCAGAGGAGATTAATGAGGTCTTTGCAACCTTCTACCAAGAGCTGTACACCTCCGAGCCCCAGCAGCGACTCAAAGATAAAGCAGTTCCTTGAGAGACTGGACATGGCGGTCATGAGGGAAGAAAGGAGATGGGGCTTGGGGATACCATTAAAACTTGGGGGAAGTCATGGAGAGCATTAGCTTCATGCAGACGGAGAAGGTGCTGGGGCTGGACGGACTCCCAATGGACCTCTGCAAAAGATTTGCAACAGCACTGGCCCTGTATCTGTGGGAGATGTTGACTGACTCACTAGTACGGGCACCCTGCCACAAACACTGGCTCAGGCCTCAGTATCGCTGAATCCTAAAAACCGCAAAGACCCGATGGAGTGTGGAACATATCACTCCTGAATACTGATGCCATGATCCTGCTGAATGCCCTGACAAGGCGGCTGGAGAGATGCGTGGTAGAGGTAGTTGCGGAAGATCAGATGGGCTTTGTCAGGGGCAGACAATTAACAGCGAACATCAGGCGCCTGCTGAATGTGATCATGACCCCATCCGGGGAGTGTACACCAGAGTTGATCATCTCGCTGGATGCAGGAACGGCCTTGACAGGTTCGAATGGAAATATCTCAGAGGTGCTTGAATGGTTTGGATTTGGCCAGGGTTCACCATGTGGGTGAAACTGCTGTACAGCACTCCCATAGTGAGCATACGGACAAACACCACCAGCTCTAAATACTTCTGACTGCATAGATGCACGAGGCAGGGATGCCCCATTTCTCCGAAACGGTTCGCTCTGGTAATTGAGACACAGGCGATTGCCCTCTGAGCAGCGAAGGGGTAGAGAGGTATCCAAAGGGGAGACAGAGATCATGAGCCTCCCCCTATGCGGATGGCTGCTCCTCTACATCTCGACCCACCCTGGCCAGCATGAAGAGATACTGAAAAGGAGTTTGGAGCCTTCTCAGGTGACAGACTTAACCTGAGTAAGAGGAGATCTTCCCTTCAGGTTAACTAATAGTGGGAAGGAGCAGAGCTGTGGAGCCTGCAATTCAAAATGGCCCAGACCAAATTCTGATACCTGGGGATCCAAATAGCCCACAACTGGATATGGATCCACAAGTGGAACCTGACCAGTCTGGCAGAGAAAGTTAAAAGGGACCTGCAGAGGTGGGACTCACTTCTGCTCTCCTTAGTGGGAGAGTGCAAACAATCAAGATGAATATGCTGCTCAGGTTTCTCTTTCTGTTCAGATCCCTCCTGATCTTCATCCCCAAGGCCCTTTTTGCCACAGTTGATAAAATAATCCTGGCGCGTGTGTGTGTGTGTGTGTGTGTCCAGCCCCAGACTTGTCAGGTACTGGATGTCCATGTTCAGGTTATGAGAGTGAGGATGGCAGCGTGCCCACTAGTAGCGGCCTTCGGGGTATCAGAACAGCCAGAGCTCTTCGTGGGGAGGGGGGCTGACGCCCCAGCCTTTGCCTCCCCGATTGCCCCCCAGCGGCTCCTGCTCAGCTGGGGGTCAGCTGCACCAACCAAAGCTGTAGACTGGCCGTCCGACCTGATGGAATTTCTCAGGCTAGAGAAAATAAAGCACACCATTAGAGGATCGGAGGAAGCCTTCCACACAATGTGGAGGTTGTTCATTAACCTGTTATGAGACCTGTTTGTAACCAGCAACCAATAAAGGGGGCAGCAGGGTAGCATGGTGGTTAGCATAAATGCTTCACAGCTCCAGGGTCCCAGGTTCGATTCCCGGCTGGGTCACTGTCTGTGTGGAGTCTGCACGTCCTCCCCCTGTGTGCGTGGGTTTCCTCCGGGTGCTCCGGTTTCCTCCCACAGTCCAAAGATGTGCGGGTTAGGTGGATTGGCCATGCTAAATTGCCCGTAGTGTCCTAATAAAAGTAAGGTTAAGGGGGGGCTTGTTGGGTGGATATGTGGGTTTGAGTAGGGTGATCATGGCTCGGCACAACATTGAGGGCCGAAGGGCCTGTTCTGTGCTGTACTGTTCTATGTTCTAAAGCAGGGAGGGGGACAGGGAAAGGTGGGTGGACAAGGCATGAAATAAGGAAGAGAAAGGGAGCAGGGAGAACAAGGCAGGTAGGGAGGAGGCGGGGGAAACATGAGGTCGTGGGAGGTGCGTTGTAGGTACCAAAGGGAGATCAGGACAGGTAGAGGAGGAGACAGCCACATGGACAGAAGGCCAACAAGAGAGAGTGAGCACCTGAAGGACACGCCCCCACCCCCAACCTCCAGCACGACTAAATGCCAGGAAGGAACCAGAGGGGCGGGTAGGTCACTCAGCAGTGGCCAATCACCGGGGTGGGGGGTGGAAAACAGGGACTCTTCCCGCAGCTACACAAAGGTCCCCTCCCAGGGGAACACAGGCCCCCACGTGGCCGAGTGAGAACACCTCAGGAGACCGCCTGGCCCAGCAAGCGCTCAATAGCATCCTTTTTTATCTTCTATTTTTTTCTCTGTTTGTTTGTTTTTAAATTATTTCCTAAACACAGTGGTTGAAAATTCTTGTAGATATATATTTTGTTTTTTGTCTTGTGTAAAATATGTTGTGAAATGTTAAAACCCTAATAAAGATATTTTTAAAAAAATCTGAAGTCTTGCTTCATAACTACAATTCTTCATTCCTGATAACGTTCATGAATCCTTCCTCGGATTCAGGGGTCAAGACTGCCACAATACTTTCAACAAAGATCTTTTGCCTCCAACATTGCCTCCTTGCTTCTGTAGGAAATGTCTCTAGAGGCAAAAAAAACTGAGGCTATTTTTACTTGAACCATTATGATTAATGACATGTGCATTCACACACTAAGGATTTTTTTTTCTCCATTTATGATTTTGCTGTTATTGATACAATTTATTTCCTTAATATATATTCAACTCCACCCACCCTGTCTGCCTATCTATGTCCTCTTGAACTTTTGAAGATTGGAGTCATGTTTGCAACTGTACAAACCACAGGCACAATTTTCCTTCTGGTATCTGGTATCTTTGGCGCCTCTAACTTCCTTGGGATCTTTGGATGTGAACGATATTTGAATAACTTCTTGAATGCCATTTCAGTTTGGACAGTAACCACCACCAACCATTAAACACTTACTTCTGTTAGCTCTAAAATCCTAATAGCCATCTCCATAGTGAAAAGCCTCTGAATGCAGCCAAGTACTGTTTAGATATGAACCTGTGTCAGTGAGTGAAATGTGTGTTGAATTTAACAGCAGCTGGTACACTTAAGTGCACAGAGCTGTGGAGGATGCTGTTTATGACGGTAAAACAAGTACACCATAAGGTAGATAAAACCAAGTCCTGACTACATCTTAAAGGCTCTTTATTTTACAACTGGATGTAAGACAGGCTGAATGAATACTTAAAATAACACTCAATGAAATGCCAAAAGGGTGATTTGACATTGAATGGGTTTATGAGCAATTTGCAACAATGATTATTAATTAAAGTTCAGTCTGTATAAGTTCAAACTCCATTTAAAACTGCAAAACTGACTCCTAAAATTTCAGAATTTGGTCAATAGATGCAATTATCTATTATGAGCGTGTCTATATTAAGCGTAGTTATCTACAACCAATGTTCATATATAATACTTTGTTGTAACATTTCCAATTGAAATTCAAGATATCCAGCCTGTTCTTTCATTCAGAGCAAGTCTATACAGACAGTGCACTGCTATTGTATAATACTGCTCACAATGGATATAGTCACCACCAAGAAAATGTGGCCAAAATTTATCGATTGGAAAATGATCATGGACTAATCAGAATTGAAAAAAATATACTGCTACCCTATTTATATGTTGCAGCCTTAATATCGCTGTGGACCTTGAAGTCTTTGCCATGTGTTTTATGTTGCAGGAGTTGAATAGTCGTAACGTAGGTTTGGAATTGCTTTAAAGGAGCAATGTCCACTTGATTTCAAAACTATAAATTTGCATGAGACAATTATATTGGAGTGTGTTAACAGTTTACTTTCCTAAGTAAAGGATAACCGCTGGAGATGGAACATTTTTAGCACATTTTAAATATTAACGTCACCTGACAGTAAGATGTTCAGAATAGTCGAGTGACCATAAGCTTGTTTTGAATAATTGATCTAGTTTTACAGTCAGTAATAAACTTGGAACAAAAACCTGTTCTCACCCACTTCATATAATGTCTGGCAGTTTATGGATGGTACGTCAGATAAATTTACAACTGGTGGTTAAACCGTGTAATGGAGGTCACTGTATCCTTTTATAATGCAGACCCCAATCTACATTGCTGTGATTTGTTCGAACACCAAAATACTTTATGACCAACCTGCATTTATTTCACTCTTGATTCTGTTTTGCAAGAAGAGTAGTGGACATAATCACAAAAATACAGCATCCATACCTCCATCTTGGTTCTCATCTGATTTCTCAGCACATACGCAGTAAAACTTCTAGTGTGTGCTTCACTCTCAAGTCCACAGTCTGAAAAAAAACTCTTGAAAACAGAATCCAATGGGTGGTTTATTTGTACAACCGAAAAATTCAAATCTATTTTGAAAAATAGGTTCAGAATTAAATAAATAAATTCAATGAGTGACTGGGTTCAATCATAGAACATACAGTGCAGGAAGAGGCCATTCGGCCCATCGAGTCTGCACCGACCCACTTAAGCTCTCACTTCTACCCTATCCCTGTAACCCAATAACCCCTCCTAACCTTTTGGACACTAAGGGCAATTTAGCATGGCCAATCCACCTAACCTGCACGTCTTTGGATTGTGGGAGGAAACCGGAGCACCCAGAGGAAACCCAGGCAGATACGGGGAGAATGTGCAGACTCCACACAGACAGTGACCCAGCGGGAAATCGAACCTGGGACCCTGGTGCTGTGAAGCCACAGTGCTAGCCACTTGTGCTACCATGCTGCCTCATAGTAATGGATTGGGTGGGGTCAGTCAAATGCAGTCAGGTATTGGTCAAATGTTATAGGGACTGTGCCAAGGAATAGGATGGACCTGTAGCCTAGTCTTTTTATTATTCAGTCTGGAATATGAACATTGCAGGTAAGGCTTGCGTTTATTGTTCATGCCTAGTTCCCTCGAGGCGGTGTTGGACTGTTTTTCTAGCAATTTGTTACAATCCAATAGATAGCTAGAACTCTTCAGAGAGAAGTTGGTGTGCCCTTTGATTTCATACAATTACAACATTTTCTTCCTGCAAATTTTCACAAATTTAGTGAAGATGAGCTTTTTGTGCGATGGTGTCGATATAATTTAGGAAGGGGTCCCCTGAATATCTTTTACTGAATATTAGATATTTACTTTGATTTACTGAATAGAGCAAATGTTCTGATGTGAAATTTGATTACGTGGTGCAACAGCTAGCTTGTGGTTGTAGAAAGTGGTGTCGCCCCAGTTACGAGGTAACAGAAATTGTATAATTAACTCCATGTGCTCCATTTGTATTGTCAGTCAGAAGATGGAGCAGGCACTGCGTCTGCACCTATCAAGTTCACGTTGTACAATTAACGTAAACTTGACAAATTTGTGCATTCTGAATTGGTCCTGGCACAAACGAGGCCTACCTCTCGGGGCCAATTTGGAAACTACTGTGTAAACTGTCAGTGGATTCACTACTGAATTATCCATTGAAAAATGTGCATGACCTGGAGCCATCTGGATTAGGATGAAAAATGGCCTAATCAGGGGCTTGGGCTCACCCTGGGGACACAAAACTCTCCCATTGCTTACTTTGTGAAGAATAAGGGATGAAACTCCCCAACTTCATTACGTTGACAAGCTCCGCATTTATTTACTTGGGTTAAAATGATGTGGAGTTCAGCATTCATAATGACAGAGTGAAAATAACTTGTGATTTGTACAGGCCATTGCCAGCAGCCTGTCAACTTTTATACGTGATGTTGTTGGAAACTGGCTCATATTAATGTTTCTGAATGATCTGCTCATTAATAATAGTAACATGGTTGGAAATTGAAGCTCACTTTGGATTTATACAGTTCCTAACTGTGAATCCATAATTCCAATCATGTTGTAAGTGTGTCAAAATACAAAGGAATACAAAGCATGGATGGAAGTGGACTGCCACTTAAATGACGAAGCTCTGCTGAATTCAAAATCAGGCCCCTCTAATGAGCCTGGGTTAAGAAGTTGGACTTAAACATAGTATCTCCGCTGTTTAATAAAAATTTGTGAGTCACAACTAAATGTAGTTGAGAGATTTTAGATGAAGCAGAATTTAGTACCTGTGATTCTTCAATTTTAGATTGATCCCCACATCTTCCTCTATTTGTTCTGTCCATTCCTCAATTTGACATGCTTTAATCTATTTAGGGTCACCATTCTCGCTTGGTTCTTACTCCGAATGTACAGACCTGGTTTTAGGTATTTGGAGTTCTCACTTGTTCCATTTTTTTTTACTGATCAGAAGTTCAAACATTTTTGCCCACATCCCTTGCAACAGATCACTAGACAAAGAGATTATCTAGCCACATCATTTTAATAGACTTGAAGAGAAAACAACCCAGGGAGACGTGCAAGCGATTTTGGTGATGTTAGGCAGACTGAGCATAGAACAGCACAGCACTGGCCCTTCAGCCCAAATCTAAGATCAAACTAACCTACACCCCTTCAATTTACTGCTGTCCATGTGCCTGTCTAAGAGTCGCTTAAATGTCCCTAATGACTCTGACTTTACCAGCTCAGCTGGCAGTGCATTCCACACACCCACCGCTCTCTGTGTAAAGAACATACCTCTGACATCTCCCCTCTACCTTCCATCAATCACCTTAAAGTTATGTCCCCTCGTGACAGCCATTTCCACCCTGGGGAAAAGTCTCTGGCTATCCACTCTATCCATGCCTCTCATCACCTTGTACACCTCTATCATGTCACCTCTCTGCTTTCTTCGCCCCAGTGAGAAAAGCCCTAGCTCCCTCAATCTTTCTTCATAAGACATGCCCTCCTGTCCAGGCAGCATCCTGGTAAATCTCCTCTGTATCCTCTCCAAAGCATCCACATCCTTCCGATAATGAGGCGACCAGAACTGGACACAATATTCCAAGTGTGGTCCAACTAGAGGTTTATAAAGTTGCAGCAAAACCTTGCGGCTCTTAAACTCAATCCCCCTGTTAATGAAAGCCAACACATCAAATGCCTTCTTAACAAACCCTATCAACCTGGGTGGCAACTTTGAGGGATCTATGTACATGGACCCCAAAATCCCTCTGTTCATCCGCACTTCCAAGAATCCTGCCTTTAACCCTGTATTCAGCATTTAAGTTCGACCTTCCAAAATGAATCACTTCACATTTAACAAGGTTAAACTCCATCTGCCACTTCTCAGCCCAGCTCTGCATTCTGTCAGTGTCCTGCTGTTACCTGTAACAACCCTCAACACTATCTACAACTCCACCAATCTTTGTGTCATTGGCAAACTTACTAACCCACCCTTCCACTTCCTCATTCAAGTCATTTATAAAAACCACAAACAAAAAAGGTCCCAGAACAGATCCTTGCGGGACACCACTGGTCACCGACCTCCAGGCGGAATACTTTCCATCCACTACCACTCGCTGTTTTCTTTCAGCCAGCCAATTCTGTATCCAGACAGACAAGTTTCCCTGTATCCCATGCCCTTGACTTTCTGAATGAGCCTACTATGGGGAGCCTTATCAAATGCCTTACTGAAATCCATATACACCACATCGACTGCCCGACCTTCATCAATGTGTCTCATCACATCCTCAAAGAATTCAATGCGGCTTGTGAGGCATGACCTGCCCCTCACAAAGCCATGCTGACTATCTTTAATCAACCTATGTTTTTCTAAATAATTATAAATCCTATCTCTCAGAATCCTTTCCAATGTTTTGCTCACCACAGGCGTAAGACTGATGGGTCTGTAATTCCCAGGGATTTCCCTATTCCCTTGAACAGGGGAACAACATTCGCCTCCCTCCAATCATCCGGTACTACTCCAGTGGAGAGTGAGGACGCAAAGATCATCGCCAACTGCCAGCAATCTCCTCCCTCGCTTCCCGTAGTAACTTTGGGTATATCCCGTCAGGCCCAGGGAACTTCTCTATCCTGATGCTTTTCAAAATTTCCAGTACATCCTCCTTCTTAATATCAACCTTATTGAGTGTATTAACCTGGTTCACACTGTTCCCATGAGCAACAAGGTCCCTCTCGCTAGTGAATACTGAAGCAAAGTATTCATTGAGGGCCTCCCCCATCTCCTCAGACTCTAGACTCAAGTTCCCTCCACTCTCCCTGATCGGCCCTACTCTCACTCTGATCATTCTCTTATTTCTCACATAAGTGTAGAACGCCTCGGGGTTTTCCCTAATCCTTCCCACTAGGGTTTTTTCATGCCCCCTTCTAGCTCTCCTCAGTCCATTTTTGAGTTCCTTCCTGGCTACCTTGTTCCCGCTAGAGCCGAGCCAGATCCTTGCTTCCTCAACCTTCTGTAAGCTTCCTTCATCCTCCTGGCGAGAAGCTCCACTTCTCTTGTCATCCAAGGTTCCTTCACCTTACCATTCCTTCCTCGTCTCAATAGGACAAAACTATTCAGCACTTGCAGCAAATGCTCGTTAAACAATCCCCACATTACTGTTGTGCATTTCCCCAAGAACAATTGTTCCCACTTTATGCTCCTCAGCTCCTGTCTAATAACAGTATAATTTCTCCTCCCCCTGTGTGTTCCTATCCCTCTCCATGACTATGAATTGTGGTCACTGTCACCGAAATGCTCTCCCACCAAGACATCTGACACCTGGCCTGGTTCGTTGCTGAGCACCAAGTCCAATATGGCCTCTCCCCTAGTTGGCCTATCTACATATTGAGTCAGGAATCCTTCCTGTACACACCTGACAAAATCTGCTCCATCCAAACCATTTGCACTAAGGAGGTTCCAGTCAATAGTAGGGAAATTGAAGTCACCCATGATAACAACTCTGTTACTTCTGCAGCTTGAAGAGGTTATTCTCTTGCCAACCCTTCAGTGCGTTCTGGCCAGTCTGCCTCCTTTCTCATCATAGAATCATAGAATTTACAGTACAGAAGGAGGCCATTTGGCCCATCGAGTCTGCACCGGCCATACCTCCACTCTATCCCGTAACCCAGCAACCCCACTTAACATAAGAGTAATTTATCATGGCCAATCCTCCTAACCTGCACATCTTTCGACTGTGGGAGGAAACCGGAGCACCCGGAGGAAACGCACGCAGACACGGGTAGAACGTGCAGACTCTGCACAGGCAGTGACCCAAGCCGGGAATCAAACCTGGGACTTTGGAGTTGTCAAGCAACTGTGCTAACCACTGTGCTACCGTGCCGCCCTAATCATTCTGTAATAGCTTTGGTGTGGCCCAGTTGATTCATGTTCATGGATCTGGAAATTTCAGTGCACACAATCAGTCTTTCACTGCAAACTCTGGTCCGAATTAAAGTGGATGATTTCAGTTTGGCTGGCAATGTAGGAACTGGAGATGGTCTCGTTTTCTAAGCGAGATAAATGCACAGCCATTTGTTTTTGATGCAGGTAATTTTAAATTAATTCTCTGGGTGTGGGTGCCATTGGCATGGTTGGCATTACCTGATTTCCATTGCGTTCAATTTTATTCAGACTGCTTGATGCCTCACTTGATCAAATGCTGTCTTCATGAATGTCAGGATCAGTGACTCTGACATCTGGAATTCAGCTTTTGTTCTCCGTGTTTGGACCAGGGCTGTAATGAAGCCTGGAGCCGGGTTGTCTGGCCGAACCCAAACTGAGCACCAATTAACTGATTGTCGCTGAGTAAGTGGCTCTTGATCGCACTTGACAACACCTTCCATTACTTTGCTGATCATTGAGAACAAACTGATGGAATGGTAACTGACTTAGATTGGATTTGTCTGGCGTCTGTGGACAGAGTATACCTGTGGTCCGATGGAAGGTTATTGACCTGAAACATTAGTTTTGTTTCCCTCACCACAGATGCTGTCTGACCTGCTGAGAATTTCCAGCATTGTCTGTTTCAATTTCAGGTTCTCAGCTTCTTCTTGCTTTTGAGTCAGCAGTTTGTAGGCTCACGTCATTGGGCTAATGATGCTGCACTGCCTCATTGATTTATGAAAGGTGTCTTTTCTCAGATGAAATGTTAACCTGCGGCCCCACCTGCCCTCTTCGTGAGTGTAAAATATCCCATGGCATTATTCAAAAAGAAAAATCAGGGGTACTTGCTAATATTTGTCCCTCAACCAACAGAACTAATAATATCTGATCAATAACATATTTCCAATTTGGGACTCACTTAAAAACAATTTCATTGCTGTAAAGCACTTTGGCACATCCTATGTTCATCAAAAGTGCTGTATAAATGCAACTCTTTTTCTTTCAATGCAAAATATTATGAACATTTTTGTGTGTAAAATCTTGAAAAGAACCGAATAATAATAATCTTTATTGTCACAAGTAGGCTTTACATTAACACTGCAATGAAGGTACTGTGAAAAACCCCAACGGGGGGCAGGAAGCTTATATTCCTCAGTATCAAACATCTTTGGAACCTCCTACACAGGCCTGAGTATCAAAGAAAGGGCTGAACATGAATTTCAAATAGATTATTCAGGAATGGCGCTTCAGAAAGTTTACAAAAAAATTTAGAGTACCCAATTCATTTTTTCCAATTAAGGGGCAATTTAAGGGGCACCTACTCTGCACATCTTTGGGTTGTGGGGGCGAAACACACGCAAACATGGGGAGAATGTGCAAACTCCACACGGACAGTGACTTAGAACCTGGATCGAACCTGGGACCTCGGTGCCGTGAGGCAGCAGTGCTAACCACTGCGCCACCGTGCTGCTCCCTGTCACTTCAAAAAGTCGATGCCAGCGGTGTTTCTGCAAGCTCAAGATCAGAGTATCTTGTTTTACTCTTGCAGTGAACTCGTTGATAAAATAAAAAGGATTGTGCTGCCAACCTTCCGGGGTAATCACTAAATATTTTAGATGTGGCATGGTCATTAATACAAATGATTAGCTGCAAAATCCGAAAATGTCTGAAAGGGGCGTGGAGATCACAAAATGTTATTAACCTGTTTCCGCTGTGCCTGACGCAAATGTCATGCTGCCTGTTAATTTAAATAATATGGCCTTTATCCAGCATCAAGCATGATTGTTGAGTGGTTGGATACCTGAGCTTGGGTCATAAAATTGTGACAGCCTAGTATGAATTCAAGCCAGCCCGCGCTACTTAAAGGGCAATACATTTTGGCTGGAACAGGCTCTGGAAATTATTGTAAGAGTGATTTTGACATGGGAATGCTATGGGGCGAGATTCTCCGTCGGCAGGATCCTCCACTTCGCCGGCAGCACACTTAACGCCCGCAGATTTCCCGACTGTGTGGGGGTGGTCACAATGGGAAACTCCATTGGCCCGCTGTCGGGACGGAGGATCTCGCTGCCAGCAGGGGCACACCGCGCCAGTAAACTGGTCTGGCGGGTCGGAGAATCCCGCCCAAGATTTGCCAGTGATGTACTTGCTGCAGGAGGAGGAGAGATTGTCAGCTACGTCCAGGAGGCCTTCTAGCCACATTTTGTTATGGGCCAGGGTTTAAAAACTCCAAAGTGTATTCACCTGATCTATAACATTTTGTTGTTGAATTTAGATAGGGTGAGCACAAGAACCTACTCTTTAGGTGTTATTTAACAGTCTTCTTTGACACTTTAATCAAAATAAGCTTTATTCGACAACTTTTATGTACACACAGCAAGAATTTTTATCAATTACCAACATAAAGATACCCCACAGCTACAGTAATTTATGTATAACACTTTTTTAAAAAAAATAATTTTTATTCAAATTTTTCAACAACAAATTTTCTGCCAACAATAAACGAAACAAGGTATAGAAATAAACAGAAAGAAGGACCACCCCCCCACCAGCAATAAATTAATAACAATACAAAAAAGAAGAAAGTAGCAAACAAACAGTCGCAAAAACAAACCCCCACAAATTTTTATCACAACAGAGAAAAACAGTAACCCCTCCCCTCCAATACAAAAACAATAAATTAACAAGAAAAAGAAATAAGCGTAAAACCATGCGAACAAACCCCCATAATGAACCCGTAGCCCTCCCCCCCCCCGGCTACCTTCCCCCGATTCCCGTCCATTTTCCCCTGATTCTTGGCCACCCGACTATTCTTCCTCTTGTACGTTGGCCACAAACAGGTCCCGGAACAATTGCATGAATGGCTCCCACATTCTGTGGAAGCCGTCGTCTGACCCTCGGATGGCGAATTTGATTTTCTCCATTTGGAGAGATTCCGAGAGGTCGGACAGCCAGTCTGCAGCTCTGGCCGGTGCTGCTGACCGCCAGCCAAACAGGATTCTACGGCGGGCGATCAGGGAGGCAAAGGCAAGGGCATCCGCCCTCCTCCCCAGGAATAGATCTGGCTGGTCTGAAACCCTGAAGACCGCCACTATCGGGCATGGCTCCACCCTCACCCCCACCACTTTGGACATAGCCTCGAAGAAGGCTGTCCAGTACTCCACAAGTCTGGGGCAAGACCAGAACATATGGGCGTGGTTGGCCGGGCCTCTTTGGCACCGTTCACATCTGTCCTCCACCTCCGGGAAGAACCTACTCATACGGTTTCTTGTTAAGTGGGCTCTATGTACCACTTTTAGTTGCGTCAGGCTGAGCCTTGCGCACGTGGAGGTGGAGTTGACCCTATGCAGTGCTTCGCTCCAGAGTCCCCACCCTATCTCAATCCCCAGGTCATCCTCCCATTTCATTCTTGTTGCGTCCAGTACGGTGTCGTCCCTTTCTACCAGTCGGTCATACATGTTGCTACAGTTCCCTTTCTCTAGGATACTTGCGTCCAGTAGGTCTTCCAGTAGTGTCTGTCGTGGCGGTTGTGGGTACGTCCTTGTCTCCTATCGTAGGAAGTTTTTGAGCTGCAGGTACCGTAGCTCGTTCCCCCCCGGCTAGTCGAAATTTCTCTGTCAGTTTGTCCAGTGTTGCAATCCTGTCGTCCGTGTATAGGTCCCTGACTGTCAGTGTCCCCCCGTCCTGCCTCCACCTTTTGATGGTGGCGTCAGTCAGTGCTGGTGTGAACCTATGGTTGTTGCAGATGGGAGCCTTGTCCGACATTTTGGTCAGGCCAAATTGCTGATTCCAGGATTGGAGGGTGGCTGTCACCACTGGGCTGCTGGAGTGTTTTTTGGGTGGGGATGGGAGTGCTGCCGTGGCGAGGGCCCGGAGGGAGGTCCCCATGCAGGAGGCCTCCTCCGCACGCACCCACTCAGCTTCTGGCTCCTGGATCCATCCCCTTACTCGCTCGGCTGTTGCCGCCCAGTGGTAGAATTGTAGGTTCGGGAGGGCTAACCCCCCCCCGGATTTTGTTTTTTGTAGGACCTTCTTTGGGATCCTAGCATTTTTACCCCCCCCCCCCCCCCCACCATACGAACGCCATGATAAGTTTGTCCAGCGCTTTGAAAAAGGCCTGGGGATGTAGATCGGAATGGATCTAAACAGGAAGAGGAACCTGGGCAGTACGTTAATTTTGATCGTCTGGACTCTCCCCGCGAGGGAGAGTGGGAGTGTGTTCTATTTTTGCAGGTCCTTTTTTACTTCCTCCGTCAGGCTGGTGAGGTTCCGTTTGTGGATCCCTTTCCAGTCATGGGCTATTTGGATCCCCAGGTAGCCGAATTTGTGTCGGGCTTGTTTGGTCTATGTATAACACTTAATGAATTCCCCTTAACTGTTCCAATTCAAACATAAAGTCCCATAAACCAACAAAAAAACCTTTTCAAGGGCGTGGCCCAGCACTCTGCATTCTCACTTGAATAAGACTGGCTTTTCCTGAGATTCTGACCCCGTCTCACCAGCAGGTTTAAACTCTTCCAGAAAGCAAACTACATCTAAAGGCACCACCAAGATGATTTTTATTGGAACAGATATTTAAAATGAAACTAGAGAGAGACGGGCCAAAACACTTCTTTCTCTTGTCTGCGTCCATAGCAGTCAAATGTGAAAGCGAAAGTAAAACTCACAGCCACAGCTCAGCTCCACCCAAAAAATGACATCACTGAAGCCATGTGATAAGACAAAAACCTTTCTTATAGGGACACTCACATGAGAACTTTGTGAAACAGTAGGGCCAAAGAGCCAGGATGGTTAGTGCCAGAAATTTAGCCCTAACATGCTGGAACCAGTGCCAGACAAAATTTAACAACCACACATGAATAGCCAAGGTCGGTGTCACCATTGGCAAATATACAACCAACTGCACGATTAGCCTTGCACACTGCTCAATGCATCATACTCCCATCACCCATCTACCAACTATATCAATCTCGATTCATAGCAGACTTAGCGGGCAGCACAGTGGCCCTATGGTTAGCACTGCTGCCTCACAGCTCCAGGAACCTGGGTTCAATTCTGGCTTTGGGTGACTGTCTGTGTGGAATTTGCACTTTCTCCCCGTGTCTGCGTGGGTTTCCTCCGGGTGCTCCGGTTTCCTTCCACAGTTCAAAGATGTGCAAGTTAGGTGGATTGGCCATGCTAAATTGCTCCTTCGTGTCCAAAATGTTAGGTGGGGTTACGGGGATAGGATGGAGGCATGAGCCTGAGTAGGATGCACTTTCCAAGGGCCGGTGCAGGCTGGATGGGTCGAATGGCCTCCTTCTGCACTTTAGGGATTCTGTAAATCTCACATTCAGACTTCTGCAAACCTCACACTCGTATCTCACAGTTGCCAGATATTCAACCATGACAGCCACATCACCCAAACAGATTGTACCACACTCACTGATGTATTCTTCTCTCTCCTGCAGGACAAGGTGGTTCCTAATTGGAGGGAGCAGAAATTAACCAGTAGGAGACAGACAGGGCTGCATATCCTCACCCTGGTGGAAGAGATGGTTCTGAGAATTACTGGAGTGGCCATGACTGAAGCCATGGCGTGAGGCAGAGTTGAAACTATTGAAGATGATGGCATTCTCCTGCCTAATTCTTCCTTCACGCATCCCACTTTCCCCTCATCCCAAAATCTTTTCTGATTCAAAAGTCGCAGGTTGTGTAATCATGCATTTCTTAATTTACCCTTTCCTTTCAGCGCAACTTTACCCAAGGGTATCTGAAAGGAGACCTACAGTCTGATCCAGCAGTGGTGGAAGAGCAAGACGATAAAAGCATTCATCCTCTCAGCCTGTTGCCGATGTCGTGGCATGGTGGTATCATCTAAAGCTAGGCCTCCTAGACCAGAGTTACTTGAGGTCATTGACAAGACCATCTCCAGTCTTCCCCACTCCACAAGCCAGGCCGTAGTCACTAGGGTATCTAAGGACAGATGACACACAGAAGAAGAGCACTAAGGAACTAAGTGCCATTTGTATACCATAGATTTGGTTTGGAATGTTAATTTCGTGGTGGCTTTTATTTTTACATCGTAGCCAAACGGATGCTTTGTTGGCCAGACTGAGGGAAGGTGAGATCTGGGCTGTTGGTGAATAGGGAAATTGAGTTATGTTTACTGGTATCACAGTCGGATGGATCTATCATAGAAAGACTGGCCAAAGAAGGGCTGTGTTGGTTTCTGCTCCTCTTCCTCCTGCTTCCCATCTGGTCGCAGTAGTTGATAGAAAGGTCTGTTCTCACATGATGATAAAATACTACAGCATGTAGCCAAAAGCCACAAAATGAGAGAGGAATTCTGCGAGGTGCGTCTACAGCGGTGCAGACAGTGGAAGCATTGTTTAAGCACTGGAGTGATCTGCTGTATTTCATTTCATGTAACTTTTCTTATACGCATGCAGTCCACGTGTGAATGGGTTGCACACAGGAACCATGAGACATATTGCCCAATAGCCAGCCTCTATGACTCAAATGGGGATGGCACAGCGGATTGGTGTAGATTGTAGGCATTCGACTGGTCCCAGGATGCTGTGCACTGAACTACGTAGTATGCTGTATATGGTCACATGCCAGGTAAAATATAAGGGACTGGAATCCTTTCTGATTGTGCAACATTCCAGAGTAGACATCCAGCACCCGCAAAACAACATGTATGCAGTCAATGGCACCATGCACCATGGGGATGCCTGAAGTTCTTCCAAAGATGTGTGTTCACATCATCTGCTTCTCTGAGACAATAGAATTAAACGTATTCCGCATTCTTCTAATTCAGAGCCTCTGTGACTTCTCTTATGCAACAGTGGATGCAAAAGTTGGAAATGTTGCATTTGTCGCCCACTCCAGCTTGCAATGTGCCAGATGAAAATGCGTCATGGCCATGGCTTCACAACCAATGCACCTCATCAACCTTTGAGGCTGCAACTGAGACTGCAGCCGGTAGCAACTTTCAACGAAGATGACCTTGGTGAAATGTAGATGTCTCAGACATTGTTCCTTGCTGAGGTTCATATAGGACAACTGCCCCCTGAACATCTTGGGTGGATATGACCTCCTGCTGAGAAGCTTGCTCTCCATCATCCTTCCTCTTTCAGTAGCTTGTTCTGTTCTGTTTAAACTCTGCTCACTCTCCCTGGAATGCTGCAGGACTAGGGGGGCAAACTGCTGCACTTGAAAGTAGTTGATGCTCCCTTTGAATATGTTATAACCTGCCTGCTTACCATTGGCTGGGGACTTATCCCACAATCCTTTGGGTGTATGAGATTCCTCAATGGGGGGGGGGGGGGGGGTGGGGGGAAGGAGGGGGGGGGAGGGGAGAAGGAGGGGGGGGGGAGGGGGGAAGGAGTGGGGGGGAGGGGGGAAGGAGGGGGGGAAGGGGAGAAATCATTAGCAGATTCCCTGCATAAATAAAGCTGGCCAGTTTGGAACCAGCTAGAGAGGAGTGAGCAGCAAGGGAGTTGCTGCTGCTGCTGCTGCTGTATATATATATATATATATATATATACACATGTTATTGTAAATAAATGTTATTTCTTTCAACTCATGGTGGATTCTTCGTGGTCCTCACAAAAGAATAGTACTGGTGGTGGTCCTTCCTGCTGCTGAATGCATGTTCAGCTGTGCGTGTACAAGTGAGAACTGGACCATTGGGCTCCAGAATGACAGCGTTAGTGTTAAGTCAGTGTTAGGCGCGTTTATTGACATCACAATCTGCCTGGACTCCATACTTAAATTGCACACTCCTTGTGTATGTGTGCAAATGCTTCCGTCAATGGTGTATGACGCAGCAAGTACCAGTGGGTGTGCGTTTATGCAGCAGACACCATTTGGGAGGCAAAACAGCACTTGCAGCTCTGAAATACCAAGCACAAGGGAGCTGAATATTGGACCCATATCTTTGATCTTGTACCCCATTCCTGCGACTAAGTATTGACGCCGATGCAGGATTTGTGGATTTCCACAACAGCAAAACTGGCGCCATCCCTGGACCGATTCACTGACCTTGGAGGGGCTATCACCGGCACCGCGTGGAACACAGTGGATTCCAATGAGAAAAGGTGCGGGATTCACCAGGTCTGATATTGATACTCGGGAGGCTGACAGGCTGCAGCTGCATATAGACATTACCATTCCCGCACACACTTATCCCAGCCAACAAGCTGGCACTGGTTGTGCTGAAGCGCGGCCATACAGCTGATGGGTTGGCCGAGGCCAGAGGGCCAACTAGGAGGGTGGCCTGGGCAGACATCTATATGCCCTGTGGCCCTATGTTGTCAGTGGGCTGCAGCGCCGGCCCTAGGGTTGCTGGCGCCCCGGGCAAGCTGTACTTCGGCGCCCTTGGGGGGAGGGGCGGGGGGGCGGGGCCGAGGGGGGGGGCCGAGGGGGGGGGGGGGGGCCGAGGGGGGCCGACCCCGAGGCGAGGGGGCAGGGGGGGGGGGGGGGGGGGGGCCGCCCTAGGGGCACCGGCCCAACTGCGCATGCGCAGGACCCGAGTCTCTGGCGCCCCCTAGCACATGGCGCCCCGGGCGACTGCCTGAGTTGCCGGTGCCTTGGGCCGGCCCTGGTGGGCTGTCAGAGGCACATGCAGCTGTATGGCTGCCTTGCAGGCTGCGGTAATGCTGCTCCATGCCCGTCCACCCCACCCCACAGCCCACCTCCTGGCCACCCCCCACTACTCCCCCCCCCCCCGGCCCTGGCAGAAGCCCTCCATCCAGCGGCAGGACTATCGGCAAACTGTGGTGATGTTGGACACTTTCCGTACCCCCTCTCTCTCTCTCTCTCTCCCCCTCAGCAGCCACGGTGCATGTTTCGTAATTTTTAAAAGCACAAGCGAACCTCGCCATCGGGAATTCACCCCAGTGGAGGCGGAGAATCATGGATGCCCCGGAGAATGCCGGTTCAGGTCCGCTAATGATATGCCAACAGCAACAGAGAATTGCGATCTGGCGTGAAACTGGTGCCCGCCACAATTTTGGCATTGGACCCGATTCTCCGCCCAATCGCATTTCCCGATTCTGCCATTGGCCGACGGAGAATCCCGCCCAAAGTTTCTCTTATTCAAAATTGCCCTTGGATAACTTTGCATTGTATTTGAATGAATTAAATTATTCTGTCAGTTTTGCCCTTTCGCATTAGATTTGATTTTATTCATCATTCTTTTCTCATGGATGAATCGATATCTAGTAAAACAGTAGCACTGCAGCAGGAAGCTGCAGTGACATTTTTATAAATGTTTATTTGCATTGGAAAGATCACATCCTGCACAGCAATAATGAAACTGTCTTCCTGTTATGTGTATTTCTTGTTAGTTCACAGTTTGTTGGCTGATTAAGATATTTCATCGCTTAAGTCAACTAAACTCCACCAAGTGTAATACCAACAAACCTTTTCTGTCAGTTGCAATGCACAAGAGAAATGATGCTATAAATTATGGTATGTTAGTATTTAACAAGAACTTATATTGAAAATAGTGCCTGTACTGTAGTAAAATGGTTCAAGGCACTTCACAAGAATGTAATCAGATGAAACAAAATGTCAGAAAGGAGGTTTTTAGAACAGTTGACCAAAAGCTTAACTGAAGAGATTGGCTGTGAGGTGTGTCATAGAATCACTACAGTGCAGAAGGAGGCCATTTGGCCCTTAGAATCTGCACCAACCCTCTGGAAGAGCACCTCACCTAGGCCCACACCTGTACCCTATCCCCATAACCCCACTAACCTTTTGGACACTGAGGGGCAATTTAGCATAGCCAATCCACCTAACCTACATATGTTTGGATTGTGAGAGGAGACCGAAGCACCCGGAGGAAACCCACGCAGACACGTGGCGAATGTGCAAACTCCACACAGACCAATCCGAAGCTGGAATTGAACCCGGGTCCCTGGCGCGATGAGGCAGCAGTGCTAACCAGCAGTGTCTTAAAAGAAGAAAGAGGAAATTCCGGAGCTTAGCGTCTTGATAGATCGCAATAAGCAGGATATGTGGGTGAGGAACAGACAGATCACCTAAAGATGTTCAACATTTGACTCCCAAAAGTTCAGGTTAAAGTTGCAATGTCATAATTTATCCTAACCTTTTAAAAAATGAAATCAGGGTGGTATGGCAAGATTGCATATGACGCATTAAATAGCAAGTAAATTAATTTCTTATATATGTGACATTAAAATTGTCTGGCTCATGGACTGGACTGACAGGTGATTGGGTTTTGCAAATCACTCCCCCTGGATATCAACACAGATTGGGAAAGGGAAGCGATTTTAGACAGGTTTTGAAATAAATGATTGAAGCTTGTCACTTTATTAGTCAGCTACAGGGATTCTGCTTATCTACATCACACACCTGGCTTTTTTGATTTTGCTTGCTGTCCGAGAGACATCGGAGAATTGATCTGCTCCTGCTGGACAATTTGTCAAAGGACATGTGATAAATTTCCACAGATACTGGCAGAAATACCATTGACATGTTGACATTGATCAGGAAACACCAGTGGAGAAAGCTTTGAGGATAGTCTCTGATTAACCTAACCATTTTCAGGTTTTATGCTGCGACCAGCAATATTATTTTGCAGTGCCGCACAAAGATTGGAGAATTGCTCAAAGGGTAAAAACAATTTGATCATGAAAATAAGAAGAAAACAGCGCTTGAGATTATTATTTTTTTTAACTCTTTTCGTTCCAAGCTATTCTAACTTTTCTGGATTAATTTGATAATGTTCCTACAAACATAGATTTGCAGTATTTTACATGTGATATTATAGGCTGGGCTGTACGAGGTGCAGGCTGTACATGTCAAGGTGCTTTTAAAATACTGTTTGTCTAATTTGGGCCACGGTATTGGTGCACATGATCCCTTAATTTCATTGGTGAAACCCTTTGTTATCCCAACTACTGATTCTAAAATCACCTTTATCAGGTTGCGCTGGCTGTTCTGGTGGTGGGAACAGGTCATAAAGTCCAGTCTGCGATCTGCTCTCCATTCAAGGTTCACCCTAATGTTCGATTTTTGGGTACGGTGGCAGAATAGTGATGTGCTTTGAGCTCACAACAACCACCACATGGAAATTATCCCAGGCTAGTTGGGGATAATGCTGGAGAATGTGGTGTGAGGTGCTGAGGAGGGTGACTGCCTCAATCTTGTGCGTGAGGCTGAGGTCGATGCATCTAAAGGTAAAGCCTGGGGCGCATCTGACTAAGTCGAGGATGAGCCGGTTGTATGAGCGGGTGGAGGATACCTGTGAACAGTGTGGGCTGGGCCCAGCTAACCATGTACATATGTTCTGGTCCTGCCCAAAGTTGGAGAAATTTAAGAGGTGGTTCTTCAGCACCATGTCAACGATTTTGCACGTGGATTTCGGGTCCAGTCCCCTGGGGTCCATATTCGGGATGTTGGACTTGCTGGAGTCACAGACCAGAGCGGGGGTAGATGTTTTAGCCTTTGCCTCATTGATTGCTCGCGGGCAGGTCCTGTTGGGATGGGGATCAGTCTCGCCACCCTGTGCCTTGGTGTGGCTTGGGTATTTAATGGAGTTCTTGCACTTGGAGAAGGCGAACTTTGTTCTGGGGGGGGGGGGGGTGTGTGAGTGACGGGTTCCACAAAATATGGGGTTTTGTTTATACTAAATTTCTCGGAGCTGGTTACCATCAGCTGCCCGGGCAGGGGATGGGTGGTGAGGTGGTTAGTTAGGGTGGTGGTGGGGGGGGGGGGGGGGGGGGGGGGGGGGAGGCGGATTTGGGGTTTTGTGTTGATTTTATTTTTAACTGTTGTGTGCTTAAAATGTTAAATATATTGAATAAAAATACCTTAAAAAAACTTATCCAAGGCTGCTTTACAAATGAAGGGGATTTAATATGAACTATGATCACAGGGATAAATTCAAAGGGATGGTGAAAAATTTGGTCAGAAAAAAGCCTTTTGAGGTGGACACATAAAACTGTCCAGGACCCTATCCCCCCCCCCCCCCCCCCCCCCCCCCCCCCCCCCCCCCCCCCCCCCCCCCCCCCCCCGCCCTCCCTTAGTGCCCCTCTTCAATGCATACCCACATATTGTGTTTTCCTTCACTCCCATACAGAAACTAGTTATGCAAAAAGACGATTTGCTAATTTCAGTGTGTTGGAATGAAATAGTGCCAGGATGGAAATCAAAGAAAGAGAAGATGAGGTGGCGGGTGTTGCATGCCTGTGTTGGGTACTGACCAAATACATTTAAGGGGAAAATCTGGACCCTTTGGGTTCAGAGCGAGCTCCTTGTCTTATAATGAGCATCTTCATACAACGTGACAATTGTCAATAAATTGTTCACCTGTGACATTCACCTAAGTAGACAGCCAAGCACTGGGTCTGGCTTTGCTGCCAGGAGTGAATATTCCCTTTCTGCCTTGCCAGGAGACAGGCAGCAGTTTTTTAAAAAAGCATTTACACTTACTAGTCACTGTCTAGACTCCCAGCTGAGATGCCCATTGAATAGTTGGTTAAAAACAGAAATGATTACCCTAGAGGGAAGACCATTACAGTCAGGCACAGGCCATATTTCTTGAGAAAATTACAAGACGATCACCTAGAAAGTCTTAACAATTACCGGAAAGAAGGACCCAAATGTTGACCATCGTCAGAACATTTGATTTGGTTTCAGAAGTCAGTGTCTGCATAAAACAAATGTGAGCACCTGCAAACAGCTGTCAAATCTGTCATGCTGAAGATGTGCTGAATTGACAGAAATGATTTCGCGTTTACTGCTTGACTGCTGCTCTAACATCTTAATTATGTAAATATCAATTGAATCACTAATGTAGATTTATAAATGTGCTTGTTTTCACAAATGCATCAGTGAGTATCCTAACACCATTGCTTCTCGACTAACATTACTGTTTATTAAATGAAGTTATTTAGTCATGGGTTTTGATCTCTGTGCACAATAATTTCCTGTTGGTGATAAACAAACTATCATTGTAAATGGCCAAGTTTACGTATTCAATGATTGGAGTAAGCTCTGCTAGCCTAAGTATCTCATTTCACCCCCTTTGCAAATATATGCAAATAGACGCAAGGAGGAAGGTCACTCAGAATCTTTAAGATCGCCCAGCCAGAAAGTCTCAGCAGTTTACCCCCTTATTCCTAAATGGTTTCAGGGTTTGTCTTTCCATTATCACGCACAGAAATCTGACCTTCAGCTGATCATGTTCATTAAATGAAGAAAGCCTTCCTGATATCTGTTCTATATTTACCCATTGCTGCTTTGATCTTCTGCCACTTTTGTCCTGATTTCATGGATTAGCTTGAAGCGGTGAAGTGATGCTCTGAGTTTACTTTTGCCACTGATCTGCTTTTTTAATCCCCTCTGTGACGGCTTCTCTTAATCCCCTTTTTTTTGACAAATAGCTCAAATTCAGTCACACCTTTCTCATGATTCAGTCCTCCAATGCCAGTCAGTCTGCCTATGTTTGATGCACTGACGCCAAGCCATCTTTCTTGCCAAATTGGATGCAGGAAGTCCAGACGTGCTGCTGTGTTGGACATGGAGCAGACTGGGTTAACACAGTTTTTGCATGAGGTTCATTTCTATCCATCCTGGATTAAGTGACCACTTGCAAATACATTCCGAGCTCTCACATCTGTCCAAATTCTAAATATTTCTACATTGTCATGCACAAGCCATACATTTGTACAACCACATTGGTCCTTAAAGAAAATTGTCTTGGGCTACTTGGAATCGATTTAGTCATAAATAATAATAATTGCTTATTGTTACAAGTAGGCTTCAATGAAGTTACTGTGAAAAGCCCCTAGTCGCCACATTCTGGCACCTGTTTGTGGAGGCTGGTCCGGGAAGTGAACCCACGCTGCGGGCCTTGTTCTGCATTACAAGCCAGCTGTTTAGCCCACTGTGCTAATCCAGCCCCTGTATTGATATTTAGCATGTGTCATATGTCACCTTCGGGTATATTTGACATGACTTTGACGTCCCTGTAACTTAATGAAAGATGTGATTTGAAAAGACCTTGGCTACATCAGGAAAGTGGGAGAAACCATTTGACATTTCACAGTTGGGAATCAACTGCCTCAAATCAATAACTTTCCTTTGAAAAGATGAAAAGAAAACACATTTGTTTTAACATTTATTCTTCTTGGACGATGTCCACGTATCCAAAATCAATTGGAGTAACAATATAAATTGCTTTGGAGTCAGGCAGGGCACATGGGACTGTTCATTGCAAACAAGAAAAAAATAAACTCCACTGTAAATTGCTTCAGAAAGATATTTCCCTCAAAATATTTTCTGTAGCTAAATTGGCACTCTACTCGGTATGATGAACAGTGGATTCAGTGGTGCGAATCTGGTAACTGGATTCGGGAATTTCTCTTTTCTCCTAGTTTTTAAAAGGAATGGGATACATCTTGAAAATTAAGGGGGGGAAAATGTTATTTTAGCCAAAAGAGTCACCTGGTGCAAATCCATTTCGTAGGTCAGTTTGCAGATGGAACCAATTGAACAAAATGAGGTTGGGAGAGATATTCTTTACTTCCTTATGAATGAAATGGTGAATGTTGAAGGTTGGACTAAACATAAGTAGACATCCTTCATTCTGGGTGGCACGATAGCACAGTGGTTAGCACTGTTGCTTCATAGCGCCAGGAACCTAGATTTGATTCCTGGCCTGGGTCACTGTCTGTGCGGAGTCTGCACGTTCTCCCCGCGTCTGGGTTTCCTCCGGGTGCTCCGGTTCCCTCTCACAAGTCCTGAAAGACGTGCTTGTTAGGTGAATTGGATATTCTAAATTCTCCCTCAGTGTACCCGAACAGGCGCCGGAGTGTGGCGACTCGGGGCTTTTCACAGTAACCAATGTAGTGTTAATGTAAGCCGACTTGTGACACTAATAAAGATTATTATGATGTCTTGTCCTTTTAAACTTATATACGTGATACATTTCTTGGAACAGTAGCTTAAAAACCAGCAACCCATATTGTCTTGTCCAGGAGAACAAGGGCAGCAAGCTCATGGACATCCAATCACCTGCAAGCTCCCCTCTAGGTCCCACACCATCCTGATTTGCAACTATATCGCCATCCCTTCACTGAGTAGTCAGCCTAATAAGAAGTCTTACAACACCAGGTTAAAGTCCAACATGTTTGTTTCAAACACTAGCTTTCGCAGCACTGCTCCTCATTCACCTGAGGAAGGAGCAGTGCTCCGAAAGCTAGTGTTTGAAACAAACATGTTGGACTTTAACCTGGTGTTGTAAGACTTCTTATTGTGCTCACCCCAGTCCAACGCCAGCATCTCCACATCATAGCAGCCAATTCTCATAGAGGCCTGGGTCTGCTTAGCCATGTTGATTTTTGCTTTGTTTTGAAATCCAAACAGCAAAATCAACAGTTTTAGGCCTGTAATTTGCTGTTGTGATTGTTGGTGATGCGTACTCCATTGCATCTGCGGAACCCCTGGGGGCCTCTCACAGAATCCCAGGGTTCCGCAGGCCCCAGTTTGAGAACCCTGACTTGAGTAAACACCACCCCAATTCCTCATTCACCTACTGCCCCACACCTTACTGTCTTTCGTTGCTGACCATCACAATGCCCGCTTGGCCAGAATGCAAAAATGAAAGCCACCATAAAATTAATCTTCCAAAATAAATAACTAAATCAAATCACTAATATTGTATACACACATCAGTCATGTGCATTCTCTTCCTGCTTGTCATCTGTGCTTTTGCCTCTTCTTTTTTTTTTTTAAATTTAGATTACCCAATTATTTTTTTCCAATTAAGGGGCAATTTAGAGCGGCCAATCCACCTACTCTGCACATTTTTGGGTTGTGGGGGCGAAACCCACGCAGACACGGGGAGAATGTGCAAACTCCACACGGACAGTGACCGAGAGCCGGGATCGAACCTGGGACCTCAGCGCCGTGAGGCTGCAGTGCTAACCACTAGGCCACCGTGCTGCCCCTTTTGCCTCTTCTAATGCTCCGAATAAGTGCTTGCCAGTGGTTGCAGCAGTAATTGTAGAAGGCTGTCAGCTTTTATTGGGGAAGACGACAGATGGCCTTGCAGGGAAATCTCAAGTAGCTCTGGCCCTAGAAGAGCCAAGCTTTGGACTGCACTATCCTCCCAAAGGCACTGAAGTTTTGAGTGGCAACAGTAAGGGTACTGTGGAGTGACAGCGGTGGGAGGACAAAGCTATTACCCGGAGAGACAACAGCAGGTTTGAGTTGCACGGAATCACCGCTCTTCACTCAGGTGCTGAGGCTAAATCGCTGGCTTTGAAAGCAGATAAAGGCAGGCCCACAGCACGGTTCTGATGTGTTGGGCAGGCTGGGTCTGTGTGGACTGCGTTTGATGCAGTGTCGCGAGAGACAGACTTCCAACACTTGATGAGATGCAATACCATTTTATTTAACATTTAACTATTTTACATGTTCAACTGTGGGTTGACACTATGCTAACTTGACTGGAGACCTGAGGCTAGCCTGACCAGACTTACTGACTACCTCATAAGACCTATCCTCCAATCCAGGCAGCATCCTGGTAAATTCCCTTTGCACCCTTTCCAATACTTCCATAGCCTTCCGATAGTGAGGTGACCAGAACTGCACACAAAACTCCAAATGTGGTCTCACCAGGATCCTGTAGGGTTGCAGCATAACCCTGCGGCTCTTAAACTCAAGCCCTCTGTTAATAAACGCTAACACCCAATAGGCCTTCTTCACGGCTCGATCCACTTGAGTGGCAACCTTCAGAGATCTGTGGACATGAACCCCAAGATCTCTCTGTTCCTCCACATTCCTCAGAACCCTGCCGTTGACCCTGTATTCCGCATTCAAATTTGTCCTACCAAATTTGTCCTCGCACTTATCAGGGTCAAACTCCATCTGCCATTTTTCGGCCCAGCTCTGCATCCTATCAATGTCTCTTTGCAGCCTACAACAGCCCTTCACCTCAACCACTACTCCACCAATCTTGGTGTCATCAGCAAATTTACTGACCCACCCTTCAGCCCCCTCCTCCAAGTCATTTATAAAAATCACAAATAGCAGAAGACCCAGTGGCATGTAGCACAGTGGTTAGCACTGGAACTACGACGCTGAGGCCTTGGGTTGAACCCTGTCCGTGTGGAGTTTGCACATTCTCCCCGTGTCTGCGTGGGTTTTACCCTCACAACCCAAAGATGTGCAGGTTAGGTGGATTGGCCACGCTAAATTGCCCCTTAATTGGAAAATAAATAATTGGGTACTCTAAATTTATAAAATAAAAAAAAAAGCGAGGGAAGTTAGCCAATGAGTGTGATGCAGGGTCATGTTGTTGACATGGTTGTCTCACTTGCAATGTGAATAAATAATGAATTTTAGCCATGATGTGGAGATGCCGGCGTTGGACTGGGCTGAGCACAGTAAGAAGTCTAACAACACCAGGTTAAAGTCCAACAGGTTTGTTTCATGAATTTTAGATGAGAGGCTTGCAGAAATGCTAAGTGTGAGGGTGAGTGAAGTTATAAATGTTAGATATGAGTCATGATTGAAAGAGATTGTTGGCTATTGAGTGGTGGAGGTATGGGGCACTGAACAATGTGTGAGGTTAGTGACGCAGTTGATGGGATATAAGAACATACGAAACAGGAGCCAAAGTTTGCTACACAGCCCCTCATGTCTATCCCACCATTCAGTAAGATCATGCCTGATCTTCCGCCTCAGGATGGTCTTCACCTGAACCAGAGTGGTACCAATATCCTGGGGGGGAGATTTGCTAGTGCTCTTCGGGGGGGTTTAAACTAATTCAGCAGGGGGATGGGAACCTAAATTGTAGTCCCAGTGTACAGGATGTTGAGAGTAGTGAGGTCAGGGATAGGGTTAAAAGCCCGACGGCGAGTGTAGTGACAAACGGGAGGAGGTCGGAGTATTTTGGGCTCCACCGAGGGACCAGGCAGGGATGTCCCCTATCCCCCCTACTTTTCGCACTGGCGATTGAACCGTTGGCGATGGCACTGAGGGGTTCAGGGGGGTGGAGAGGACTGACTAGGGGAGGGGAGGAACATCGAGTATCGCTGTATGCGGATGATCTACTGCTGTACGTGGCAGACCCAGAAGGGGGAATGCCGGAGATAATGGAACTATTAGCAGAGTTTGGGGACTTTTCGGGGTACAAACTAAATTTGGGCAAAAGCGAGGTTTTTGTGATACACCCGGGGGACCAGGGAGAGGGTATTGGGAGACTCCCCTTCAAGCGAGCAGGAAAGAGCTTTAGGTACTTAGGGGTGCAGGTGGCAAGGAACTGGGGGACCCTCCACAAGTTGAACTTTTCCAGGCTGGTGGAACAGATGGAGGAGGAATTTAAGAGGTGGGACATGGTACCGTTGTCGCTGGCGGGGAGGGTGCAGTCAATCAAAATGACGGTCCTCCCAAGGTTCTTGTTTTTATTTCAGTGCTTGCCCATCTTCCTCCCTAGGGCCTTCTTCAAAAAGGTGACGAGTAGCATCATGAGCTACGTGTGGGCGCATGGCACCCCAAGGGTGAGGAGGGTCTTTTTGGAGCGGAGTAGGGACAGTGGAGGGCTGGCACTGCCCAATCTCTCGGGGTACTACTGGGCGGCAAATGTGTCAATGGTGCGCAAGTGGATGATGGAAGGGGAGGGGGCAGCTTGGAAACGAATGGAGAGGGCGTCCTGTGGCAACACAAGCCTGGGGGCCCTAGTAACGGCACCATGGCCGCTCCCCCCCACGAGGTACACCACGAGCCCGGTGGTGGCGGCCACCCTCAAGATATGGGGGCAGTGGAGGCGACATAGGGGGGAAATGGGAGGTCTGTTGGCGGCGCCAATAAGAGGGAACCATAGATTCATCCCGGGGAACATCGACGGGGGATTTCAGAGCTGGTACAGGGTGGGCATACGGCAGCTGAAGGACCTGTTTATAGAGGGGAGGTTTGCGAGCCTGGGAGGGCTGGAGGAGAAGTTTGAGCTCGCCCCGGGAAACATGTTCAGATATTTACAAGTGAAGGCATTTGCTAGGCGGCAGGTGGAGGGGTTTCCCCTGCTCCCCAGTAAGGGGGCGAGTGATAGGGTGCTCTCGGGGGTCTGGGTCGGAGGGGGGAAGATATCAGACATCTACAAGATAATGCAGGAGGCGGAAGCAGCATCAGGGGAGGAGCTGAAAGCCAAGTGGGAAGGGGAGCTGGGAGAGCAGATAGAAGACGGGACGTGGGCGGATGCACTGGAGAAGGTCAACTCTTCCTCCTCGTGTGCGAGACTGAGCCTCATTCAATTTAAGGTGCTGCATAGAGCTCACATGACGGGGACAAGGATGAGCCGGTTCTTTGGGGGTGAGGACAGGTGTGTCAGATGTCTGGGAAGCCCAGCGAACCATGTGCATATGTTCTGGGCATGTCCGGTGCTGGAAGGGTTCTGGAAGGGGGTGGCAAGGACGGTGTCGAAGGTGGTGGGGTCCAGGGTCAAACCAGGATGGGGGCTTGCGATCTTTGGGGTCGGGGTAGAACCGGGGGTACAGGAGGCTAGGGAGGCCGGAATACTGGCCTTTGCGTCCCTAGTGGCTCGACGAAGGATATTAATTCAATGGAAGGACGCGAGGCCTCCAAGCGTTGAAACTTGGATTAACGATATGACTAGCTATATTCAGCTAGAAAGGATCAAATTTGCCCTGAGAGGGTCGGTACAGGGATTCGCCAGGCGGTGGCAACCTTTCCTTGACTTTTTAGATCAGAGATAGACGTTCGGGGTCGTGGCAGCAGCAACCCGGGGGGGGGGGGGGGGGAGGGGCAGCAAGGGTCGTGGGGGGACATGCACGACTGTAACGCGGGCAAGTCTGCTCGCTGCTCATGTCTGAAACTGTAGGCTGCCTTGTTTGTTAAGGTTGCCTGGGGGGGGGGGGGGGGGGGAGGACTGGTGCGCGCGAGAGGGCGGGCGAGGGAGGGACATTTGCCTATAGGGATTGTGTTGTAAATAATTTAAAAATTAGTAGGGGTAAATGTCTGTATGGAAAAACTCTTTCAATAAAAATTATTTTTAAAAAAAAAGGGATAGGGTTAAAAGTTCGAAAGAGGGCACCGGCAAGCAGGACGCTGGTTTGAAGTGTGTCTACTTCAACGCCAGGAGCATCCGGAATAAGGTGGGTGAGCTTGCAGCATGGGTTGGTACCTGGGATCTCGATGTTGTGGCGATTTCGGAGACATGGGTAGAGCAGGGACAGGAATGGTTGTTGCAGGTTCCAGGATTTAGATGTTTCTGTAAGAACAGAGAAGATGGTAAAAGAGGGGGGGTGTGGCATTGTTAATCAAGGAAAGTATTACGGCGGTAGAAAGGACGCTTGAGGACTCGTCTACTGAGGTAGTATGGGCCGAGGTTAGAAACAGTAGATGAGAGGTCACCCTGTTGGGAGTTGTCTATAGACCTCCGAATAGTTCCAGAGATGTAGAGGAAAGGATTGCAAAGATGATTCTCGACAGGAGCGAGAGTAACAGGGTAGTTGTTATGGGGGACTTTAACTTTCCAAATATTGACTGGAAATACTATAGTTCGAGTACTATAGATGGGTCAGTTTTTGTGGAGTGTGTGCAGGAGGGTTTTCTGACACAGTATGTAGACAGGCCAACAAGGGGCGAGGCCACATTGGATTTGGTACTGGGTAATGAACCCGGCCAGGTGTTAGATTTAGATGTAGGTGAGCACTTTGGTGATAGTGATCACAACTCGGTTATGTCTACTTTAGCAATGGGCAGGGATAGGTATATACCGCAAGGCAAGAATTATAGCTGGGGGAAAGGCAATTATGATGCTATTCGGCAAGATTTAGGATGTATAGGATGGGGAAGGAAACTGCAGGGGATGGGTACAATTGAAATGTGGAGCTTTTTCAAGGAACAGCTACTGCGTGTCCTTGATAAGTATGTACCTGTCAGGCAGGAAGGAAGTTGGCGAGCAAGGGAACCGTGGTTTACTAAGGAAGTTGAAGCACTTGTCAAGAGGAAGAAGGCGGCTTATGTTAGGATGAGACATGAAGGCTCAGTTAGGGCATTTGAGAGTTACAAGATAGCAAGGAAGGACCTAAAGGGAGAGTTAAGAAGAGCGAGGAGAGGACACGAAAGGTCGTTGGCGGATAGGATCAAGAAAAACCCTAAGGCTTTCTATAGGTATATCAGGAACAAAAGAATGACTAGAGTAAGATTAGGGCCAATCAAGGATAGTAGTGGAAAGTTGCGTGTGGAATCAGAGGAGATGGGGGAAGCGTTAAATGGATATTTTTCGTCAGTGTTTACACTGGAGAAAGACAATGTTGTCAAGGAGAACACTCAGGTTCAGTCGACCAGACTAGATGGAATTGAGGTTCAAAAGGAGGAGGTGTTAGCAATTTTGGAAAATGTCAAAATAGATAAGTCCCCTGGGCCAGATGGGATTTATCCTAGGATTCTCTGGGAAGCCAGGGAGGAGATTGCAGAGCCTTTGTTCTTGATCTTTATGTCATCTTTGTCAACAGGAATAGTGCCGGAAGACTGGAGGATAGCAAATGTTGTCCCCTTGTTCAAGAAGGGGAGTAGAGACAACCCTGGTAATTATAGACCTGTGAGCCTTACTTCGGTTGTGGGTAAAATGTTGGAAAAGGTTATAAGAGATGGGGTTTATAATCATCTTGAAAAGAACAAGTTGATTAGCGATAGTCAACACGGTTTTGTGAAGGGTAGGTCATGCCTCACAAACCTTATTGAGTTTTTTGAGAAGGTGACCAAACAGGTGGATCAGGGTAAAGCTGTTGATGTGGTCTATATGGATTTCAGTAAGGCGTTTGATAAGGTTCCCCACGGTAGGCTATTGCAGAAAATAAGGAAGTATGGAATTGAAGGTCATTTAGCGGTTTGGATCAGTAATTGGCTAGCTGAAAGAAGACAGAGGGTGGTGGTTGATGGCAAATGTTCATCCTGGAGTTGAGTTACTAGTGGTGTACCGCAAGGATCTGTTTTGGGGCCACTGCTGTTTGTCATTTTTATAAATGACCTGGAAGAGGGTGTAGAAGGATGGGTTAGTAAATTTGTAGATGACACGAAGGTCGGTGGAGTTGTGGATAGTGCTGAAGGATGTTATAGGATACAGAGGGACATAGATAAGCTGCAGAGTTGGGCTGAGAGGTGGCAGATGGAGTTTAATGTGGAAAAGTGTGAGGTGGTTCACTTTGGAAGGAGTAACAGGAATGCAGAGTACTGGGCTAATGGCAAGATTCTTGGTAGTGTAGATGAACAGAGAGATCTCGGCATCCAGGTACATAAATCCCTGAAAGTTGCCACCCAGGTTAATAGGGCTGTTAAGAAGGCATATGGTGTGCTAGCCTTTATAAGCAGGGGGATTGAGTTTCGGAACCACAAGGTCATGCTGCAGCTGTACATAACTCTGGTGCGGCCGCACCTGGAGTACTGCGTGCAGTTCTGGTCACCACATTATAGGAAGGATGTGGAAGCTTTGGAAAGGGTTCAGAGGAGATTTACTAGGATGTTGCCTGGTATGGAGGGAAGGTCTTACGAGGAAAGGCTCAGGGAATTGAGGTTGTTTTCGTTAGAGAGGAGAAGGCTGAGAGGTGACTTAATAGAGACATATAAGATAGAGAGAGGGTTAGACAGGGTGGACAGTGAGAGTCTTTTTCCTCGGATGGTGATGACCAACACGAGGGGACATAGCTTTAAATTGAGGGGTGATAGATATAGGACAGATGTCAGAGGCAGTTTCTTTACTCAGAGAGTAGTAGGGGTGTGGAACGCCCTGCCTGCAACAATAGTAGACTCGCCAAAGGGCATTTAAGTGGTCACTGGATAGACATATGGATGAAAATGGAATAGTGTAGGTCAGATAGGCTTCAGATGGTTTCACAGGTCGGCGCAACATCGAGGGCCGAAGGGCCCGTACTGCGCTGTAGTGTTCTATGTTCTATGTAAATCGACATCCCTGCATTATCCCAAATCCCTTGGTTCCTTAAAGAGAACAACGATTTCTAACATGAAAAACCTCAGTATTTTTTGAACATCTACAGCTTTCTGACATAGTCAATTCCAAAAGATTGCAACCCTTTGAGTGAAGAAATTTCAATCCTAAATTGCTAGGACTATTCTGAGACTGTGCCCCTATGTTTGCCAGGTGAAACTTTCCACAACATCTACCTTGCCAAGGCCTTTCAGAATATTCTATGTTTCAATGGGATCACCGCTTCATTCCTCTAAACTCTGGGGAATGTAGGCCTGGTCTTACTTAATCTCTCCTTACAGCACAAACTCTTCATCCCAGGAATCAGTCTGGTGAACCTCCATTGTGCTCCCTCCAAGACAAATATATCCTTTTCTAGGTAAAGAAACCAGAGGTGAACATAGCCCTCCAGGTATTGTCTCCACATGACCCTGCACAACTGTAGCATAAGAGCTCCTCACTCTTTCCCTTTAGTAATAGAGCCTACCATTATCATTTACCTTCCTACTTTGCGGTATCTGCGTGCTAACTTTATGATACATGTTCAAGGATACCCAAGTCCTTCTGAGTGCCAATATTTCCCAGTCTTTCATCATTTAAAAAAATATCCTGCTTTACTACTATTCGTCCAAAGTCCAACCTTCCACATTCCTGCCCACTCATTTCTCCTGTCTAAATCCTTTTACATAGAATTCACAGTGCAGAAGGAGGCCATTCGGCCCATCGAGTCTGCACCGGATCCTGGAAAGAGCACCCTACCCAAGGTTAACACCACCCATAACCCAGTAACCTCACCCAACACTAAGGGCAATTTTGGACACTAAGGGAAATTTATCATGGCCAATCCACCTAACCTGCACATCTTTGGACTGTGGGAGGAAACCGGAGCACCCGGAGGAAACCCACGCACACATGGGGAGGATGTGCAGACTCCGCACAGACAGTGACCCAAGCCGGAATCGAACCTGAGACCCTGGAGCTGTGAAGCGATTGTGCTATCCACAATGCTACCGTGCTGCCCCTAAGGCTTTTGCAGCCTTTTTGCATCATCCTCACAGCTTACACGACCAACAGTGGTCACTTTGCAGCCACGTCTCCACAATGGCTATTAGATCAAACCCATTAATTCTATCTATGCTATTAATTACTCTCTTTTCCTATGAACGCTTCACTGGCATTTGAAGATACATGCACTGACTTCACTCACATAGGGTCATAAATCTTGTCACACCGTCCTCCTCTAAACAGCTGGCTGCACCCTACAATCACTTACATTAGGCAGGCAGCACACATTTTGAGTGTTGCCTGCATTGGGAGCAATGGGCATGTTGTAACAATGCAACTTGATTCCAGTGCCCCCTTTTTCATAGAATTTACAGTGCAGAAGGAGGCCATTCGGCCCATCGAGTCTGTACCGGCTCTTGGAAAGAGCACCCTACCGAAGGTCAATTATTAACAAAGCAAAAAGCTTTGCACTCGGAATGGAACCAAGATAAAAGCAACCACTGCAATGTGCCTCCAGATAATGCTATTCACATACAGTCAGAGTCTCAATCCTTTACAATACGAGGAAAAGGAACTGGGGGACGAAAAGCATGGAGGAGGAGCGAGTTGAAAGATTAGCATGGGGAACGAAAGGTGGCATCGATGAAGAAGGTTTTAGTGAGGGAGAGCGACAGCCATATCTTGATTGAGTATTCTAGAGGATAGGAACTTTAAGCCGTCAAAGCTCATTGATAATAGGAAATGCATGACCCAGAACTATTTACAAACCTAACAAATACTAACAGAAATATAGGGCCTATTCATTAATAGGTTTAGAGTCAGTTAATTTTATATCTACCCAGACAGGTTACCAGAATTCTTCGCTCCATTTTCCAAGTTCTAAAAGCGATGCTGTAATGAAACATGTCCGACAATTTATCCTCAGAAGGAATAGTTGTTTTGAAACACTTGACATTTTAGATATTTTTTTTGTAATTTGAATGTTGCTGCTGTTGAATGTAACTAACAATAATATCAGACCATTTATGTAATCAATTAAACTTAAAACATTCTATATGTCCAAAGATGTGCAGGTTAGGTGGATTGGCCTAGATAAATTGCCCTTAGTGTCCAAAAAGGTTAGTTGGGATTACTGGGTTACGGGGATAGGGTGGAGGCGTGGGCTTAAGTAGGGTGCTCGTTCCAAGGACCGGTGAAGACTCGATGGGCCGAATGGCCTCCTTCTGCACAGTAAATTCTATGATTCTATTATATCTTCCCTGCTCCCATTTTTCTCTTCTTACTTGCTTGGGCATGAATCCAATGCTAACAGACACCTTCCTGGCAAATGGTCATTGCTCATATGTGAGTCCACGGCAGTGAGTTTATTGAGCCAGGTCACAGCCTTGTCTGATCTAGCCTCCTCTGCAGCACTTTCTATCCAGCAGCAACTCACTGCATTGTGATCAGGGGCAGGAACTCACAGATTTCCTTCTCCTGTCCTAGAGGTATCAAGGCCAAATTACAGCACCCAAATTGAGAGCAGAAGGCTCAAACTAGTTTGGGATAGATGGTGTCTTTAGAGATTTTTTTTTGTCAAGCTGATATGTATTTTAACCGTATGTGAACACAATTTAAGATGTCCCATATCTGTGTATATACCCAAGGGCTGCTCCAAGTTTGACACTACTTAGAAAATCCAACCACATTGCTAAGTACTATTTCTAAGTTTTATTTATTGAGCATATTTAAAGTCCATAATAACTCATTAAATAGATAGGCTACTTTATGACCATATGAACCTGCCTCAACCCAACATATTGCTCATTGAAGAATGTTACTTGCAGAGGTATTGTGTAGTAAAATGTGTATTACTGATGTACAACATGTCTGGCTCTCTTATTGTCCAGCACAGTGAGTAATGGGGAGCACAATTAGCTGGATATTTTGCTGAAGGTTATGGCCATGTTGTATTTGTCGAATCCTCTGGTCATCGGAGACTGTACATATGATTGAGATGCACGTCAGGAACCTGTGGAAATCCTGATGCACTGATCTTGACGGGAGTTGCCCGAGAAATCTCAACTTCTCATAGGCAATTATTCTGCTCCCTGGGATCTTTCATTATTGTCTCAGACTCTGTTAAAGTGTCTTGGGATGTTTTCAACGTACTTACCTGGATGGTTGCCCAGGAAATGTTAGATAGATTAAAAGCCAGTCTAACATTTGGGTAACTACGCAATGAAACACCCAATCACTCATGACTATCCCTCGATTAACTCCCTCCAAACTGATCTGACTAACCCCCCACCCCTGACCTGCCCTACCTAACTACTCTTCCCCTCCCCCTGACCACCTGGCTATCTCTCCTGACTCCCCAGTTACCCACCCAATCCAATCTGACCACCCCAAACCTCCCCGATCTGACCCGACCAGTCCCCCCGCCCAACTCCCTACCCACGCTCCTGACTACTGCTCACCGGCCTGATTCAGCTGCCCCCAACCATTCAAATACCCCTAATGACCTAACCGGGCTAACCCCGACCCCAGTATCCACCTATCCCCTACCTCCCCACCCACTTACCCCCATACCCAGTTACTCCAATTTACCCACCTCACTTATCCACTTACCAACCTTACCCACCTACCCCTTACCTACCACTTATCTACCTTCCTACCCTGCCACTTACCTGCCTTACTCACTTGCGCATTCATCCATGAACTAACATTCAAAGTCGACATTTAACCTTATCATACGGCGGGTACTGCCATAAAAGGTGTGTGTCTCTGACGCCGATCCTTTTCACAGGTCTGTGGGTGGGTTCCTGTACTGAGCGAGTTCTTCTGCTGCATCAGTGGTCAGACCTTTTTTTTCAAAAAAACATTTTATTAAGGCATTTATGGTTTTATAATAACAAAGACACAAGTACAGATATAAACTTAGTTCAACATGTAACACTCCATCTCCCAGAGTTCTCGCCTAAGCTAGACCGACATAGTATAACTCCCTCCCCCCTACCCCCACCTTGCTCCCTAATCCCCCACCCCCCATATTGAATCTCCGAAGAAGTCGATAAACGGCTGCCTCCTCTGGACAAACCCTAATGGTCAGACCCTTTTAAACATAGCCAGGGAAGTGAGCAGTTTTCTGACTGAGAAGGATTGGATTCAGCAGCTCAAACACTAATGGGAAGATTTGGGCCATGGGCCTTATTAATACATTGAGTGAACTGTTTGTCAGGCTGTTTCGAACGGCTGTCTGTTGTTTTTGTTTTAATGTGCAGCTCTGTCGAGGCTGACATTTATTGCCCATCCCAAGTTTCCCTCAGGAGGTGATGGTTTGTGGTGGGTCTCCTTCCTGGACCATTGCACTGTGGTGATGGCACCCTCATAATAGTGTTAGACAAGGAATGACAATTATTGGCCCAATGGTGATATGTCCAAGCAGTGTACACTTATGTTGACGACCTGACATTGAACGGTTGAGTATACAATGAGGGCATTCAGATCTTGAAAAAGTAGAATGAAAGAATAAGTTTGATCAATGTTTCAGTATCGCTAACACATTGTGGCACCTAGATGCTAGAGCAAGCGACACATTTTACATCTGTAATGAGCCATCGAACTGTGTTCATGACAACGTGATATCCAATTACCACTGTCTGTGCGGAGTCTGCATGTTCTCCCCGTGTCTGCGTGGGTTTCCTCTGGGTCCTCCGGTTTCCTCCCACAGTCCAAAGATGTGCGGGTTAGGTGGATTGGCCATGCTGAATTGCCCTTAGTGTCCAAAAATGTTAAGTGGGGGTTACAGGGTTATGGGGATAGAGTAGATATGTGGGCTTGAGTAGGGTGCTCTTTGTAAGGGCCGGTGCAGACTCAATGGGCTGAATGGCCTCCTTCTGACCTGTAAATTCTATGATTCCATGAATTACCTTTCACAGGCCATGGCAACTTTATGCCATCATTATGAACAAGTTTAGTGAGTGAGTAGAAGGATTTCAAAGGACAGGAGAAAATAAATGAAAGAATATTTTTGAAAGCACGGCAGTTTGAAAGTGAGGCAGCCTTCCAGATGTGCACCCATTTCACATTGCTGTACCGTTGGGTGAGAATTTCTGATCAGTTGAGCCCAGCTGCCATGCGTAAAGTGATAAATCTGATCGAGAAATTGGGAGGCAATCAGCTGGCACCTCATCCAACTTTTAAGTTAGATTTCCCATTGTTGTCAGAAACATCCACTGGTTTGCAGCTAATTACATGGCAATTAGCCCCTGATGATGTGATTTAGATATTCAGACAATTCCCTGAAGTTTCTGGCAGAATGGCATGCAGTGTATCAATCCATCCGTCCAAACTTCCTGTTTTAGCTGTTTACAGATAGACATTTAAAGAGATCAAAATTCTACTGTAAGATTTACAGCAGCGTATCCGGCCATTTTCCTTTGTTCAATTCCTCTTTTCACATACTGGTGAAGAACTTTTGTCAAATGTTTTGGCCATTGTTTTGGACCATCCGCAACATCGAAAAAAAATGGGTCTCCCAAGTGGGATCTCCCTTTTCATATGTTTTTTTCTTTGAGGAGGGAGAGGAGCAGCGGGAGCAATGGGAGGGTGGCAGACAGGTTGGGCTGCATCGGGGAAAGATAATGCACGCCTAGCATCCATATTTCCATGCAGAGGTGCATCTACCTCATTTGAATTGCACCATGATAGTTTGAGAATTCGGCTGAAATAAACGTCAAAGTAAAAATTTGAATCAGTGAAATTGACCATCAAACTGTTGGAATTATTGTGAAAATCCAAATGGTTAACAAATGAGAAAGAAACCTATCAGCTTCACGCAGTCTGCCTACTGTGCCACTTGTAAGTGACTTTTGAATAGATCTAGAAAATCGCTCAGTTGCATAAAACTAATGTCTGTGGTCGAAGAAAGTGGACCATTTCCATTTCTTCAGTTTAATTAGGCATGAGTAATAAATATTTGCTTTACCAGCATCGGTCATATCCAGAGAATTACCTTTTTAAAAACTCGAGCAGGAAACATTGCATAATTTATTGGGCAGATGTATCATTCTTCAAGCAACTTAAATGGCTACAATATAGATTATATAAATACTGTACTAGAGTTTATATTGTCTGTGCTGTGACCTGTGAACCTGACTAGGCTGTTCAGAAAGCGCTATTTAAATAAAACACTGATGGCACAGAGTTTGGAAACTGTCATGTATTGTGGTCAGGACATTTTAAAAAGACAATTGTTAAAACTACTTGTATCAGATTTCAGGCTGTGCAGATCCTTTAGGCAAACAATCAATAGATGGATTAATTATTACAATGAATCTGCTGGGATTATGGATTTCACTCTCCCATGGCTGAAGGGTTAATGTTGCATGAACTGATCATTTAGTTTGCGTTTGCATTATGACCAATGTAAGGTTTTTAAACAATAGGGATCAGTGGTGAAACAAGCCAGACCACAGCTTTAATTTTATCTACCAGCTCCACCTGCAGCCATTTTGTCACTTTCCTCATACTAAGAAGTTATGAGCATCTTGCACAGTTGGTGGAATTAAACATACATTGTAAAATTATGGGGAGTTCTCGCAAAGTGAGACTAGGTAATGTGGCAGGGATAGAAACATGGAGTGTATCCCTTGTGGCGGCTGATGGGAAAAAACATCAACTCCTCCGGCCTCAACCTCACTAAATTTTGCACCCTGGATTTCACGTCGTATTCAGTGGCGGGACAGGCCTGGAGGGCATGTAGTCTGCTGACGTGTCCAGGTGCCATATTGAAAAGGTGTCCAACACTACAGACCCACTACTGAAGACAGACAATGGACCTCCTGGACATGAAGATAGATCTCCAGAAGCATTCTGAGATTGGAGGAAGGACATCCTAAGAACAGCGATGGATCACTCCATCATCTGGTGGGTTTCCGACCTGGCTTTTTGACAGGATAAAATTGTTTCCCTTGGTGGAGAATTCTAGAACCAGCAGACATAGATTCAAGATAAGTGGCCGAAGATACAAAGGGGACATGAGGAAGACCTTTTTTGCGCAGAGGGTAGAGGGTATCTGGAATTCGCTGCTTGAGTTGGTGGTAGAGCCAGAGACACTAAAGTCTTTCTGACCTGCCTTTGGCAGGCACCAGCAGACAATCCCGCTGTAAATTCACGTCGGTGTGAAGCGGATTTCGGGGTGAAATCACATTCGGCGCCATTGCCTGAGGCCCGCCCCACGATGCTCCATCCCCGACTGCCGAGTTCTCAATGGCGTGGGACTCTCATGGTCACATCCGTCGGCAACTCAGCGTAGCGGCTGCAAGCTCAGTCCAGCGGCACCACAGTCGGGGAGGGCCGATCCGATGGCAAGGAGGGCTTTATTTGGGGCTAGGGGCACTGTGGGAGGGGGGGGGGGATGGTCTGGGATGCATGTTGGCCAAAGGGGGGACTATTTTTGCGGTCCAGGCTGCGTCCGCTATGAAGCACGGCACGGCCACATTCCAGGCAATGCTCCAGGCTGTATCAGCAGCAAGAGCTGGGTGCTCTACGCTGCCTGGCTGCTAGCTCCCTCCCCCCCAACCCCGGAACAGGGAATCAGTGGCCATTTTGTGCCAGTTTTCCTGGCTTAATACACTACCATTTTCACACCCGCGTGGGGACTTAGTCTCCCAAGCGGAGAATCCAGCTCTTGGCCTTCCACCATCAATCACACCAGCAGGGGGTGGGGGGGATGCCTTGGGGGAATTCCACCCCATTTTTCAATTAGCACAAGTATTTAAACATTTGAAAAGACATTCCTATCTCTTGAAACCAATTTCCAATTCAATTTGTTAAATTATTGCCACCAGTCTGCAGTATCTACATGTGTTGGCATACCTTTTAGTTCCACTACTTTAATCAGGTATTTTGGTATTAAACAGCAAGATCGAGAAAAGCAGCAGAAGCCATTGATTTGCAATCTCTACAGTGATCCATACAGCTACTCCATTTGGGATCTTTTTGAGTACAGCACCCTTGAGATAAGGATACCGAGTTAACAGGTTGAATGCACCACGGCAAGTTTAAAATGTTAATTCGTAGTTGAGGATGGTGCAATGGAAAAGGGCTGAAGGAGGCTGCATGGAGAGAGGGATGAGACTGATTTAAACAGGAGGATGATAATTTGAAATTGGAGACACCGGTGGCCGCGAGGCAGAGTAAATCAACAGGGACAAGAGACAAGTGGTAAATGGGACTTGTGTGTGAAAAAAGATCAGACTCTTTCTAATCTAATCTGTACCAGTTATTTCTTTTGCCTGGTGCAGCTGATACCAGTTGTTGAAGTTCAAAACTCATTGCTCCTCTCCTATCATCCCCAATGTATTGTTTAGCCTCTTCTTTGTATGGATGTTATACCCTGACTGCACACCAGATGGTGCTATCTGTCAATCCCAATTACCTCAAGTGGTCCTGGGACTGTGTTTTGACGACATCTGTATTAGTCTTATTCCTTGGAGCCCTGTGAGTTTCTGATTTTCCTATTTGCTTACTGACCACACTCTAACAACAACATTCTGAACACAGACTGAAGGAGGCAATAATATCTCCAGATGATATAATAAATTACTGAGAAGGATTTGCCCCATGATTCCTGCCTTGCATCATCTTACAACAACATAAAACAGAATAAGTGGATCCTTAGTCGAGGCTCCTGCCATGGTCTGTGTCCTGGATGTTTTCTAGTCCTGTTTCAATATGAAAGTAGTGTGCCATGAATTGGAAAAAGTATAGTGTCAGCTAGTGTACTGCGCAGTTCTGGTTGCCGCACTATAGGAAGGCTGTGATGGAGATTCACCAGGATATTGCCTGGGCTGGAGCGTTTCAGCTATGAAGAGAGGCTGGTTAGGCTGGACCTGTTCTCCTTACAGCAGAGAAGACTGAGGGTGGCCCGATTGAGGTGTACAGAATTATGAAGGACAGCGAGAGGGCAAATAGGAAGAAACGCTTCCCTTTTGTAGAGAGGTCAATAACCAGGGGGTCATGAATTTGAGATAGTGGGTAGGAGATTTTAGAGGTTATTTAAGGAAAGGCCTGCTCACCCAGAGGGCGGTAGGAATCTGGGACTCACTGCCTGAAGGGGCAATAGAGGCAGAGACCATCACAACATTTAAGAAGCATTTAGATAAGCATTTGAAACATACAAGGCTACGGATCAAGTGCAGGAAAATGGGATTTGAATAGAGAGGTGCTTGGTGGCCGCCACAGACATGATGGGCTGAAGGCCCCATTTTGTACTGTGATACTCTATGACTCTGTGACTATTTGAAACTGTGCTGGATCACATGATAGGTCCCCGTGTCAGAAAGTCCACTATCTGGGTGAGATACTTTGCCATTGCTGTGGATATTTGGGATTCTGAAATTTATTTCTGATAACTAACCTGAAAAGTTGCAGACGTATATTTGCTGTGGTGACTTGACCACAAGAAATGTTGTCGAATGCGTTGTTAAAGTTTTCTCTTCTTTATTTCAGAAAACATTGAGGTAATAATACAGTTTGGCTTCAGACACCACCAGCAGCTAAACACAGCTATACACAATCTCATTGTGGCTATGCAGAAAATATGCACAAGCCCCCGCTCCCCATTATGTCACCCGTGCATGCCCACTTTCGTTAAAGACATCCATACAGATAACCAAGTAGAGAGATGCTTATTACAATACTATTTAAACACTTTATAGCAGTTGCTTTTGGTGAAAAATGCTGCTACTGGCTTTTAAGGTTTGAGTTGGAGTCAATACTTTTTAACACCTGTTAGCTGCTCAGTTCTCCTGACACTGAGAGGGAAGCTTTGCTCTTTTTATTCTCTGTATGAATTCATTCCCGATAATCCAGCAGCATTCTTGTTAACTCCTCTACTGTATTAGTCAGACACCGTGCTGCCTGTGCTCTGTTGTATAAATCCAATATGGGATTCACCCTAGGTTAGCTTTTTAGAGTCAGCAGTGTAGCTGTGTAGATAATGGGTGTGATTCAGCAATCCTGTAACGACAAGCGCTGATCTGGGCGCAATGGGTGAATCATGTGCAAGCGCCAAATCAGGCCCCCACGCCAGGCCGATCGCAAGTCGCCCGACTCACTCCGGCCGGCACCATCTCGCTTTGCTGGGCGAGATCCAGATCTGAATACTCAAATGAGTTTAATGGCCCATTTAAATACCTGGATGCTGGATTCATCCGGTACCGGGAGTCAAAGGCCGTGTCTGCAAAACCTTGTTGGACGGTGGTTAGTACATGTCCGCACAAACATGGACCAGGCATAACGGCACCTGCGAGGGCTCTCAGGCCATTGGAGACCTCCAGATGGTTGGGTCAGGGTAGGTTGACACCCTGGCACTAAACCTGGCACTGCTGGCCTGGCACACTGGCATGCTGGTACTGAAAGTGGCAACGCATGTGGATAAGGTGGTCAAGAAGGCACACGGCATGCTGGCCTTCATCGGCCGGGGCATTGAATATAAAAATTGGCAAGTCATATTGCAGCTTGACAGGACCTTAGTTAGGCCCCCTTTGGAATATTGTGCACAATTCTGGTCGCCATGCTAGTGCGGTCTCGGCAGGGAGTAACTCCCTGAAAGAAACAGCTAAATCCGTTGAATCGCGCCCAATCACAAGCCATATTACAAAATAAGTTGATGAGATAACATCTCATCCAGGAAATGGTATTCCTGAGAGTGCAGCATGACCTGAGTACTGTGCTCGAGGGTCAGCCTTGCTTTTGAGCTCTGGAGTGGGAAGAACTCACAACCTATTGACTCAGAGCTGGGGTGACTTCAAAAAGGATATGCATACCAGATAGTGTCCTTTGAGATAATTGGCTGTGATCCCACCTATTGAGTAATGAGTATGCAGCCTGTCCAACATTGAAGGCTTGATCATGGTTTTGCTTCTGGGTAACAAAGGAGAACTAATGAATGACCAGAAAGGCAAACACTTGGAAAATAGTGACCACATTCGAATAGGATTTGCAATACAAGTAGGTGAAGGAGGGGTGTTTGAACTGGAAAATAGCCAGTAGCCATGGGAGATGGTGGAGCTATGGTATTGTCACTGTACCGGTGATTCAGAAACCCAGGGTAAGATCTGGGCAGCCGAGTTCAAATCCCACCAAAACAGATGATAACATTTCAATTCAATAAACATCTGGAATTAAAAGTCTAATGCTGACCATGAAACCCATTGCAGATAGTGGTAAAATCCCATCTTTACCTTACATCCACAGCAACAAATGCCCCCTGAAATGGAGGATCATTCGGAATGGACAACAAATGCTGGCCCAGCCAACGTTACCGACATCCTGCAAATTAATAAAAATGTTTGGGTGGGCTGAAAAGGGGAACTGGGTCCCGATTAACTACTTGAAGAAGAAAATTTGTGACAGTCTAAACCGCATCTCGGGCGGAATTCTCCGCTCCCGCGAAAAATCGGGAAGGCCGTCGTGAACTCGGCCGAGTTTAACGACGGCCTCGGAGGCCGCTCCTCTCACCTTATTCACCCCCACCCGGGGGGCTAGGAGCGGCCCTCTGTAACTCTCGGCCGCCGGGCCTTGACGCTTGCGTCAAGGCGGCGCGCCAAGAATGACGCGGCCGGCGCGCCTAAGGGATGTCAGCCGCGCATGCGCAGGTTGGCCGGCTCCAACCCGCGCATGTGCGGCTGACGTCACGACGGCTGACGGCTCAAACCCGCGTAAGCGCGGTTTCCGTCTTCCTCTCCGCTGCCCCGCAAGACTTGGCGGCTTGATCTTGCAGGGCGGTGGAGGGGAAAGAGTGCGTCCTTTTGAGACGCCGGCCCGACGATCGGTGGGTACCAATCGCTTGCCAGTCCCCTCCCGAGAATGGCCGTGGGGCTCACTCCCCTCTCTGCCCCCCACAAGCTTCAAACCAGCTTTTGGCGCCATGTTCACGACGGCAGCGACCAGGTGTGGTTGCCGCCGTCGTGAACCGGTCGCGAACGGCGAGTGGCGATTCTTCCGAGCGGGGGGTGGGAGAATCGCGGGGGGGCACCAGGGGGTCGTGTTGTGAGTCGCCCGGACCTCCCGCGATTCTCCCACCTGGCGTGGGGAGCGGAGAATCGCGCCCGCGTGAGGAGCATTTTAAGTAGTTGAGAACTGACTTTAATTTAAAACTTACCATCTGAATGAAATTCATTTTCAAATACCTTCAGTTGAGAAAGAGAAATTATTAAGGAGTGTGCAGGAGCAAGCAAGAGGGATTAGAATGGGTAGCTCACATGGAGAAAAATAATAGTGCGTACTTGGACTGAATGACTTATTTCTGCAAGGTGATATTCTGTGAGACTTCTCATCGCAAGGGCCTGCTGCTCATTGTGAAAACCTGTGTTTGTGTGTTATTAGTATTTTACCAGAAACATTCTGTTACTTCAGGAACACTCATCACTCTAATGTGCTGTGGTCTGTATAGGTTTCCTCTGATTGCACAGCGAGAGAATTTGGAATTACACCTCGCTCATGCTTGACATATCTGTCCTTAATACAAAGCTATTATTTCATATTGATCAGCCCTTGTACAAAGACACATTCCTCTGGCTGCAGGAACTTCAATATGCTCATAATAGTTGCTTTTTGTGACGAACTGTCCACACTACCCAAGCCGATTGTGTTGTCAGATAAACGGGCTGGGAAATCCTTCTGCGTTAAATGGATCAAAACAAGAAAAAAAGGTTTTCCACATATTCATCAACAGACTGGTCCATTCAAACGATGAGACTGCAGCCAATTACCTTTGCTGGACCTCAGCTTCATCGGTCAACATGACACAAGAAATGACATGTAGTTTTTTATCCATGTTATGGCTTCAAGCAAGTACCCCTTTGTGATTATTTCCTCACACATTTGTAAACATCACTTCACTGATAAAGGAAGCAAAAGAAGGCGGGAAAATGTATGCAGAGGGTGATCCCATGACAGGTCAAAGGGTTCTGTTTAGTTTTATGCTAAACACATGCATTTCATATGCTTGCCGCATCACACCACATAACTTCAGCTGCAGACCAGTAAAAGCAATTTTACATCCGAGTCAGAAGGTGCCCGCCCCCCTTCCCCCTTATGGGATGTAAAAGGTTTCATTCAATTACCTCAAAACAACCAACAGAATTCTTCCTGGTGCCCTGGCCAAGGTTTGTCCCTCAACCAACATCACTAAATGCCCAGTTATTTATCTCATTGTCGAAGTTTTCTCTGTGCAAATTGACCACTGCAGAATACAACTGAGATCGCATGTACTTGATTATTGTAAATAATCATATTGAGGTCATCAAAGGTGCTACATAAATGCAATTTCTTGAGGGGCGGCAAGGCAGCACTGCTGCCTCAGAGCGCCAGGGACCTGGGTTCAATTCCGGCCTTGTATCTGTGTGGAGTTTTCACGTTCTCCCCGTGCCTGGGTGGGTTTCTTCCTGGTGCTCAGATGTCCTTCCAGAGTCCTAAGATGTGCCGGTCAGATGGATTGCTCATGCTAAATGTGATGAATGTTATCAGTAGCTGATATAATGGTACCTTACCTTTAATGCATTGGCCCTTTAAGACCGAGCTTGGAACCCTGGGGGACCCTGGGAGATAAGGCTCACTCAGGCAACATGTGATGAGCACACTTCTCGGCTGCTGTACAGTTCTCAGATGATTAAAGCCTTTGAATCATCTATCTTCTCTCCTGTATCGTGATTGAGGGTATCTCGCTAAAATTGCCCATTAGTGGCCAGGGATGTGCAGGTTAAGTGTGGTTACGGGATTGCAGGGAGAACCAGGACCTGGTCTTCTGGCAATTGCGGCATGGTGGTCGATTGGAAGGATACTATGATTCTATAATTCTTTTCTCTTCTCTCCATCACACTTAATGCCAACATGATCTACAGGGCACGCAATAAAGTATCACTGCCCCTTATGTGTTTTTACACTTCAGACAGGTTGGAGTTAGCACATTACTCAAAAACATTTCAGTGCAGTAGTGTGAATATTGTATGTTGATAGCAGGTTTGGATTTTCTGGGAACCTAGAAGTATCATAGAGTCATAGAATTTACAGAGCAGAAGGAGGCCATTTGGCCCATCGAGTCTGCACCGGCTCTTGAAAAGAGCACCCTACCCAAGCCTACACCTCCACCCTATCTGTATAACCCAGTAACCCCACCCAACACCAAGGGCAATTTTGGACACTAAGGGCAATTTATCATGGCCAATCCACCTAACCTGCACATCTTTGGACTGTGGGAGGAAATCAGAGCACCCGGAGGAAACCCACGCACACAGGGGGAGAACGTGCAGACTCCACACAGTCACCCAAGCCAGGAATCGAACGTGGAACCCTGAAGCTTTGAAACAATTGTGCTAACAACTATGCTACCGTGGTGCTGCCCTATCCTTATGTTATCAATAAAAAGCACACAAGTACACAATGAGATCAGTAAGTATCTGCACATAGATAAAACACAGCTTCCGAGTTATATACTAAATCACAAACGTGTTAAACATGATGGTCTTTTTTCTTTACAGATGCCGGCTGACGTATTTTAATCTTCCCCGTTTTTCTACCCCCCTGTAAAGTATCTCATACATTCTTTGTCCCAGAACTTCCATTCAATACAAGGTGTGGAGGTGCAACAGGAAATTTTCTGGGGGAGTGCCCGGCTAACCCCGCACAGATGTCCCCACGCAAGGATTGCATGGGAAATGCCCAGGAAGTTGAAACTTCTGTCAAGCACTTCCATTATCACTGGAACCATCAACACTTTGTTTTAATTCCTAGATTTTGGATGGTTCTGACTTTCAGAATAAGTACCCAGGAAAGGTTAGAAGGATTAAAACCACTTCTAACTCCTGGGTAACTCTGGCCCTTAGCTCTCATTACTTCCCATTGGACCCCTTGATTACCCCTTCACCACCTGACTACCTCCCACCCAATCACCCCTGACCCCCTCACCATTTGACCCTTCCACCCCAACCACTTGACCCTCCCCCCCTACTCCAAACCTCCCTCCCCAACCACCTGGCCCCATTCCCTCCCACAGCCCCACCACCTTAACCCTCGCCAACATACCTTACATACTTTCTCCCTGTCTTCTCAAACTGACTGGGGCCTTTAAACTTACCTGGTTTACAACAGCTAGTGTTGTAGAATTAAGGGGTGCCTTCATTTCTCCCGACGTTGCTTCCCTGCACGAGAAGGAGCCTGGAGATGCTACGCTGCACATTTCTCACTCGGCCCGGGACAGGAGGCAGGGTGGGAAATGTTCAGCTCCCAACAAGGAGCGGCTGCAATCTGACAGTGATTGCCACTCCGTGGGAACCTGGGCTGGATTATAAATCACTGTATCCCTAGTCTTTGTGATACACTATCAATCACCAAAAAGATCAGAGTAGTGGAATAATCGAGCCTTTATTGAGCAAAGATGTTGTGCCTCCTGTAGCTGGAACCAGAATGGCTGCAGCACCGGCGAGCACACACATTTATACGCCACCTACTGGGCGGAGCCAGCAGGCAGGGATTTACCCATGTACCTCTACTATATGGGCAGTGCCATAATACATGTAATATACTACTCGTGGTGACTACCACAATTTGTTCGAATTAACATCTACCATTTCCATCTAAGGGCCCTTTAGGACCTGAGTGTGAGGCTGTGTTGGGACAATGAAAACCTGATGTTCAATCCTTCCCTGACTCCTAGAACATAGAACATAGAACAGTACAGCACAGAACAGGCCCTTCGGCCCTCGATGTTGTGCCGAGCAATGATCACCCTACTCAAACCCACGTATCCACCCTATACCCATAACCCAACAACCCCCCCTTTAACCTTACTTTTTAGGACACTACGGGCAATTTAGCATGGCCAATCCACCTAACCCGCACATCTTTGGACTGTGGGAGGAAACCGGAGCACCCGGAGGAAACCCACGCACACATGGGGAGGACGTGCAGACTCCACACAGACAGTGACCCAGCCGGGAATCGAACCTGGGATCCTGGAGCTGTGAAGCATTTATGCTAACCACCATGCTACCGTGCTGCCCCAAACACCCATGCTACCGTGCTGACTCCTGTTGAATATAGGCTCCAATTCATTAAAGGCTTTGAGCTGTGTCAAGTTAGATATTCCATTAAGGCTCTAGGTGTACCTGTAATAATTGCACATTGTTACTGCCCCCCTGACTTAAGGGGTCTCCATGAAACAGAATAGGCTTTGGGGGTTTTCATTTACATGAGTTTTGATTAGTCCGAAGATTTCCAAAGTGTGAACAATGTACAAGTATCTTGTTCTTCGTGATTTGAAGCAGCAGTTATTCAGAGATTCTTTAGACACATCGAAAGAACTTACATTTATTATCGCACTTTTCAAAATCCCAGGACGCTCAAAGTGCTGTACAGTTAATTAAGGAAATGTTTGAACTAAGTACAATTGCTGAAACTGCTGTCAAACTCATGCTCTCAATGTTGCCTCTTCAGATGCCACCTGTTCAATTTGAAGGCACTGAAGGTGGAAGCTGGAGTTTGTTGTTGGTTATTGTTTCCATAGCTTCATAATTTTTTCCCTTGAAGAACAGCGTGAAGTAATTGAAAGATTTGCCGGTTTAACAGGCTGTGATGTGGAAGCTTCTTCTATAACTGTAACCATCTTCCATCTAGCCAACGGGCTGGTCAGTCCCATGTGGAGGAAAGGCTTATAGGTTCCAGCAATACATGTGATGCTGGGGGAGGCTGTCCACACCACCATGCTTGCATATCCATATGTCAAGCCAGACTTCAGAACCTGAGCTCTAATCACCAGGTCTGCATAATATACGCTGTAAAAAAAAATCCACTCACAGCCCACTGAACCTTCTGATTCAGAAAGAGCAATGATCCCACTGAGTAAAAAGCCCACTTGGCCTCCACCATCATCAACAGAAACAGTGCTGAGAGGAAGGATAGAGGTGACAAGTTCTCCCATTAACCAATAGATTAGCCATTCTATTCATTCATCTGTATGGAATTTCTACATTCACTGGAGATAAAGTAATTGCCCCAGGCCAGGTCTGCTGCAAAACTGTAGCAAAGTTTTCCGTCATGGAATTTTACATCATTCAGTATAAATCTGTGAAAATCTACCGTATGCTCTATGTCCTGCGAGACTTATCTTGCTTCACTCTCTGAGCCATTCCTTGGCATTCATGGTAGTGGCTGCTGCTTGAACTGGTGAAATGGTGCTGCTGCCGTTAATCATACCTTTTTTGAAGAATACGACCCCTCCCCCCCTTCCCCTGTCCCTACCCCACTATATGCAGAAGTGGTATTCCCAGTCCAGCATCGGGAAGAGGCTGGAATGGGACAGGACAGGAGCTAGAGGTTGAACTGGGTGGTAGGAGATGGGATGGAACGGCGAGAGGGAAAAAAACCCAGAAAACAAGTCAGTAAGGGGGAGGAATACCAGCACAAATCTGGCTGATAGGGCAGAAGAATAACTCGTTGAAGTAGAAAGAGTAAGGATTAGTAAACAATTCAGCGATGATTTTTTGATCTACGATCAGGCATAATTTCCCGGTGAGAAATTAGAAAAACTCCCACAATTCATCACACCATGACTTCTTCAGAAGCACCTCTCAAACCTGCAAGCTCTGTCACAAGGGCCAACGGCAGAAGACACACGGGACTGCCACCAGCTCCATTTTCCTGGGTGCAACTTTCTTGTAACAGAATTTAGGAACACTGTAACCACGCCAACTGCAAGAAAAATGTTGACCGTCATTCACCCTCAGATGGTCAATAAATGCCAGCCTTATCAGCTTTAAAAAAATCTTGCACAATATCCCAATGGTGCTGCAGCATGGACAAGCCACTTACTATCCTTGTACATAGTTGGTAAACTGAAATTCAAAAGTACTGTGAGGTTTGAATAAAGTAAAGTCACTGCAGTCCCAGATGACCATAGGCTGCTTTCCCCTGTGAGGGGGAGAGCTGACTGGAGGTGATTTGATCGGAGGGTCACCGCACCTCAGGCGAGGAATTGAACCTGTGCTGTTGGTCTTATACTGTATCATGAACCACTATCCAGCCAACTGAGCTAAACCGGGCCCAGTTTGAATAAACATACAAATAAACAGGAGTCTATATTTGAAATGTCCATACAGTGTAATCTGGGTGGCATCCAACACAGTTGCTTAGGGTTCCATACATTGTAATAATGCCAAATGTTTACCCCAATGACCCCATGCAGTGCCCTGGTAACCGCAGTCTCCTCCATGCAGTCTGGATGCAGCAGTAACGAGACAAAAAAAAAAGGTTCCTCCCAAAACGCAAGACAGAATTTCTCATCTTTTATTCCATTACTGAGCGGTGCCACAAACCATTCGCTCAATTTGTATTTTCTTTGACAGTACCACCTGTCATGTGCTGTCAGTGGAACCCAGTTAGAGATTACTGTAATTTGAAAGTTCGCTGAGAACACAAAGAGGAAGTGAACCAATTCACAATTTGTGCTGGAGGCAAAAAGAGCTGCAAAATTCATATTTTTTTTCACATAGGCCAGGTTGTTGGAGAATTTATCACACTGTACGTCTAGTGGGCTGTGACTGGATGTTTTTTTTTACAATGTATATTATGCAGGCAATCAATCTAATTACAAGTTAGAAAGATAAAAAAAAACTCATTGAATAGATGGATCATGTTTAGCCAGATCCTTTAGCTTTGCGAAACAGCAGATTTCAATCGTTCAAAAAAACGAGAGATTTCAAATGGTAAGATTTTAAAATGGGCACACCTGCTAATTGCTTCCCAGAGAGTCAATTAAATGATTTATTGAGTAGGTGATACAGGAAAAGATCGTCACGTCTCGTGCAGGGAATAAGGAGCCAATTAGAGGTCTTTTCTGGTTACTGATGTATCTTCAGACACTATTAGGAGATCTTACTGCTGCGTTTCTTTGGAGAAATAAAAGGCAGAATTCTCTGCTCCCGTCAGAGGTGTGGGACTAAGGGCACAAAATTTGGTGTGATGGGAAAAGTCAGTTACCTGCAGGCAGCAAATTAGTTTGTAACCTGGGGTTACCATTGGCCATCAACTGAACTGGACCAGCCATATAAATACTCGGTGGGATTCTCCATTTGGGAGACTAGGGCGCGATTTAATGGAAATTAAACAGAGTCCCGTGATGAGCGTTTACCCAGGAGTATCCCAGCGCTCGCAACGGCACGAAAGACCACGCTATCGAACGGTACTCTGCTTAATTTCTGGGCCGCCTTCAGTCCCATTTCCTGCACTGTGGCATTTTGAGCAGGCAGCCTTGTTCTGTGCCTGACCATCCTTAACCCCTGCATCGCAAATCAGCCTTCCTCAGCATCGCAAAGCAGCTTCCCACTCCCGGATTTTCTCGGTGCCCCCGCTTCTCCCGTGTTCGGGGTGATCTGACCAGCCACCCTCCAGGGATCCCTTAAATAGGGAGAGCCCCCATCAAAGAGAGTTAAGTGCTGTCAATTCCAGTTCAGCACTTGGAGGTTCCTCTCGTTAGAGGGCCTCTCTAGTGAAGGGGTCCCGTCCCTCCAGTTAGGGTTCCCTGTGGGGTGTCCCACTATTTATGGGGTATATGTCAGGGGTGCCTTTAGTTAGGTGGTCCCTCTGGGGGAAGGGGGGGTCCCACCAGTTAAGGGATCTCCATGGGGGGTCTCTTTAGTTAGGGGGTCTCTGTGGGTGCCCCCTCTAGTTAAGGAGTCTCATGGGGGATCCCTTTAGTAAAGGGGTTCCTGGGGGGGATCCCTCAATTACAGAGTCTCTTGGTTTCCATTTGTTAGGGGGTCCCTCTAATTAGGGGCCCTATGGGTCATCCCTTTAATTAGGGAGTTCATAGTAGGGGGGTGGGGTTCCCCAAGTCATGGGTTCCCTAGGCTGTTCCAGGGGTGTCCCCCATTTTAGAGGGTCTCTGGTGGAGGCAGTGAACATAGAACATAGAACATAGAACGATACAGCGCAGTACAGGCCCTTCGGCCCTCGATGTTGCACCGACATGGAAAAAATCTAAAGGCCATCTAACCTACACTATGCCCTTATCATCCATATGCTTATCCAATAAATTTTTAAATGCCCTCAATGTTGGCATGTTCACTACTGTTGCAGGTAGGGCATTCCACGGCCTCACCACTCTTTGCGTAAAAAACCCACCTCTGACCTCTGTCCTATATCTATTACCCCTCAATTTAAGGCTATGTCCCCTCGTGCTAGCCACCTCCATCCGCGGGAGAAGGCTCTCGCTGTCCACCCTATCTAACCCTCTGATCATTTTGTATGCCTCTATTAAGTCACCTCTTAACCTTCTTCTCTCTAACGAAAACAACCTCAAGTCCATCAGCCTTTCCTCATAAGATTTTCCCTCCATACCAGGCAACATCCTGGTAAATCTCCTCTGCACCCGTTCCAAAGCTTCCACGTCCTTCCTATAATGAGGCGACCAGAACTGTACGCAATACTCCAAATGCGGCCGTACTAGAGTTTTGTACAACTGCAACATGACCTCATGGCTCCGGAACTCAATCCCTCTACCAATAAAGGCCAACACACCATAGGCCTTCTTCACAACCCTATCAACCTGGGTGGCAACTTTCAGGGATCTATGTACATGGACACCGAGATCCCTCTGCTCATCCACACTACCAAGAATTTTACCATTAGCCAAATATTCCGCATTTCTGTTATTCTTTCCAAAGTGAATCACCTCACACTTCTCCACATTAAACTCCATTTGCCACCTCTCAGCCCAGCTCTGCAGCTTATCTATGTCCCTCTGTAACCTGCAACATCCTTCCGCACTGTCTACAACTCCACCGACTTTAGTGTCGTCTGCAAATTTACTCACCCATCCTTCTGCGCCCTCCTCTAGGTCATTTATAAAAATGACAAACAGCAACGGCCCCAGAACAGATCCTTGTGGTACGCCACTCGTAACTGAACTCCATTCTGAACATTTCCCATCAACTACCACTCTCTGTCTTCTTTCAACTAGCCAATTTCTGATCCACATCTCTAAATCACCCTCAATCCCCAGCCTCCGTATTTTCTGCAATAGACGACCGTGGGGAACCTTATCAAACGCTTTACTGAAATCCATATACACCACATCAACTGCTCTACCCTCGTCTACCTGTTCAGTCACCTTCTCAAAGAACTCGATAAGGTTTGTGAGGCATGACCTACCCTTCACAAAACCATGCTGACTGTCCCTAATCATATTATTCCTATCTAGATGATTATAAATCGTATCTTTTATAATCCTCTCCAAGACTTTACCCACCACAGACGTTAGGCTCACCGGCCTATAGTTACCGGGGTTATCTCTACTCCCCTTCTTGAACAAAGGGACCACATTTGCTATCCTCCAGTCCTCTGGCACTATTCCTGTAGCCAATGATGACCTAAAAATCAAAGCCAAAGGCTCAGCAATCTCTTCCCTGGCTTCCCAGAGAATCCTAGGATAAATCCCATCCGGCCCCGGGGACTTATCTATTTTCACCTTGTCCAGAATTGCCAACACTTCTTCCCTACGCACCTCAATGCCATCTATTCTAATAGCCTGGGTCTCAGCATTCTCCTCCACAATATTATCTTTTTCTTGAGTGAATACTGACGAAAAGTATTCATTTAGTATCTCGCTTATCTCCTCAGCCTCCCCACACAACTTCCCACCACTGTCCTTGACTGGCCCTACTCTTACCCTAGTCATTCTTTTATTCCTGACATACCTATAGAAAGCTTTTGGGTTTTCCTTGATCCTACCTGCCAAAGACTTCTCATGTCCCCTCCTTGCTCGTCTCAGCTCTCTCTTTAGATCCTTCCTCGCTTCCTTGTAAATATCAAGCGCCCCAACTGAAACTTCACGCCTCATCTTCACATAGGCCTCCTTCTTCCTCTTAACAAGAGATTCCACTTCTTTGGTAAACCACGGTTCCCTCGCTCGACCCCTTCCTCCCTGCCTGACTGGTACGTACTTATCAAGAACATGCAATAGCTGTTCCTTGAACAAGCTCCACATATCCAGTGTGCCCAACCCTTGCAGCCTACTTCTCCAACCAACACATCCTAAGTCATGTCTAATGGCATCATAATTGCCCTTCCCCCAGCTATAACTCTTGCCCTGCGGGGTATACTTATCCCTTTCCATCACTAACGTAAAGGTCACCGAATTGTGGTCACTGTTTCCAAAGTGCTCACCTACCTCCAGATCTAACACCTGGCCTGGTTCATTACCCAAAACCAAATCCAATGTGGCCTCGCCTCTTGTTGGCCTGTCAACATATTGTGTCAGGAAACCCTCCTGCACACATTGTACAAAGAACGACCCATCTAATGTACTCGAACTATATCTTTTCCAGTCAATATTTGGAAAGTTAAAGTCTCCCATAACAACTACCCTGTTACTTTCGCTCTTTTCCAGAATCATCTTCGCCATCCTTTCCTCTACATCCCTAGAACTATTAGGTGGCCTATAGAAAACTCCCAACAGGGTGACCTCTCCTTTCCTGTTTCTAACCTCAGCCCATACTACCTCAGAAGAAGAGTCCCCATCTAGCATCCTTTCCGCCACCGTAATACTGTCCTTGACTAGCAGCGCCACACCTCCCCCTCTTTTGCCCCCTTCTCTGAGCTTACTAAAACACCTAAACCCCGGAACCTGCAACAACCATTCCTGTCCCTGCTCTATCCATGTCTCTGAAATGGCCACAACATCGAAGTCCCAGGTACCAACCCATGCTGCCAGTTCCCCTACCTTATTTCGTATACTCCTGGCATTGAAGTAGACACACTTCAAACCACCTACCTGAACACTGGCACCCTCCTGCGAAGTCAAATCTGTGCTCCTGACCTCTATACTCTCAATCTCCCGTACCCTAAAACTACAATCCAGGTTCCCATGCCCCTGCTGAATTAGTTTAAACCCCCCCAAAGAGCACTAACAAATCTCCCCCCCAGGATATTGGTGCCCCTCAGGTTCAGATGTAGACCATCCTGTCTATAGAGGTCCCACCTTCCCCAGAAAGAGCCCCAGTTATCCAGAAATCTGAATCCCTCCCGCCTGCACCATCCCTGTAGCCACGTGTTTAATTGCTCTCTCTCCCTATTCCTCATCTCACTATCACGTGGCACGGGCAACAACCCAGAGATAACAACTCTGTTTGTTCTCGCTCTGAGCTTCCATCCTAGCTCCCTAAAGGCCTGCCTGACATCCTTGTCCCCTTTCCTACCTATGTCGTTAGTGCCAATGTGGACTACGACTTGGGGCTGCTCCCCCTCCCCCTTAAGGACCCGGAAAACACGATCCGAGACATCACGTACCCTTGCACCTGGGAGGCAACATACCAAACGTGAGTCTCTCTCGCTCCCACAAAATCTCCTATCTGTGCCCCTGACTATTGAGTCCCCAATTACTAATGTTCTACTCCTTTCCCCCCTTCCCTTCTGAGCAACAGGGACAGACTCCGTGCCAGAGGCCCGTACCCCATGGCTTACCCCTGGTAAGTCGTCCCCCCCACAAGTATCCAAAACGGTATACTTGTTACTCAGGGGAACGACCGCAGGGGGTCCCTGCACTGACTGCTTCTTCCCAGTCCCTCTTACAGTTACCCATCTATCTCCAGTCTTTGGTGTAACTATTTCCCTGAAGCTCCTATCTATGACCCCCTCTGCCTCCCGAATGATCCGAAGTTCATCCAGCTCAAGCTCCAGGTCCCTAACACGGTTTTTGAGGAGCTGGAGTTGGGTGCACTTCCCACAGATGAAATCAGCAGGGACACTGACGGCGTCCCTCACCTCAAACATTCTGCAGGAGGAGCATTGTACTGCCTTCCCTGACATCACCTCTAGATTTAAAAAAAAACAAGAAAAAGAACAAGAAAGGAAGAGCTTACCTGATATTACCTCAAACCCTGCTCCCGCTCAAAGGTAAGCAATTTTAAAGGCACTCACTCACCTTCACGACAGGCCCCTGCTCCCACTTCCCAACCACCGTGGGGTGGGGGGGTTGGTTAGAGGAGGAGGTAGGGTGGGAAACACTCACGAAGTGTTTCGGGTTTAACTGTCACTTGCCAACAGCCTCTCCACAAACCACCTTCAACTTAGGCTGACCGCACTGCACGTATGCAAATTTCCCCAGAACAGCTGATCAGTAGCTCTGCTCTGCTGCCCTCTGCTGGATGATTGCCTTTACTCAAACTCCTCGGGTCCCCTTCGCAGATTCACCTTCAACTTAGGCTGACCGCACTGCACGTATGCAAATTTCCCCAGAACAGCTGATCAGTAGCTCTGCTCTGCTGCCCTCTGCTGGATGAGTGAGGGGGAGTTCTGGTAGGGGAGGGGTGGGCAGGTCATCAATTGTGGGAGGAGAGGGTGACTCCGGTGGACTTTGGGGGCAACTCCCTTAATGAGCTACCCGTCGGCCCACTAAGAGGCCCACCACGCCAGGTTCACGTTTGGTGATGCTTGTTGTAATTCTCCAGAGGACCGGAGAATCACGAGGACCTGGTAAGTGGATGTAAATGTGTCATTTGCACCATTAGCTTCCTCCTGGCGGAGTGTGGAAGTGAACCCTGATACCACTGCCAGTGGCGGGGGGGGGGGGGGGGGAGGAGAGGGAGGGTGGTGTGGAGCATTGCGATCAGGCTCCGATCTGATTTTTCCAGGATACCTGATTCTCCGCTGTATCGGGGACCTCGCTACCGGCGGCAGAGAATCCAGCCCACCGTAACTGCAAGAGCAGGTCAGAGGCTGGGAATTCTGTGGTGAGTAACTCACCTCCTCACTCCCCAAAGCATGTCCATAAGGAGTGTGGAGTGTGATGAAATGCTTTCCACTTGCCTGGATAAGTACAACTCCAACAATACACAAGAAGCTTGACACCGTCCAAGACATAGCTCGCTGGATTAACCCCCCATCGAGAAACATTCACTTCCTCCACCACTGACACGCAGCAGCAGCAGTGTATATGATCTACCAAGAACTAACCATGGCTTCATTGACAGTACCTTTTGAATCCATGACCAACAGCATCTAGAAGGATGAGGGTAGCAGACGTAGAAACACCACCACTTGCAAGTTCTCCTCCAAGCCAATCACCATCCCGACTTGGAAACGTTTTCCAAATTAATTTTACGAGATGTGGCGTTGCTGGCTGAGACACGGGACAGTCTCTGGCCTTCCATTTCAGAAGGCATTTGAGATTCACCAGGTGAGGACGGAGGATTTCCTTCACTAATGGACATTAGTGAAGAGATTCCAGGAGTCTGCACGTCCTCCCCCTGTGTGCGTGGGTTTCCTCCGGGTGCTCCGGTTTCCTCCCACAGTCCAAAGATGTGCGGGTTAGGTGGATTGGCCATGCTAAATTGCCCGTAGTGTCCTAATAAAAGTAAGGTTAAGGGGGAGGTTGTTGGGTTACGGGTATAGGGTGGATACGTGGGTTTGAGTGGGGTGATCATGGCTCGGCACAACATTGAGGGCCGAAGGGCCTGTTCTGTGCTGTACTGTTCTATGTTCTATGTTCTAGATGGGTTTTTATGACAACGGTTTCATGGTCATCATTAGATTTTAAATTCCAGATTTCTTTTAAATTGGATTTTAATTTCACCCTCTGCCATGGTGAGACTTGAACCTGGGTCGCAGGACCTTGCCCTGGGTCTCTGGATTACTAATCTTGTCACAATACCACTACGCCGCTGCCTCACTGTTTCTTTATTGTCACTGGGATAAAATCCTGGAATTCCCTCCCTCCGCTTAGACTGCAGCGGATCAAGATGGAAGCTCACCATCACCTTCTAAAGGGCAATTAGGAATGGGGAACAAATGCTGGCCTAGCCAGCAATGCCCACATGAATGAATAAAATAAATTGGTTTTCCTGACAATGATGGTAAATTAAAGGCCAGTCAAGTTCCCCGCTGATCCAAATCGGAGGCCACATTTGCATTTATTTGCATCTCTTAAAAACTCATTAAAAAGGCAACACTCCAGAGTTATGTTCTCCCTCCAAATTTAGTGCCCGATCAATGTTACCCAACCGTACCTAAATAACATGGACCCGGCAGGATTCACTTCATCAACACCTTCACGGAAACAACTTTCACCTACCTTTCAGAGGGTTGCTGTGATATTTCAGGTACATGTGTCAGAATCTCCAACAAAGCTGTGGACAGGGGGCAACACAAGTGGGGAGGGGGAAGATGGAGACAGGACTTGGGGAAGCGGTTGGCGGAATGCAGGAGGAAAGAAGGATGATGGTGGCAGGACCTGAGGACATTGGTGGAACATGGGAGGTGGGGGGGGGGGGGGGGGGGGAAACGGGAAGGTGGAGTCAGGTGATGTTGAGAGGCAGGGGTGGGTGGGTGGGGGGGGGGGTGTGGCGATATGCCTGTAAGCGATATAGCTGGTGGTGCGCCCTCCAACCAGCAGGTGGCGGTACAGATCCACATGCGGTCTTAAGACAGTGACCAGGCACTCAGATACAAGTGTGGGCAGATAAGACGTACATGAGGAAAGTCATGCACTAGTTCCAGTGGAGTACAAAGAAACTCTGTGATAACTTGCTCTGTATCAGATCGCTATCTTACTGATTCGACCATCAATTCACACGAGACAGAGAGTTGAAGTGAACAGTGGCTTTAATCAACTAGAATAGTGCCTGCCTGTGACTGCTCTGCAATGAGAGCCGCCTACAGGGCAGCTGCTCTTTATACCTCTCCTTGAGGGGGCGGAGCCCACAAGGACACCAACATGATACCATCAGTGTAGTACAGTAAAATGGCCCATAGGTTGAGCCCACATGGGCAGCAGCGTGATACAATGTAGTAGAGTGGTGAATGGTTACTATAATACGTTCACTACATTCACCCCTGTTAAAAAAATTGAAGTCCGACGGGGGTGAAGGGCTCACAGGTTCAGTCTGTCCGGCGCCCTGATCATGCTCTGCGATCTCCGGAGCTCTGGTTTCGCAGCGGGCACGGGTGTTGAACTCGTCGGTGCGGGCATGGGTGTTGAACTCGTCGGTGCGGGCATGGGTGGTAAACTCGTCGATGCGGGCACAGGCGTGGACTCCAGAAGCGTGCCTTCAGGAGCTTCATTCCTGTAGGTCGGCGAAGGGGGGAGGAAGTATAGGGTGGGGTGTAGAGGACATCTAGGGGCGGGGGCGCTGTTCGGTGCAGGTTGGGGGGGGTAGGTTGGGGTGATGGTACGGGATCCTGCGGGTACCAGGTCCTGGAGGGAGACTGTATCCTGTCGGCCGTCGTGGTGCTCCACGTATGCGTACAGGGGGTTGGTGTGAAGGACCCTCTCGACCAGGAGGTCAGACTTATGGCTCCTTATGTGTTTGTGGAGTAGGATGGGCCCCGGTGTCTTCAGCCAGGATGGACGTGAGACCTTGGAGGTGGATCTCCTGGGGAAAACAAACAGGCGGCCATGAGGGGTCTCGTTTGTGGCTGTGCAAAGGAGGGACCTAATGGAGTACAGCGCGTCGGGGAGGACCTCCTACCAGTGGGAAACTGGGAGATTCCTGGACCGTAGGGCCAGGAGGACAGCCTTCCATACCGTCACGTTCTCCCTCTCCACCTGACTTTTCACTGGGGGTTGTAACTGCTAGTCCTGCTCGAGGCGACGCCCTTACCGAGCAGGACCTGACGCAGTTCGTTGCTTATAAACGAGGAGCCCCGGTCACTGTGGACGTAAGTGGGGAAACCGATCAATGTGAAGATACTATGTAGGGCCTTAATGACGGTGGCCGCGGTCATGTCGGAGCAGGGGATTGGAAAGGGGAAGCAGGAGAACTCGTCAACGACGTTGAAGAAAAACGTGTTGCAGTTGGGAGAGGGGAGAGGCCCTTTGAAGTCGATACTGCTCAAAGGGCTGGGATGTCTTCACCAGGTGGGCCTTATCTGGTCGAAGGAAGTGTGGCTTACACTCCGTGCAGATTTGGCAGTCCCTGGTCATGGCCCTGACCTCCTCGGTGGAGTAGGGCAGGTTGCGGGCCTTGATGTAGTGGAGAAGTCGAGTGACCCCCGGGTGGCAGAGGTCATGGTGGATGGCCCCGAGTCGGTCATCTTGCGCGCTGCCACATGTGCCCCAGGACAGGGCATCTGGGGGCTCGTTGAGCTTCCCAGGACGATACACTATATCGTAATTATAGGTGGAGAGTTCAATCCTCCACCTCAAGATCTTATCATCCTTGATCTTGCCCGGCTGTGCATTGTCGAACAGGAAGGCTACCGATCGTGGTCGGAGACGAGGGTAAACCTCCTACCAGCGAGGTGGTGCCTCCAGTGCCGTACAGCTTCCATGATGGTTTGGGCTTCTTTTTCGACTGAGGAGTGTCGAATTTCGGAGGTGTTGAGGGTACGGGAGAAAAATGCTACTGGCCTGCCTACCTGATTGAGGGTGGCGGCGAGGGTGACCTCTGATGTGTCGCTCTTTACCTGGAAGGGGTTGGACTCGTCCACCGCGCGCATCGCGGCCGTGGCAATATCGGCCTTGATGCGGCTGAAGGCCTGGTGGGCCTCAGCCGCCACTGGGAAGATGGTAGCTTTGATCAGTGGGCGGGCATGTGCGCATAGTTGGGGACCCACTGGGCATAATAGGAAAAGAACCTGAGGCACCATTTCAGGGCCTTGGGGCAGTGGGGAAGGGGGAGTTGCAGGAGGGGGAGCATACAGACGGGGTCGGGTCCTAGAACTCCGTTTTCCATGACGTAGCCGAGGATGGCTAGTCTGGTTGTGCGGAAAACCAATTTCTCCTTGTTATAAGTGAGGTTGAGGGCTTGGGCAGTTTGGAGAAACCTCTGGAGGTTGGCATCGTGGTCCAGCTGGTCGTGGCTGCAGATGGTGACGTTGTCCAAGTACGGAAATGCGGCCCACAGCCCGTACTGGTCCACCATTCGGCCCATCATTCTTTGGAAGACCGAGTTGGTGACGCTGAAGGGGACCCGGTTGAATTGGGAGAGGCGGCCGTCTGCCTCAAAGGCCGTGTAGTGGCGGTCTTCCGGGCGGATTGGGAGCTGGTGGCATGCGAACTTCAGATCCACCGTGGAGAACACTCAGTTGTGCTATCTGATTAACCATGTCCGCTATCCGGGGGAGGGGGCACGCATTGAGGTACGTGTACCGGTTTATGGTTTGGCTATAGTCTACAATCATCCAGTTCTTTTCCCTGGTCCTGACGACCAACACCTGAGCTCTCCGGGGGCTATTACTGGCCTCAATAATCCCTTCCCGCAAGAGTCGCTGGACCTCGGACCTGATAAAAGTCCTGACCTGGATACTGTACCGCCTGCTTCTGGTGACAACTGGTTTACAGTCGGCGGTTAGGTTTGCAAAGAGCGGGGGAGGGTCGACCTTCAGGGTCGCGAGGCTACATATGAAGATAGGGGGTAAGGGCCCGCCGAACATCAGGTCAGGCTCCTGAGGCTGCACTGGAAATCCAATCCCAACAGAAGAGGAGCGCAGAGATCGGGAAGTATGTATAGCTTAAAGTTTGGGGTGCTCTTCGTATGCGTACTGGGCTTTGCTGTGAAGGAGCTGGACCCTCTCGACCAGGGGGTCAGACTTACGGCTCCTTATGTGTTTGTGGAGTAGGATGGGCCCCGGTGTCTTCAGATAAGACGGAAGCGAGACCTTGAAGGTGGATTTCCTGGGGAAAAAAAACAGGCGGCCATGAGGGGTCTCGTTCGTGGCTGTGCAAAGGAGGGACCTAATGGAGTGGAGCGCGTCGGGGAGGATCTCCTACCAGTGGGAAACTGGGAGATTCCTGGACTGTAGCGCCAGGAGGACAGCCTTCCATACCGTCACGTTCTCCCTCTCCACCTGACTTTTCCCCGGGGGTTGTAACTGGTAATCCTGCTCGAGGCGACGCCCTTACCGAGCAGGACCTGACGCAGTTCGTCGCTTATAAACGAGGAGCCCCGGTCACAGTGGACGGAAGTGGGGAAACCGGGGCAGGGGATTGCAAAGGGGAAGCGGGAGAACTCGTCAACAACATTGAAGAAATACGTGTTGCAGTTGGGAGAGGGAGAGGGGAGAGACCCTTTGAAGTCGATACTGCTCAAAGGGCTGGGATGTCTTCACCAGGTGGGCCTTATCTGGTCGAAGGAAGTGCAGCTTACACTCCGCACAGACATGACAGTCCCTGGTCATGGCCCTGACCTCCTCGGTGGAGTAGGGCAGGTTGCGGGCCTTAATGTAGTGGAGAAGCCGAGTGAGCCCCGGGTGGCAGAGGTCATCGTGGATGGCCCGGAGTCGGTCATCTTGCGCGCTGCCACATGTGCCCCAGGACAGGGCATCTGGGGGCTCGTTGAGCTTCCCAGGACGATACACTATATCGTAATTATAGGTGGAGAGTTCGATCCTCACACTGTCGGGGGGCATATTGAACACTGGCCTGGGTTTGAGGTTATGCTCTCAGGGGCATATTGAACAGACTGCCCTGGGGTTGAGGCCTCGCTATCGGGGGCAAACTGTCCTGGGACTGAGGCCACACTGGCATATTGAAGAGACTGTCCCAAGGTTGAGGCCAGACTGTCAAGGGCACAGTGGTTAGCACTGTTGTTTCACAGCGCCAGGGTCCCGCGTTCGATTCCCGGCTTGGGTCACTGTTTGTTCAGAGTCTGCACATTTTCCCCGTGTCTGCGTGGGTTTCCTCCGGGTACTCTGGTTTCCTCGCACAAGTCCGAAAGACATGCTGTTAGGTAATTTAAACATTCTGAATTCACCCTCAGTGTACCCGAGCAGGCGCCGGAGTGTTGGGCCTCGGGGCTTTTCACAGTAACTTCCTTGCAGCGTTAATGTAAGCTTACTTGTGACAATGATAAAGATTATTATTATATTGAACAGACTGTCCTGTGGTTGTCCTGTAATTTGGGAGCTGAAAAAGCATGGGGGGTTTTATTGGATAGCCTCGTGGGGAGCCAGGATCCTGGAAAGCTCGGGTGCATATGGCCTTGAGAAATGGAGGGGTCTGGTTGAACCGGAGGGGTCTGGTTGAACCGGAGGGGTCTGGTTAAACTGGAGGGGTCTGATTGACAAAGGCATGGGGCCATCAACTTTAAGATTTTGGTGTGGAGGACAGGAATATCAACATGGATAATGATGGTTCAAGAGGAACAGGAGGAGGCTGGATAGGGATAGGAGGCAGTGAGGATAGAGGAGGATGGGAGGGAATTGGCTGGTGATAGGGGGATGCAGGAAGCTCGTCTCCCACATCAATGTTAGCAGAACCATTTTGGATTTTACCTTCCAGTGATGCAGTTCAAGAATAAATCTAGAAGAAAATCAGTCAGGGAGGGGAATCTCAGAGCATCTGGGAGGAATTTAGCACAGCAATTCTTGTCCGATTAAAGGGGCACCAAGTTCCTTCGGAGACTGACCACACACAGCATGAGCATCACTGCCCCGAGAGGCTTTCCTCCATCTAAGACCGGGACCAAGACATGTGTGCCATGCTGGGCCGTCTAACGTGATCTTACTCAAACTATGGGGGGCATAGCTCAGCTGAGTGCTGAATGATGGGCAGGGACTCATGCACAATTGGCTCCTTTTCCAATGAAAATCCAACAAGTTTAGGGACTGCTGCATATGGTCTTAACTGATATCTGATCCTTACAGAGGCATGTGAGAATTGATGCAAGGTTTCACGAATCAATGGCCATGTCAGCCCCACAATAGCAGCATGCAATCTTCACCTTCCCAGTATATTGGCCATTGCATTCAAGGCACTTTGCCTGCAGTCAGGACATAACTGCAAGGACTAGATATCCACAGTTCTTGTAAAGGCCTTTGGAGGCCAACCAACATCAGACTGAGGCTCCTAGGATTGTGCCCTTTGACCTGAATGAAGTTGTAAATGTGCAATCACGTCTAAGAGGAAAGATCACATCTGCTGCCCTCCAAGCGATCATCCTGCAAGGGGTGACCTAGGTATGTGATGTGCAGACTAAGGTAAAAGCCAAGGATTGGAGACAGCACAGCTGCCTTGTATATGGAGGAAGACAAATCAATGGGGATTACATTGATTGTTCAATTGCATTAGTTCACAGAAACAAGGAGTAGTTGAGAATGCAGGCTGCAGGCAAAGCCGCCTTCTCGGTAGCTTTGATGCAAATAAGGGGAAGAAAGTCCTATTGCTATTTGGCACAGCTCAGGAAAGACCATCAGCCAGAGGATCAAGAGCTAACGGAGCCCCTTGAAGACTGAGATGCTGATCAGGTGGGACCAAATCCAAAAAGACATTAGCACTACAAAGGGTCTACAGAAGACAAAGCTTACCCATGGAGATGAGTGGAAAACAGTGCCATCGACAACTTATGCTTGTCGAGGGATTAGATAGCTCATATTTGCTGCATTTTCTTTTTTTTTATATTTTATTGAGGGATTGGAAAGATTTTACAACAGCAACATAAAAAATGACATCAACATGGTAAAATAAACATTTCCCCCCGCCAGCCCAATCTTCATGCACCGCAACCACACAACAACAATCCCCTGCCCCCCCACTTGGAATACTGCTTCTGCTGACGTTTTAGTTTTCCCCGAGAAAGTCGACGAACGGCTGCCACCTCCGGGTGTACCTGACCATTGACCCTCTTAAGGCGAACGTTATCTTCTCGAGACTGAGAAACCCAGCCACGTCACTGACCCAAGTCTCTACACTCAGGGGCTTCGAGTCCCTCCACATTAACAAGATCCATCTCCGGGCTACCAGGGAGGCAAAGGCCAAGACGTCGGCCTCTTTCACCCCCCTGAACTCCCGGTTCTTCTGACACTTCAAAGATCTCTACCTCCAGACTCAGCACCGCCCGTGTTTTTAGCACCGTGGACATTGCCTCAGCAAAACCCTGCCAAAACCCTCTATGTTTCGGGCATGCCCCAAACATGTGGACATGATTTGTTGGGCTTCCCGCGCACCTCGCACACCTATCTTCTACCCCGAAAAACCTGCTCATCCTAGCCGCTATCATGTATGCCTGGTGGACTGCCTTAAATTGTATCAGGCTAAGCCTGGCACATGGTGAGGATGTGTTAACCCTGCCTAGGCCACCCGCCCATAGACCCGCCTCTATCTCTTAGCCCGTCCTCCCACTTGCCCTTAAGCTCCTCCACCGGGGTTTTCTCTGCCTCCGAAAGCTCCTGGTAAATATCCGATACCTTCCCCTCTCCCACCCAGGTACTGGAAACAACTCTGTCCTCCATCCCCCGTGGCGGCAGCAGCTGAAAGGCCGGCACCTGTTTACTCAGGAAGTCTCGCACCTGCAAATACTTAAAACCATTCCCTGCTGGCAATTCAAATTTATCCTCCAAGGCTTTCATAGAATCATAGAATTTACAGTGCAGAAGGAGGCCATTCGGCCCATCGAGTCTGCACCAGCTCCTGGAAAGAGCACCCTACCCAAGGTTAACACCTCCACACTATCCCCATAACCCAGTAACCCCGCCCAACACTAAGGGCAATTTTGGACTCCAAGGGCAATTTATCATGGCCAATCCACCTAACCTGCACATCTTTGGACTGTGGGAGGAAACCGGAGCACCCGGAGGAAACCCACGCACACACGGGGAGGATGTGCAGACGCCGCACAGACAGTGACCCAAGCCGGAATTGAACCTGGGACCCTGGAGCTGTGAAGCGATTGTGCTATCCACAATGCTACCGTGCTGCCCCCAAAGCTGGGATAGCTGCCGTCTATAGCTAGATCCCCCATCCTTCCAATTCCTGCCCTTTGCCAACTCTGGAACCCACCATCTAACCTCCCCAGTACAAACCGATTATTATAAATCGGTGTCCAAATCGATGCTCCCTCCACTCTCTTATATTTCCTCCATAGCCTCCAGATTCTCAGAGCCGCCACTACCACCGGACTTGTGGAGCATCGGGCCGGCGTGAACGGCAGAGGTGCCGTTATCAGTGCCCCCAGACTGGTGTCTTTACATGACGCTGCCTCCATCCGCTCCATCCCTCCCCCACTATCCACTTCCTAATCATGGCTATATTAGCCGCCCAGTAGTAATTGTAGAGTTCGGCAGCGCCAACCCACCCTCCCCCCGACTGCGCTTCAGCAACACTTTCTTCACTCGTGGGGTTTTACCCGCCCACAAAAAGCCCAAAATAATCTTATTAACCAGCTTGATAAAGGCCTTAGGGATGAAGATAGGGAGGCACTAAAAGACAAACAGAAATCTGGGGAGGACCGTCATTTTCATAGTCTGTACGCTCCCCGCCAGTGATAGTGGGAGCATGTCCCATCTCTTAAAGTCCCCTTCCATTTGTTCTACCAACCGGGATAGGTTTAACTTGTGCCTCCCATTCCCGGGCCACCTGGATTCCCAGATACAAAAGCTCTTCCCTACCATTATAAGTGGCAGCTCTCCCAGTCTCTTCTCCTGTCCTCTTGCCTGGCTCGCAAACATCTCGCTTTTGCACATGTTCAATTTATACCCCGAAAAATTGCCAATTTCCCCCAAGATTCGCATTACTTCACCCACCCCTCCAGCGGGTCCGAAATGTACAAGAGCAGGTCATCTGCGTAGAGCAAGACCCGGTGCCCCCCCCCCCCCCCTCCCCCCGAACCAGCCCTTTCCAGATCCTAGAGGCTCTTAATGCCATGGCGAATGGCTCTATCGCCAGAGCAAACAGTAACGGGGAGAGGGGACACCCTTCCCTCGTCCCTCGGAGCAGTTTAAAACACCCGACCTCAGCCAGTTCATACGCACACTCGCTACTGGTGCCTGAGAGAGCAACTGCACCCAGTCAATGAAGCCCTCACCAAATCCAAATCTTCCCAGCGTCTCCCACAGGTAATTCCACTCCACCCGATAAAAAGCCTTCTCCGCATCCATTGCTACCACCACCTCCGCCTCCTCTCCACCTGAGGGCATCATAATAACATTTAGAAGCCTTCAAACATTGGCCTTGAGTTGCCTTCCCTCAACAAATCCCGTCTGGTCTTCCCCTATCACCCCCCAGGACACAATCCTCTATCCTTGTGGCCAGTATCTTAGCCAGCAGTTTGGCATCCACATTCAGTAGAGATATTGGCCCATAACCCGCATTGCTCCGGATCCTTCTTCCGTTTCAGGATCAATGAAATCGAGGCCTGCGACGTTGTTGGGGGGAGGACTCCCTTCTCTCTTGCTTCGTTAAATGTCCTAACCAGCAGTGGGCTCAATATCTCTGAAAACTTCTTATAGAATTCCACCGGGTAGCCGTCAGGCCCCGGGGCCTTCCCCGACTGCATGCCCTCCAGCCCCTTGATTATTTCCTCAATCTGAATTGGGGCTCCCAGCCCTTCCACCAGGTCCTCCTCTACCCTCGGGAACCTCAACTGATCCAAAAACTGCCTCATCCCCTCCACCCCAGCAGGGGGTTTAAGAAGACCTTAAATACCTTGTTTACCTCTGTATAATTGACTATAAAAGTCCTTAAACACCTCGTTTACCCCTGCTGGGTCCAGGACAGTATTACCGTCTCTTCACTTTACTTTACCTATCTCCCTAGCTGCCTCTCTTTTCCTGAGCTGGTGCACCAACATTCTGCTTGCCTTTTCTCCACACTCATAGGTCACCCCCCTTGCCTTCCTCAACTGTTCCGCCGCATTCCCTGTGGTCAACAGCACAAACTCCGCCTGTAGCCTCCCCCACTCCCTCAATAGCCTCGCGTCCGGGGCCTCCAAGTATCCCCTGTACACCTGGAGTATCTCCTCAACTAACCTGCCCCTCTCAGCCCGTTCCACCTTCTCTCTGTGGGCCCGTATCGAGATTAATTCCCCTCTGACTTCAAAGTTTCCCAGACCGTCGCTGCAGAGACCTCCCCTGTATCATTTGTTTCCAAGTAGTTCTGGGTGGACTTGTTAACCTGCCCACAGATCGCTTCGTCTGCTAGCAATCCCACATCCAGTCTCCACAGCGGGCGGTGTCCTCTCCCCACACTAACCCATAGATCCACCCAGTGTGGGGCATGATCCGACACTGTGATTGCCGAGTACTCAGTATCCACCAGTATTAGCGCCCTGTTCAGAACAAAAATGTTGATGCGAGAGTATACCTTGTGGATGTGTAAAAAAGGAAAACTCCTTAGTCCGCGGCCGTGCAAACCTCCATGGGTCTACTCCCCCCAACTGTTCCATAAAACCCTTCAATTCCTTTGCCACAGCCGGCCTCCTCCCTGTCCTGGATTTTGACCGGTCCAATTCCGAATCGATAACTGCATTGAAGTCCCCTCCCATGATCAGGTTATGTGACTCTACGTCTGGAATCGTACCTAACACCCACCTCATAAATTCCACGACGTCCCAATTCAGAGCATATATGTTCACAAGCACCACTCGCAGCCCCCCCCCCCCCCACGCTACCCAGCTTCCCACTCACCACTATGTACTCACCACCCATGTCTGACACGATTCTCCCTGCCTCGAATGACACTCGTTTGCTGATCAAGATCGCTACCCTCCTGGTCTTTGAGTCCAGTCCTGAGTGGAACACTTGGCTGACCCACCCCTTCCTCAATCTTGTCTGGTCTGTAATCTTTAGGTGTGTCTCTTGTGGCATTGCCACGTCCGCCTTCAGCCCCCTCAAATGCGCGATCACGTGAGCCTTCTTGACCAGCCCATTCAGTCCTCTCACGTTCCATGTGATCAGCCTGGACGGGGGACCTTCCAACCACCCCCCTCCCTCCCCTACCAGCTAGCCATCACCCTTTTTATGCCAGCCTCGAGCTCGCGCCCTCCGCTTCCTCGAATCCCCATTTGGGCAGTCGCCGTCCCTGACCTCCCATTTGTCACCTGGTAACAGTTCCTCCCCTGTCAGCAAAGAAGCTCCCCCCCCCCTCCCCCTAGCACCAACACTAGAAACCCCATCCCCCATGTCAAGCTCCAGCCTAAAACCTGCTCACCCCCCACTGCACTTCAGAGAGTCAGCTGACCCATGCTGAGTTGGTAGCTCCCGCCTCTGACACCAAGCAGTCTGTCTCCCTATTGTTCTCTCCCCTCTCCCCCGACATGAATAAACATTTTAAAAGCATCACATTCCCCAGTAAACAAACATCAGACAAAACAGTGAAGAAACAGTCACTTTAGAAAAATAGTCACCCAAAAAGCAGAACCAAATTCAAAGCCCATCCCCCTCTAACCAGCTCCCTGCAAGACAAAGCAACCTTTAACCATCCACACAGCCCCTTATTTCACATAGCGGTACTTAAATTTATACAATCCAGCACAACAAATCGCTGCCACAGTACTTCTCCAAGGCTTCAGTGTTTTTTAATTCACCTCCAGCTTCATTTCTTTACTAAAGGTACATACTTTGTCTGGCGTTTCAAAGTAGAAGTCCCGTTCCTCATGTGTGACCCACAGGCGGGCTGGGCCTCCCAAACTTCACCCCAATTGAACCCTGCTCGCCTATTGGCCAAATCCGCTCCCAGGTCCTGATGGATGCGCAACTCACAGTTCTCACAGCTGCTCCGTTCTTTCTTGGCCCACCTCAAAACGTGTTCCTTGTCCATGAAACAGTGAAAATGTACCACCATGGCCTTCGGCGGCTCGTTCGCTCGCGAGGGCTCTCTGTGCGCTCTGTCCAATTCCAGGTGCCGAGGGAACGCCCCAGCCCCCATCAACTTCTCCAACATGTTCGTCACCGATGCCCTCGCATCCGATCCCTCACTGCCTTCAGGGAGGCCAACAATTCTGAGATTCTGCCTCCTGGACCTATTCTCCAGGTCCTCCAGCTTCTCCTGCATTCTTTTCTGGTGGTCGTTCATCATCCCCACCTTGCTTTCCAGCACGGTTATATACTCCTGGTGCTCAGACAACCTTTGTTCCACCTCCTGGATCGCTCTCCCGTGGGTTTCCTGATTCTGAACCACTTGATCAATCGAAGCTTTAATCGGGTCCAGCGAGTCCTCCTTCAGCTTGGCGAAGCAATCCTCGCGAAACTTCTCCGTCGACCACTATGCCGCCTCCCCTCGGCCCTGCTGCCCCGCCTAGCTGTCCCGTGTTACCAGCTCTACTTACATCTCCCTTATAGGACTTTGTCGTCTCATACGGCCACTTCTGGTGAAATTCTCCATACACCGGAGAGGGATTTCTCCTTACTGTCTCGCTCTTCACCGGTTTATCCAATAAAATCTGGAAAAAGCCGGGGGAAAAAGATCCAAAAGTCCGTTACAGGCGGCATCTATCAAATGTGCGACCTACTCCTCCATGGCCGCCACCGGAAGTCACTTGCTCAATTTTCTAAGAGGAACTCACGCCGCACAGACTTAGAGGGCATCCAATGTCAGTTGCTCTGAAGGTTACTCGCTGCATTCAACATTTTTGCCAGCATATTTCCAGAGCTCCACTGGGGTCCTCTGCAGAATCTCGCAATTGGCAACACACTAATGAATAATGGAGGTGACTGAGGCCCCTTTCAGTCAAGCTCACCATTACGTCCAATTCCACATATATGACATTAACCAGCCTGCCAGAGCTGTAGGATTCACTGCGATTAGAGGCTTTCCGCAAGTGCAGGGTGCCATCTGCTGTACACATGTGGCCTTGAGAACTCTTTGGCACCAGCTTGTAAGATTCATTAATAGAAAAGGTTTTTAGCCCCTAAGTGTCCAGCTAACCTATGACCACAGAAAACAGATGTAGTACATCTGAGTTAGGTCCGCAGGGAACTCAAGAGTCTTACATCTTGAGTGACTCACAGCTAGATAGAGTGAAACTATTCCTCCAGCAGAGAGTCTTTAGGTGACAAGGAAGAAATAATATAAAAAGTGGATCTTATATCAAAAAGCATTTCTCTACAAAAAGGGAAATGGAAATCTGGAACCTTCTCCCGAAAGCAGTTTCAGTTCAGCCAATGGAAAAGTTTGTAACTAGGGTTGATAGATCTTAGCTCAGTAAGGGCTACAATAGACCAGTTACAAAACAGACAGAAGGAATGTGGCCCATCAGATCCATACCACCTCTCCGTAAGAGCATTCCAGATAGCCCCAGTCCTCCATCCTTCCATGGAACCTGCAATTTTGTCCCCTTCAAATAATTACCTGATTGACTCCATACTGAGGTGGGTCGGCGGTACTCCACAGTCCTGACCGTGGAACTGCTGGCGGAGAGGAAAAAGCTGCAGATGGAATTTGACCTGCTCTCCACACGGAAGGCCATCCACCAGCTCCGCCAGGCACGGGGGAGCCTTTTACAAACATGGAGACAAAGCCAGCCGCATGCTGGCTCACCAGCTTAGAAAACAGGCTGCCGCAAAAGAGATAACTCAGATCAGGGGCAATAATGGAAGGATGGTAGTGGACCCAAACGAGGACAATAAGACCTTTACGAATTTTTACCGAGGGCTATACACTTCTGAGCAGCCGGAGTGGGCCTTGGGGATGGAACAGTTCCTTGATAGGCTCAATATGCCGGCGGTGGGGAGGACAAAAGGCATTGGAAGCACCCCTCGGGCTGGGCGAAGTCATGGAGTGCATCAACTACATGCAGTCAGGGAAAGCGCCGGGACCAGATGGGTTCCTTTATACTTTTACAAAACATTCTCAGCAGCGCTGGCTCCGCTCCTGTGGGAGATGTTCAATGACTCACAGTCGAAGGGGGCCCTGCTACCCACGCTGGCCCAGGCCTCCATCTCATGGATCCCCAAAAAGGACAAAAACCCAACAGAGTGTGGATTGGAAATTAGCAAACGTGACACCACTGTTTAAAAAAGGAGGTAGGCAGAGAGCGGGTAATTATAGGCCAGTGAGCTTAACTTCGGTAGTAGGGAAGATGCTGTAATCTATCATCAAGGAAGAAATAGCGAGGCATCTGGATAGAAATTGTCCCATTGGGCAGACACAGCATGGGTTCATAAAGGGCAGGTCGTGACTAACTAATTTTTTGAGGACATTACCAGTGCAGTAGATAACGGGGAGCCAATGGATGTGGTATATCTAGATTTCCAGAAAGCCTTTGACCAGGTGTCACACAAAAGGTTGCTGCATAAGATAAAGATGCATGGCATTAAGGGTAAAGTAGTAGCATGGATAGAGGATTGGTTAATTAATAGAAAGCAAAGAGTTGGGATAAATGGGTGTTTCTCTGGTTGGCAATCAGTAGCTAGTGGTGTCCCTCAGGGATCCGTGTTGGGCCCACAATTGTTCACAATTTACATAGATGATTTGGAGTTGGGGACCAAGGGCAATGTGTCCAAGTTTGCAGATGACACTAAGATGAGTGGTAAAGCGAAAAGTGCAGAGGATACTGGAAGTCTGCAGAGGGATTTGTATAGGTGAAGTGAATGGGCTAGGGTCTGGCAGATGGAATACAATGTTGACAAATGTAAGGTTATCCATTTTGGTAGGAATAACAGCAAACGGGATTATTATTTAAATGATAAAATATTAAAGTATACTGCTGTGCAGAGAGACCTCGGTGTGCTAGTGCATGAGTCACAGAAAGTTGGTTTACAGGTGCAACAGGTGATTAAGAAGGCGAATGGAATTTTATCCTTCATTGCTAGAGGGATAGAGTTTAAGACTAGGGAGGTTATGTTGCAATTGTATAAGGTGTTAGTGAGGCCACACCTGGAGTATTGTGTTCAGTTTTGGTCTCCCTACTTGAGAAAGGACGTACTGGTGCTGGAGGGTGTGCAGAGGAGATTCACTAGGTTAATCCCAGAGCTGAAGGGGTTGGATTACGAGGAGAGGTTGAGTAGACTGGGACTGTACTCGTTGGAATTTAGAAGGATGAGGGAGAACTTATAGAAACATATAAAATTATGAAGGGAATAGATACGATAGACGTGGGCAGGTTGTTTCCACTGGCAGGTGAAAGCAGAACTAGGGGGCATAACCTCAAAATAAGGGGAAGTAGATTTAGGACTGAGTTTAGGAGAAACTTCTTCACCTAAAGGGTTGTGAATCTATGGAATTCCTTGCCCAGTGAAGCAGTTGAGGCTCCTTCATTGAATATTTTTAAGGTAAAGATAGATAGTTTGTTGAAGAATAAAGGGATTAAGGGTTATGGTGTTCGGGCCGGAAAGTGGAGCTGAGTCCACAAAAGATCAGCCATGATCTCATTGAATGGTGGAGCAGGCTCGAGGGGCCAGATGGCCTACTCCTGCTCCTAGTTCTTATGTTCTTATGTTCTTATACAGATCCATCTGTCTCCTAAACACTGATGCAAAAATCCTGGTGAGAACTTCAGCAAAGTGACTGGAGAGCTGCCTGCCGGATGTGATCACTGAAGATTAGACCGGGTTTGTGAAAGGAAGACAATGAACATCGAACATCAGACGCCTGCTGAACATAGTAATGACCCCATTTGGGGAGAGGACACCAGAGGTAATTGACTCCCTGAACGCTGGGAAAGCCTTCAATCGAGTAGAATGGAGGTATGGGGCAGCACGGTAGCATGGTGGTGGGGCAGCACGGTAGCATGGTGGTTAGCATAAATGCTTCACAGCTCCAGGGTCCCAGGTTCGATTCCCGGCTGGGTCACTGTCTGTGCGGAGTCTGCACGTCCTCCGCGTGTGTGCGTGGGTTTCCTCCGGGTGCTCCGGTTTCCTCCCACAGTCCAAAGATGTGCGGGTTAGGTGGATTGGCCATGCTAAATTGCCCGTAGTGTCCTAAAAAGTAAGGTTAAGGGGGGGTGGTTGTTGGGTTACGGGTACAGGGTGGATACGTGGGTTTGAGTAGGGTGATCATTGCTCGGCACAACATCGAGGGCCGAAGGGCCTGTTCTGTGCTGTACTGTTCTATGTTCTATGTATCTCATGGATGGTTTGGGTTTGGAGAGGGATTCATCATGTGGGGGAAGTTCCTGTACAGCGAGTGTACAGACAAAAACCACCAGCTCCAAATACTTTCAGCTGCACAGGGGAATGAGGTAGGGGTGCCCGCTATCGCCGCTCCTATTTTCACTCGCTCGGTGAAATGCCTCCCCTGAACCCCAGGAGAAGGACTCGCAGTGTTGCTGCACCTGTGGTCGGAGGAACCTTGGGGATCAGGAACACCAAATCCACCAGCTCTCCACCCTGGTCGGGGGACATGCCTACCAGGACTTTATACTTGACACAGCCCGACAAGTGATTGCAGCTAAACTGCATCATCGCACCAAAAATAGCCCCCCATCAGAATCACCGTCTAAATTAATGGCCACCTGCTTGAAATGGAAATTGATACTGGGACTGCTGTGTCGGTCTTAGGACAGCAGATGTAAGTCTGGACTGGAATACAATGCCTAGACATGTGGGATGCCAAGGTGCATTTGGCAGCATACACGGGAGAACTATGGCCATCCCTGGCACGGCAATGTCTCCAGTTGCTTACGAGCAGCAGTCCGTCCATTTGCCATTGATTGTGGTATGAGGGCCCGGACCCAGTCTGTTGGGCCGCGACTGACTGCAGAGGCTCCATCTCGATTGGCAGCAGAGTTTCAAGAGGGATTGGATTGGATTGGATTTGTTTATTGTTACGTGTACCGAGGTACAGTGAAAAGTATTTTTCTGCAAGCAGCTCAACAGATCATTCAGTACATGGGAAGAAAAGGGAATTAAACAAAATTCAAGAAAATAGAAGAAAATACATAATAGAGCAACACAAGATATACAATGTAACTACATAAGCATTGTACAAAGTCCTGGAGAAATACCCATACGTTTTCCAGGGTGGCCTGGGAAAAATAAAGGGTGCCATTGCCAAAGTCTATGCAGACCCAGATGCCTAACCAAGATATTTTTAGGGCCCGCCCATTTCCCGATGTCTCGTTGGCAAAGGTGGATGAAATGAAAATGAAAATCGCTTATTGCCACGAGTAGGCTTCAAATGAAGTACCTGTGAAAAGCCCCTAGTCGCCACATTCCGGAGCCTGTTCGGGGAGGCTGTTACAGGAACCGAACCGTGCTGCTGGCCTGCTTGGTCTGCTTTCAAAGCCAGCGATTTAGCCCTGTGCTAAACAGACCCTGATGAGCTCAACCGGCTGGAAAGCCTGGTATTCAGTGGTCTTCGTGGAGTGGGCAGAGCCTGTAGCCCCGATGCCGAAGCTGGATAAAACTGTTCAGCTGTGTGGTGATTACAAGTTGACGGTGAACAACCTTCAGTTGGATGGGTTACCCGAAACCGCACATGGAGGATTTCTATGTGAAGTTAGATGGAGGGCACTCCTTCTCAAAATTAGACATCAGTCACACATACCTCCAGTTGGAATAGATGTGATATCCAGAAGATTTGTGATTATCAGTACCCACAGGGGTCTTTACGAATATACCAGACTTCCATTCAGGGTATCGTCTGCCTGTGTGATTTTTGACAGGGAAAGCATCCTACAAGGGATTCCAGATTACTTGGATGATTTCCTGATCACCGAAAAGGAGCACCATATCAATTAGAGAAAGTCCTTCGTCGGCTCTCTGAGGGCAGACATCCACCTAAAAAGGTGAAAGTGCATTTTTCACGCAAAATATGTCACAGACCTACAGTACCAGGTCACCAAGGATGGTTTGCATCTGATGGAGGAGAAGGTGGGGGCCATCAAATAGACCCCCATGCCTGAGAATGTGACAGGACTATGGTTGTTCCTCGGACTCGTAAATTATTACAGCAAATTAATTTGGCAACCATCGGAGCATCGCTGCATGCACTCCTTAAAAACACCAGGACTGGGCATGGAGGGCATCACAAGGAGAGGCGGTTGCCAAGGTGAAGCGTCAACTATAGTTCTCACGGCTGCTGACACTACGACCCTTGCAGGCCACATGTGATCACATGCAATGCCTCCCCATATGGCACTGAGCGGCGTTTCCCACCAGACGGACGATGGGACAGAGAGGCCCCATCAAGAACTTTGGCCGATGCAGATCTCAGATACGCTCAAATTAGGAAGGAAGGGCTGGACGTCATCTTCACGGTCAAGAAGTTCCACCAATACGTTTATAGGTGGTGTTTTACGCTCATAACAGACCACAAACAATTGTTCAGCTTGTTCAAGAAGGACAGGGCAATTCCACCGATATCATCAGCCCGGATACAGCGTTGGGTGCCACTATTGGCAGCATATGAGTATGTGTTTGAGTATTGCCCGGGTATGCAAATCGCACAGGTGGCTGCTTTGAACCGACTCCCATTGCCGACACACCCCTTATCTACACCACCGGCAGACGGTATTGCATTGGCCTTGACTTTTATGGACACCTTGCCGATCACACCCTCACAGATTCATGAGTGGACACAAAAGGACCGACCTTAGCGAAGTTTGTGCTGCATGTGGGACAACAGTGAAGACTCTCTGAGGAGCAGTGGGTTTCTGTGACTAAGCAACAAGAGCTTAGCATGGAGGACGGCATTTTTCTGTGGAGAGCCTGAGTTCTGGCCCCGAACCAAGGCAGAAAGACTATATTGCAGGACCTGCACAATGGAGACCCGGGAGTGTCCAAGATGAAGATACTCACCAGGAGCTATGCATTGTGGCCAGGACTTGATGGCCACATCGAGCCCGTTGGTGCAGCAATGCACTGCATGTCAGGAGCATCAAAAACTCCACCAGCAGAACCTCTTCACCCCTGGGAGTGGCTGGCCCTGGGATGCATGCTAACTTTGTCGGACCCTTTCAAATCACACCACACATTGTGACTGGAATGGTGCCAGTGGAATGACCGATGACTGAAGGCCTGACATTCCCTGATATCGGCAGCAAACTGCAGAAAGGATCTCTAGAAAGAATACTACAGTAAACCTACGCAGGACAGAGGTTTTGAGCCAGGGGACATGGAGATGGTGCCCGGTGGATACCATAGTGGAAAGGACTGGATTGGTGTCATACATGGTGAAAAATCAAGGAGCGGAAGATGCAAAAGCAGGTGGACCACCTAAAAAGCAGAGAGCCCCTTTTCAGGGCTACCCCGCCAGATGAGTCAGCCTCCTATCCCTCCTGCTCATTATCCAAGGGACAAGGAGCGACACCCTGGAGGCCAGGACACGGAGATGCGTGAGGTGGAAGACTCAGGGTCAGACCTGGAAACACAAGCATCCATAGCCTCGGATGACAGTCTGGCCAGGGAGGTTTTACCATTCTGCAGACGATCGGCATGGAAGCAACACTCCCCAATATGTTACATGCCCCCCAACCCAGCCCCGTAACAGCGGGTGAAGTGAAGAAAGAGGCCTCACCCACCCTCGACGAAAGAGGGGCTTGCGGACTTTGGAGTGGGAGGGTGCTTGCAGCTTTCAGTGGGGGGGGGGGGGGGGGGAAGAGAAGGATGCAATAAAAGACCTATAGGGATGACCCGATCTATCTCCATGTAGAGCTTGCGGAATACAACTGAGGGGTAGAGGTCTAACAGTGTGGCTTGTTAAAACCCACCGATGAAAGCTGGCCAAGAAGGGCACCAGCATTTTCCGATGATTCTGCCCAGGACTAGTTATGTTCCCCACCGTTCTGCGGCTTTGCTTTGGCTTGTTGAATCAATCTTTCTGTTTGAATCTTCTCTGGATTGCTTTTATTGTTATACCTATGTTACAGGGAGAGCTCACAAGCAGTATGTTGAAATTACTCACAGTGGAATGAAAGTGGAGTTGCAAAAGTTGTTGTTCCCAAGAAATCCTTGAATCCAGGCTGAAAGAACCTGTGCTCATCCAATAGTGTTTAGGTCGGTTGTGGCATCGTTACTGCAGGACCACCTGAACCGAGCAAGTCCAGTCAGATTAGGGTATCTATACACAAAGCTTCATAGATGTTACATAGAATTTATAGCACAGAAACAGGCCAATCAACCCAATTACTTAATGTGTTTCTGCTCCAAATGAGACTTGCCCCGAACTGCTTCATCTAAGCCCAGCTATCTCCTTCCATTATTTTCTTCCCAAGTTGCTTATCTTAGGTAGAAAATTCTGCATTCTCGGCACTTCTCTAGGTAAACACGTTTCTCCGAAGTACCTTATTCATTTGTGGCTATTTATAGTTTCTAGTTTTGGAATCTTTACAAAAGGATACATCTTCTCTATCAAACACTTGCATGATTTTAAAGACCTCAATTAGACCTTTCCTTTTCGAGAACAAAGAGTCTCTCTTGATATTTCTGACCTCTCGGATTCGGTATCTGCCTTGTTATACTTTTTACACCTCTCCCCCAGGCCTTTCTATCCTTTATATAACATGGAGACGAGGCAGAATTCTCCGGCTGTTCGCTGGCGGTGGGATTCCCCGTTCCCCCTGGCAGTGCATCCCCGCCTGTGTGTTTCCCGATGATATGTGGCTTCAATGGGACACTTGTGGGAGCAAGGAATCCCTCCTACAGAGAACTGCGCGCCACCTTCTGCGCCAAGAAACACACGGCTGGGAGGCTGGAGAATCCCGCCCCAGAATATCAATGAAACTCTTATATTCCAATTGGGATTCGTCTCCTTATTCCTCCTAACAAAATCCACCACATCACATTTATGTTGAAATTCATTTGTGATTATTCCACAAGTTTTTTTGTATTTTGCTGTAGTCTTTCTCAGTATTGACCAAACCACTCAATTTTGTGCCAACTGCAAACTTTGAAATTATTTGTGAATACAAATGGTTTAGAACATAGAACAGTACAGCACAGAACAGGCCCTTCGGCCCTCGATGTTGCGCCGAGCAACGACCACCCCACTCAAACCCACGTATCCACCCTATACCCGTAACCCAACAACCTCCCCCTCCTTAACCTTACTTTTAGGACACTACGGGCAATTTAGGATGGCCAATCCACCTAACCCGCACATCTTTGGACTGTGGGAGGAAACCGGAGCACCCGGAGGAAACCCACGCACACACGGGGAGGACGTGCAGACTCCGCACAGACAGTGACCCAGCCGGGAACTGAACCTGGGACCCTGGAGCTGTGAAGCATTTATGCTAACCACCATGCTACCGTGCTGCCCTAAATTTATCTAAATAAATCTAAATTTATATATATATATATATATCATGGGCAGCACGGTAGCATGGTGGTTAGCACAATTGCTTCACAGCTCCAGGGTCCCAGGTTTGATTCCCGGCTTGGTTCACTGTCTGTGCGGAGTCTGCCCGTGTGTATGTGGGTTTCCTCCAGGTGCTCGGTTTCCTCCCACAATCCAAAGATCTGCAGGCTAGTGGATTGGTCATGCTAAATTGCCCTTGGTGTCCAAAATTGCCCTTAGTGTTGGGTTGGGTTACTGGGTTATGGGGATAGGGTGGAGGTGTGGGCTTGGGTAAGGTGCTCTTTCCAGGAGCTGGTGCAGACTCGATGGGCCGAATGGTCTCCTTCTGCACTGTAAATTCTATATATATATAGTGTGCTCCCAGGACTGATCTATCTAGAACACCACTTCCTCCACCCTCTTCCAGTCAGAGTAAATATTTTAAAAACTTCCTATTTTCACTGTGGGATGTTTCATTATGTTAAAGATGCTATCTAAATACTGTTGTTCTTATTATTTTCTGTTTTGTAGACAGCTTGCTATCTATTACACTACTTGCCCCCAGAGTCCACATACTCTGACCTTAAGACAGACTCTGCTGTGTGATGCCTATTGAAAATCTAAATATGCTTACACCCCGTGCATTATTGTTGTCTACACTATTAGTTCTTCAAAGATTTCAATGAGGTTGGTCAAGTGCGATCTTCCCTCTTGACATCTGTGCTTTTGATGCTTTATTACAATTTATTTTTCTAAATGTTTTTCTCTTTCAGCTCTGAGTAAAGACTCAATTATCTTTCCTACCACAAGCATTAAACAAAGTCGTCTGTAGTTTCCTTGACCTGCTCTATAGTTCCCTGACCTTTTCTACCTCTCTTTTTTAAAATATGCGTGCAGTATTAGCTGTACTCTGGCATTATGTAATGCAATTTTAAAAATGTACATCAGTGGCACTATTATCTCTTTTCTAGCTTATTTTCATGTACACAGATGTAGGGTTTTCTACTCTCTTAGCTTAACTAGTTTATCAATTACTTTCCTCATTTCTAGTTTAACTGATATTCCTGGGACCCCTCCCAGTTTGGATAGCTCACCGGCCAAACTTGCTGATGCCCCGAGTAGACCCAAATATTGCAATATGGAAAAGGGAGGTACACGATACAAGTCAAATTCCGAGAAGAGAGAAGACAGCCAGAAGGGTTTGAGATTTTCTAATCATGTACCATAATTGAATAGCGATGAAAGCCGATTGTGTGAAGCGTGGAGTGCCTGCCTTATACAGGATGGTTTACAACTGATTCCACAACCTATTTGTTTAGTGTTTCTGTTTATCTCAGACAGGCTACTTAACTGATGTACTCACCACTGGTCATTGTTTATCTTTGTCCAATTTAAATTATGCATGGAAACCATAACAGGCAGTGGAGAATTGATAGCGTGTTGTTTCAAATGCTTACTTTGACAGGCACAGACTGAAGCGAGAGAGAGTCTGCCTTTCATGGAGGAAGATTATAAATAATATTGCGTTCAGTAATATGAACAGCCGTTGTTTTTTTTTTAACAAGAATCTGCTGGTGAAGCTGATAAGAAGCTCATTCTATTAATTTCCTTATCGAATCGGAAGAAGGACAAGGCACACCTCCCAAATTAACAACTTTGATTTATGTTGCCATTTGGAACTGGGGGAAGATTCTGCAGCAACTTGTAATTGCGGTCCATATAAAAAGGTGTTGTGTTGGGTAACCCGTTTTTAATTCAATCTGGCAATTAGATTCACAAACGTAGGGGACAGTCTGTTTTTTGTGAGATGCAGTGGCCTCATTTATCTCAAAGCGGCCACTTGAAAAAAAATATAACTTTACACTGGTCCTCAGAGACGTTGTTATTTTGATCTTTATTAACCCATTCAGGCCTGCAAAAGGTAAGTCCAGAAGATGGACACTTATCCAAACCAACATAAACTTTTACATCTCCTGAAGAACAATTTCTTTCTTGGCAGGATGATGTGCTCTATTTTTGGATGCCACACGGGTACAAATTAAATGGCGTGGAAAAGGGCAAATCCTGAATGCAACTTCAAATTATATTGTGACTGTTGGTACAACAGTACAGGATCCAATCGAGCAAAAAGCTTTCAGAGAATTCTTCACATGGATCACGCAATGGATTGGCCAAAGAATCAAGATGAAGGAAGGAGAATTTGTTTTTTTTTTACACAGCGAGCGGTTTGATCTGGAATGCGGTGCCTAAAGGGTGGTGTGATTTTCAAAAGGGAATTGAGGTTGCATGCTGCATGGCCATGAGGAAAGAGTTAAGGGTGGGACTAATTAGATGGCCTCCTCCTGTGGTTTACGGTTCAATGGCCTCTCGATAGTTGAGGCAAAAAAAATTGGAATTATTTAAAATATAGTTGGCCTCAGGGGGTGTGGTGGGGACTGCCACTGTAGGCCTGTGCTGTAAGGATGAATCTCCCAAATTTACACCCAACAATAAACAATAATCAGTAACAAATGTAATGTCAATCCCCATATCAATAACAACGATCCCATCCTCCCACCAAACCCCCAAACATTAGCCTGCATTTTAACATAAACAAATGACAGAGGAGTCAGGAATCACCCATAGTCACCATAAACACATACAGTCCCCCTCCCCCCAATCCTCACAGCCCCCAAACGCTTAATGTTTGATGTGGTCCAATTCTTAAAAGTGCATAATGAATAACGCGCATGAATTGTAAAACCCCTCCATCCTTTCTCTCAGTTCACATTTGACCTTTTCAAGTGTCAAGAATTCCAGCAGAGTACAGGGTAGAGAGGTTGATCTCCACCCTAACTTTGGGCGATCAACGAGTCGAAGGCTATAACATCTGCCTCCACGCCCGTTTCCAACCCCAGCTGGTCCGACACCCCGAATATGGCCTCCCGAGGACCCGGGTCCAGTTTCATGTGTACCACTTTAGAAATTACCCTGAACACCTCCTTCATCCTTCCAGTAATCCTCCAGCTTTGGACAGGACCAAAACATATGAACGTGATTTGTGGGGCCCCCCCAAAGAGCTCATCCTCGCCCTTGTAAGGTGTGCTTTATACACCACCTTCAGCTGTATCAGCCCCTACCTCACACACGAGGTGGAGGCGTTCACCCTCCGGAGCACCTCACACCAGAACCCCTCCGCCATACTCTCTCCCAACTCTTCTTCCTACTTTGCCTTGATCCCTTCTAGCGGTGCCTTCTCCTCCTCCAAAATAGCCCCGTAAACTGCCGACACTACCCCCTTCGCCAGTCCCCCTGTCAGCACCTCCTCCAGCAATTTGGAAGCCGGCTCTACTGGGAAGCTCTGTATCTCCTTTCTGGCAAAGTCTCGAACCTGCATGTATCTAAACATTTCCCCCTGCTCCAGCCCATACTTCGCTCCCAGCTCCTTCAATCCTGCAAACCGACCTCCAAGAAACAAATCTTTTAGTGTCCTAATTCCTTTCTCCTCCCATCTCCGAAAATTTCCATTCGACCTCCCTGGCTCAAATCTATGGTTCCCTGAATCGGCATTTCCCTTGACCCTGCTCCCAACCCGAAACTATCCAAATTCTCAACAAAGCTATTATTACTGGACTCCCTGAGTATGTTTGCGGAATTCTATGTCGCGAAAATGTTTCTTTACATGCCTTACTGACAGATCACGACATAAGGTCAGGAAGTTTCATCACCTCCGGACAGTATGAATAGTAATCCATGACAAGAACGTAGTCACGGCGAGTTGCCTGGAAAAGGTCGATCCCTACTTTTGTCCATGGTGATGTGATAAGTTTGCATTGTCGAAGTGTTTCTTTACACTGTGCAGGTTGGTGCTTCTGACAGGTTTCACGTGTTATGACCATGTCAGTGATATCTTTGTTGATCCCAGGCAAGCATACTGCCTGTCGTGCTCTCCTTTTACATTTCTCGACACCGAGATGTCTCTTGTGAATTTTTTGTAGCATTTCAGAGCGTAGACTTTGCGGAATCACAATTTGATCATTTCTTAACAATAGCCCATTAACTAGTGTAAACTCGGTTTGAATATTGCAATATTGTGGACATCGCCCTTTTAGCCAACCATGCTGTAGATGGTGCATTACCCTTAGCAAAGTTGCATCTTTCTTTGTTTCTTGTCTCATGAGCTGTAGCTTCTCATCAGATGCCGGAAGGTTTTCCGTGTATAACTGAATTTGAGCTTCTATGTCTCTGATGAATTCTAGTGGTGAGCTCTCTGTAGCAATAGATCTTGATAATGTATCTGCAATGATGAGCTCTTTTCCAGGTGTGTATATCAAGTTGAAATCATACCTTCGTAGCTTCATCATAGTACGCTGGAGTCGATGAGTCATGTCGTTTAAATTCTTCTCAATGATGTGGACCAATGGCCTATGATCCGTCTCCACTGTAAAGGTTGGAAGCCCGTACACATGGAATTTCAGTATTCCTGTGAGTAGTCTAAGACATTCCTTTTCTATCTGTGCACATCTGCACTATGTTGTAGTCATAGCCCTTAAAGCATATGCAACAGGAACCCAATCAGATTGATCGTCCTGCTATAAAAGAACTGCACCTATTCCATCCTGACTTGCATCAGTAGATACCTTGGTTGCTCTTTTCGGGTTGAAGAAAGCGAGTATTGGTGCGGTCATTAGTTGTTGTTTAAGATCTACCCATTTATTTTGATGACTTTGTGTCCATTCAAAAGTGGTAGACTTTCTGATCAAATTTCTCAATGCAGACATTCTCGATGACAGGTTTGAGATAAACAAACTTGCCCAAGAAATTAACAAAACCCAGAAATGGGGCAGCATGGTAGCATTGTGAATAGCATAATTGTTTCACAGCTCCAGGGTCCCAGGTTCGATTCCGGCTTGGGTCACTATCTGTGAGGAGTCTGAACATCCTCCCCGTGTGTGCATAGGTTTCCTCCGGGTGCTCTGGTTTCCTCCCACAGTTCAAAGATGTACAGGTTAGGTGGATTGGCCAGGATAAATTGCCCTTAGTGTCCAAAATTGCCCTTAGTGTTGGATGGGGTTACTGGGTTATGGGGATAGGGTGGAGGTGTTGACCTTGGGTAGGGTGCTCTTTCCAAGAGCCGGTGCAGACTCGATGGGCCGAATGGCCTCCTTCTGTACTGTAACTTCTATGATAATCTTAGAACAGCTTCTTATCGCCTGGTGTTTTCATATTTTGGATTGCTGAGATTTTTGTGTTGTCAGGTTTGATACCTTGAGAGGATATGGCATCACCCAGAAAGTTTAATGAGGATTGTGCAAATGTGCACTTTGCCCAATTTGATTTCAATCCAAACCTATGGATTAGCTCAAAAACCTTTTTTAAACGATAAATATGTTCTTCCTCGGTCGTGGACCAAATGATTATGTCATCGGCATACACCATCGATACCCTCAGTCATCTGTTCCATTATCTATGGAAAATCTCTGAAGTGGATATTATTCCAAAAGGCATACGGTTGAAGCAGAAGTGTCTTAATAGATTATTGAAAGTGCACAATAATCTGCTCGAGTCTTCAAGCCGCATCTGCCAGAATCCCTGTGAAGCATCGGGTTTTGTGACGATATGAGCATTCGCCATCTCACATGTGATTTCTTCATGCTCAGGGATGGGATAGTGTTCCCTACGAATATTTTTATTTAAATCCTTCGGATCTATACAGATTCGAAGATCTTCAGTTGTTTTTTTTAGCTCATACTAGTGAGCTGACCCAGTCAGTCGGTTGCGTGACTTGAGATATAATTCTTTGTGATTGTAGTTGGTCAGGTTCTAGTTTCAACCTTTCTCACAAAGGAGCAGGAACCCTCCTAGGCAGATGAATTACAGGTTTGGCATCTTTTTAAAGTAAGATCTTGTACTGGTAAGGTAAAGTGCCCATACTGTTGAAGGATATGCTGGAATTCATCTTCCATGTGTAATGTGTCCTGGGTAGTCATATAGATGCTTTGAGCAAGCTGTAAGTCTTTGCAAGCCTGTGTGCCTAACAGTGAAGATTTTTCATTTGCCGCAATCTCAAATCGTGGTGTCTTCTTCATTTTCTTGCTTGTGACTTTGAGATGGCATGATCCATTGAAGCGATCAGATTACCATTGTAGTCCTTCAGTCTAAATGCAGCTGGAAGCATCTCATGTTGTCCTGAAATAGAGTCGAGATCTTTGCTTGTCAGTAAATTGGCTGAAGCCCTGGTGTCAAGCTTGAACAATATGGGAAAATAGTTAACTTGCATGATTGAATTCCATTTACTGCTGGAGTTGGTCATAGAACATAGATAAATACAGCACAGAACAGGCCCTTCAGCCCCCGATGTTGTGACGAACTTTTGTCCTAGATTAAGAATAAATTAATCTACGCCCCATCATTCTACTGTAATCCATGTACTATCCAATAGCCGCTTGAAGGTCCCTAATGTTTCCGACTCAACTACTTCCACAGGCAGTACATTCCATGCACCCCACTACTCTCTGGGTAAAGAACCTTCCTCTGACATCCCCCCTATATCTTCCACCATTCACCTTAAATTTATGTCCCCTTGTAATGGTTTGTTCCACCCGGGGAAAAAGTCTTTGACTGTCTATCTATTCCCCTGCTCATCTTATAAACCGCTATCAAGTCACCCCTCATCCTTCTCCATTCTAATAAGAAAAGGCCGATCACCCTCAACCTTTCCTCGTAAGATCTACTCTCCATTCCAGGAGATTGTGTATTGAGTCAGAAGAGAGGGGAGAGGTCCAAAGCTTCCACATCCTTCCTAAAATGAGGCGACCAGAACTGTACACAGTACTCCAAATGTGGCCTTACCAAGGTTTTGTACAGCTGCATCATCACCTCATGGCTCTTAACCAATCCCTCTGCTAATGAACGCTAGCACACCATAGGCCTTCTTCACAGCTCTATCCTCTTGAGTGGCAACTTTCAAAGATCTATGAACATAGACCCCAAGATTTCTCTGCTCCTCCACATTGCTAAGAACCCTACCATTATTCTGCATTCATATTTGTCCTTCCAAAATGGACAACCTCACACTTTTCAGGGTTAAACTCCACCTGCCACTTCTCAGCCCAGCTCTGCATCCTATCTATGTCTCTTTGCAACCGACAACAGCCCTCCTCACTATCCACAACTCCAGCAATCTTCGTATTGTCTGCAAATTTACTGACCCACCCTTCAACTCCCTCATCCAAGTCATTAATGAAAATCACAAACAGCGGAGGACCCAGAACTGACCCTTGCGGTACGCCACTGGTAACTGGGCTCCAGGCTGAATATTTGCCATCCATCACCACCCTCTGACTTCTATCGGTTAGCCAGTTCGTTATGCAACTGGCCAAATTTCCCACTATCCCATGCCTCCTTACTTTCTGCATAAGGCTACCATGGGGAACCTTATAAAATGCTTACTAAAATCCATGTACACCACATCCACTGCTTTACCTTCATCCACGTGCTTGGTCACCTCCTCAAAGAATTCAATAAGACTTGTGAGGCAAGACCTACCCCTCACAAATCCGTGCTGACTATCCCTAATCAAGCAGTGTCTTTCCAGATGCTCAGAAATCCTATCCCTCAGTACCCTTTCCATTACTTTGCCTACCACCGAAGTAAGACTAACTGGCCTGTAATTCCCAGGGTTATCCCTATTCCCTTTTTTGAACAGGGGCACAACATTCGCCACTCTCCAATCCCCTGGTACCACCCCTGTTGACAGTGAGGACGAAAAGATCATTGCCAATGGCTTTGCAATTTAATCTCTTGCTTCCCATAGAATCCTTGGATATATGCTGTCAGGCCCGGGGGACTTGTCTATCCTCAAGTTTTTCAAAATGCCCAACACATCTTCCTTTCTAACAAGTATCTCCTCGAGCTTACCAGTCTGTTTCACACTGTCCTCTTCAACAATATGGCCCCTCTCATTCATAAATATTGAAGAAAAGTACTCGTTCAGGACCTCTCCCCTCTCTTCTGACTCAATACACAATCTCCCGCTACTGTTCTTGATCAGACCCACCCTCGCTCTAGTCATTCTCATATTTCTCACATATGTGTAAAAGGCCTTGGGGTTTTCCTTGATTCTACCCGCCAAAGATTTTTCATGCCACTCTTAGCTCTTCAAATCCCTGTCTTCAGTTCCCTCCTGGCTATCTTGTATCCCTCAAGCGCCCTGTCTGAACCTTGTTTCCTCAGCCTTACATAAGTATCCTTCTTCCTCTTAACAAGACATTCAACCTCTCTTGTCAACCATGGTTCCCTCACTCGACCATCTCTTCCCTACCTGACAGGGACATACATATCTGTTCCTCCACATCTCTGCTGCTAGTGGGGTGCCTATAGAAAACTCCCAACAAGGTAACTGCTCCTTTCCTATTTCTGACTTCAACCCATACTACCTCAGTAGGCAGGTCCTCCTCGAACTGCCTTTCTGCAGCTGTTATACTATCTCTAATTAATAATGCAACCCCCCACCTCTTTTACCATCCTCCCTAATCTTGTTGAAACATCTATAACCAGGAAGCTCCATCAACCATTCCTGCCCCTCTTCTATCCAAGTTTCCGTGATGGCCACCACATCTTGGTCCCAAGTACCGACCCATGCCTTAAGTTCATCCACCTTATTCCTGATGCTTCTTGCATTGAAGTATACACACTTCAACACATCTCCATGCCTGCAAGTACTCTCCTTTGTCAGTGTTACCTTTTCCACTGCCTCACTACACACTTTGACGTCCTGAACATCGGCTACCTTAGTTGCTGGACTACAAGTCCGGTTCCCATTCCCCAGCCAAATTAGATTAAACCCTCCCGAAGACTAGTAGAAAACCTCCCTCCCAGGATATTGGTGCCCCTCTGGTTCGGATGCAGCCCGTCCTGCTTGTACAGGTCCCACATTCCCCAGAATGCGCTCCAATTATCCAAATAACTGAAGCCCTCCCTCCTACACTATTCCTGCAGCCATGTGTTCAACTGCACTCTCTCCCTATTCTGAGCCTCGCTATCACGTGGCACCAGAAACAAACCAGAGATGACAGCTCTGTCTGTCCTGGCTTTTAACTTCCAGCCTAACTCCCTAAACTCGTTTATTACATCCACACCCCTTTTCCTACCTATGTCTTTGGTACCAATGTGCACCACGACTTCTGGCTGCTCACCCGCCCCCTTCAGGATCCTGAAGCCACGATCCGAGACATCCCTGGCCCTGGCACCCGGGCGGCAACATACCTTCTGGGAGTCTCGCTCGCGACCACAGAATGTCCTATCTATTCCCCTAACCATTAATTCTCCTATCACTATTGCTTTTCTATTCTCCCCCCTCTCCTTCTGAGCCCCAGAGCCAGACTCAGTACCAGAGACCTGGCTGCTAGGGCCTTCCCCCAGTAGGTCATCTCCGCCCCCCCACAACAGCATCCAAAACGGTATACTTGTTTTGAAGGGGAATGGCCACGAGGGATCGCTGCACTGTCTGCCCTTTCATTTTCTTTCCCCTAGATGTAACCCAGCTACTCTTGTCCTGTACCTTGGGTGTGGCTACCGCCCTGTAACTCTTCTCTATTACTCCCTCTGCCTCCCGGATGATCCGAAGTTCATCCAGCTCCAGTTCCCTAACACGGTCTCTGAGGAGCTGGAGTTGGGTGCACTTCCCGCAGGTATAGTCAGCAGGGACACTGGTGGTATCCCTCACTACCCACATCCTACAGCAGGAGCGTGCAACTGCCCTAGCCTCCATCCCCTCTTGCCTTACAGAATACAGCTGCATTGTGGAATTGGAACTCCGCCCTCCGACTATGTGCCCGGTCAGCTGTACTCTTGGTAAACTCCTGGCTCCCTTCATGCTCCTTGAGGAAATGTAGGAAATGAAATGAAAAGGAGCACCTTACTCCCTCCTCACCTAACACCCTCAGTCACCAAACTCTCACTGGCACTCAAATGCACCCAAATCCAGCATTCCCTCAGTCACCAAACTCTCACGATAGCACTCAAATGCTCCCAACTTCAGCACACAGTGCAAACAAAGTCTGCACCGTAACTAGCTCAGATTTATACTGTGACTCTAGCCTCTGAAAACTGGCCTAATCCAATTAACTAATTAACAAGCTCCAGCTGCAAGTAGTTACAAGTAGAACCTTTGTTTAAAGCGGATTGAAAGTTCACCTTTTTCTCAACCAAACAGCAACTTTTAAGTTAATTAACTAAATAAAAGAAAGACTAGACTTTAGATTTAAAAAAAAAAACCCTTAATATCCCTCAGTCACCAAACTCTCACTATAGCACTCAAATGCACCCAAATTCAGCACTCAGTGAATGTTGACTAGTTGAGGGGTGCTTGTTGTAGCTTTAGGTTCCTCACTTCTTTCAATTATTCCCACGAAAAACGTGTTTTCTCATGAGAAATTGTCCTCTTCTGATGAATAATTCTTTTATGTTTTCTTCTCCGATGAATCCACACTTCGAGCGTTGATGTTCCTTTATTTTTGTTTCGGAGTTTGAAATTGCACTGTCAATCTATATTGTGATGCACAGTCTTACAACACCAGGTTACGTCCAACAGCTTGATCTTGGTTTCGGACAAAGCTCGGCACAACATTGAGGGCCGAAGGGCCTGTTCTGTGCTGTACTGTTCTAAGTTCTATGTTTGTTTCAAACACTAGCTTTCTGGGCACTGCTACTTCCTAAAGTGAATGAAGAGAAATGTATATATAGACAAAGTCAAAGATGCCAGACAATGCTTTGAATGTGAGTATTTGCAGGTAATTAAGTCTTTACAGATCCAGAGATAGGGTAACCCCAGGTTAAAGAGATGTGAATTGTCTCAAACCAGGACCGCAAGGATGTTGCAAAGTTCATCTGTGCTTTTAAAAATCAGGAAACAGGTGCTGTGGCAGCTGAAGGAGAGAGAGGGGGTACGGAAGGTGTCCAACATAGCCATAGGTTGCTGACAGTCATGCCGCTGCCGGGGGGCCTCTGCCGGGGGAGTATCAGGGGGTGGCCAGGAAGTGGGCTGTGGGGTTGGGAAGGGATGGGCACAGAGCACCAGAAAGGCAGCTATGCAGCTTTGTACGCCATTGACTGCCCACTGTGAATGGAAGGCCACAGGTTGTATGGTTGTCCCCCAGGGCACCCTGCTAGGTGTCCTCTGGCCCCAGCTGACCCATCAGCGGGATGTACACCCAGTGCCATCTTGTTGGCTGGGATGAGTGTGTGTGGGGAGTGAAGTGTGTACATGCGGCTGTAGCTTGTCAGTCCACTGAGTGTCAATCATGGACCCGGCGAATCCTGCACTGTTTCTCATTGCAATCAATTGTGTTCATCGTGACGCTGGTGCTAGCCCCTCCACAGTCGCTGAATCAGTCCAGGTGCGACGCCAGCTTTGCTGTCGTGGAACTCCACGAATCCTGCCCTGGCATCAACACTTAGTCTCAGGAACGGAGAATCACGCCCCTTGGCTCTTATCTGGTTGGCTCATTACTTAATATTCATAGACTGCTTTTTCTTCTCAATTCATCAAAGTCAATGAAATGAGATGTCCGCAGCTACAGGACAGAAAGCATATGCAGCTGTCCTGCACAGATGACCCAGACTCCATCTGTTTTCTTCAGATTCAGTCCTGTGCACATCCCCCTACGTCTGGAATCTTAATTCCTGGCTGAGTAGATTATCAAAGCTCTTCAAAGTGCTGAAAGGCTTTGGTGATGTGGATTTCAGGATTACAATAGAGTACGAGTGCGCAAAACCGTCAAGTACCAGGAAAGATTAGGGATTAGAGTTTTAAAAAAACCTTCTATGAAGTACTGTGTACTGTGCAATATGTGCAATATACCTCGGAGCTTAACCAAATCATCTTAAAAGGAAGCTTGAAGAATATTTGGTCAACAATTTGATTGAAATTTTAAGTGCAGATCATCAGATATGTTGTGGACATTATGGCTTCATGTCCTGTTGGGATCAAGGAAAGGTTATTTATTGAAGGCAACCAGACAGGGCTGAATAATGCCATCTGCAGTGTTAAATTCCATAGTCTGAGCTCTTGCTCAATTACATTCAGGTCAAGGAGAAATTTCAGAATTTTGTCATCTTGACGTTGTCGCCTTTAAAGTTTTATCTGTGCCGATCCAGCTGCCTCGGGAGATTAAATATATGGATATATGGCATAATTCACCATTCAAGTCACACACAGTTTGTGAGAAGGAGCAGAGTAATGAATTAGAGGCATCTTATCATTCCTTACATTGTGTTGTTAATACATGAAAAGATCCCCGAGGGGTATGGAATATAGTTTACCTGTAAGAACAAACTTGCCAAAAACCTTTGCTAGTTTAGTTATCCTTGAGTTCCCTGTTACATTACATCAGTGACATTGATTTCTGCGGTGACCACGTTTATCTCCCTTAGTTAAAGCTTCAATGATGATTCTTTCTTTGTCGCTCTTTGCTGTTAGCAGGTACACATCACCCCCCCCCCCCATCCTCCCCCCCCCCCCCCCCCACATTTACATTTAAAAAAAATTAGAGCACCCAATTATTTTATGTTTCCAATTAAGGGGCAATTTTAGCATGGCCAATCCACCTAACCACACAAACATGGGGAGAATGTGCAAACTCCATGGACAGTAACCCAGGGCTGGGATTCGAACCCAGTGTCCTCAGTGCCATAGGCAGAAGTGCTAACTGTCAGAATACGCACCCATGTACCCATGCACATCATGAGGTAAAAGCAGGCAGTGACAGACACCCAGGTGAGCCAATCAATATACAGAACAGAACACGACCAATCACAAGACAGGACACCAGGGGGGACTTCCAACTATAAAACACACGAGGCATCAGCACTCTGCCTCTTTCCACTGGTGATAGCTGTAGTGACAGTCAGGGTGTACAAATCATTCAACACTTTCTACACGTGGATCAGAGCTAGCCTGGTCTAGATAGTTAATGTTAGTTTAGAGTAGTAGAGTCAACCCACAGGCAGTGTGTGTTTCATTACTGAAGTTCAATAAATCTTATTTTGAACGAACGCCCACGTTTGGTGTATACTTGATCAGTTAACTGCATCATGTGCAATCCATGTTACCCCAGGGTGAACAACACAACACTAACCACTGTGCCATGTGCCGCCCAACCCCCACATCTACATGAAGGTAAGAGGAAACCTGTGGAGTTTGCAACCGCCAGACATCTTGAAAACTATTGAATGTCTGCTCTGCGTTACGTATCTCACTGCATATACCAAAATGATCAAGTCCATTGACTACAGATTAGGGATTGAATCCGGGACTCTTCCGGCCTATATGTTTCCGTGGCACACCATGTGATGTATTTACAGTGAGCTAGCAGGAAATGGGCACGTTTCTGTAACTTTCGTCAAATTCAAAGTACGACCACACATGAGAAAGCATGAAATCAACATATCCGACGATGAGATTTCATTCAGCTGTCTTTAGAGCTGAAAAATAGCCGCGCAACCTAAATTGTTCCTTGCGTATGCTCTTGTTAGACTATTAGCCTTCTGCAATGTGAACACACTGTCCACAATGGTTTGTCTGTGTTTGCACAGCTTTTATATAGACTCAATTATAGGCACAGGATTCTCTCAGGAAACATCAGGCATCAAGAGCTGTCATTGAAACAATGAAGCCGGTATCTTCGGCTGAGGCTTAATTATATATTCATAAAGCATTGAGAGTAGCTGGTTACTGTAACTGAGATGTAGTCATCTGATTTTGCAGTTCATCTAAGTATCTGTCTATCTTTAAAGTCTAAGCTAATTGTAAATGGAGATGGTGTTGGATGTCATTTTCACCCTAGAAAACGGAGCTCCTGTGATTTAAAGGCAAATAGTTTTTGCTTGGTGATAGAATTTACAGTGCAGAAGGAGGCCATTCGTCCAATCGAGTCTGCACCGGCCCTTGGCGAGAGCTCCCTACTTAAGTCCACACCTCCACATTACCCCCATAACCCGGTGACCCCACCTAACCTTTTTCTGGACACAAAGGGCAATTTAGCATGGCCAATCCACCGAACCTCCACATCTTTGGACTGTGGGAGGAAATCGGAGCAACCGGAGGAAACCCATGCAGACACGCGGAGAACATGCAGACTTCGTACAGACCATGAACCAAGCCGCGGATCGAACCTGGGACCCTGGAGCTGTGAAACAATAGTGCTAACCAATGTGCTACTGCACCGCCCTTGTTGGTGATGCTGGACTCAGACACATTGCAAATTTAAACAGAGCCGCGCTTACAGAAAAGCAGCGAATGAGTGAGGAGTTGCATTGCTTTAAGACATTTTTCAAAATATAAATTTTATGGCATGTACAATGTGTTTTGCAGCATCAAGTAGAATTAGTTAATACCCATAGGTCCTGTGCTAGTTTGTTAAAGGTAGATTTTACTTTTGCTTTATAGACATCTTATCCTATGGCAAATACAGACACAGTCCTAATTTTTGGAAGCGGTGAATTGTTGAGCAAAATGTTCCTGGAATGGCCAATCCTATTACGTGGCATGAAATTCATTTAAGGCCTACTTCTAATATTAATCACTTCTAGTATCCCAAATCATTATCTGAGGTAATTCCTCATTAAAACCATCCCTCGTGTAAAAATTAAAGTGGTTTATGTCAGAAATTATTAATCATAAAGGAATGGTCCTTCAATCCGCTTGCTTTGTTTTGTGATGTATTTCATAATCTGCTGAAGGTTAATTGGTCTTTCAACTACTCTCAGAGGAGCACAAAGTAACCTTGCAGTCAGAAGCAACTCCGTCTATTGAAGTCCAAAGATGTGCAGTTTAGGTGGATTAGCCATGCCCTTTATTGTCCACAGGTTAGGTGGGGTTACAGAGATAGGGCGGGGGAATGGGCCTTGGTAGAGTGATCTTGGGACTTCCAGTGATGGCCATGAGCTGTGCGGTTGCACAAAAGGTGGCCCTTGTCTAATAACTTTAGTTTAAGGCCCTTCAACCCCAACAAACAGGCACCAAAAGGTCAGAAAATCCCGCCCCCCCTCCCAATCAATCACACTGCGACCCAATGCCAAGGAACCAGAAACCTGGCCAGAAAAGCAGCAAAAACCTCAGCCTTGGAGCAGGGAAGCCCGTATGGCAACACGGAACCAGCGACGGCAACCTCAAGGAATTTACAGGGTAGACCCAGGCGTGGACGGAAAAAATGATGAGTATCGTCACCTCCGAGATCCAGGTACACAGGGAGGAAATGAAGGAGGACCTCAACGTGAGACTGCCATGGATCAGGGTGATCAGATCGTGACACTCGAAGCCGAGGTGACCAGGCTGGTCAGGACTCAGAAAGGGAAGAGGGAAAAAGTCGATGACCAGGAAAACAGATCACCTTGGCAAAACCTGTAGATCGGTGGACTCCCGGAGGGCACGGAGGGGAGGTATTGCACGGCGTTTCTAGCAGCAAGCTCAGGAAGCGAGTTGGCGAGGAGGGTTTTGTTAAGCCCCTGGATGTAGCCCAAAGGTCACTCCAGCAGTGGCCCAAGGCTGGGGAACCACCGTGGGTGATGATTGTGAGACTCCACAGATACCTCGATATGGTGCAGAACCTGAGGAGGGCGCAAAGCGTGAAGGTATGTAAGTTGGGAAGGACAGTCCATCCGCTTGTTCCAGGACATTGCAGCAGTCCTGGCCAAATGCTGGGCTGAATTTAATGGCACCAAATCTGCACTGTATAAAAGCAAGATGAAGTCCAGCATGTTCTACACAGCCAAGTTCCTGGTCACCTATCAGGACAAGAAGTCCTACTTTGACGCCCCAAAAGAGGCCAATAGGTTTTTATGGAAACAGCAGTAGAAGGCAATAATTGTAGTGTGGACTTTAGGGGCTCAAGATGGACAGGGGTGACCACATGCGAGGGTGCAGAAGGGACAAAGGGGGGGAGAAATCGACAGGGTTAAATTGGGGAATTTGATCGTCGAGTGGAGCTGCTACAATAACAAACAGGCTGGTGTCTGGAGGTACAGCAAAGGAGGAGCTCCTCCCAGGATGGGACGGAGGTCCTGGGAGGGGAGGGGAAAAACAGATGTTCAGGGGAAACTAAAGAGCAAGAAGGAGGAAATGGAGGAATGGGGGGGAGGTATAGAGCCAAAGGAGGGGGGGGGGGGGAAACAAGGAAGGAGGAGCACACGTTTGGAGTGGGTTGGGGGGAAGCAGGGGGTGGGAAGAGGGGGGAGAAGGGGTAAGGTAGAGTGCTGGTTACAACAGGTCGCATGTGGAGATGGTGAAAAAGAGGAAGTAGACAGTGGCCAGTTTGAATGGATCGAGAGCAAGGTCTGGACGAACGGGGCCAGGCCCACTGGTTGAGTATGGCTGAGCACACAGGAGTGGGGTGGGGTGGGGGAGGTGCATATCATCCCCCCCCCCCCCCCCCATTTGGATAGCTGCATGGAATGTGAAAGGCCTCAATAGGCTGGTGAAAAGATCCAGAGTACTCGCCCATCTCAAAAGACTGAAGGTGGACATGGCCTGCTTACAAGAGACGCACCTAAGACAGAGGGACCAACTGCAGGTAAGGAAGGGCTGGGTGGGTGATAGAAACCTACTTTTCTTGTAGGTAATAAAAGTTTAAGGGAAGAAATGATTTAGTGACATTATACCATTAAAAATCATATATTAGCCTTGACAGCAGAGAATGCTGAGAGCATGGGAAAAGATCTGATAAGGAAGTCAGTATTCAAACTGACTATCCACATTGCAGAATAGACTCAGTGTTATCATTATTGGGCAAACACCCAGTCCTAGAAAACATGGTGGGAAACAGGTGGTTCGTTCACACCATATTATGGAAACATATAGACATTCTTCCATGCCACGTTACCTCTTAAAACTTGATAGGCAGACATTTCGGTCAATTAGATAAATTATAATTATTTTAAAGGGGACGGAGACTCAAAAGATTATGATTTCCTTAAGAGACCGGGAGAAAACCTTTGCTCGCTCTCTCGGAATTCATCATTAACCTAATCTTTGAAACCTATTCTTATTTTGCTTTGCAAACAACTATTTTCTTTCGTTTCATTTTTGTATTACGCATTTTGATCGGAAGAAATTACCACAAACTGAATTGTATTTTGAATTCAACTCAACCATCTGTATTTGTGTTGGACAAACAACTTTCTAGATTCAGTATTTGCACAAAATTTGACTTGATCAGTAGACTTTAAAACTGACATAAATAAAGCTATACTTGGCTTCACCCAAGAAGCTCAGTCTCGAGTTCTGTAGATTAATACATAGTGCGGCGACACATAAATATATTAACAAAGTACAGATCCATCAGTGGGGAAAATATTTTATGCATGCTTTGACACCAGGGTGATATGTTATGTACTCTGGGATAACACAGGCTGCAACTGGATACAGCTTTAACCAAAAGGTACTCCAGACCTTGAAGTTAGTTTAATCTGATTTATTGAACCAGTAGCACAGTTAGCACAGTTCTCTGTGAGTTCGACTCTCTGCTAACCTAAGTGTGATTACTCTGTCTGACTGAACCAGTCTACCTCTTAGCCACGTGCTGGAGGTGTGATACAGTACATACACCCTGACTCACTCTGGAGATGTTCATCAGTGGAAAGAGGTGGAGTGTGAGTGCCTCGTGCCTTTTCTAGTGAGATACCACCCCTGAGTGTCCTGCTCATTGGTCATGTCCTGTTCTCTGTGTTCATTAGCTGCCTGTCTGTGCCTGTCTGTATATCATTATCTGCATGTCTGCATATCATGACACAGGGCAAGAGGGGTGGCTGTACAAGCTAACAGGATAGTAGCGTTCACAGCGATGAATACAATGACGGACTGGGGGGGAGGATCCGTTATGGTCAGTGGACCATGGAAGGGGACCTGGCAGTTCTGGTAATTAAATATGCCCTGACGTGGGACATTTTACCGTGGCGTGTACACCTCTGAGGGGGACTCAGAGATGAAACATTTCCTCTCGACTTGATGTACCAATGGTGGGATTGGACAAGAAGCAATGGCTGGAAGCACTGCTGGGGCTGGATGAGATCATGCAACGCATTAGCTCCATGCAGTCAGGGAAGGCGCTGAGACCAGATGGAATCCCGGTAGACCTTTACAAAAAGTTCACAACAACGCTAACCCCACACCTGTGGGAGATGTTCAATGACTCACTGTCGAAAGGGGTCCCTGCCACCCATGCTGGCACAGGCCTCAATCTCACTGATCTCCAAAAAGGTCAAGGACCTGACAGAGTGTGAGTCATTCAGACCCATCTCGTTTCTAATCACTGCTGTTAAAATACTGGCGAAAGCACTGCCGAGACGCCTGAAGAGTTGTCTTCCAGAAGTGATTGCGGAAGATCAGACCAGGTTTGTCAAGGGCAGACACCTAACAGCGTACATCATACATCTGCTGAACAGAATAATGACCCCATCTGGGGAGCAGACACCAGAAGTGATTGTCTCCCTGGGCTGCGAAAGACTTTGATCAAGTAGAATGGAGGTACCTCATGGAGGTGCTTGAAAAATTTGAGTTTAGAGCAGGGTTCACCAAATGGGTGAAACTTCTATGCAGCGCTCCTGTGGCGAGCTTGCAGACGAATGCCACCAGCTCTGAGTACTTTCGACTGGGCAGGGGATCGAGACAGGAGTGCATGTTATCCCTGCTCCTGTTAGCGCTGGCAATTGAACAACTGGCAATCACCCTTAGATCGGCGGAGTGGTGGACCGGCATTCGGAGATGGGACCGGGAACACAGTGTTTCACTCTATGCAGATGACCTGCTCTTCTGTGTGTCGAACCCCCTGGCCAACATGGGAAAAATAACTGAACTCCTCAGAGTGGTCGCTGCGTTCTTAAGTTGCAAACCCAACCTACGAAAGAGCAAAATCTTCCCTGTGAACCCCTGAGGGGGAGGACTGGAGCTGGAGGAACTACCGTTTAAGTTCAGGTACCTGGGGATGCAAGTAGCTCACAACTGGACGATGCTTCACAAGTGGAACCTCTCCAGCTTGGTGGAGGTGGTGAGGGGGGACTTACAAAGATGGGACTCACTCCCCGCTCTTGATAGCGAAAGGGTACAGGTGATTAAAATAAACATGCTGCCCAGGTTCCTCTTCATATTCAGATCACTCCCGATCTACTTCAACAAATCTTTCACCAGATTTGACAAGCTAATCATGGCCTTTGTCTTGTGGTGGTGGTGGTGGTGGTGGTGGTGGTGGGGGGGGGGGGGGGGGGGGGGGGGGAGTCCTGAGGGTATGAAAAGCCATCTTGCAGAGAGAGGTCGACATGTGGGAAAGCTGGCCCTGCCAAACCTCCTGTTCTATAATTGGGCAGCAAAGACAGAGCGGGTGAGGGGATGACTGAAGGAGCCAGAGGCTGACTCTCCTTAAATTTACTCACTGTGCCAGCATCCACCTGTAGCCATCTAAGATGGCCACCTGCAAAGGACCACGGGAATTATGGCCAACCCAGGACTCAGACAGATACAGAGCCTATGTGTATCTGAAACACAGGTAACCAGACCTGATCAAAACCCCTGCTCGTTTGCATTTTAATGGCCCATTTTTCCAGGCCAATAGAATTCCAATCAAGCAACCGGTAGGTACAGCCACAGATTGATCGGTGCCACGCCCCTTACTCAGAAAGCCCAATTGCCAAGGTCAATGACCGCTGACGACCTACCCAGCCACCAAGGCACCCGCCCCTTCATTGGCCGAAATCGAAGACAGTGATCAGAGCCCTGTTGAACTATTGGGTCCAAGGTTAAGGCCGCCCCAAAGAGTGCAAAATCCCAGAGGGATAAAAGAGCCATGTGTTCTGTCTCTTTTGGAAATGGCCTGTGCCAACCCAATCGTAGCAGGAACAGCCAGCCAAGTTCAAGACCAACGATCGCTCCTGACGGATGAGCCCAGCAGAGACAGAGTCACTTTCTTCGAACCAGCCAAGTGAAATCCATACTTTTTAGCATCTTGTATACCTCAATTTGATCTCCCCTCATTCTTTCAAACTCTAAAGAGTATCGGCCTAAACTGTTCCATCTCTCTTCACCCGACAAACCCCTCATTTCTGGAAATACCTAGTGAACCTCCTCTGAACTGCTTCCAATGCCACTACATCATTCCTCCAATAAGGGGACAAAAACTCTGCACAATACTTGGGTGGGAGGGGCCTTTGATTATGCTGCCCACTTTCCCAAAGCAGCGGGAGGTGTCGACAGAGTAAATGGTTGGGAAACCGGTTTGCGTGATGGACTGGGCAGTATTCACGACTCTGTAGTTTCTTATGATCTTCGGCCGAGTAATTGACATACCAGGCTGTGATGCAGCCAGTCTGTAATTTCCCACATTCTGCCTCCCTCCCTTTTTGAATAAAGATGTTACGTTAGCATTTTTCCAATCCACTGGAACCTTTCCCATGTAAAGGGAATTTTTGAATATTATAACCAATGGATCCACTATTCCTATCCGACATGAGCAGCATCTCAGCTTCTAATAAAGCAAGCTGATCCTTGTCCCTCAATAAGGCTTCCTCCATGCTCTTCAATGTCCCCCCTTGCTCCTTTACCGTTTGGCAGTCTTGCCTTGCTGCTCTCGTATCGGGCCCCGACGCCTACTTGATGGTGGCTTTAAACAACTCTTTGATCTCCTTCCTTTGTCGCTCAAATTGACCATCCATCTGCCTTCCAAACTTCTCCAACTCCGCACCATCACCCCCGCCAGCGCCTCTAACGTATGGCTGCCTCTGTCATCTTTTCTAGATTCCTTTGTCGGGCTCCCAGCTAAGGGAAGTCTTTTTCCGTAGTCGTTTTCACCGAGGCTTTTGTCATTCTTCAATAAATATTTCTGAACTCCACCCCAATCTACTGGGTTAGAACCCATAATTTCCCGAATAAGGATCAAAATACCTGGACCTTGGCAGGAGCCACCTTTTGTGTGCCCTGCTTTCACATGCACTCACCAGAAGTCTGGCCTGTTATTTTCAATGGCGCATTCAAACTCACCTGCTTTATGACAGCTAGCACCATAAAAATGGGGCAAGTCCTCCTTCACCTCGATTCTTTTGGACTCTGATGTGAGACCCCGGGGACCCGCTGCCCTACCTGAATCACAACCGGGCAGGAAGGTGGAGTATGACAGGCTCTGAAGAAGTTTTACACATGTAGGTGGGTACAGAGTGGCAATCTGACTCTATTGTCACTCCGAGGAAGCTATGGCCCATCATCTCTCACTGGGCATTGTACCTTAAATTGTGATTACCTTCACTTCATTAATCCTGCTTAGCTGACAGGGGGGATGAGGTAGGTATCGGGATTAAGGGCTGACTTTAACATTTTGACTCGCTTGCAGCAAAGGAGTTCAGCAGCGGGCCAGGAATCCAGAGGATTGAGTGGTGGGTTTCTCAGTGGCTTTGCAACTAAGCCAAGGCTTCGCATTCCAATTCCTGGTTTCCAGCCAAAGTAGATTGCGTGCTTGTGGTGACGATCCGGAGCTGTGTGTGACAGACTGGAAGTATTAGATGAGCTAAAACCAGTCTGAATGAATCTGTCCTGGGAAACCATGATAGATACACCGAGCAGGCGCCAGTGGCGTGCAGAGGTCTGGTGATGCCCGGGGCAAATCTTGATTGTATGCCCCAAAGCCCCACGTAAATATTTCATTAAATATCACCAAAAAACCTATAGAAAACGTAGTTGCACACGTTCTAGAGCTATTCACTGACCTCTTTATCTTTAGAACATAGAACGATACAGCGCAGTACAGGCCCTTCGGCCCTCGATGTTGCACCGACATGGAAAAAAACTAAAGGCCATCTAACCTACACTATGCCCTCATCCAATAAACTTTTAAATGCCCTCAATGTTGGCGAGTGCACTACTGTTGCAGGTAGGGCATTCCACGGCCTCACCACTCTTTGCGTAAAAAACCCACCTCTGACCTCTGTCCTATATCTATTACCCCTCAATTTAAGGCTATGTCCCCTCGTGCTAGCCACCTCCATCCGCGGGAGAAGGCTCTCGCTGTCCACCCTATCTAACCCTCTGATCATTTTGTATGCCTCTATTAAGTCACCTCTTAACCTTCTTCTCTCTAACGAAAACAACCTCAAGTCCATCAGCCTTTCCTCATAAGATTTTCCCTCCATACCAGGCAACATCCTGGTAAATCTCCTCTGCACCCGTTCCAAAGCTTCCACGTCCTTCCTATAATGAGGCGACCAGAACTGTGCGCAATACTCCAAACGCGGCCGTACTAGAGTTTTGTACAACTGCAACATGACCTCATGGCTCCGGAACTCAATCCCTCTACCAATAAAGGCCAACACACCATAGGCCTTCTTCACAACCCTATCAACCTGGGTGGCAACTTTCAGGGATCTATGTTCATGGACACCGAGAGCCCTCTGCTCATCCATACTACCAAGAATTTTACCATTAGCCAAATATTCCGCATTCCTGTTATTCTTTCCAAAGTGAATCACCTCACACTTCTCCACATTAAACTCCATTTGCCACCTCTCAGCCCAGCTCTGCAGCTTATCTATGTCCCTCTGTAACCTGCAACATCCTTCCGCACTGTCTACAACCCCACCGACTTTAGTGTCGTCTGCAAATTTACTCACCCATCCTTCTGCGCCCTCCTCTAGGTCATTTATAAAAATGACAAACAGCAACGGTCCCAGAACAGATCCTTGTGGTACGCCACTCGTAACTGAACTCCATTCTGAACATTTCCCATCAATTACCACTCTCTGTCTTCTTTCAACTAGCCAATTTCTGATCCACATCTTTAAATCACCCTCAATCCCCAGCCTCTGTATTTTCTGCAATAGCCGACCGTGGGGAACCTTATCAAACGCTTTACTGAAATCCAATACACCACATCAACTGCTCTACCCTCGTCTACCTGTTCAGTCACCTTCTCAAAGAACTCAATAAGGTTTGTGAGGCATGACCTACCCTTCACAAAACCATGCTGACCATCCCTAATCATATTATTCTTATCTAGATGATTATAAATTGTATCTTTTATAATCCTCTCCAAGACTTTACCCACCACAGACGTTAGGCTCACTGGCCTATAGTTACCGGGGTTATCTCTACTCCCCTTCTTGAACAAAGGGACCACATTTGCTATCCTCCAGTCCTCTGGCACTATTCCTGTAGCCAATGATGACCTAAAAATCAAAGCCAAAGGCTCAGCAATCTCTTCCCTGGCTTCCCAGAGAATTCTAGGATAAATCCCATCAGGCCCCGGGGACTTATCTATTTTCACCTTGTCCAGAATTGCCAACACTTCTTCCCTACGCACCTCAATGCCATCTATTCTAATAGCCTGGGTCTCAGCATTCTCCTCCACAATATTATCTTTTTCCTGAGTGAATACTGACGAAAAGTATTCATTTAGTATCTCGCTTATCTCCTCAGCCTCCACACACAACTTCCCACCACTGTCCTTGACTGGCCCTACTCTTACCCTAGTCATTCTTTTATTCCTGACATACCTATAGAAAGCTTTTGGGTTTTCCTTGATCCTACCTGCCAAAGACTTCTCATGTCCCCTCCTTGCTCGTCTTAGCTCTCTCTTTAGATCCTTCCTCGCTTCCTTGTAACTATCAAGCGCCCCAACTGAAACTTCACGCCTCATCTTCACATAGGCCTCCTTCTTCCTCTTAACAAGAGATTCCACTTCTTTGGTAAACTACGGTTCCCTCGCTCGACCCCTTCCTCCCTGCCTGACTGGTACGTACTTATCAAGAACATGCAATAGCTGTTCCTTGAACAAGCTCCACATATCCAGTGTGCCCAACCCTTGCAGCCTACTTCTCCAACCTACACATCCTAAGTCATGTCTAATGGCATCATAATTGCCCTTCCCCCAGCTATAACTCTTGCCCTGCGGGGTATACTTATCCCTTTCCATCACTAACGTAAAGGTCACCAAATTGTGGTCACTGTTTCCAAAGTGCTCACCTACCTCCAGATCTAACACCTGGCCTGGTTCATTCATTACCCAAAACCAAATCCAATGTGGCCTCGCCTCTTGTTGGCCTGTCAACATATTGTGTCAGGAAACCCTCCTGCACACATTGTACAAAGAACGACCCATCTAATGTACTCGAACTATATAATTTCCAGTCAATATTTGGAAAGTTAAAGTCTCCCATAACAACTACCCTGTTACTTTCGCTCTTTTCCAGAATCATCTTCGCCATCCTTTCCTCTACATCCCTAGAACTATTAGGTGGCCTATAGAAAACTCCCAACAGGGTGACCTCTCCTTTCCTGTTTCTAACCTCAGCCCATATTACCTCGGAAGAAGAGTCCCCATCTAGCATCCTTTCCGCCACTGTAATACTGTCCTTGACAAGCAGCGCCACACCTCCCCCTCTTTTGCCCCCTTCTCTGACCTTACTAAAACACCTAAACCCCGGAACCTGCAACAACCATTCCTGTCACTGCTCTATCCATGTCTCTGAAATGGCCACAACATCAAAGTCCCAGGTACCAACCCATGCTGCCAGTTCCCCTACCTTATTTCGTATACTCCTGGCATTGAAGTAGACACACTTCAAACCACCTACCTGAACACTGGCCCCCTCCTGCGAAGTCAAATCTGTGCTCCTGACCTCTATACTCTCAATCTCCCGTACCCCAAAACTACAATCCAGGTTCCCATGCCCCTGCTGAATTAGTTTAAACCCCCCCAAAGAGTACTAACAAATCTCCCCCCCAGGATATTGGTGCCCCTCAGGTTCAGATGTAGACCATCCTGTCTATAGAGGTCCCACCTTCCCCAGAAAGAGCCCCAGTTATCCAGAAATCTGAATCCCTCCCGCCTGCATCATCCCTGTCGCCACGTGTTTAATTGCTCTCTCTCCCTATTCCTCATCTCACTATCACGTGGCACGGGCAACAACCCAGAGATAATAACTCTGTTTGTTCTCGCTCTGAGCTTCCATCCTAGCTCCCTAAAGGCCTGTCTGACATCCTTGTCCCCTTTCCTACCTATGTCGTTAGTGCCAATGTGGACTACGACTTGGGGCTGCTCCCCCTCCCCCTTAAGGACCCGGAAAACACGATCCGAGACATCACGTACCCTTGCACCTGGGAGGCAACATACCAAACGTGAGTCTCTCTCGCTCCCACAAAATCTCCTATCTGTGCCCCTGACTATTGAGTCCCCAATTACTAATGTTCTACTCCTTTCCCCCCTTCCCTTCTGAGCAACAGGGACAGACTCCGTGCCAGAGGTCCGTACCCCATGGCTTAGGGTCCCTGCACAGACTGCTTCTTCCCAGTCCCTCTTACAGTTACCCATCTATCTCCAGTCTTTGGTGTAACTACTTCCCTGAAGCTTCTATCTATGACCCCCTCTGCCTCCCGAATGATCCGAAGTTCATCCAGTTCAAGCTCCAGGTCCCTAACACGGTTTTTGAGGAGCTGGAGTTGGGTGCACTTCCCACAGATGAAATCAGCAGGGACACTGACGGCGTCCCTCACCTCAAACATTCTGCAGGAGAAGCATTGTACTGCCTTCCCTGACATCACCTCTAGATTTAAAAAAAACAAGAAGAAAAAGAAACGAAGAGCTTACCTGATATTCCCTCAAACCCTGCTCCCGGTGAAAGGTAAGCAAATTTAAAGGCACTCACTCACCTTCACGACAGGCCCCAAGCTGCCTCTAGGTCAGGGGTGGGCAAACTTTTCCGTGCAAGGGCCACATTCAGAAATTCACAATTCACAAAGGGCCGCATAGTATATTAAGTAAAATAATTACTTCACCCGGTTATGATTCTGGGCGCCTCATACAGAACATAGAACAGTACAGCACAGTACAGGCCCTTCGGCCCTCGACGTTGTGCCGAGCAATGATCATCCTACTCAAGTCAACGTATCCACCCTATACCAGTAAGTAACCCAACAGCCCCCCCATTAACCTTAAAAAAAATTAAAAAAAAAATTTTTTTTTTAATGACTTGGAGGGCCGCAGAAATACCTTTGGTGGGCCGCATGCGGCCCGCGGGCCGTAGTTTGCCCACCCCTGCTCTAGGTCATCTCTAAGGTATAGGACGGCTGCCTGAGGTTAAATTGCGCTGTAAGAGTTAGTCAATTTCCCCTTAGCGCTGGGATTCTAGGGATATTGTTCTCTTCTTCAGCCATTTTGCTTTGCAGCAATGGGTGAGATGTTATGTCTCGAAAGTTGTGCCTCCCTCCTCTGCAACCCCCATGGAGAAGGATAAGAGCAGCAACGTCATGGAAATACTGTTATGACCCTTGTGGAAACAAACTACAAACAACCCAACTAAGACCAATATACAAAACTTCACTTTTATATTAGCAATCACACCAAAATCAATGTAAATTAAACATGAATTAACAGGAAAATTGCAATAATATGACCGATAAATTACACATAGCAGATACAAAGACATATCTCACACATTTCCCAGTCAGCCCATTCAGCACGTATCACATTCATTTCAGCCACAATATCCTTCAAAACGTTGAACTTCTTCAAATCAAATTCCATCTTCATTTCTCTAAAGCTTTAGCACCAAGTCTCATCAAACAACGGCATTACTTCACCCAATTTCCACAAATATAATTTTCACAGTCGACACATTTCCAGATCCCTTCTTCTTCACAAAACCCTGGTCATGTGGGGCCTGTTTGTGCACTATGCCAGTGCATAAAGGGTCCCCAAATCCAGATATAAAGCTTTGTTCAAGATTCGAGCTCCAGCAACTTGCAGTCAAGTAGAACGTAGAACATAGACCAGTACAGCACAGAACAGGCCCTTCAGCCCTCGATGTTGTGCCGAGCAATGATCACCCTACTCAAACCCACGTATCCACCCTATACCCGTAACCCAACAGCCCCCCCCCCCCTTAACCTTACTTTTTTAGGACACTACGGGCAATTTAGCATGGCCAATCCACCTAACCCGCACATCTTTGGACTGTGGGAGGAAACCGGAGCACCCGGAGGAAACCCACGCACACACGGGGAGGACGTGCAGACTCCGCACAGACAGTGACCCAGCCGGGAACCGAACCTGGGACCCTGGAGCTGTGAAGCATTTATGCTAACCGCCAAGTTACCGTGCTGCCCCTGTCTCCGAGAATCTCCCATTTATAGGACCCTGGGCTTTAAGTATAAAGGGTAAGAGGGCAAAAGTTAAGAGGCCATGATGAATCTTCATAAAATACTGGTTCTGTCCCAAATGGGTGCCCCTGGCCCAAATGTCAAATTCTGGGCACGACAGTTTAGTAAATTGACAACTATAGAGAGGGTGCAGAGAAGAGTTTAAAAATGGATCAAAAGATAAAGATAAAGAATAAATAAAACTCACCCATGGTGGCATTGATTGCCGTTGATTCGGGTGATTTCGCGCCCTTTTTGTTCACCAGGCGCGCAGGCGCGCTCCGGCCGACCGCGGTGCGCAGGTGCGCTCCGGCCGCCCGCGGTGCGCAGGCGTGCTCCGGCCGCCCGCGGTGCGCAGGCGCGCTCCGGCCGCCCGCGGGGCGCACGCGCGCTCTGGCCGCCCACGGGGTGAACGCACGCTCTGGCCGCCCACGGGGCGCACGCGCGCTCTGGCCGCCCGCGGGGCGCACGCGCGCTCCGGCCACCCGCGGTGCGCAGGCGCACTCTGGCCGACCGCGGTGCGTGCTCCCTTCTCTTCACGCTGCTGCCCCCATCCAATCGATGCCCGGGGCCAGCGCACCGTCGGCCCCCCCCTCTGCACGCCACTGGCAGGCGCAGGTACCCTGCCCCTCCTATATTCATCAGCTTCCTCCTCCTGCAGTTCCACTCCTCTCTACTGCGCTATCTTGTACAAAGTGCATTGCATCAGTATCACTCCGAAGGGCACCCCCAGATCCGTCCAGCCACCCAAATCACACCTTTTTGCTCAATGACCACTTTCATGCTCATGTGGGAGGCAGTGGCACAGTGGTATTGTCACTGGACTGGTTAAAGTAATGCTCTGGAGCCGCAGGTTCAATACCCGCCACTGTAGATAGTGTAACTTGAATTCAATAAAAATCTGGAATTAAAATTCTAATCATGACCATGAAATCATTATCGATTGTCGTATAAATGTCCCTTTGGTAAGGAAATCTGCTGTCCTTACCTGGTCTGGCCTGTATGTGACTCCATACCCATAGCAATGTGGTTGACTCTTAACTGCCCCCTCAAGGGCAATTAGGGATGGCAATAAATCCTGGCCTAGCCTGCGATGCCCATATCCCAACAATGAACATTTTTAAAAATGTGGCTTCGGCCCAGGCACCTGTGGTAGGGCCTCTCACAGGTGTCATCAGCCACCATTACTCAGTAGCCATTGTTACTCAGGAGCCATCAACTGACTCTACTTGGAGGTGTGAATATCTGCGTGAGACTTGCCTGATGGAAGATAAAGGTGTTATGGTAGCTTCCTGGATACATTGTACAGACATGCATGATGATCTTTCAGTCCTTGCATACCAGCTGAACATTAATCGAGTGGCACCCCCAATTGATTAATGAATTATGCTGGGTGATCTGGTGTAAGCCTTACAGCCACATGTCTGTAATCTATAACTCGCTGTATTTGTGTGGATCCAGCTACAGCAGCAAATCCTAGAACCCTTCCAGTCTGACTGCTCTTGATCCAATATCTTAGCCGCTGTTGACATCAGGTCTGGCATCTGTAACACTCTTTAAGCAGAACACTCGCAACTGAAACAACCTGCTTGTCAGGACACTGTGTTCCCAGGTTTTGGATTTCAGAAAGGAGAATCCAGACTCTTGTTCACCGAGTGGATCTTAGGAACCAGTTTTGGAGGGAGTCGGTTCGATTGGTTAACTGGAAACTGGTGGGTTGGTCAGTGTTTTGCCTGACAACGGTCAGCGATTGGTTCCTGTACGATGCTTCCTGAGAGAACTGGGCAGAAGTATTTGGACATTAGACGTGAAAGGAATGTTTTCTCCCTCCAACCTGCTTGCTGAAGTGAAAGAACTGCTCTATTGTTCTGAAAGCAGTGAGTGCCTGACACATCCCTTGCTGTGATCCTGAAATGGTGCTAAGTTAGCCAAAAAAGTAGACAACCTTGTCATAGAGTATTGAAGGAAAAGTGCAAAACTGAAAGCCTGAACTTCAGAAAGACATTGACTGGAAGTCACCCCAGTGCATCAAAGATCATTTTATTTTATTTATAGTTTCTTTCCTTTTCCACCACCCTTTCCCCCTTTGTGCTGTTTGGCTGTGTGTTTTTGTGTCGAGAGTGAGGCAAGTTAAGAAGGGACGGGTGGGAAAGGGGTAGTCAGTTACATTTTCCGTCCATTTAATTATAATACTGTACATAATAAAAGATTACTTGTATTTTGAAGTTACCAACCTGGTGACTGTAGTTTATTGGGCTCAGCCATGGACTTTGGGTATTTTAAATAAAATCTAATTTCACTTGTGTTGTGACTCCTGGTCAAGTGGGGGCTGGAATTGACCACTTATTGGCCCAGGGTGTTGTGAAAAATATTGGGGGCTCACAGCATTGGCTCAGGCAGCTCAGGTTTTAGCCATAATTAGAGGCCCACGACACAACGGTGTCCATCGATGGACTACTGCCAATCACCAATCCTGCTCCTTCTTGCATGTCTCTGACACAGTGTCAATCAAAATGACTATCCCAGGGTGAATTAGTTGATCTGTGACAGAACTACCAGGTTACAAATCACTGAAAACAAGTCAAAAGAAACCCAAATTGTGAGAATTTGGAAGGCCAGGAGGGCTCGTTGAATGAGGGAAGCTAGATGCACACATGAGGGACAGAGTGGAGGGATATGGGAGAAGCATGGGAAGAGGTCATTGGATTGAGGGTAGGGACTTAAATGAAGCATGAACACTGACATAGACCAGTTGGTTGAATGGCCTGCTTCTGTACCATAGTTTCTATGTAATTCCACAACCATGTAGATTTGAATACCTTTGCCAGCTGGGCTCATACACTGGACAGCCAACTTTCAGAGGGTATTTGACAGGGCATCACCAATGAGTCTGAATTCAGTCCAGAGTGCTATATTAAACTTCCCTGTGCTTTACAGAACTCAAACGGCAAATAATTTGGACCTGCCACATCAAAATGTATGTTCTGTACCTTGCTACATCAAGCCACGAAAACAATTATAAAACAAGGAATTTGAAAAAAATATTCTTGACAAAGAAGGAAAACACAGAAGAAACAAAGATCCCTTTCTTTAAAGAAATGAGCAGCTGGGAGATGTGAATTATTTTGGGCATGATTCAGCGGCTGCAGTGCCGATGTCGGATCCAGGCAAGTGACCACGAGGAATGGATGTTGGATATGTAACTAAAAGGTTTAATAGATAATAACAAGTTACACTCACCACTCCCCGAAAGGTTTCCCGCAGCCCTACCCAGGGTCGGAGTTTTATGTCCACAGGGCTTCCAGGTTAAGGGTTTAGTCCCGCCCGCTTATCAGGGGAGATCGTATTCCAGTGATGCCATGGGCAACCTAATGGTCCAGACCCCGTGACCTCGGTTCGGGTTATAACAGCCAAGAAACACCCAGCTCTTCAACGGTGCTTTGTCGTTTTTCGTGCCCTCATGGAGTTCCACTCCCCCGAGGCCGCACTTAGAGGGATTGCGCCCAGCAGATCGGGGCACCATTTTGGAACGATGCCCTGATCTTTCCTCCGCTTCTCTTTCAGGCTCCCCACACTCGTTTGATCTCACCCCTCCAACCTTGGTGAGGCCCCTGAGAACTCCCCCCTCATCCCCTGCCACCTGGCAAGGATACCCCAGGCCCGGCCCCTGACAGTGCCAACCTGGCAGCTGGGCAACCTGGCACTGCCAGCCTGGCACTCAGACCGTGCTCGGCACCCAGACAATTCACCCAGGCTGTGCCAGGGTGCATTGCCAGGCGGCCCAGGTGGCTCTGTCAGGCAGGCAGTGCTAAGGTGCCCGGGTGCTAGGGGGTGTACCAGAATGCCACCCTGCCTTTTTACCGACTGCCCGGGGGTCTCCAATGGCATAGGCAGTCCCCCCCCAGGTGCCGTTACGACCGGCCCGTGTTTGTGTGGACCAGTACTAAACAGTACCCTGGTGAGGTTTCCTGGGTGTCAAGTGAATCTGGCGTCAGGGTGTAAGGCTGATTTAAATATCCAGATCAGGCCGGGTGGAGTGAATCAGGTGACTTGTGGTAGTTTTTATGTCTGACACGGAGCCCGATTTGGGGCTCGTGCACGATTCACCCGTTGTGATTCACTGTATCCATGCCGACCACAACGGGATCGCTGAATTGCGCCCTTTGTCTTCGACAGTTGCTGGCCAACTTTTATCCCTGAACCAACACCAGCCAAATAGGTTGTTTGGTTATTATCTATTTGTGGGACTTTTTGTGTTTGCTCCACATTACAGCAGCAATAACACTTCAAATTAACTTCATCAGATGCGATGAGCTTACAGCAACCTTGAGGCTATTAAAGGTGCTACATCAATGCAATTTTAAAACACTATCTTTCCTGGCTTGCTGAAACATGTTGGTACGAAATGAGTGCTTGGCTCATAAATATTCTCTCACTATATCTTTTAGATTACTATTTGCATCCTTGCTGTTTATTTTATGGTGTATTCACACTGCAGGTGCAACACTGAAGCGAAGTCAAACTGCAGATATAAGAATACACCCTTAGGTTATTGCTTATAATCCACACTGATATTTATGTCGGTGCAAATTAATTGCAAATAATTTTGATGAGACCTTTTTGCCTGTCTGCATCTGACACTTCAGCAATCAGTGAGAAGACTTGCTGAGAATCCGATATAAATTCGAGCGAACAACTTGCCAGAAACTGGGAAAATCATTCAACCGAGGTTATGTTATCTTTACGATTTGGAAAGTTAGAGAGGTAGATTTCAGATTATAAGAGTCATGGTCTGCTTAACTGGAGTATAGTCAGGGCATTTGAATGAGAAAATAGTCTTTGAAAAGTTCAAGCTGTAACAATTGGTCCCATTTCTTTAAAACTTGTCAGTACTTTTTTTTAAAAATAATTTTTATTGAAGAAATTTTTCAAAATACAAACATTTTAACCCCCCCTACATTTACATTTAAATTATAACAAAACAAAGTCAAACCCCCCTACTTAACAAGAAAAAGAAAAAAGTCTGCCCATGTCCCGTCCTCTATCTGTTCCCCCAGCTCTAACTCCCACTTATCTTTCAGCTCCTCTACTGGTACCTCCTCCACCTCCTGCATAATCTTATAGATGTCCGAGATCTTCCCCTCCCCGACCCAGACCCCTGATAGCACCCTATCACTCACCCCCCTGTCGGGGAGCGCGGGGAACCCCGCTACCTGTCGTCTGGCAAATGCCTTCACTTGGAGGTACCTGAACGTGTTCCCCGGGGGGAGCCCAAATTTCTCCTCCAGCTCTCCCAGGCTCGCAAACCTCCCCTCTATAAACAAGTCCCTCAGTTGTCTAATACCCGCCCTCTGCCAGCTCTGGAATCCCCCTCCTGTGTTTCCCGGCGCAAATCTGTGGTTCCCTCTTAGTGGTGCCCCTATCAGACCTCCCACTTCCCCCCTGTGTCGCCTCCACTGCCCCCAGATCTTGAGGGTGGCCGCCACCACCGGGCTCGTGGTATACCTCGTGGGAGGGAGCGGCCATGGTGCCGTTACCAGTGCCCCTAAGCTTATGTTGCCGCAGGACGCCCTCTCCATGCGCTTCCAGGCTGCCCCCTCCCCTTCCATCATCCACTTTCGTACCATCGATGTATTTGCCGCCCAGTAATATCCTGAAAGGTTGGGTAACGCCAGCCCTCCACTATCCCTACTCCGCTCCAAAAAGACCCTTCTAACTCTCGGGGTGCCATGTGCCCACACATACCCCATGATACTACTCGTTACCTTCTTGAAAAAGGCCCTGGGGAGGAAGATGGGCAGACACTGGAACAAAAACAAGAACCTCGGAAGGACCGTCATTTTAACTGACTGCACCCTCCCTGCCAGCGACAGCGGCACCATGTCCCACCTCTTAAACTCCTCCTCCATCTGTTCCACCAGTCTGGAAAAGTTCAACTTGTGGAGGGTCCCCCAGTTCTTTGCCACCTGCACCCCCAAATACCTAAAACTTTTAACTGCTCTTTTGAAGGGGAGCCTCCCAATTCCCTCCCCTTGGTCTCCCGGGTGTATTACAAAGACCTCACTTTTCCCCAGATTTAATTTATATCCCGAAAAGTCCCCAAACTCCGCTAGTATCCCCATTACCTCCGGCATTCCCCCCTCCGGGTCTGCCACATACAACAACAAATCATCCGCATAGAGCGAGACCCAATGTTCCTCCCCTCCCCTTGTCAGTCCTCTCCACCCCCCTGAACCCCTCAGTGCCATCGCCAACGGCTCAATCGCTAATGCAAAGAGTAAGGGAGATAGGGGACATCCCTGCCTAGTACCTCGATGGAGCCCAAAATATTCTGACCTCCTCCCGTTTGTTACCACACTTGCCATCGGAGCTGAATAGAGCAGTTTTACCCACTTGATAAATCCCTCCCCAAACCCAAACCTTTCCAACGTCTCCCACAAGTATTCCCACTCCACCCTGTCAAATGCCTTCTCCGCGTCCAGCGCTACCACTATCTCCGCCTCCCCTTCCACTGCTGGCATCATAATCACATTTAACAATCTCCGGACATTTGTGTTAAGTTGGCGTCCCTTCACGAACCCCGTCTGGTCTTCATGGACTACCCCTGGCACACAGTCCTCTATCCTGGTTGCCAGGACCTTTGCTAACAGCTTGGCGTCAACATTCAGGAGGGAGATGGGCCTGTAGGACCCGCACTGGACCGGGTCCTTGTCCCGCTTCAAAATCAAGGAGATCAGGGCCTGTGACATTGTTGGGGGCAGAACCCCCCCCTCGCGCGCCTCATTAAAGGCTCGCACCAGCACTGGACCCACCAAGTCCACAAATTTCCTGTAAAACTCCACCGGGAACCCGTCCGGCCCCGGCGCCTTCCCCGCCTGCATCTGGCCTATCCCTTTAATTAGCTCCTGCAGCTCTATCGGCGCCCCCAACCCTTCCACCAGCTCCTCCTGTACCTTTGGGAACCCCAATTTGTCGAGAAAGTTCTTCATTCCCCCTCTCCTCTTCGGCGGTTCAGACCTATACAATTCCCTATAGAAGTCCCTAAAGACCCTGTTCACCTCTTGCCCCTTCTGCACTACATCCCCACCCCCCTCTCTCACTTCCCCAATCTCTCTGGCTGCATCTCGCTTACGAAGCTGGTGTGCCAGCATCCTGCTCGCCTTTTCCCCGTACTCATACGCCGCACCCTGCGCCCTTCTCCACTGCATTTCCGCCTTCCTAGTGGTCAGTAGGTCGAACCTGGCCTGCAAGCTACGCCGCTCCCTTAATAGCCCCTCCTCTGGTGCCGCCGCATATTTCCTATCTACTTCTAGGAGCTCCTATTTCCTATCTACTTCTAGGAGCTCCTATTTCCTATCTACTTCTAGGAGCTCCACTTGTCCAGTACTTTTGATATACATGTTGAGTAATTTTCCTTAATTCCTGATCCTACAGTTATGGGAACTAAACAGGTCCTGTTCCTCATTTTTTTCTTGCTAACTCTTATTAGCAGGTATGTGGGCCTTGTCAGTTGATCTATCAGTGCCACTGATCATGGAGAGGCCTGTGGATCAGAACAAAGAAATGGAGGTATATCTCTAGCAAGCCGCATTAAAGTAATCAAAACACAGCTATTTTCAACTTTACATTGGCAAATAAGCAATGCTACTAAATGGTGGAACAAGAGCTTTCAATAGGAAAGTGCTTTCGATGTAGAAAACTGTCCCAAGGAACTTTTCAGAGAATAAAGAAAATAAGGCCACATGGGAGTGAACAGGTCAGGAGAGTTTGCCAAAGTTTAGTTGAAATGATGGGGCTTAAAAGCAGCAAGAGAAATAGAGGCAAAAAGGACTTTTGAGAAAATGGGCTTGAGGTGATTGAAAGGTCTGCTGACAGTGTTGGGGCGGAGGAGGAGGGAAATCTTCAGCAGGCCAGAGAGAAGCGTGGGTAGGGGGCATAAGGCTGGCTGGAGGAGATCGAAAAAAATATTTTGTCACAAGGCTCTGAAAAGATTGAAGCGTCGTAATGGTTTTTAAAATGACTTGTGTTTTGGGGCAAAGACTAATATTCCACCCCACTAATTTTCCAATCTCAACAATGCAGAGAGGATGGCCGGCATTCCTTGCATATATCCTGGTAAATGGCTTTGACATTGATGTAGAACACTGGGCGAAATTCTCCGACCCCCACGACGGGTCGGAGAATAGCGGGAGGGCCTTCCCGACATTTTTCCTGCCCTCCCGCTATTCTCCCCCCAACTCCCGACACGAATCGCTGCCACCGTTTTTTTACGGCCGGCAGCGATTCACAACTGTTCGATGGGCCGAAGTCCCAGCCCTTTACGCTGTTTTTACGAACGGCAAACAGACCTGGTCTGGCCATTCGTAAAAACGGCGGGAACAACTCGCTTTTTATAACCATGGCACCGATTGGCACGGCAGTACCACGGCCGTGCCAAGGGTGCCATGGGCCCGCGATCGGTAGGCACCGATCGTGGGCAGCGGGCCCGATGCCCGCGCACTATTTGTCCTTCCGCCGCCCCGCAGTATTCATTCGCGGGGCGGCTGAGGGGCATCCCGGCCCGCGCATGCGCGGGTTTCGCGCAAATACGCGATGACGTCATCCGCGCATGCGCGGGTTGGCGTCTTCCAATCCGCGCATGCGCGGCTGACGTCATATGACACGTCAGCCGGCGCTAACTCCGGCAAGCGGGCTTAACGAAATTCGTTAAGGCCGTGATGCCGGAGCTTGCGGCGTCGGGCTGCTAGCCCCGACCGGGGACCAGAATCGGTTCCCAGTCGGGAAGGGGCGCGCTGGCGTCAAACCCGGGCGGGTTTGACGCCAGCCTTATGATTTCTCCCGTTTTGGGAGAATCGCGCCCACTGTTTTTCAAAGTTGGGGTCGCGGGATGGTGAAAGATTGGTCACCAAAAATTCACCAGAAATTATTCCCAAAGACAGGCTGACCATTTTTCTCGTTTTCTCACTGGGTAAATTCTCGCCACAGTATAGGGTATGGGCCCATGAGGCTGATGGAGAAGCCGGTGCCGTGTTTTCTGCCTCCTTGGGTCAATGTTACAGTAACCGCCACCGACACAGCCTCCTGCAGCAGCAGCTGATCGGCCAGGTTAGTTGGCACCTGCAACTAAAACTGAAGAGTTTAAAAGAAAAATTAATTCTCTTTAAATTACTTTCCTGAGGAGCCTGTGGATCAGAACATAGGAAAGGAGGTATATATATCTCCAGCAAGCAGCTAGAGATAGTTTCCAATTGTGCTTCGTGGTCTTTTATTTGGCAGGCCCGAATCTCCTACACAAAATGGCATGGTGGCACAATGGTTAGCTCTGCTGCCTCACAGCTCCAGGGTCCCGGGTTCAATTCTGACCAGGGGTGCCTGTCTGAGTGGAGTTCGCACTTCCTCTCTGGGTTTGTTCTGGGTGCTCAGGTTTCTTCCCACATTTTAAAGATAATAATAATAGTAATAATCTTTATTGTCACAAGTAGACTTACATTAACACTGCAATGAAGTTACTGTGAAAAGCACCCAGTCGCCATATTCCGGTGCCTGTTCGGGTACACAGAGGGAGAATTCAGAATGTCCAATTCACCTAACAAACATGTCTTTCGGGATTTGTTGGAGGAAACCGGAGCACCCGGAGGAAACCCACGCACACACAGGGAGAACGTGCAGACTCCATACAGACAGTGACCCAAGTGGGAATCGAACCTGGGACTGTGAAGCAGCATTACTACCCACTATGCTACCGTGCTGCCCCAGGTGGTTAGGTGGATTGGCCATGCTACATTGCCCATTAGTGTACAAAAGTTTAGCTGAGGCTACTGGGTTATGGGAATAGGGTGGAAATGTGGGCTTAAGTAGGGTGCTCTTTCCAAGGGCCGATGTAGACTCGATGGGCCGAATGGCCTCCTTCTGCACTGTAAGTTCTGTGATAATGTATGAAAACCAAATGATTGCTGACTGGAATATGTTTCCACAGGTCCGCCAGTCTGTAGTTCGTAGCCAGGGGACTCCCATATACAAGATTTAGTAGATTATTCCTGTGTAATCCTATGGGGATCTCCCTGACTTTCAATTGGCCCATTGTTATGAAACTGATTCATGTTTGCCCCATTCTGAACTCGGCTCTGGGGTGACGGGTGTGGGTTTAGGAACTCCATCCATCCCAGTCAGAGGAAAAGTGAATTTGTTCAGAGGACTTTATTGCAAGTTATTTAGATCTCCAAATAACAAAAAATAAAAAAATATATTTTATTTATAATGTTTGCATTTAATGATCCAGAAGTGCCAACAATGAATGTGACATTTTAAAAGTAGCTATGGAGAATCTATTGTGAACGAGGCAGGGGTCGCGAGTCGGCCATTTTGTAAAGGTAGGTTGTGCAGAATAACAGTTTGAAAAACACTGATATAGTGCTTTGCCCTACACAAAATTAAAGTTGCCATAGTCACTGAGGCCCATAATCTGCTCTCTCCTTTTGAGCGAGAATGCTAACATGAGGTGAGAGGACAGGGTGAGAAAGTGGGGCGTTTATGGTAACCCCAGCTGAATCAGGAATTGAACCCACACTGCTGGGGCTGCTCCGCATCACAAACCAGCCATCCAACCATCTGAGCTAATTGCCCCCGGTCCATATGACATCACATGGTGAACGCTGAGGGGAGATAAAATAGAAACTGTCCAGAAAATGTTTCTCTTGAACAGAATTTCCAAACTTTTATCTAAACTTTGGCATTCTTTGGGGTATTCACAGATCATTCAATGTTGCTCAGGACAAATAAAATATGGAACCGCAATCAAAGTTAAACTGCAGGCGAGGCTGTCACTTCCTTTGTTTAGACATTGTGTACGGAGAGAGGGAAGCATGGATGGAGAGAGATAACGAGAGGGGGGAGAACAGAGGACAAGACGTAAGGATGAATAGAGGGAGAGAAAGCAGAACAAGAAAGAGATTTGGGGAGAGATTGTGGACAGGAACAAAGGGAGGGAAGATTGAGAGAGAGAGGGAGATTAGGGACAGAGAGAAAGAGGGCGAGATGGAGAAGGGGATGTAGCAGCGAGAGAGAGGGAGGGTTGTAGAGAGAGGTAAGGGTGATGAAAAAGATAGACTGGTGGAGACATTGATGAGCAACAGAGGAAAACTGAGCGTGAGACATGACATGAAGTAGATGTACATAGATCCCTGAAAGTTGCCACCCAGGTTGAGAGGGTTGTTAAGAAGGTGTACGGTGTGTTAGCTTTTATTGGTAGAGGGATTGAGTTTCGGAGCCATGAGGTCATGTTGCAGCTGTACAAAACTCTGGTGCGACCGCATTTGGAGTATTGCGTGCAATTCTGGTCACCACATTATAGGAAGGATGTGGAAGCATTGGAAAGAGTGCAGAGGAGAATTACCAGAATGTTGCCTGGTATGGAGGGAAGATCTTATGAGGGAAGGCTGAGGGACTTGAGGCTGTTTTCGTTAGAGAGAAGAAGGTTATGAGGTGACTTAATTGAGGCATACAAGATGATCAGAGGATTAGATAGGGTGGACAGTGAGAGCCTTTTTCCTCGGATGGTGATGTCTAGCACGAGGGGACATAGCTTTAAATTGAGGGGAGATAGATATAGGACAGATGTCAGAGGTAGTTTCTTTACTCAGAGAGTAGTAAGGGCATGGAATGCCCTGCCTGCAACAGTAGTGGACTCGCCACACTAAGGGCATTCAAATGGTCATTGGATAGACATATGGATGATAAGGGAATAGCGTAGATGGGCTTTAGAGTGGTTTCACAGGTCGGCGCAACATCGAGGGCCGAAGGGCCTGTACTGCGCTGTAATGTTCTATGTTCTATGTTCTGAAGTGTCTTTAGAAGCTTTGATAATGAAGGTGTTCCAGAGACTGAGTGCATAGTGGCTGAAAATAGCATTAGAAAATAATGGGAGGAAAGTGAAGCTTCAAATAACACACAGAAGATAAACATTTAATGTGCTTGTGTAATAACTTGGCTCCACCATGTTAGGTACAATAAAAAACGTTTATTTACACAATAAGCTATTTACAGAGTGGTTCAGCCTCAGTGCTGCCTCCTGGATTGAACTGAGCAAAAGCCCGCACTCTGCTTGGCGATTCCACACGCTTGGTACCGATTGGATGATCGGGTCACATGATCCTTCAGATGATTACCCTTTAAAGGATCAGATACTACAGCCTGCATATCTCAAACAGGAAAGAGCTATACATGAAGCTTTCTAAAGCCCCTGAATTTCACTGATTCTCAGAAACACGCATGACTGGTCTTAAAATGCTGCCAACCTCCTGCCATCTCCCAGCAGTCACAGGAAAAGCAAGGAAATGCAGAGTGGCACACAGAGGGGTTTATGTGGATCAGTTGCAAATAGAACAAATTTGCTTTTACACAGCATCTTTCACATCCCAAAGCATTTTTACAGCCAAGTCTTTATCGCAAACAAGTGGAAAAAAACAGCAACGTATACAAACCCACTCCACAGTTTGTATAATTTTTCCCCTTTTTACCCCCTCCCCGCCCCCTCTCCTTCCTGCCCTCACAAACAGTTCCTCAAATATTATCAAGACTCCCAGCCGGGCCGCCACCCCCGGGGGCGTATCCGACCTCCAATTTAGCAAGAATCTCCTCCATCAGGCTATTAGCGAGGCGAAAGCCACAACATCAGCCCCCTTCCCCTCCAGCATTTCCAGCACTTCCGATACCCCAAAAATCACCATCATTGGGCCCGCCCTGACCTCCACCCCTACAATTCTAGATAGCGCTCCAAACCGCTTCCCAGTATCTCCCGCTTCTCACAACGCCAGAACATGTGTGCATGATTCGCCAGCCCTCGCCCACATTTATCGCACTCATCAGCCACCCCCTGGAAGAACCCACTCATCCTCACCCAGGTCATATGCACCTTTGCACAGGAGGAGGTTAAATTCACCTGACACCGCCTCACATCACAGTCCCCAGCCTGTCTCCCCCCAACTCCTCCTCCCATTTGTGCTTGTTCCTCAACACCTGCGACCCCTCCTGCTCCCCAACTCCCCCCTCCCCCCCCCACCCCGTATATATCCCCAATCCTCCTTCTCCCAACTCATCTAGGAGCTGTAGCTGCTCCAGTAGAGTGTATTCCGGCAACCTGGGAAACTCCCTCCACTCCTTTCACGCAAAGTCCCACACCTTCATATATCTAAATTCAATCCCCCGTAACAACTCAAACCTCTCCCACAACTCATCCAGTCCTCCAAACTTCCCTTCCAGATACATGTCCCTCACCCTCTCCAGTCCCTCCTCCCTCCACTTCCCATACATCCCATCCATCTGCCCTAGCTTAAACCTGTGGTTTCCACACAGTGGCGTCAACACCGTATGCCCTCCAGCTTAAAATGCCTCCTCAGCTGATTCCATACCCTGACTGTCGACTGCACCACCGGGTTCCCCGTATACACCCCCGGAGCTAGTGGCAGCCATCACCATAGCCCTCAGACTGGGGCCCCTACAGGACTCCTCCTCCATCCTGACCCACCGCCCCCTCCCCCCTCCTACCATCGCCTCACCTTCTCCACATTCGTAATGTAGGAAACATGATAGCAAGTTTCCACAGAGCAGTGTGAGTCACAAATAGCATCGATTTTAGTTACTGAATAACATAAACAAAATAAACCCACAAAACAAGGTTTACAATGTAAAATCTTCTGGTCTGCAGTGTTGACTATATATTTGTAAACTCATTTGTTGATTATTTCAATATGAAAGCGCTCGGTTCTGAGAGGTGCTGATAGCAATGATATTACTCTGACCTACCAACACATGATGCTCAGAATATATTGGGAGGTGCGTGCAATTCCTGACTGCAGCCAATTTCCCTCCCACCCACGAACCCTACAGACCCCACCCAGCATTGTCATGGTCAGCTTGATATGAAGCAGGGCAGCACGGTAGCATTGTGGATAGCACAATTGCTTCACAGCTCCAGGGTCCCAGGTTCCATTCCAGCTTGGGTCACTGTCTGTGCGGAGTCTGCACAACCTCCCCATGTGTGCATGGGTTTCCTCCGGGTGCTCCGGTTTCCTCCCACAGTCCAAACATGTGCAGGTTAGGTGGATTGGCCATGATAAATTGCCCTTAGTGTCCAAAATTGCCCTTAGTGTTGGGTGGGGTTACTGGGTTATGGGGATAGGGTGGAAGTGTTGACCTTGGGTAGGGTGCTCTTTCCAAGAGCCGGTGCAGACTCCTTCTGCACTGCAAATTCTGTATGACACACACACACATAAAACACCAGTGATGGAAATTCTGTCCTCAAACTTGTTCACCAGCGCCATCCTTTGAAAAGCAGTAAAGGAATTGTGGTAAACCACTGAAATGTATAATACGTGTATTGTGGTAAATGGCCACTGTATTATGTGTAAGGTGGTAAACCACTGCCGATGGCTCTGCCTCTCCTCGGGCCGGTATAAAGGTGGCTGGTCTCCGCCTCCGACCCAGTTCGGGATCTGAGGCCAGGAGGCTTTCTGTTTAGTGTATTAAAGCCTCAGTTACATTCACCACTTGTCGTGTGTTCATTGATGGCATAGCAATTTAATACACTAAACATCTAACATGGAATTCATCCCTGAAGCCTGATCGCCTGGAGCTGGACCCACAGGCAGCCGAAGCCACTGCAACGTTTGAGCACTGGCTAAGCTGCTTCGAAGCGTACCTCGGATGCTTCACCAAAGACTTCACCGACCTCCAAAAGAAGCAGATCCTCCACGCACGGGTGAGCCCGCAAGTCTTTCTTCTCATCAGGGACGCCCCCTCGTGTATGGAGGCAATAATGTTGCTGAAGGGACACTATGTTAAGTCTGTGAACGAGGTGCATGCGAGGTGTATTCTTGCCATGAGACGACAGAGCACGGGGGAATCACGAGCAGAATTCCTGAGTGTCTTGCGGGTACACTGTCAGAACTGTGCCTGCCAGGCAGAATCAGCTACCCAACGTCCGGAGCTGTTGGTCAGGGACGCTTATGGCGCAGGCATGAATTCAAACTACATCCGCGAGTGATTGCTAGAAGGGGGTACACTCGGCCTCCCAGAGACAGTGCAGCTCTCCGACTCACTGGAGGAGGCCTACCAGGGAACATGGAGGCCTGCACCTCCATGGACCTCGTGGCGCTACCATTATCCGACCCAGACAACGCTGCCCTGCACGGAACGCGACTTGCAACGGGTGTGGGAGGAAGGGCCACTTTGCGAAAGCCTGCCAGACCCGATCTACCCCTCAAGCCTCTAAGCCCAGCAGCGCTGACGGCTGCCTCTTGCCTGTCGGGGCCGCCCCCCAGCTGCTGCGCCATCCGCCATATGCGACCCATGGGCTCCGCCATCTTTGATTTCGGCCACCACGTACGACCCATGGGGGCTGATATTTTTAACATCAGTTTGTACCTCACCCGCCACGCGTGACCCATGGGGGCTGCCATCTTTGACGCCATCTCCGATGCCACCCGCCATGTGCAATCCATGGGGGCCGCCATCTTGGGACCACTCCGCAGCCTCCCTGGAGCCCGGCTTACCTGATCGTACGCTGGCCACCGCTACCTCCGACCGGCCTATCCATCACCTCCCTACGCTTGGCTCCATCACACAGGACCAGTCCCGGCCTCATCACCTCACAAAATCGACGATGACCATCTGGATCAATGGACATGAGACGGCCGGCCTTTTCGACTCCGGGAGCACAGCCAGCTTCATACACCCAGATACGGTAAGGCGCTGCTCCCTCCCAATCTTACCCACGACCCAGAAAATCTCCCTGGCTTCCGGATCACATTCAGTAGCAATCCGGGGGGTACTGTGTCGCAACCCTTACTATACAAGGCGTAGAGTACAATAACTTCAAACTCTACGTCCTTCCCCATCACTGCGCTGCCCTATTACTGGGGTTCGACTTCCAGTGCCACCTCCAAAGCCTTACTTTAAAGTTCAGTGGACTCCTGCTCCCACCTCACCGTCTGTAGCCTCGCGACACTTAAGGTCACCCCACCCTCGCTCTTCGCTAACCTCATCCCGGACTGTAAGCTCGTCGCAACTAGGGGCAGGCGATACAGTGCCCGGGATTGGACCTTTATCAGGTCGGAGGTCCAGAGACTCCTACGAGAGGGGATCGTTGAGGCTAGTAACAGCCCCTGGAGAGCCCAAGTGGTGGTCGTCAAGACTGGGGAGAAGCACCGGATGGTCATCGACTACAGTCGGACCATCAACCGGTACATGCAGCTCGATGCGTACCCCCTCCCCCGCATATCTGACATGGTTAATCAGATTGCGCACATCGAGTCTTCTCCACAGTTGACTTGCAGTCCGCATACCACCAGCTCCCTATCAGCCCGGAAGAGATGCCTGGAGTTCTTCTCCTACTATGCCCAGTGGTTCCCCACTTATTCGAACAAGGCCCGTCCACTTATTAAACCCACCGTTTTTCCCCTGACGGCTGAGCCCCGCCTGGCCTTCAACCGCATCAAGGCAGATATTGCCAAAGCTGCGATGCCCGCTGTGGATGAGTCCATTCCATTCCAGGTGGAGAGCGATGCGTCGGACTTTGCTCTGGCCGCAACCCTCAACCAGGCGGGCAGGCCCATGCCTTTCTTCTCCCGTGCCCTCCATGCCTCCGAAATTCGACATTCTTCCGTCGAAAAGGAGCCCAGCCCATTGTAGAAGCTGTGCAATATTGGAGGCAAAACCTGGCCGGCAGGTGATTCACTCTCCTCACTGACCAACGGTCGGCTGCCTTCATGTTCAATAATGCAAGATCAAGAATGGCAAGATTCTGAAGTGGATATTTTGTATCGACCTGGAAAGCTCAATGAGCCCCCAGATGCCCCCAGATGTCCTATCCCGCGGTACATGTGCCAGCGCACAAGTAGACCGACTCCGGGCCCTTCACAATGACCTCCATCACCCGGGGTCACCCGTTGTTTTCACTTTATCAAGGCTCGCAACCTGCCTTACTCCATCGAGGAGGCCAGAACCGTGACCAGGGACTGCCATGCCTTTGCGGAGTGCAAACTGCACTTCCATCAGCCAGACAGAGCGCACTTGGTAAAGGCCTCTCGCCTCTTTGAGCGCCTCAGCATCGATTTCAAAGGGCCCCTCCCCTCCACTGACCGTAATGTGTACTTCCTCAACATTGTCAAGAATAGTCAAGATTCCCCTTTGCCATCCCATGCCCTGACATGACCTCTGCCACCATCATCAGGGCCCTGCACAGTCTTTTCACCATGTTCGGGTTTCCCACATACATCCATGGCAATCGGGGTTCTTCCTTCATGAGCGACGAGCTGCGTCAGTTCCTGATCAGCAAAGGGCAGGAGGTTCTCTCTGATGCGCTCCACTCCATCCGGTCGCTCCTGTGTAATGCCACCAACGAGACTCCTCACGAGCCTATGTTTGCCTTCCCCAGGAAGTCCACCTCCGGGGTCTCGCTCCCATCCTGGCTGACAGTCCCAGGGCCCAGTCCTCCTCCTGAAGCATTCCAGGAGCCATCAATCAGATCCTCTCGTCGAGAAGGTCCTGCTCCTCCATGCCTATCCACAATATGCCTACGTGGCACATCAGGTCGGGCGACAGGACGGAGTCTCCCTTCGGGATTTGGCACCTGCAGGTTCCCCAGCGACCATCACCACCACCCCAGACCCTACACCGTCTTTCCCCACCTCTACCCACCTACCTTAAGAACTGGCACCCGAAGGCCCACCAGTGACCATCACCACCACCCCAACCCATACATCGACCCCCACCCCCCCTCCTCCACCAACTCAACAACTGGGTAAAGAAGAGGACAACATGCTCCCGGATGCGCAGGTCTCGACACCGGTGCCCACACCACAGCCGGGACTGAAGTGATCATGTTGGAAGGTCAAGGCCCCCGACAGACTTGATCTTTAAGCCCACTTCACCCCCACTGGACTCTTTTTTTTAAACAGGGGGTGAATGTGGTAAACCACTGTAATGTATAATACGTGTATTGTGGTAAATGGCCACTGTATTATGTAAGGTGGTAAAGCACTGCTGATGGCTCCGCCTCTCCTGGGGCCGGTATAAAGGTGGCTGGTCTCCGCCTCTGATCCAGTTCGGGATCTGAGGCCAGGAGCCTTTCTGTTCAGTGTATTAAAGCCTCAGTTACGTTCACCACTCGTTGTGTGTTCATTGATGGCATATCATGAGTACACAGAGGGAGAGAGAGTGAGGACGATGTAATATTTTCAGCCAAGGTACTTCAAAGAGAGTTTCATTTGAAGGAAATTGTGATTGAAAATAATTCTGTAACAAACACGGACGACAGAAACATAATTTTTTTTTAGCTAAAATAAAGGAAAGGCCACTCATGCTGGAATGGTTAAAATCTAATTAGATGAGCCCAGATATCTCGGAGGACCTGGATGGGGTGACAGAGATGGGCAGCAGTGATGCCACGGAGGGATTTGAAAACAACAATGAGAGTTTTTAAATCTAGGGACTGGATTTTCCCATTGGAAGTGGGAAACAGGAGTTGGGACTGTTTTTGTGTCACAACCTCAACTCAATTGGGAAGCTGACTGAGTTCCTGATTTTCCTGGGGGTGCGCCCTTACTTCAGATGGAGACGGGTTTAAATAAACAAATGGAGGCAGGTACAGAGATAGGTTTCAGACACCCACCGCAGCCATTACTGAGGCTCCTGCCTGTCCTGAGGGAGAGATGTTGGGCGGGATTCTCCGCTGTCTGGATTCTCCGTTGCGCCGGCAGCGCACCCACGCCCGGGGATTTCCCGATGGCGTGGGGCTGCCTGCAATGGAAAATCCAAGTGACCAGCTGATGGGACGGAGGATCCTGCTGCCGTCGGGGCGCATCTCACCAGAAATCTGGTGCGACGGGACGGGGAATTCCGCCCAGTGTGTCACAGCCTGCCACTGCCCAACAGGGTCCTATAGTGGCACTGGGGAAATGGCAACCTGCCACGCATGTGGAAGTGGAAGGAAGTCTTATTCCCAAAGGGGTGTAGGAGCAGGCCAGTTCATTCTTGCAGCAAGGGTACCTCTGCCCAAGGGTATTTCAGACAGCCGGTGTCCTCTGAGCTCACGATGGCCGATCAGTTGTGCTTCTGATGTGTTGGCCAGCATTGGTAAAGGGGGCAACTGTCACCTGGGTGATGAGCAGGTGCCCAGCTACCTGTGAGATGCAGCAGTGATCCACAGTTGAAGAGGACCAGTTGCCTGTTACTATTGTTATGTTCTGGTGCTTGGCCGGTAGGAACAACAGCACAAGAGGACGTCTCGTCGTGACTAGTTAATTGTTTTATTGCTAAGCATAACGTGGGTAAGATAACCATGATAAAATTATCGAAACCTAACTACTATAAATTATCTAAGAGCTACTACAAATTGTGACTATCCACTACAAAGACTATGCCCCAGACTCCCTGAGGTAACAGTGTCACATGGTTGTTCTCCACTGCCACCTGCTGGTCGGAGGTCTTGTCTATTATTATATATATGATTGCTTATGCATATCGTCACAACTATCTGCCCAGAGAGTAGCAGCCCCTTTTGCCCATTGCACTGTCAACAGTCATTTACAGGCCGTGCCACCTTTGCCTGCAAATGCTGTGCCTTCCTGCTCCTGGGTGCTCTACCCATCCTGTGAAAGCCACTGCTCCTCATTTCCAATGGCCTCAGTTTCTGAGGGTGCAACACACATTCCATGCAGCCTTCCTGGTGCGTAGGTGGAGCCCGAACAGCCTTGTCCAATGTTCCAACCCCCACTCAATGCAAAGCCAGGCATTGACACCCTGAACTGACGAAATTCTTAACCCCGGCTCCCCCCTCACCTGTACTGGTGTTTTATTTACACTTTTAAACTTTAGAAAGCATTCCTACTTACCCTTCAAAACTCTTCGCTTCCATGCAGCTGGTCTGACATCATGTCAGCTGTTGAACCCGGCTGCCTTGCTGAAAATTTAGAGAATGTACTGAAGCGAGGCCCCGAACGAGCCTACAATAATGTCAGTTAGTTTCTTAACGGGAGCACACCTGTTCCGAGGCCCACTTCCCCCACCTCCCTCAAGAAATTGGAAGAGGGCAGTAACAGAGGCGGCACTTCCGGCTTTGCACGGTTTAGAGAACATTTTCTCCTCAGTCCTGCCGGCATTTCCATCTGATCGGAGCGGGGAAAATCCAGCCCAAGGCGTTGCTTAATCGAAAGCCTGCGTAGACAAGCTAGAACAGGGGTAGTGGGTGAACGGGACCTTCAGCTCCACAACCCTCGAAGATACCTGTGCCCATCTAATACTCGCCTGATTATAAATGCTCCAACGTTGACGGCTGTGTCCAGCTGTTTATTCCCTCCATAAACCTCTCTTGCCTCATTTAGGATTCTCCTGAAAACCTAACTCTGTGACCAAACCTTCGGCTGTCTTCCCTAACACTGTCAAACTTTGCTTTATAATGCTCCTATTAAACATCTTGGGACATTTTATTACGTTAATGGCACAACATAAATACAATTTGGTGTTGCTGAATTAATAAATAAAAAGAACTAATTAACTCGAATAAAATCATTTGTCAAATATTATGTACCATGATTTAATATTCAACTAATTTGGGTTTTACAAGCCTGTTTTATTTCCCAGAATATGCCATTGTGTTTTTGTTTTACGTGATGCACTCTGAAATGGAAGTTAGAGCCAGTTAGATAGGGGTCATCCGAACACTTCAGTTAGAACCCACTTACCCTCACATCACTTACTGTTTCTTGAATCATCCTTGCCTCTGTTGTTCGAGGCAGGAATCTCTTTTATGTATTGATTACTGTCTGCATAACATGAGTTTAGTTGTTAACACCCTCACCTCTTGAGTCAGAAGGCCACGCATTCAGTTCTCCTCTGGATCTTTAAGCGGAACCTGCGCCTTGGGCTGACACGACTGCTGCATTGCTGATTGCTTAAGGGGACGAGATGTACCTTTTAGAAAAGTGCCAAACCAATACCCTAACTGCTCACTCAAGTTATCATGAAGTTCCAAATGCAGAATTCAAAGAAGAGCAAGAAAAACCCATTGTGTCTTAGCCAACATTCTTCCCTCAAGCAACAGCACTAGAAAGCTTCAATTTAGGTTGGTATCGTGATGTGTGAAAATGACTACTGAGCAAGTGACTATTGTAAAATTAAGTCACTGAATGCAAAGAACCTTGAGATTCTGAGGATGTGGTAAGGTGATATATAAATGAAATTTCTTCCTTTATTTCTTTCCTGACTTCAGACCGCGATTTCTATTTCATTAATTTGGTGGGCAGCACAGTATCACAATGGTTAGCACAGTTGCTTCACAACTCCAGGGTCCCAGGTTCGATTCTCGGCTTGGGTCACTGTCTGTGTGGAGTCTACACGTTCTCCCCGTGCCTGCGTTGTCCTCCGGGTGCTCTGGTTTCCTCCCACAGTCCAAAGATGTGCAGGTTAGGTGGATTGGTCATGATAAATTGCCCTTCATGACCAAAAAGGTTGGGTGGGGTTACGAGGATAGAATGGAGGGCTTAAGTGGGATGCTCTTTCCAAGGGCCAGTGCAGACTTGATGGGCTGAATGGCCTCCTTCTGCACTGTTCATTCTATGAACCAGTCTTCTTTTGTCCTATCACCATGGTTCAGCTTAAAGTAGGGTTCTTAATTTATCTTTTCAAAACTGTTCACTATCTCTTATATTTTGGCGATATCAGTCTCAGTAAGAGCTTCATTTAAAGTGTACATTTTTGTAATAATAATTTGCATCTTAAGAGGAGCCTGTTGTGAGGGCCAGATCTATGAGTCTTGATGCTGGTTGTGAAACTACTTGGAAAATAAATTGGAAACGGCTTGTGTAACTGAAAAATCATATGAATTTGAGCTTCCTGCTGTAATGTAATTAAAGCAATTTACACGTTGTACAGGATGAAGCTTTTGCAATGTGGTAAACAAATATTTATTCAAGTTGAAAAAGTCTGGTTGGTCTTAAACTAATGTCGCTTTGTAAAACAAACACAAATTGCTATTTTCCATAAATAATAGACTGAAGCGATTTATGGCAGGAGAATTTATGTCAGAGAAACAGAATCCTAAATAATTGTGCAATTTGCTCACTCACTCTTTCCTGACTGGAAGTTGATGTCCAGAGGGTCTATTTGTTTGCCACCCAAGACAGAAATTTGAAGTAATCAGTCTTTAAATTTACTGCCAAACATTACATAAATTATTAAAGCAAAATACTGCAGATGCAGGAAATGTGAAATAAAAACAGGAAGTGCTGGAAAAACTCAGCTGGTCTGGTAGCGCCTGTGGAGAGAGAAAAAAAGAGGGTGGAATTCTCCATTTTTGAGATGAAGTGCGGTGACGGGTGACCCGTCTGCTCGCCATCAGCAGGTGGGTTCGAAGGTCCCGGTGCCATATTTCAAATATTTTTATTCCGAAAATGTTCAATTATAACATAAACAAAAGGTCAAACAAATTTACAACTTCTATAAAACATATCCCCACAACCCAGCCCCACCTCTGCCTTATTTATCCCAAACCTCCCTTTCCCAACCACTCCCACCCCACCCATCCCCACTCCTAACCCCTCCCCCCTCCCCCCAGTTGCTGACGACTGCCAGTTCCATAAAGAAGGTGACGAACGCAGCAACCTGGAGGAAAAAAACCCTCCTCCGATCTCCTTTCGGCATACTTCATCTTTTCCAAATGCAGGAATTCTGACAAATGCCCCAACTATGCCGAAGCATTAGGTGGGCTCAAAGCCCTCCATCTGAGCAAGACTGGCCTACGGTCTATTCGAGAGGCTTCCTCCTTCATGCAGCCCCGGCAGATTGCCACCATTGGGTACGGCTCCACTTTAACTCCCCAAATCTCTGACATTATTTCAAAGAAGGAAGCCCAGAACTGGACCAATTTAGGGCAAGACTAAACATATGCGGGTGCTCGCTGGCCACACTCAAATAATGCTCACAGCTGTCATCTACACCAGGGAAGAACTCACTCATATGCCCCCTGGTCAAGTGTACCCTGTGCACCACTTCAAACAATATCACCCTCAGCCTTGCACACAAGGTGGTAAAATTGACCCTTTGCAGAACCTCACTCCACACACTCCTCTTCAAAGCCAAGCCCAACTCTTCCTCCCAATACCTCTTTACTTCCTCCAGCAAAGCCTGTTCGATCGCCATCATCTGCCCACATATATCTAATTTCCTCTTTCCCCTATCTCATCAAAAGACAGCTCCCTATCCTTAAGTGAAGGTGCCGGCAACCAAGGAAACGGAGGGCTCTTTTCACGCAAAGTTATTAACTTGCAAATGCCTAAAAACATTCCCTCCTGGGAGCTGGAACTTCTCCTCCAGTCCAGCAAACGTACCCTCCACGAACAAAACTCTAAACCTCTTAATCCCCTTCCTATCCCAGACTTTATACAACAAATCCATCCCAGCCGGTCTGAACCTACGGTTCCCACAGATTGGTGCCAGGAGCGACATAGACCCGGGGCCGGATTCTCCGCTGGCCGGATGCTCTGTTTTGCCGGCAGCCCGGGGGTTTCTCGATGGTGTGGGGCTACCCCAGAATGGGAAACCCCATTGACCAGCCGGTGTAACGGAGCATCCTGTCAGCGTGCTGAATCAGAAATGTGGCACGGTTGGACGGAGAATCCAGCCCCTATTTCAGAGGGGACGGACCATACAAAACTTGCTTCAAATGCGCCACCCCCGATTTCGCTGTCGGAAGGAATTCTCCGCCCAATCGCCGATTACAAAATCACAATCGGAGAATGGTGAATCCTGCCCAAGGTCGATATGGTTCATGTTGCCATTGAGATGGGTTTTGGGAGTGGGACAATCTATAGGAAGATATTGTATGATCAGCTCCAGGATGTTTCCTTAAAATATTACTAAACCTCACAGATAGTGTAACTCAGCAAGGATCGAGAGACGTTGAGAGAAAGAGTGGAGAAATAAAGTCAGCACATATCCATGGTGCACCACACAAAAATGGAGCTCAGAGCTTGCACTTGGATTGATTTCAGTCATTTCAAATGTTAAATGAAGGATTGTTTCTCTGGTTTGTATTATAATTTGCTGACTAAAATAGTGTTTTGTCAATGTTACTTTTAGTTTATATGTTACAGTAAAGTTAAAAATTCAGTGAACAATTACAGCTAAAAATTTAAATCTTGTCATGCAGTTCCTTTAAGTTGATCACTGAGAATTCAAGTTTATTTTAAAAAGTTATCATTTGCCACAGGATCGGAAATGTGATACAGCCTATTTATATATCAGCTTGGGATACAAAAAATGGTAATTATACAATGATTTGAACTCAGCAATTAAAGTAACACAGTAGGCACAAATTGAATTAGGTTATTTTGAATTAAGTGGCTTTTAATTAATGAATTGCATTCAGCAAACCAATAGCAATGACATATAACAATGTTTTGCACATATAAATTTAAGGTTGAGCATCACAACTATCTCATCTAATTAATTATACTACAGGAACTACAGAGGTGGATGTAAAAATACTCCTCAAAGCTAAAAGAAATAAAATTCAACAGCTCAGTTTCAGAAATAAAAGGAGAAAATGGGGATCTAGGTCAGGCAGCACATGTGGTGAGAAGAATAGAGTTAACAGGCGCAATGTACCGGCTGTTCACACTGGCGGGGTATTCTGGGAAATCCCGTTGACAACGGCAGGGTCGGTAAATACTGCTGGCGAGCTGCCTCACCGCCAAAAAACACACGGTGGGTTGGTAGCTAAATGCCATCAAACGCTTCGTATTGGTAACCTTTCATCAGAACAGGAAAGATGTCAGAGATCCAACAGGTCCTAAGCAAAGATAAAGGTAGGAACAGGAGGGAAGAGGAAATGAACAAAAGGAAAGGTCTATGATTGGGTTGGGGGCAGGAAAGATTGAAAAACAGGGATAATGGTACAAGGCAAAAGGGGATGGGTAATGGGACATGTATAACAGAATCAAAGAATTGTTACGGCACAGAAGCAGGCCATTTGGCCCATCATGTGTGCCCCAGCTCTTCAAATGAGCAGCGTGGCTTCGTGCCATTCCCTTGTCCTTTCCTTGCACCCCAGCATGTTGTTTCTGTATTGTAAAGAAACAAAAGAGTCTAAAGGAGGTACAGCAGAAACTGGAGCAGCCAAAGGAAACACAGGCAAGCACGGGGAGAACATGCAAACTCCGCACAGTGACGCAAGCCGGGAATCGAACCTGAGACCCTGGAGAAAGTGCAAACTCCACACAGACAGTCACCCAAGGTTGGAATTGAACCCGGGTCCCTGCAGCTGTGAGGCAGTAGTGTGAACAACTATGCCACCCTGCCGCCCAATTTTATTCACAATTCTCTGATTCTTTTACTGTAACTCTATTTTATTTGGGTATTACAATTTTCAAAATTATTCATACAGAATATGACTCAGACTCACAACTGAGCTTGAGTTATTACCCACACTTAGTGAAGGAGGCTGCCCTTCACTTGATCACTTGATGTGGCTACCATCTCCTCTGAGCTAGGAGCTCAGGGCCTCTTCTTGTGATGGCTATGCTTAGGAGCACCCAGGTTGTCCCTGGCGATGTGTTCCTATGTTCCTTCTTTTGTACCAGTTCTGCAAGCATTGAGTAATAGGTATATGCCCACCTGGCCTGTGTTCTATTGTCCCATTAATGAGAATAAATAGGATATTCCTGCTCAGCAGGGTGATTCAATCAAGATCCATTGTCCTCTGAAACACTCTCATTTGAACAGCCAGTAGCCCATTATGGAGGCTGATGGCCTCTTTGTTTATTGTTCATCCTGAGGCAAAGTTGATCACTTATGTTTGGAAGTTAATTACATATTCACATCATGGTCTTCTTCTTTTTTGTTTTAGAAAATATTTTATTGAGGCATCTATAATTTTAACATTCTAAATAACAGAGCGGTCCAACACATACAAAAACCCCAGAATAACATATCCAACTTCCCACCGCCCTAACCTGTAGCTACCCATATATTAGATTCCCCTCCCCTCCTGCTGACGGTCACTTTTCCTTAAAGAAGTCGATGAACAGTTGCCACCTCTTGAGCAAACCCCCGTAATTAACCCCTTAATGCGAACTTAATCTTCTCTAGCCTAAGAAACACTGTCATATCACTAACCCACACCCCCATGGTCTTGTTCTTCAGTGTAAAAGTGTTAATGACTGTGAGTGGGTGATCACAAAGTCCATTTGGCGATAATACGTTTCTGTGTTGACTTGAATGCTCTTGCAGATGGCCAGTATTGGCAGTTTTTGTATGGGCTATGTGTGTTACTCCCCCTTGTCAGCCTGTTTCCTCATACCACATAATCTTTGATGTCCACCTCGACATCCTCCTCATCTAAAGAAAAGTGCCGTTCCTCCATTGCCTGCTCAAGTAGTTCATCCCCCCCCCCCAATGTTGAAGTGTGGAGTTTGCACATTCTCCCCAGGTCTTTCACCCCCACAACCCAAAGATGGGCAGGTTAGATGTATTGGCCACGCTAATTGTCCCTTAATTGGAAAAATAAATAATTGGGTATTCTAAATATAAAAAAAAGAAAAAAAAATCTTTGGCATCCCAATGGTCTCCTCCACCAAAGTGTGAGTTGCAGCTTGAGCCTCATTGTATCTGGTCTCAGCTATATTTTGTTGCCTCCACACAGGCATCCCGTGTCCTGTGTCCCCAAACAGCCAGCCCTGTAGCCCCTGTCCGTCCCATAAAATGGCGGGACCTTAAAGCCGTTCAGAAGGTAGGAGTCGTGCACTCTCCCGGGAATCAAGCACAAACCTGGAGGATGCATTTTGTATGGTCGTAGACTGGTTGAAAAATTAGGGAGTGGAACCGCTTACAGTTGTTGAACTCCACTCCTGATACCACAGAGATTGAAGAGCCAGATGAGTGCAGTCGATGGCACCCTGCTGTTGTGGAAAGTCAGAAATCGGGGAAAATCTCATGGCTCTTGCATTTGGCTTGATGTTTCCTGGTCAAATGAATGTAGTTGTGCACCCTTGCAAAAGTGTGCTCTTTCTCACCTCTGAAGGGGATTTATGTGCTTGTCTACTCGACCAATGGTTCACGGCAACCATAGCAGCCACTAAATGTGAAGCTCAATGTGCCAAGGGTTAACTGTTGAATGGCAATCAGTGGCAATCACACACATCAGAGTTAGTGGGCATAATTAGGTGAGCAGTCAGACTACTGGCATGTTCATTGAGTTTTAGCTGAGTGGCCTCAGGTGCAATGGAATGTTCATCACCGTCATGATTCGCCACCGCATATTTGAATTGATCCATCAGTCCGTGATGATTGTCCTCCCATCCACTATACTTGCCCAGGCTTTCCTTCCCAGTGACAGGGCTCTCCAAGAAGGCAGAAGCCCAGCTGCAGAAGAATGCAGTCTCAGGAAGGGTCTATTAAAAACTTGGCTGTCTTCCCCTTACGGTGCTGTCTCCCACCCCCCCACCCCCCCATCCCCCCCACTCCTACATTCGCTTAACTTTAATGTGAAAGCAGTGCCTGCTTGGTTCTCATGATCTGACTTGAATCAGGTTCGCAGGACGAGGGGGAAATGCGCACATCAGGTGGAGTCTTCAGCCAATTCCTTTGTACGTCTTCATCTTTATGAAAATAGAAAATCCAACCTCACAGATGAAGGGCAATAGCAACAAAATGTGAATTTTACTCAGCACTCCTGGGAGGTGCTACTCCAGAATGCCGACAGCCTCATGGGCTTTTGTCGTGTTTTTAATGTGCTGTCACAGGTCAGCCACAGCAGTGTAGTCTTTCAATTTGGGGTCAGCTGCAAGTTATAATAATAATGATAATCTTTTATTGTCACAACTAGGCATACATTAACACTGCAATGAAGTTACTGTGAAAAGCCCCTAGTCGCCACATTCCGGAGCCTGATTGGTTATAAAGAGGGAGAATTCAGAATGTCCAATTCACCTAACAGCACGTCTTTTGGGATTTGTGGGAGGAAACCGGAGCACCCAGAGGAAACTCACGCAGACACGGGGGGGAAATGCAGACTCCACACAGACAGTCACTCAACCCGGGAATTGAACCTGGGACCCTGGAGCTGTGAAGCAACATTGCACTGTGCTACCGTGCTGCTCTAATAACTGCACCTGGGGGTCTCAACTTGAAAAGGAACTTTTCACCCACAACTTCTCATCAAAACTCTGAAACTTCTCTTGTCATTTTCCAGTACTTCCCTGCATATCACACACATGGGCTTTGCCAGCCTTATTTGCATTGGCGCATCTGACAAAACTCTACTTCAATAAATCATCTTTATGCTGCATTATGTTAGGTTTCTTCTTCGTAGGCTGTTAGCCAGAGGCCCTGGAGCTCTCTGTAGTACTAACACTGGCATTGCTCTGTCCTGCCCTGGACTCTCCTGTGCCGCTCTCTCCAGCAGATTCTGTTGTGAGATCCTGTCCAATAGGTACTTATTTGAGTCCCTGGCCATCTCTTAGTTTAAAAAAAAGTAATCTTCACATTTCACATACCTTGCTTGTCAGCAGCTGGGAAATGGAAGCAGCATTGCTTCATGATTTGGCGCCAAAAGCACCTACCTGAAGGGCACTTAATGTCAAGTGTGCATGCAGGGTGTGTTGAGGGCAGCATGGTAGCACAAGTGGATAGCACTGTGGCTTCACAGCGCCAGTGTCCCAGGTTCAATTCTCCGTTGGGTCATTGTCTGTGCGGAGTCTGCACTATCTCCCCATGTCTATGTGGATTTCCTCCAGGTGCTCCGGTTTCCTCCCACAGTCCAAAGACATGCAGGTTAGGTGCATTGGCCATGATAAATTGCCCTTAGTGACCAAAAAGGATAGGCGGGGTTATTGGGTTACGGGGATAGGGTGGAAGTGAGGGCTTAAGTGGGTCGGTGCAGCCTTGATGGGCTGAATGGTCTCCTTCTGCACTCTATGTTCTATGTTATGTTCTATGTGACCTGCTCTTAATTTAAAAAGCAGCAGCGGCCATCATTCTGCTTTTTTGTTGTTTGCAATAAATACTTCATCTTACTTCACCATGTTAAACTTATAAACTTTGGACTTCGCTTCTATGTCTTCCACAAGCCTATTTACTGAAGTTGCCGATATTTTTGGGGGGAACTCAATGCGGTCTGTCTGACTCTGCATCTGGCTTGTGTATGGCCTTTCTATTGCATTTGAAGAAAATTAACTCTTTACATTTCCATCTGGCTTGGGAATGGTCTTCCCTACAATGATAACATCCTCCAGACACTGTGACTGACCTTCACTCTTCTTTTTTCAGGTTCTGCTGCACCTTCACTGTGTGTATTTCCAGCGGTCACTGTTTCCTGCTATAACTAATATATTGGTAGCACAGTACCACATTGGGTAGCACTTTCAGTCGCTCAAGCCAATTCAACCACTTTGTCAAAGAACTTTCTGGTTTCTGACAGCAACTGCGTCTGAATATTCAAATTATTGATGCCACAGACTAAGCGGTCATGTAACATTTCAATTAGATTTGGGCAGAAATTGCAATGATAAAGGGGTGGCACGCGGCACAGTGGTTAGCACTGGGACTACGCCACTGAGGACCCAGGTTCGAATCCCTGCCCCTCGGGCACTATCCGTGTGGAGTTTGCAAATTCTCCCCCACAACCCAGCGATGTGCAGGTTAGATGGATTGGCCACGCTAAATTGCCCCTTAATTGGAAAAAAAAATAATTGGGTACTCTAAATTTAAAAGAAAAGAAATTGCAATGATCAGCCATCTGTTGAAGCCTGGCTAAAGAAGCTGATAGTGGGCAGGATTCTCTTACCTCCCAGCCACGTGTTTCTCGGTGGCAGGAGGCGGCACGCCATTTGCTGGTGGCAGGATTAGCTGCTCCCACTGCTGTCAATGGGAATTTCCATTGAAGCCACCCCATGCCGCCGGGAAACCCGGTGGGACCAGAGAGTCTTGCTTTCGGTGAAAGGCTGGAGAATTCCAGCCACTGTCCCTCCAGCGCCCCTAACAGCAGAATGAAATTTCTAGCGCCGCATTATTATGGAGGGTTGAGGTTTGTAGCGGTCTCCCACTAGTTGCACTTGTTGACCAAACGATTTCGTAGCTGAAGTCTCCGGAGATTTTACGCTTTTCACGAGGTTAATGGTTTGTTGGCTGCAAACTGTGAGTAATATAACTTTTTGTTGACTTCTCCCGTGATTTTGCTGACAGTGAAAACGTATTGAAGCCTTTCGACATATTGGTCCCAACTTTCAAATTCTGGGTCAAGCGGATCAATTTTCCCGAAAAGTGGCATAGCTATTTGAATGTTGTTGATTCTTTACCTTTTTGACAGGTCTCTGAATGACCATTCTTCCCCCACTTTCAAAAGTCGACAACTTGTTCTTTCCGACTAGAACGGTAGAGCAACTTAACTCCAACACAGGTCTAGTTCTACCAACTCCAGGGCATACTCTGATGATTCCCCTCTACCCGGGTCCGCGCTCTGGCACCCAACAGGCTGAAGATCACATGCTCTGTCCCCATAGATTCCAGGCGGGTGATGTGCCCCATGAAGGATCGATCCTTAAAGGGGCCACGCTATCACAGTCAGTCTTGCTATTTTTAGAATCATCTCAACGTATTTGTGGTACACTAAAATGTTTTGAAAGGTGATAACTGTGTGATGTGTTTTTAAAAAATATTTTTACTCTCCTCCTTTTTCACATTTTCTCCCAAATCTGCACCCACCAAAAATAAACAATGAGCAGTAACGAATATAATGTCAATCCACATATAAACAACAATCCCATCCTCCCACCAACCCCCAAACAACTACCCGCATGTTAACATGAACAAATAACAAAAAGGAATCAGGAATCACCCATAGTCACCATTAACACATACAGTCCCCCTCCCCCCAACTCTCCCAATCCCCCCCACCCCCACCAATATTCGATGTCTTGAAAGTGAAAATGAATAACGCCCATGAATTGTAGAAACCCTCCATCCTTCCCCTGAGTTCAAACTTAACCTTCTCAAGAGTCATGAATTCCGACAGGTCTCCCGGCCATGCCAGGGCACAGGGTGGAGAGGTTGCTTCCATCCAACAGGATCTGCCTCCGTGCGCGTTTCCAACCCCAACTGGTCCGCCACCCTGAATATGGCCTTCCGAGGGCCTGGGTCCAGTTTCACATGCACTACTTTAGAGATTACCCTAAACACCACCTTCCAGCAATCCTCCAGTTTTGGACAGGACCAAAACATATGAACGTGATTTGGGGGCCCCTCCCCGCAACGTTCACACACATCTTCTATCCCCTCAAAAATCCGGCTCATCCTCGCCCTTGTGAGGTGTGCCTTCAGCTGTATCAGCCCCACCTCGTGCAGGAGGTGGAGGCATTCACTCTCCGAAGCACCTCACACCAGAACCCCTCCTCCATACCCTCTCCCAACTCTTCCTCCCACTTTTCTTTGATCCCTTCCAGTGGCGCCTTCTGCTCTTCCAAAATAGCTCTGTAAACCGCCGAAACTACCCCCTTCTCCATTCCCCCTGTCATCAGCACCTCCTCCAGCGATGTGGCCGGCTTCACTGAGAAGCTCGATATCTCCTTCCTGGCAAAATCTCGAACCTGCATGTATCTAAACATTTCCTCCTGATCCAGCACATACGTTCCCAGCTTCTTCAACCCTGCAAACCGACCCCCAAGAATCAAATGTTTTAGTGCCTTAATCTCCTTCTCCTCCCATTTCCGAAAATTTCCGTCCTACTTCCCTGACTCAAAACTGTGGTTCCCGCGAATCATCATTTCCCTGATCCCTGCCCCAACCCAAAGTGTTGGCAAAACTGCCTCTAAATTGTCAATGAAGCTATTATTACCGGACTCCCTGAGTATTTCCCCGGGGCTATCGGGAGCGGCGCTGTTGCTAGTGCTTTCAATCCCGACCCCCTACACAAACTCTCCTCCATTCTGACCCACTGGGACTCAACCCCTCTGACCCAGCTCCGCACCTTGCCCGAATTTGCTGCCCAGTAATAATACATCAGGTTCGGAAGACCCAAACCCCCTGCCTGCCTTCCCCCCTCTGTACCAGCACCTTTCTAACTCTGACCACCTTCCCACCCCATATAAACAAGGTAATAATTCCTTCAATCTCTTTGAAAAATGTCATTGGCAGGAAAATCATCAGGCATTGGAAAATAAACAGAAATCGCAGCAGCACGTTCATTTTAACCGCCTGTACCATCAGTTAGTGACTGAGGGAGACCATCCCACCTTGCCAGATCTGCTTTTACTCTCCCCACCAAAATAGAAATGAGGTACCTACGGAGCACCCCCCCCCCTCCCCCACTCTCGAGCAACCTGTACCCCCAGGTATCTAAAGTGAGTCCCTACCCTACGGAATGGCAGCCCTCCCCCCCCGCCCCCCACCCTCAGCCGAGACACCACAAAATACTCACTCTTATCTAGATTTAATTTGTACCCCGAGAAAGACCCAAACACCCGAAGCAGCTCCAATATACCCCCTTTTGACACACGTGGTTCCGACATGTAAAATAACGAATTATCGGCATATAAGGAAACCCTATGCTCTATCCCCCCAACCGCACTATCCCTTTCCATACCCCCAAACTGAACTGTGTGATGTTATAAGACCATCTTGGAAACTCCTAACTAAGAACATTGAACATAGAACATTACAGCGCAGTACAGGCCCTTCGGCCCACGATGTTGCACCGTCCTGTGAAACCCTTCTAAAGTCCCTCTACACTATTCCCTTATCTTTCATATGCCTATCCAATGACCATTTGAATGCATTTAGTGTTGGTGAGTCCACTACTGTTGCAGGCAGGGAATTCCACTCCCTTACTACTCTCTGAGTAAAGAACCTACCTCTGACATCTGTCCTATATCTATCTCCCCTCAATTTAAAGCTATGTCCCCTCGTGCTGGACATCACCATCCGAGGAAAAAGTCCACCCTATCTAATCCTCTGATCATCTTGTATGCCTCAATTAAGTCCCCTCTTAACCTTCTTCTCTCTAACGAAAACAGCCTCAAGTCCTTCAGCCTTTCCTCATATGATCTTCCCTCCATACCAGGCAACATTCTTGTAAATCTCCTCTGTGCCCTTTCCAATGCTTCCACATCCTTCCTATAATGTGGCGACCAGAACTGCACACAATACTCCAAATGCGGACACACCAGAGTTTTGTACAACTGCAACATGACCTCATGGCTCCGAAACTCAATTCCTCTACCAATAAAAGCTAACACACCGTACGCCTTCTTAACAACCCTCTCAACCTGGGTGGCAACATTCAGGGATCTATGAGTTATATAGTTTTAGATGAAAACTGTTTCTCATAGAGTCATAGAATTTACAGTGCAGAAGGAGGCCATTCGGCCCATGCAGTCTGCACCGGCCCTTGGAAAGAGCACTCCACTCAAGCCCACACCTCCTCCATCCCATCCCCCTTAACCCAGTAACCCCAATTAACCTTTTTGGACACTAAGGGCAATTTAGCATAGCCAATCCACGTAACCCGCACATCGTTGGACTGTGGGAGGAAACCGGAGCATCCGGAGGAAACCCACGCACACACGGGGAGAACATGTAGACTCCACATAGACAGTGACCCAAGCCGGGAATTGAACCTGGGACCCTTGGAGTGTGAAGCAACTGTGCTAACCACTATGCTACCGTGTTGCGCTTCTGATCAGTATTTTCTCTGAATGCCCCACCACAAGTCCTGAATGGCACTGCAAGATGTGTATATAAGTTTGAATTCTAGCTCAACCCAATCTAATCTGGCAAACTGACTTCAGAGCTGCACTTAGATAAATGCAGCATCAGCCACATTTATGGGACCAGGGTATTTCTTGGAAGCATCAATTTGCGCTACAAATTCCAAATGTAAGGCTACCCCTTTAAATACCTTTGCTGTTTAACAAAACAATCTCTTGAACAACTTCAGTGAAAGACTAACAACACCATGTTTCACAAAGGGAGATAGCAAGGTAAAGATTAGGTTTGGATGATCATAAACTGCTCCAACAATTCTCTTCTGCTTTTTATATCATAATGAAATTATTGCTTTAGAATCTATTATTCCATTATCAGTCTGCAGCTTCATGACACCTGCTCCATTGTTATGGCTTTGTGGCATCAGGGGGTGCTGACAAGGTGGGATTTGACAGGCCATCTATTTTGATACATATTTATACAATACTTAACAGCTTGCTTCAGACAAAGAAGGAGCAATGTCACTACATGTCAAAGTGATTTATTTTGTGTTAATCGTGTTTTGATGCGATATAGTACAGCACACCACTACTGACATTGCAGTAGTTGCTATTGTTTGAAGTGAAAATGGCTTAGTTCCTCAGGAGATGTAGACAATGGTGGAAAAGGTGAAAGGTTAAGGAAGGCAGTGAAGCTCAAACACGACAGCATGTTGACAATACAGAAACAGGCCACTCAGTCCCCAAGATCCATGTCAATGCTTGTGCTCCACTTGAACTTCGTCTCAACCTTCTTCATTTAACTTCATCAACATACCCTTTTCCTTTCTCCCTGATGGTCGTGTTACGCTTCATTCTGTAAGGGGCAACGAAAGGAGTCTACAATGAGTTGTAGAAAAAAAACACTTATTTTTATTTAACACGTTAACTATATACACAGCTAAGTATTGAAAGTACATGGATGTTTGCACATTTTTGCCTTTTTTGCTTTCTTTCTGTTGATGTCTGTAACTGTTTATAAAGCCAAAAACTACCTCAATAAAATTGTTTATTAATAAAAAAACTATATACACAGCTCCAGTAGTTCACCACTGGGTTTTCTCTAGTCGGTGCCTGACTGGCCGACTTTATTTATACAACGCACATGGGTTTAGTTAAGGGTCCTCTGCCCCATTATCGGAGGAGCTTGAATTCTGCAAACTCCATGGAGTGATGGATCATCTCTATCCTGTAAGACTCGTGCAGTTTATAACACATCCCTTTGATGAGCCATCAATTGAACGCGAGATGAGTTGCTGTACAAAAGTTAGGCTTTAATAAGCTAGAACTTAGCCCTGCGGTCGACTACAATAAATGGACGACGGCCGGGCGTTCTGACTATTTATACTTCGGTATGGAGGCGTGGTTAACTCAGCCTCTCGACCAATCGGAGTGCCGTCACATGACTGGTCTCAACCAATCGGTCGAGAGGCACATGACAGACCAGGGCCAATGGTAAGCTGGTGTTCTGCACCAATGGCAGACAGCTGTGCATATCATACCACCACCGGGAGGGGGGGGGGGGGTATCAACGAGAGCCGGGGGCGGGGGAGGGGGGGGAGGTGGGGGGAGAGAACTGGTGATATGAGTAGCAGCCGGGAGAACAAAAATGTTCTCTTCTTTTCTTTTATTACATTTTTGGCTTCCCACTGGCCCAGACAATTAGCAACAGTACACAAAGTCCCAACAAAGTCCATGGAGCTGTTGTAATTTAAATCGATTCGATCAGTCTTTTCGTGGCCCGTGACGTTCTGGCAGACTGCCGCAGTGGAGTAGGTGACGTCGGTTCAGCCAATGGTGGTGGTTCTTCTGACGTCCTGGAGTCCGGGATCGATGGTGCTTGAACAGTCTCCGTCACCCAAGCTGGCTGTGGAGATGCCATGGATGGGGAAGGGGTGGCCTGGGTGGGGCGCTGGGGGGAAAAAAACGGGGGGGGGTGTCTGTGGTGAAGGGGGGGAAGGCCGCACGCTGGCGGGTGCCAGGTCCCGGAGGGAGACCGTGTCCTGCCGACCATCGGGATACTCCACATACGCATACTGCGGGTTAGCGTGGAGTAACTGGACTTGTTCCACCAACGGGTCGGACTTGTGCACCCGCACATGCTTCCAGAGCAAGATGGGTCTGGGGGCGGCCAGGCACGTCGGTAGAGGGGATCCGGAGGACGGCTTCCTGGGGAAGACAAGAAGACATTCATGAGGTGACTGATTTGTTGCGGTACAGAGGAGTGAGCGGATAGAATGTAGGGAATCGGGGATAACCTCTTGCCATCGGGAAATAGGGAGATCTCTGGACCGGAGGGCCAGTAGTATGGTCTTCCAGATGGTACCATTCTCCCGCTCGACCTGTCCATTACCCCGGGGGTTATAGCTGGTCGTTCTGCTGGAGGCAATGCCCATGTTGAGCAGGAATTGACGCAGCTCGTCGCTCATAAAGGAATACCCCCGATCGCTGTGTATGTACGCGGGGTAGCCGAACAGGGAGAAGACGGAGAGGAGGGCCTTAATGACGGTCGATGTGGTCATGTCGGGGCAGGGAATGGCGAAGGGGAAGCGGGAGAATTCGTCGACTACCACCACACGAATGTTGCGGTTGTTAGAGGGAAGGGGCCCCTTGAAGTCAATGCTGAGACGTTCGAAGGGGCGGGATGCTTTTATCAGGTTTGCACGCTCGGGGCGGTAGAAGTGCGGTTTGCACTCTGCGCAGATGTGGCAGTCACAGGTTACTGTCCTGACTTCCGCGATGGAGAAAGGCAGGTTGCGGGCCTTAATGAAATGGTAGAGACGGGTCACCCCTGGATGGCAGAGGTCCGCGTGGAGGGAGCGGAGGCGGTCTATCTGCGCGCTGGCGCAGGTACCGCGGGACAGGGCATCAGGAGACTCATTGAGCTTCCCAGGACGATACAAGATCTCATAGTTGTACGTGGACAACTCGATCCGCCACCGTAAGATCTTGTCGTTCTTAGTCTTGCCCCTTTGTGCATTATCAAACATGAAGGCTACTGACCGTTGGTCTGTGAGGAGGGTAAACCTCCTGCTGGCCAAATAGTGCCTCCAATGTCGCACCGCTTCGACTATGGCCTGGGCTTCCTTTTCCACAGAGGGGTGGAGGAGTTCGGAAGCCTGGAGAGTTCTGGAGAAGAAGGCCATGGGTCTGCCCACTTGGTTCAGGGTGCCGCCAGAGTTACTTCTGATGCGTCGCTCTCAACCTGGAAGGGGAGGAACTCGTCGATGGCGCGCATCGTGGCCTTTGCGATGTCCGCTTTGATGCGGCTAAAGGCCTGGCAGGCCTCTGTCGACGGCGGGAAGGTCGTGGTTTGAATGAGGGGACGGGCCTTGTCAGCGTAGTTGGGAACCCATTGGGCGTAGTAAGCGAAGAAACCCATGCAGCATTTGAGAGATTTGAGGGTATTGGGGAGAGGGAGTTCCATCAGGGGGCGCATGCGTTCGGGGTCGGGGTCTATCACTCCTTGACGCACTACGTAGCCGAGGAAGGCTAGACGGTCGATGCTGAACACGCACTTATCCTTATTGTATGTGAGGTTAAGGAGTTTTGCGGTTTGGAGGAATTTCTGGAGGTTGGCGTCATGGTCCTGCTGGTCGTGGCTGCAGATGGTGACATTATCAAGATACGGGAAGGTAGCCCGTAATCCGTCCTTGTCGACCATTCGGTCCATCTCCCGTTGGAAGACCGAGACCCCATTTGTGACACCAAATGGAATCCTAAGGAAGTGGTAGAGGCGACCATCTGCCTCAAAAGCGGTGCATTTGCGGTCACTCGCGCGGAGGGGGAGCTGGTGGTAAGCGGACTTAAGGTCCACAGTGGAGAAGACTTTGTATTTCGCGATATCGTTTACCATGGCGGAAATACGGGGGAGAGGATACGCGTCCAGTTGCGTAAACCTGTTGATGGTCTGGCTATAGTCGATGACCATCCGGTTTTTCTCCCCAGTCCGGACCACCAGCACTTGGGCTCGCCAGGGACTGTTGCTGCCCATGATGACCCCTTCCTTCAGCAACCTTTGGACCTCAGACCTGATGAAGGACCGGTCCTGGGCGCTGTACCGTCTGCTCCGTGTCGCGACGGGTTTGCAATCGGGGGTGAAATTAGCAAACAAGGAGGGGGGGGTCCACTTTGAGGGACGCGAGGCTGTAGACAGTGAGGGGGGTATAGGGCCGCCGAATTGGAAGGTCAAGCTCTGCAGGTTGCACTGGAAGTCCAGTCCTAGGAGTGCCAGTGCGCAAAGGTCAGGGAGGACAAGGAGTTTATAATTTTTAAAAACCTTCCCTTGGACCGTGAGGTCCGCGATGCAGCACCCGGTGATGCGGACGGAGTGCGAAACTGAGGCTAACCCAATTTTGTGTTTTACAGGATAGACAGAGAGCGCGCAGCGTCTTACTGTGGCAGGGTGAACAAAGCTTTCCATGCTCCCGGAGTCCAGCAGGCAGCCCGTCTCGTGGCCGTTGAGGTAGATCAGCGTTGTTGTTTTGGCAAGCGTGCGTGGACATGACTGGTCGACCTGAATGGCCGCGAGCCGTGGAGAAAATCCATATTCGTCGTCGTCGTCCAAATAGATGCTGGAAGAACCTTGCGTGCCAGTCCCGGAAGGCGGTGGCCAGGATCCGCACGTGGAGTCGGGATCCCAAAATGGCGGTGCCCAGGACCCGCACGTGGAGTCGGGGCCCCAAGATGGCGGCACCCAGGACCCGCACGTGGAGTCGGGGCCCCAAGATGGCGGCGCCCAGGACCCGCACGTGGAGTCGGGGCCCCAAGGTGGCGGCGCCCAGGATCCGCACGTGGGGTCGGCGCCCCAAGATGGCGGCGCCCATGGGGCCCTCGTGGTTGAGGGGGGTGGGGTTAGCGGTGCCAGTGAGCCGACCGGAGCGGCTGGGAGTGGGGGCAGAGAGGCGCACAGGCCAGGCGCAGGGGCCCGGGGGTGGCGAGTGGAGAGTTGCGCGGTGCGCTGGAGGGACCCGGAAGGGCCCGGAGGAGAGAAAGAAGCGCGCAGGCCAAGCGCAGGGGCCCGGGGGGGCGGAGGGAGGGGGGGGGGGGGTAGAGATCGGCGCGGCATCCTGGAGGGGCCCGGGAGGGCCCGGAGGAGAGAGTGAGGCGCGCAGGCCGGGTGCATGGGCCCGGGGGCGAGATTGGAGCAGCGTACTGGAGGGGTCAGCAAGGGCCCGGAGGGGGGATCCCTGGTCGCTGCGCGGAACAGCAGCGACCGTTTTGGCCCTTCTTCCCGCGGCTCTTACAGAGGGCGGAGGGGGCTGGGCAGCGCGGGCGAGGGTGTTTCATGAACCCACAAAAATAGCAGTGGGGCCCCGTTGACTTGTTGGGGCGTCCCGCGGTGCAGGCCTGAGGGAGGTTGGGAGCGGCGGATGGCGGTGGAGAAGCGTGCCAGGAGGCCCAGGGTGGTGCAGCGCGGCTGGGGACATAGGCACGGGCGTTTAAATCGGCGATCTCCAGGGAGGTGGAGAGAGTCCGTGCCTCAGTTAAGCTGAGGTCGTCTTTCTCCAGCAATCGCTGGCGGATAGTGGGGGACTGCATCCCAGCCATGTAAGCAGCTCTGATCAGCAGTTCCATGTGCTCCGTAGCTGAAACTAGAAGGCAGGAGCAATTCCTCCCCAGGATAGCGAGGGCCTGGTAATATTGGTTTAGTGACTCACCGGGGAGCTGTTGTCTGGTGGCCAGCAGATGTCGGGCGAATACTCTGTTGACTGGTTTAAGAAATTGTCCATTCAGCTTAAGCATGGCGGCATCATAATCTTTCTCTTCCTTGATCATCGTGTAGGCTGCTGTGCCCACGCTGGAGTGGAGGATGTCAAGCTTCTGTGCCATAGTGGGGGGGGGGGGGGGGGGGGGGGGGGGGGGGGACTGGTTGCAGACTCCAGGTATCCTTCGAGACATGCCAGCCAATGTTGAAAAATGTCTGCAGCGTTCGGAGTTTGCGGGCTGATGCGGAGGCATTCGGGCTTGATCCGGAACTCCATCTTCAAAAATCTAGCATATTAAATTGATGAGCCATCAATTGAACGCGAGACGAGTTGCTGTACAAAAGTTAGGCGTTAATAAGCTAGAACTTAGCCCTGTGGTTGACTACAATAAATGGACGACCGCCGGGCGTTCTGACTATTTATACCTTGGTATGGAGGCGTGGTTAACTCAGCCTCTCGACCAAGCGGAGAGCCGTCACATGACTGGTCTCAACCAATCGGTCGAGAAGCCGGTGTTCTGCACCAATGGCAGACAGCTATGCAAATCATACCACCGCACCCTTAAAAGCATCTAGGCTGTTTGCCTCAGTCACCCCTTGTGGTAGAGAGTGTCACATTCAAACCACTCTCTGAGTGAAGATGTTTATACTGAATTGCTTAGTGAATTTATGAATGATAATCTGATATTTCTGGGCCTTAGTCCTGATCTCCTCTGTGTCTACCTTCTCAAACACTTTAATAATCTTAAAGGCCTACCCTTCAATCTTGCCTTTTCTTTTTAAAAAACTATTTTTATTGAATTTTTTCCATTTCAACAAATAACGCAACAAAACCACAGGAATAGTACAGCATAGCAAAATGTCTCAACATACATAGATACAGAGGAGGACAGAAGAACAACAATACAGTTGGCCCAGCTAAACTCTACTTGGCTCCTCGATATGCATTTTCAGAAAACACGGGAGCCGAGGATAGGACCATGAAAATTCGGTAAAATGGTGCACATCTCAAGCGGTATTGCTCGCAACAACCAAGATAATTCAGGGTAAGATCTTTGCACCATGTTCGGGAGCACACCAGAACATATCTCCCTCAACCCCAGCCCAACGACAGGCACAAAGAGTCTCAACCTTTCAGTCTTTCCTGATATAATTCAATGACCGATTCTGAGTGTCGATAGGCTCAAATTTAGAAGGAATGTCTCGGACTAGTTAATGGCTTGGAAAAGTTTCATAGCTATGTGTATGGCCGATCGACATTCCTGGTCGAAACGTGTAGCCACCTGGGGTGGCCACGTCCCGATTACAAAATGGACACTTGCAGAGAATGAAGGAAAAATTGGACAATGCTGAGAAAGCAAGCAAGTGCAAGGTTTGTCTGTGGATTGGAGTTTGCAGCTCCCAGACAAGACCGATACTACAAAGCCATTAGCATACTAATGAGCTATCTCCGGGGAGAAAAGAGAAACATTTAAGCAAACAATACCAAAGCAGACACCCCGGCGCCAGAGGAGACTAAAACAAAAGCAGGCCAACGGTCACCTAGGGCCCGCCCAGCGATCAGGGCAGCCACCCCTTTATTGGAGGAAATCAATACCAATGATTAGGATATGGTCCAATTAATTGAGGCCAAGTTGAAGGCCCGTCCAAAAGTGCGCAAAGCCCCTTTGGGGTATAAAAAGAAGCCTCCAAGCAAGAATCGTTCTTCTTGGCCTTGGCTCTCAGCAGCGAGAGACCTGCCTAGCAGCTGCACCAGACAAGTAAGTCCAAAGTCAACACACGCTACGAGACAGATGCTCCTAGCTACTATTCCGTACAAGTTCGATCCCAACAGCCTCAGAACCGGACAACGGCCATTGTTCCTCTGACTGAGAGGGCACCCGAAGACAATAAGCGATTTTCATTTCATTTCATTTCATAGTAGTCGTAGTTGTTTAGTTGGTAAAGTTTGTGCATGAGTATAATTGACTATGTGTGTAAATAAATGAGCATTGATTTCGAACTTACTAACTGGTGTATCGAGTCTTTGATCAGTATTCGGTTTTGAACCTTGCGGCGGTATCGGAAAGATACCTGGCGACTCTTGAGCAAGCATAATTAGAATTAAGGACAGCGACCATATTAACCGTCATAAACAGCCAATTAAGGAGAGAGCGTAACGAGCAACAAACGGATCACAGCCCATTAATAACCATTGTCAGAAAATATTTAAGTGAGATGTCACCGCGAATCCAGAGAATGATGATGAAGCTCCAGTGGTATGATTTTGATCTCATTTACACTCCAGGCAAGCACATCGTAGTTGCAGATGCTGTATCAAGAGCTACAGCTGTGCTGGAAGAAAACCATATTGACGAAGATGTGCAAGTGCATGAGACTGGCGGTGTCTGATAAAAATTAAAGCTAAGAATCGAGGAAGCCAAAAAGGATGCAGTTCTTCAGCTGGTAATCAAAAATCACAATGAGGGATGTGTGGTAGTCGGTATTAGGGGTATTACGGTACCCAGGTTGCTGCTGTAAGACCGCTGGTGTGGGACATACCTGAGACAGCAATATCATTGGTGAAGCCTGCCTGCTGGTTCTGCCCAGTAAGGCAGAGTATAAGAAGCTGTGACTCCCTAGCAGCTGCATTCTGTACCTGTGCTGCTGGGGGAAACATCTTGTCCAATTGTCATCCAAACTCGCTTCTGGAGTCATTGATTGAGCATCAATTTATTGGACTAGATTTTAAAGAATGGAGCTCCGAATCAAGCCGGAGTGTCTGCAACTCAGACCCCACGCGGCAAACTCAGCGGCGACTTTCAAACACTGGCTGGCGTGCTTCAACGGGTACCTCAGGACGGCCACAACTACACCCACAGAGGACCAGAAGATGCAAGTTCTCCACTCGAGGGTGAGCCCAGAGATCTACACCCTCATTGAGGATGCGGACAATTTAGAGGCCACGATGGCCCTGTTGAAAGGACACTACATTCGCCCAGTAAACTAGGTCTACGCCCGACATCTGCTAGCGATGAGGCAACAAATCCCCGGGGAATCGCTGGAGGAATTCTATCATGCGCTTCTGGTGTTAGGTAGGAACTGTGACTGCCCGCAAGTTTCAGCCAGCGACCACACAGAACTTTTAATCCGGGACGCATTCGTTGCAGGTATGCTGTCCCCCCACATCCGCCAGCAGCCGCTAGAAAAAGAGACAATGGGCCTCAAGGAGGCACGGGCCCTTGCTAGCTCCCTGGATGTGGCCTCCCGAAACGCCCGCGCGTATGTCCCCAACCGCGCAGCAGCCCCTTGGGCAGCGTGGAACCCCCGCGCGGCTGACTCCGATGCATCCCCCATCCCCCCCACAAGCTTGTGCTGCGTGACTACCAGGCAGGGCCCCGCTGCTATTTTTGCGGGCATGCCAAGCACCCGCGGCAGCGCTGCCCGGCCCGGTCTCCACGTGCAAAGGATGCGGCAAAAAGGGCCATTTCGTGGCGGTCGCACGGTCTCCGGGGGTGAACTGGGACTGCCACCCCAACCCTCTCCATGAGCCACGTGCGGCCAGCGAGCGCCGCCATCCTCCTTTTCCAGAGCCACGTGTGGGCCCCAAGCGCCGCCATCTTGTTCCCCAGGGACCACGTGCAGCGGATGGGTGCCGCCATCTTGCACACCCCCAGCCATGTGTGACCCGTGGGCACCGCCACCTTGGCTGGAGTCTCAGGACCCCGATTCGGATGACCACACATCGCCCGAAGAAAACCTCCAGCTTTTGCCACGACTTGCCTTGGTGACCCTGGACCAGTCTCGGCCCCAAAGGCTCTCGACCGCAACGACGACCATGCTCATCAATGGGCACAAATCATCCTTCCGGGACCATGGAGAGCTTCATACACCCCAACACGGTAAGGTGCTGTTCTCTTCCCATCCACCCAGTTAATCAAAAAATCTCCCTGACCTCTGGGTCTCACTCTGTAGAGATCAAAGGGTTCTCCGTAGCAAACCTCACGGTCCAGGGAAGGGAATTAAAAAATTTCCGCCTCTACGTCCTCCCTCACCTCTGCGCTGCCACGCTCCTAGTGTTAGACTTCCAATGTAACCTCCAGAGTTTAACTTTTAAATTCGGCAGCCCTATACCCCCCTCACTGTCTGCAGTCTCGCAACCCTCAAGGTCGAGCCACCTTCCCTTTTTGCGATCCTCACCCCGGATTGCAAACCCGTCGCCACCAGGAGCAGACGGTACAGTTCCCAGGACCGGACCTTCATTAGGTTGGAAGTCCAGCGGCTACTGAAACAAGGTATTATTGAGGCTAGCAACAGTCCCTGGAGAGCTCAAGTAGTGGTTGTAAAGACCGGGGAAAACACAGGATGGTCATCGATTATAGTCAGACCATTAACAGGTATACGCAGCTTGACGCATACCCTCTCCCCCGCATATCTGATTTGGTCAATCAGATTGCATAATACAAGGTCTTTTCCATGGTGGATCTAAAATCCGCCTCCCATCAGCTCCCCATCCGCCCTAGCGACCGCAAATACACTGCATTCGAAGCAGATGGGCGGCTCTACCACTTCCTAAGGGTTCCCTTCAGTGTCACAAATGGAGTCTCCGTTTTCCAAGGGTGATGGACCAAATGGTTGACCGGTACGGTTTGCGGGCCATGTTTCCGTACCTCGATAATGTCACCATCTGCGGCCACGACCAGCAGGACCATGACACCAACCTCCGTAAATTCCTCCATACCGCAAAAATCCTTAACCTCACATATAACAAGGACAAATGTGTGTTCAGCACCGACCGTCTAGCCACCCTCGGCTACGTAGTGCATGCTGGAGTTATAGGCCCAGATCCCGAACACATGCGCCCCCTCATGGAGTTTTCCCTCCCCCACTGCTCCAAGGCCCTGAAATGCTGCCTGGGTTTTTTTCATATTATGCCCAGTGGGTCCCCAACTATGCGGACAAGGCCCGCCCACTAATCCAGTTCACGGTTTTTCCCCTGTCGGCAGAGGCCCGCCAGGCCTTCAGCCGCATCAAAGCGGACATTACAAAGGCCACGATGCACGCAATCGATGAATCCCTTCCCTTCCAATTCAAGAGCGCGCTTCCGACGTAGCTCTGGCGGCCACCCTCAATCAAGCGGGCAGACCCGTGGCCTTCTTCTCACGCACCCTCCACGCTTCAGAAATCTGCCATTCTTCAGTTGAAAAGGAGGCCCAGGCCATAGTAGAAGCTGTGCGGCACTAGAGGCATTACATGGCCGGCAGGAGATTCACTCTCCTCACTGAGCAATGGTCGGTTGCTTTCATGTTCGATAATGCACAGTGGGGCAAGATAAAGAACGGCAAGATCTTATGGTGGAGGATTGTGCTCTCCACCTACAACTATGAGATCTTGTATCGTCCAGGGAAGGTAAATAAGCCTCCTGATGCCCTATCGTGCAGCACAAGTGGACCGACTCCGGGCCCTCTACGAGGACCTCTGCCACCCAGGGGTCACTCGATTCTTCCATTTCATCAAGACCCTCAACCTGCCCTACTCCATCGAGGTCAGGATCGCAGTCAAGAACTGCCAAATCTACGCTGAGTGCAAGTCGCACTTCTGCAGGCCAGAGAAAGCGCACCTGAATAAAGGCTTCCTGTTCCTTTGAACACCTCAGTATGGACTTCAAAGGGCCCCTCCCCTCCACTGACCACAGCACGTACTTCCTGAACGTGATGACGAGTACTCCCGGTTCCCATTCGCCATCCCCTGCCCTGACATGGCCGCAGCCACCCTCATAAAAGCCCTCCACAGTATCTTTACACTGTTCGGTTTCCCCACCTACATACACAGTGATAGGGGGCCCTCCTTTATGACCGACGAACTGCGTCAATTCCTGCTCAGCAAGGGCATTGCCTCAAGCCGGACGACCAGTTACAACCCCTGGGGAAACGGACAGGTGAGAGGGAGAACGGAACGGTCTGGAAGACCGTCTTACTGGCCCTTCCTGATGCTCTCCACTCCATCCGATCACTGCTGTGTACCATGACCAACCAAACACCTCACGAACGTCTCCTTGTCTTCTCTAGGGACCTCGTTCCCAACCTGGCTGGCAGCTCCTGGACCCATCCTGCTCCGCAAACGCGTGCGGGCGCACAAATCTGACCCATTAGTCAAGAGGGTTCACCTCCTTCACGCTAACCCTCAATATGCCTATGTGGCGTACCCCGACGGCCGACAGGATACGGTGTCCCTACGGGAGCTGGTGCCTGCTGGATCCCCACCCACACCCCCACCACCACTCTCTCTCCCACCGGTGCACCCCACAGCCCCCCCTTCCCAGGTGGATCGGTCCTCCCAACGGTCCCATCCAGGGGTGATGAAGCTGCCAAAGAAGCTGAATCCATGCTCCCGGAGCCACGGATGCCCGAGCCGGCGCCTGCATCACCGCCGAAACTGCGACGATCGGAGAGGACGAGCAGCGCCCCCGATCGACTAATTGCTTTGTTTTGAATGTAAATAAATAATGTAAATAGTTGCGACATGTAACGAGGCAAAACACTGTATAATGTATACCGGGTACCACCATAACCTCAACCTCTACCACTGTATAATGCAAGACCACCACCTCCGCCGGATTCTTTTTTTAAGAGAAGGTGAATGTGGTAGTCGGTATTAGGGGTATTACAGTACCCAAATTGATGCTGTAAGACCACTGGTGTGGGAGGTACCTGAGACAGCAAGATCATTGGTGAAGCCTGCCTGCTGGTTCCGCCCAGTTAGGCGGAGTATAAGAGCCTGTGTCTCCCTAGCAGCTGCATTCTGTACCTGCGCTGCTGGGGAAAACATCTAGCACAATAAAGCCTTCAATTGTCATCCAATCTCGCTTCTGGAGTCATTGATCGAGCATCAGGATTGCAACAACTTTGTGATGCTCAAAGTATCACAGTATTTGAGCGGAACTAAGTGCAGCCAATGGATTCCTACTAAGGCAACAAAGAGTAGTCATACCACAGTCTCTACGAGCTGAAAGTTTACAAAAACCTCATGAGGGCCACCTCGTAATTGAAAAGTATAAAAGAAGAGCACAAGACATGGTATATTGGCCAGGCATCAACAAGGATATTCAAAGGATGGCGGAAGAGTGCGCGGCACGTCAGAAATTCCAACATAAACAAATGAAGGAACCAATAGAGATGGGCGACATCGTGACACTTCCATGGCAGAAAGTAGGGATGGACTTGTTTTATCTCAAAGGAAAGGAATATTTGTTGGTCATAGACTACATTGGCAACTTTTCTGAACTGGCACAGTTATCCAGCTCGTCAGCCAGGTGTGTCATCACGCATACTAAGGCTGTCTTTGCTCGTCATGGCATTCCACAGGTTGTCATGAGTGATAATGATCCATGTTTCAGTTGTCAGGAATGGAGCAAATTTGTGCAAAAGTATTATCTCAAACATATCACATCCAGCCCTTTTCATCCACAGTCAAATCGAAAGGCGGAGGAAGTTGTACAAATTGTGAAAGTTACTAAACAGATTGATGGACAGCCAGGATAGAGTTATAGAGTCATAGATGTTTACAGCATGGAAACAGGCCCTTCTGCCCAGCTTGTCCATGTCGCCCAGTTTCTATCACTAAGCTAGTCCCACTTGCCCGCATTTGGCCCATATCCTTCGATACCCACCCTGCCTATGTAACTGTCTATAGAGTCTAAGGATGATCCTTATCTGGCAATGCGCAGTTATCGAGCATCAGTGTTGAGCAATGGTTTGTCGCCATCTCAGTTATTGATGAATAGGAAGAATCAGCCAACCTGTCGTAAAACAACAAATCAACTGAAGTCTCAAAAGAAGAAGCAGAGGAGATACTATAGCAGGTCAACCAGGTATTAAACCTTTAGAACGAGATGGCACAGTCAGGGTGGAAGATCCTGATAGCTGATCGAAATGTGCAAAAGTCATGAAAAAGATAGGTCCAAAGTCGTATACAGTATATCAGAAAACAAGGACAAGTACTCAGAAGGAACAGGAGAGATTTGCTAAAGATTCAGCAGCCTGTTATTTCATTGACAGCAGATGATGTATATATGTGACAGTCTCTATCTATCCAACCCAATGCAGCCTGAACAAAATGAAAGTGAACAATATGAAGATGCACACAGTAAGGTAATTCCGCCAGAAACATCTTCAGAACCACTCGAATGCCAACTAGACTCAGCGAATCAACAACAGCTTAGAAGGTCTACCAGACAATGAAAGAAGCCGGACAGGCTGAATCTGTAATGGACACTGAAATTGTAAATAATTGGAATTGTTATGCTATTCATACCATTTGTATGATAATTTATTTAAATGTTGTATGTTAATTTTGTTAAACTCGGAAGGAAAGGGGATGTAATGATATGGTTTAGCTCACTGGGCTAAATCGCTGGCTTTTAAAGCAGACCAAGCAGGCCAGCAGCACAGTTTGATTCCCGTACCAGCCTCCCCGGACAGCCGGAATGTGGCGACAGTAACTTCATTGAAGCCTACTCGTGACAATAAGCGATTTTCATTTCATTTCATTTTCATATGCCTAAGCAATACTATATATTAACATTTCAGACCTCCAACAAGCAGGTGGCAGTAGAGATGTACCACGTGATACTGCAGCATCGAGGAGTATGGGGTTAGGAGTCGTCGTGGATAGCCGTGTTTTGTATTAGCTCTCATATTATAGTTGTCAACAGTTCAAAGTTTGGCTTTCAGTGATTGTTGGTAAACCCACTCACAGCCTGGTACAAATATTTGGAGCTCTTATGAAGCCACACTTCAAATTTTCACTTCAAAATTGCCAGCAGAGTCCCACTCAACGTTGGTAGATGAGAAACAGATTGGCAGCAATTGAAAACTAACAACCAACCCCACCACTGTGTTTTATCTGAGAACCTTGGGTGATGTTTGTACCTCAGCATGTACCCGTTCATTTCCTCGCAATGGAGGCTTGAGCAAACTTGGGAAAAGTAGTATGTAAGACCGTGAGTAAAACAGGAAAGAAATAGAGTTATGTCAGAAGAGTTATTATGGCACAGAAGGATGCCATTCTGACCACTGACTTCATGCCAGCTCTCTGGAGACCAATTCCATCAGTCCCATTTCACTCAAGGGCCCATCACTTTTCTTTTGAAATCATTTTTACGTCTCAGCCTCCGCCTCACAGTTGGCACCCAGTTCCAGGTCATTACCACTCACTGTGTAAAAAGCGTTCTTTCTCAGCTTTTCATCTTTCATCTACCTTACCTGAAACTGGAATAATCTTGTACATAAGTAGTAAATAAATAATGGCTTCCAAATCATTCGGGAAAAAAAAGTCAAGAGAAATAAAAGAAGTAACAAACAATTAAAACCGGTATTAAATCCTGATGGGTGTAAACTCTCAGTTCCTGAAGCAAGCCATACCCTCAGACTATGCTTTATCTTATTGCATTTAAAACAAAGGGGACTGTATCTATTTTGTCCCATGCATTCATTAGTCATTTTCGCCACAAGAAAGTTTTACTGGCACAACATTTATTGCTCATTTCTAGACGCTCTTGAGGAGGTGCCAAGGAGCCATGATATATAATATAATAATTGAAGCTAGCGGATCATGGTGGCTGGAGAAATCACATTCTACTTTTTAGCACATCATGATATTTGTACATTTATATGGATCACATTTCACAGTTCAGACCACAAATCAGTCACCTTGATTATGGTCCTGACTACACCAAGAGGGCATTAAAAATGGGTAATAAAATGCAGAACAAATGAAACTGTTTCTTGATATGTTGTCCATATCCAATGTGTGTTTGTTTTATACTTTAATAAATGGAACTTGTTCTTCTGTAGTCCCAGTGTAACATGTTATGATCCCAGTTGATGTTATAACTAGTTGGGGGGAGGGGGGGGGGGCAGCACGGTGGCGCAGTGGGTTAGCACTGTGGCCTCACGGCGCCGAGGTCCCAGGTTCGATCCCGGCTCTGGGTCACTGTCTGTGTGGAGTTTGTACATTCTTCCCGTGTTTGCGTGGGTTTCGCACCCACAATCCAAAGATGTGCAGGATAGGTGGATTTTCACGCTAAATTGCCCCTTAATTGGAAAAAATGAATTGGGTGCTCTAAATTTAAATAAATAAATAAAAATAACTGGATGGGAAGATCCTAGACTGGAACCCTGGCTCAAAAGACGGTAATCTCGTCTCAATGAACTTTGGCTTCCATATGAATGACTTCAATTCCTGCTTTCAAGCCTTTCACATTTTTCAAGCCTTCTTTTCAATTATGATTTCCATCCGCTGTTTCCATCAAGATTTCGCTTTCAGGTTTTAGACCCTCCCTTCAGATTTCCTTTGTCTTAAAGGCTTTTACACGGTCTCCGCGGTCCAGCCACCAATTTCACAATTATTTCAAATAATGTCTCACAAATCTCAGCTCACTACTGCAGCTATCTTTCTGGTCTCTCACAATTCAATGCCTTTTCAACTCTCAGTGACTTTACTGAACAGTAATCTGTTTGGGTTTCCAGTTTCTCCTGTTCTGTTAACTCCAGACTTCTTGGAAATTTCTCTTCATTCCTCTAGTTTCCTTAACTAATTGGACTTCAGGCTTCCAGCATCTCTTTTCTCAACCATTACTCCATAGTATGGCTTTTCTTCCAGCAAGGCTGAGAGAGACATTTCTTCTTTAACCGTCTAAAACCATTGTTTCTAGCAGAGCTGTGAGAGCTTCCTTCTCTCTCACTATTTATCACTAACTACAATCAAATTAGTTAAACTAAAACTGAAAAACTTCTCTACCTTACAAGGCCTCAGTTACTAAGTAATCACTGCTAGTCTCAATGCTTTGAGACTTTCATGCTTTAGCCCTCTCCAAGTACAATAGAATCACAGTTGGAATTGAAACCAACGCCCACACATTAAAACACCTTTGTCCAGCATGAATCTATCGATAGACACTACCATTCCAGGCACAGAAACTTTACATTAAACCCACTTAAAGCAATGCCTTTTTTCTAATGATTACCAATACAAACATAAATCCCTGAAAACTACCTTTGTTTTGCTAACAGGTAACACAGCTAATGCTTGGGCATTAGTTGGAATATTCAAAGGGTTAAATGTTAAATTTGATTAGCTTTATTAAGCTATGAAGGAAAGGGGAATAATAAGTTGTTATGCGTAGAGGGGAGATATTGGGCAGGTACATGTGTTATGATAATGCCCATTTTTTTCAGTTAATGCTCACCATTTAGAGTGTTAGAAAATAATTTTTTATACACATTTAAAATTTCTATATAAGTAACAAACAGCCAAACTTTCCCACAGTATATTTTAATGCAGAGCACTGCAGTTTATGCTAAATAACCCCTTTGTATAAGATTTTCATCTATGGTGGTACAAAGTGATAGATAGTGAAAAGATAGAGGACCCCAACCAGAATAAGAAATACCGAGAGCATGATTGAAAGAAGCATTTTAGGGAAAGGGGAAAAGTGGTGAGGGAAATGGACCTTGGGAGAGAATCCCAGAGGACAGGACTATAAAGATGGAAATATGAGACAGCTGCATTGGAAGGGGAAGCAAGAGGTAAGACAAAATCACTGATGTGGAGAGTACATGCTGGCACAGGTCTTCCCAGGAGATGACATAGATATGGGAGATAGGAAGACATGCAACTTGGTAAGTACTAATGGGAGTGTGCAATTTGGTGAGTGAAAAGGCAAGAAGAGGTGCAGAGTTTTAGATCGAGAATCATGTGAGCAGTAGGAAAGAAACCTGTGAGGAAGTCAGAGTCACAGAGTTTTACAGCAGAGAAAGAGGCCCTTTGGCCCATCGTGTCTGTAACAGCCATCAAGCATTCATCTATTCTAACCCATTTCCCAGCACTTGCTCCGTAGCGTTGCTACAGCGTTTCAAGTGCTCACCTCAATGTTTCATTTAAAAAAAAAAAAATTTAGAGTACCCAATTCATTTTTTCCAATTAAGGGGCAATTTTAGCATGGCCAATCCATCTATCCTGCACATCTTTGGGTTGTGGGGGCGAAACCCACGCAAACACGGGGAGAATGTGCAAACTCCCCACGGACAGTGACCCAAAGCCGGGATTGAACCAGGAACCTCGCGCCGTGAGGCAACAGGGCTAACCCACTGTGCTGCCCATCTAAATGTTTCTTAAATGTTTTGAGGGTTCCTGCCTCTACCACCCTTTTGAGGCAGTCAGTTACAGATTCCCGTCACCCTTTGGGTGAAAACGATTTTCCTCCAATCCCTTCTAACCTTCCTGTCCCTTACCTTAAATCTATCCCCCCTGGTTAATGACCCCTCTGTGGTGATATGCATCACTGTAGATGCACACGGGGTTAATGTAAGTACATGTAGACTAGCTAGACACTAGAGGGAGCACCAGAGACATGACACACGTACACTCAACCAATAGGTCAATAAGATAGGACACGACCAATGGGCATTCACGATACACACAGAGGTGACACTACCACAGGGGGGGCATTACACCAACCCATATATAAAGGACACAGCACACATCATCCTCCTCTTTCCAGTGGAGACACTCAGTGAGTACAGACACAGGGTTGATTCAACATCACACCCACCACGTGGATTGTAGCAGGCTGGTTCATCAGTCTGAGTAGCTCTAGAAGGATTAACAGTAGAGGCGAATCCGAGTAGGAGAATTGTAACTAGTTTAATAAACGTGTTGAAGTTATCTCCACATCTGAACCTTCCTTTGTCAGAGTGAACATCAAGGAAGCAGCTTATGCTACGCCAAGAGCAAAACAAGACACCCTCTACTAAGGAGAAAGGTTTCTTCCTGCCTATCCTAGCTATGTCCTTCATAGTTTTGTCCATCTCAATCAGGTCCCCCCTCAACCTTCCCTGCTCCAAAGAGAACAACCCCAGTCTATCCAGTTTCTCGTCATAGCTGAAATGCCTTAGCCCAGGCAATATCCTGGTGAATCTCCTCTGCAGGTTTTCTAGTGCAATCACTTCCTTCCTGTAGTTTGGTGACCTGAACGGCACACAGTAATCTAGCTGTGGCCTAATGAGGGTTTTATACAGCTTAGTCATAACCTCCCTGTTTTTATATTCTATGCCTCAGTTAATAAAGGCAAGTATCCCATGTGCCTTATTAACCACCTTATCTACCACTCCTACTGTCTTCAGGAGACCTATGGACATGCCCCAATGTCTCTCTCATCCTCTGTACTTCATTTTACGGCTCCATACACAGGTTGCCACTTTGGTCCCCATTTACCTGGCTACCCTCTTGCCTTACTATTCTCATAAAACACCTTGGGATTCTCCTTTATTTCCCCGCCAGTGTTTTTTATACCCCTCCACTCTGCTGATTTTTATTTTAAGATTCCCCCCCTACACTTTCATTGTTTTCAGCCCCCTGTGTCTGCCATGAGCCTCGCTTTTTTTCCTGATCAAACTATATATTTGCCTTGACATCCAGAGATCGCTGGACTTTTTGTCCCACCCTTTTCCTTCACAGGAACAAGATAGTTTTTAACTCTATTTTCTACAAGTAGCTGCTCCCTGTGCACTTTGGCCAGATCCTGTTTTATCCTATTAAAATCGGCTTTCCCCCATTTTTGGTCCGTCTTTGTCCTTTACCATAACTTCCTTGAACGTTACTGAGTTATGGGGCGGGATTTTCCGACCCACCGCCGGGTCGGAGAATCGCCGGGGGTCAGCGCGAATCCCACCACCACCGTCCTCCAAATTCTCCGGGCCCCCAAACATCGGCCCGGCGTGAGTCGCGCCGCCCGCCTTGGAGTATAGCGGGGTCCGGCGCGACTCAATGGGGCTGCCGGAATTCTCCAGCCTGCAATGGGCCAAAGTCCCGCCCATCATTCGCCGGTCCCGCCGGCGTAAATTGAAGTAGGTCCCTTACCAGCAGGGCCTGGTGGTGCGGGCGGCCTCCGGGATTCTTGAGGGGCGGGCAGGGGGGGATCTGCCCCCGGGAGATGCCCCCACAGTGGCCTGGCCCGCAATCAGGGCCCACTCATCCGCGGGCGGGCCTGTGCGTGGGGACACTCTATCCTTCTGCACCGGCGGCTGTACTGGTCCGCCATTCCCGGTGCGGATGCAAAGCCCTCTGCGCATGCCCGGGGTTGACGCCAGCACACTCTGGCGCTCCCGTGCATGCGCCAACTCGCGCCAGCTGGCAGAGGCCCTTTGGCGCCGGTTGGCATGGCGTCAAGGCCCTTTCCCAGCCGGCCGGGCACAAACCACTACGGGGCGGGCCTAGCCCCTGAAGGTGTGGAGAATTCCGCACATTTGGGGCGGCCTGACGCCGGAGTGGTTCACGCCACTCTGTCCCGCTGGGACCCCCCCACCCCTCCCCGCTGGGTAGGGGATAATCCCACCCACGGTCACTATTACCAAAATACTCCCCCACTGTCATTTCTACCACTTGCCCAGGTTGATTTCCTAAAGCTAGGTAAAGCATTGTCCTCTCTCTTTTAAATATATGTAGAGGATTTTTTACATACTGTCTCAAAAAGCTCTTCTGGATGGACTTTAAAAATCCCACCCCTTCAAAACCTTTCACACTGACTATCTGCATTAATATTGTCAAACTAAGATCACCTACTATTATAACCTTATTGTTTTTACACTTCTCTAACATTTGCCGACAAATTTGTTCTTCTATCTCTCCCTGGCTGTTTAGTGACCTATGATACATGCCCAGTAACGTGATTGCCCCCTTTTTGTTTTTAAGTTCTACTCATATGGCTTACATTGAGGAGTCTGCTAAGATATCATTCCTCTCAGTCAGTAATTGACTCCTTGGTCAACGTTACAACACCACCTCCTCGATTACACCCCCCAGCCTGTCTCTCTTGAAGATTTTATACCCCGAATATTGAGCTGCCAGTCCTGTCCCTCCCTCAACCAGGTCTCTGTGATGCAATATCATACTCCCCTGTGTTAATCACTGCCCTCAGTTCATTGCTCTGACCTGTATGACTCCTTGCATTAAAATAAATGGCACCCAGCCTTGCCACATGCTCTTGAACCTTAATGTCTATATTGACTCTGTCTTTTTTTTTAAATAATTTTTATTGCCACAAGTAGGCTTACATTCACATTGCAATGAAGTTACTGTGAAAAGCCCCGAGTCGCCATATTCCGGTGTCTGTTCGGATACATGGAGGGAGAATTCAGAATTCCCAAAGTACCTCAGCACGTCTTTCAGGGCTTGTGGGAGGAAACTGGAGCACCCGGAGGAAACCCACACAGACACAAGGAGAACGTCCAGACTCCGCACAGACAGTGACGCAAGCCGGGAATCGAACCTGTGACCCTGGTGCTGTGAAGCAAGAGAGCTAACCACTGTGCTACCATACCGCCTTCCAGACTGACTTGGTTTTCCTTTGATATTTAGCTGTGCATGACCGCCTACCCTCTGCACTAACCCATGCCCCATGAATACAATCCTTAATTGAGTGAAGATATGAAATTGTGTTTTAATGATGGAAAGAGAGAGATGAGGTGTCAATGAAAATGAATGGAAAGTGGGAAAGTGCAGTTTTAGAAACTAACTGAATGGGAATATGAAGGTCAATTTAGGATTGTACTTGATTCAGAGATTACAGACCACGTAATTTGGTTTAAGAAGGTGGTTGAATTATTTGATGGAAACAAAGATGGGTGCATAATAGTCATGTCACTGGAGGAGTAATCCAGAGGCCCAGGCTAATGTTCTGTGCACATGGGTCTAAATCTCACCATGGCAGGCAGTGGAATTTAAATTCAATTATTAAACCTGGAATTTAGATCTGGTTTCAGTAATGGTGACCATGAAACCATTGTCTATTGTTGTAAAAACCTATTTGGTCCACTAATATTTTTTAGGGAAGGAAATCAGCCATCCTTACCTGGGCTGGCCGACACGCGACTCCAGACCCACAGCAATGTGGTTGATTCTGAACAGCTCTCTGCACTTTCTCATTTTCCATTCAAGCCTTTCAGTTCAAGGGCAATTAGGGATGGGCAACAAATGCTGGCGTTGTCAGCGACGCACACATTCCATGAAAGAATGAATAAAAATAAAAATTTGCAACCATCTTCAACCAGAAGGGCTGAGTAGATGATCTATCTTGACACCCTCTAGAGTCATAGATGCCAGTCTTCAGTCAATTTGATTCACTCCACATGATATCAAAAAATGGCTGAAGGCCCTGGATACTGAAAAGGCTCTGGGGCGAAATTCTCCGCTCCCGCGAAAAATCGGGAAGACCGTCGTGAACTCGGCCGAGTTTCACGATGGCCTCGGAGGCCGCTCCTCTCACCTTATTCACCCACACCCAGGGGGCTAGGAGCGTGCTCCGTAACTCTCGGCCGCCGGGCGGCGCGCCGAAAGTGACGCGCGACGGCGGTGCCTATCTGACGTCAGCTGCGCATGCGCAGGTTGGCCGGCTCCAACCCGCGCATGCGCGGTTGACGTCACGACGGCTGATGGCTCAAACCCGCGCATGCGCGGTTGCCGTC